>NC_044325.1:97225683-97930883 GCF_007399415.2 Gopherus evgoodei
CAGGTAACTCATAATATGTGAGTCACCCAATAACATGCACACAGAACGCCTGTTCCATTTTCAGTTCACATGCTGTGAATATGTGAAGGCAGTTTGCTGAGGGTCTTGCAGTCTCCAGGGGTATCCCTGAGCAGCGTACATCCTGCGATGGTTTTTACTGTGAATTGTGAGTTCAATTTTCTTTTAAAAACCCATGTTTCCTCACCCATTTTGGGGTGACTCATGCCATTTTCCAAATGCTGTTGGCCAGCATGGACCCAACAATGCTCTGCATTGCTATGGTGACAAGTGTGAATATGCATGGGCTGCTTGGGATGTATTATGGCACTCATAGCTGGATGAATTTGGCATTGGATTTTGCCCATCACACCACCAAGCAGATGACATGGAAACAGGAGAATAGTCTATGGCAGCAGCAGCTGCTCCTGTGGTAGCAGAAGCATACTCTGCAGCAGTGGCAGCAGGATGAGGTGAAGGACGGCAAGCTGTTGTAACAAGACAAACAGTTCCTGGATCAGAGCAGCATTCAGCACTGTTTCTGGGCCCAGGAAACCAGTGTGGATTGATAGGAGAGGATCGCACTGCAGAGCGGGGACAACCAGCAATGGTGAGAGTGCTTCAGGATGGATAAGGCTACCTTTTTTAAAGATCTGTGCAGAACTGACCCTGGAGCTTCAACAACAGCGTGCCAACAAATAGTAATCCATACGCATGGAGAAATGAGTTGCCATTGCCATCTGGTAGCTGGCCACGTCAGAATGTTACTCGTCTGTAGCCAACCAATTTGGTGTGGGGAGATCAACTGTTGAGGCCATTTTCATGCAAATGCCTATGCTATGCCATTGATAAAGTGCTGTCTAACTGGGTCATGCTCAGGAGATTATTGATGGCTTTGCATGGATGGGGTTCCCAAACTGTACTGGGGCTGTTGGTGGAACCCATGTGCCTATAATTTCCCTTTTTTCTCCTCACACCTGGCCAGGGTGCAGAATTTATAAACAGGAAGGAAGATTTCTCCATGGCGCTCCAAGGACTGGCGAGTTGCTCAGGCAGGTTTATGGACATACACGCTGGAAGGGTCCCTGGTGCTGGGATCTTTCCAGTCTCAGTATTGTTTAAATTAATGGAGAAAGGACTGTTTGCACCAGGAGCACTGTAGACATTATTGGTGTGAAGGTTGGTCTGGTTACTCTGGGAGATCAAGCTTATCCCCTGATGCCCTGGCTAATGAAGGCATGGAGAGAAAGAAGGAACATATGGGCTATCGTCTGAGTAGTTGCAGAATGATAGTCAAATGGGGCTGTTTGAAAGGCAGATGCTGCTGCTTATGGAATAGGTTGGAAGTAGCAGGAAAAAAATGTTCCAACTGTTATAACTGCATGTTGTATTTAGTGCAATATTTGTGAGAGCGAGGGGGCTAAAACCTTACCAGTGGGTGGGAGGCTGGAGTGTGGAGACTTGTTTGGTGGTTCGAACAGCCTGCAAGGCCCCCCATAGAGAAAGCAAATAGTAGGGGACTACTGTCAGGGATGCCTGTTGTTTGTATTTTGAGCCTCAAGCCTGAACATGTTAGCCCATTGGGATGCAGACATTGGGAGCACGGAGGTATTGTATGGGGTGGTTGAAGTTGGACTTTCCCTATGTGCTTTTGTAAAATCCTATGAATTTTTTCAGCATTATTTAAAAGATTTGCTGTGTTAAATGCAATGATGACTCATAATAGATGTATCATACATTTATTGTATTGTAATGTATTTTAAATTTATTATGGAAGAACAGTAAAAACAATAATATTTTAATGAGAGCAATAGAAAAATAATATTTTTGTATTTGGTTAGTGAAATAAATTTCCAATCTTCTTAAGTAACCAACTATTCACAAACCTTTAATTACTGTAACAGTGCAAAGAAAACTCAAAGTGCAACAATAAGAGCATTTCAAATACAACAATTTGTGGAGGGGAAGTGGGGCATAAAGTTAAAGGTGAGTATATGCCTTGTCTCTTCTTGTCCACATGAGTTTTGGGGTTGAGTGCCGCAGCTCAAAATTCTCACAGACATTGGAGGGCTCAAAAGAGCTTGATTCCAAGATACAGGTGTTCTCTGTGCCCAGAGGTCGGAGATAAGAGGTGAATGGGAGCCACTGAGAGTACTACTATGGGGAAGGAATTGCTGCCAGTCTCGGTAGCCTGCGTTGTCAAGGAGCTGAAGGACATGGCTGGGTCCCAAATTACAGGACTGCAGGGCCTGCTGACCTATCAGGAACATATTTTGCAGGGGGGCATTCAGACTCACAATAGTGTCCGTGAGTTGCCTCTGCATCTCGCTCTTTTTCTATGCTCTCCTTTGCCATGGTAATGCTATCCTTGGCCACAGCCAAAATCTCCTGGGAGAGCTGCATTTCTTTTTTCCTTCTGGGTCCTCATGTACAGCCTCCATTTTTCAGCCAGCCTGGTTTTCCTCTCTGACTACTTCATGAGTTCTGCAAACATCTTGTCCTGAGTCTTTGTTTTTCTCCCATATGGTTGACCAGCCTGTCTTCAGTAGATAAAGGCCCTGTCCTTGATGGTTTGGCTGTTGCAAGTGCTATGGCTATGGGAGTAAGGGAGAAAAGTAGTTGTTTATTGTTCATATCCCAGAGATAGTCATGGGTGCATTTGGATTTCAGTCTACTGTGTCTGCTTTCATGCTGTTAGCTTCAACCACACCACCCCTATGTTCCAGGTTTGTTTTTGCAGTTTTGTTTGTGTGCTGGCGGCATTTCTATGGTATTGGAGGTTATGAGTGGCATGGGATGCCAGCTGGTTAGTAATCCCCTCTACATCCCATTGACGCTGTCCTCACTCTCAATGATGTTATGTTGAGGCACGTGACTATGAGGAAGAGAATAGTGTTATTCAAAAAGGCAAAAGGCAGATCAGCAAGATAGGCTGTGAAGTTATTCACCAGGATGTTCCTCCACAGGAAGTGGTGCAGGAGCAGAAGAGGATGCAATACCGAGCATGCAGCTATTCCTTTAAGGTGCAAAACAAAATCGAGCTATTTCTTAGGCTTATTTTCTGCTGCAGGCATGGAGAATGTACAGAGAAAAACAGATAGTGTCCTATAATGATTGTTAGCTACAATGCATGTTACAGGGCATTTGTACCTCAGCAGGGAGCAGTATTCTTTGTGCCTTGACTGGGCATTCAGTGTGCCCTTATATCTTGTAAACTATGAAAAATAGTATTTATTATCCTGTAAGCATTGTCTCAAACTGTTGAATTTAGCACAAATGAATGCTTTCATTATTTGAATCTGGAGCAGAAGTAGGCGGGGTTCAGACTGTGACTTTGCCATGCTCGTAGGCACCATTTTTGAAGCTGCATGAAGTGGTGTGGGGAAAGAGGCAGCATCTCCTAGCTCACATCTGCCAACAGTCTCTTCAGTCCAAGATTGAGTTTCTGGTAGTTTGGTGAGTGTGGGGCAGCAGGCTCTGAATGGTGTTTGGGACGGGTCATACTATAGTTCTGGAGAATCCTTTCCACTTCACTTACAATTTTAAAAACAAGATTTGACTGTTTTTCTATAAGATGTGCTCTAGGAATTATTTTGGGGAAGTTCTGTCATCTACTGTGTTACACAAGAAGTCGGACTAGATGATCACAATGGTCCCTCTGGTCTTATGATCAGTATGCCCATGAATGTCCCCTTTCGGATTGTCTCCGTTTGTCCCTCATTTTAATGTACTTTCTCCTCAACTGTTTGTGCTTTATCTGGCCCTGCTTTGCAGTGTCCACAGAAAGGTCCTTATTGCTGTGGCTGGCCACAAGAGTTTCCTGAACTGATGCTTTTCATCAGATGGCAAAAGATCCAGGATTTCAGTTTATTTCCAAGCAGCTGTGTGAGGCATGTTGTGGGGCTTCTGAAGTGTTATCACAGTTATATCACCAGAATAATGATACACTGGGAGCTAGGCGCACAGGGGCAAAAATCTGGCTCTGTGCCACCTTTTAAAGGGAGCAGGATCATCCTGAAAAATTGATAACAGGGCAGGGAGGGCACACAAGTAAATGGACAGGTCAGTAAAGGCCAGCCTGCAAAGCACTGTGGGATAGCTTTTGGTAGCGTGCAAAAATTAGTGCACAGCAATTGTGTGCACACAAGTAGAAGACCAAACTAACTGAATTAGAAGCAAACCTGAGACTCCCCAGCAAACAACCACCATGTGTATGCAAGCATTTTCAAAATGGATTAAATCAATTTGATCCTGTTTTGTAGGTTCAGAGATTCAAATGCCAGAAGGGACCATTGTGATCATCTACTCTGATTATTTCTATAACACAGGCCCTAGAACTTCCCCAAAATAATTCCTAGAGCAGATCTTTTAGAAAAACATCCAGTCTTGATTTAAAATGGTCAGTGATGGAGAATCCACCATAACCCTTGGTAAATTATTCCAATGGTTAATTACTCTCACCATTAACTATTTATACCTTATTTCCAGTCTGAAGCTTCAACTTCTAGCCATTGGATCATGTTATACATTTCCCTGCTAGACTGAAGATCCCATTATTAAATATTTATTGCCTACGTAAATAATTATAGACTGTAATCAGGTCACCCCTTAACCTTCTCTTTGTTAAGCTAAATAGACTGAACTCCTTGAGTCTATCACTGTTTTCTAATGATTCTCATGGCTCTTCTCAGAACCCTCTCAAATTCATCAACATCCTTCTTGAATTATGGGCACCAGAACTGGATACAGTATTCCACCAGCAGTCACACCAGTGCCAAATATAGAGGTAAAATAACCCCTGTAGTTCTATTTGAGGTTCCCCTGTTTATGCAGTCCAGGAGAACAGTAGCTCTTCTGGCCACAGCGTCACGCTGGGGGCTCATGTTCAGCAAATTACCCACCATGATTTCCAGATCTCTTTCAGAGATATTGCTTCCCAGGATTGAGGCCCCCATCCTGTAAGTATGGCCTACATTCCTTTTTCCCAGCTGTATAAATTTACGTTTGATTGTGCCCAGTTTACTAAGTGATCTAAATTGTTCTATATCAATGATCTGTCCTCTTTATTATTCACACTCTCCCCCAATTTTTGTGTCATCTTCAAACTGTATTAGTGATTATTTTATATTTTCTTCCAGATCATTAATATGTTAAATAGCATAAAAAAACAAACAAAAATCCCCACCATGTAGACAAGCCCCCAGACAACCATTACATGCTTAAATTGATATTATTTGGAATTAGGCAATGATGATTGTGACGCTGTCCTTGCCTTTGTAGTCAAGGAGTTGACAGTATTTTTATTATTGCATCGCAGGTTTATATGATTTCAGGTTTATACAGTTTTATCAGGCAAAAAATCAGGTAAATATCTGCCTACTCTGCATACACAAATGCAACCCAATTTGTAGCCCTGAAAAACTGCACATGCAAAACTGGAAACTTGATTTTAGAGGCCAGGTTAATGGCGCCTTCAAAATTTGATTTTGCTCATTACATTTACAATTTTATGGAAAATATTTTAATAGTTTTATAAGCAATATTTTCACATATGTTTAGAGGTTTTATGGAGTATCTCTGAGATACTCTAAAAAATATATTCCTGGTATCTCTGGTCTTTTTCAACCATCATGTGTCAACTTCTTTTCAAGTGACATTCATTTTGAGCCTTTCAGCTATTAGATCTGTCATCAGATGTCAGCTAACAATATGGCCCTTTTGTCAGCTTATTAATCTAAGTCCAGAACTTTCCCCATATTTTACTGTCATCTACCTAATAAGATTTGTTTTAGGGATCTGTCTGTCATGTTGGTAGTACTTCAACGTGTTACTTTAAAAAATGAGAAACAACTTACATGAAATGTGTGGATACATAGTTCTGACTCCTAGTAATCGCAATAAATCACTTAAAATAAATTCCTGCTGGTACAAACCACCCACGTTCCATCTATCTCCTTCTGTTCTACCTCCTCTCCCTCTGTTCCAGCCCATAACTGCTTCCTTGTCCTGTGCAAATGAGCTTCCTCCTTTTTTGTGGAAATTATTCTTTTCCATTCTTCTTAGCGGTAAGTGACCATCACTGGACATCAAGCTGTATCACTTAAATGTTACATTAGTACTTAATCCTAGTGGCTTACTGTCTTTGATTTAAACATTTGATTCTGTTCCAGGGAGAATTTGCAAATTAGCCATTAATACTGTTTAACAATCACTTCATAATGTAGTAGCTGTCCTCAGTGCATGAAGTACCATAATAGAACCAAAATGCTTAATGGATACTTGCTATTTAGCACTTTAATGATTTTGTTACTTGTGCCCAGTTTGTTGGGAAAGAGACATCATTTTACAGCTAATTTTCTAATTCTCCTTGGAATAGAATCAGATGTGTCAATCGAGATCCTTCACATGGTGTAAATTGGCATTGACTTCAATGGAGCCACATTGATTTACTCCATCTGAGAATCTGACTCATTTGAATACAATGAGAACCATGCTCATGTATGTGAAAGCAGAATTTCTTCTCCCATAAACTCTGGTCTTGTTTTCACCATGAGTAACTCCACTGAAATTGAAGGTGTCAGTTATAGCAGTGTAAAACCAGTGTGAGATCTAAATTAGAATTCAGTTGTACTAATTACATAATGGACTTGCAGCATAGGAGCCATCATAGTTTTTCAGGTCCCAGTGGTGCTTTATAAACAAGTTGTCTAATATTTACTTTGGACTCTAGTATTGCATTAGAAACTCTACACTTGCATCCAAGGACAGAATATGGTCTTGGAAGTGAAGAATTACAACCACAACTCCTAATCTGATATAATGAAGTCTGAAGTCTGCATATCAAACCAAGCTTCTTTAGAAAGCTCTGATTTTTTCTGTAACTGGGACCAGACTAGAAACAGATTATCTGAGGCTCATTAAAGCTCATTTTTGTGAGTTAAAGCCTACCAATCTGTGAAAGACCCCAAAATACTATTTGTCTGATTTTCCTCTGGACTAAAATCCTCTCTTACCTGTTTAGATCTTTGCTGTACAACAGATTTATGTCATTGAACAAGAACAAAAGAAAACACAAATTCTGATTTTTTTTAAGTAGATTTGTTTCAGCTATTCAGGGCCAATCAATAACTGCTGTTACAGAAAATAAAGGATTGCCTCTACCCATTCTAACAGTAAGACGGGTGAAAAATAGTAATAGCAATTTTAATTGTAGGGGAATGGCAGCAACTCCCATATTTAGGGTGCCTAACACCTTCCATGATAGTAATTCTTCAGACCTTTTTTGGAAGAACTCTATCACCTCCATGATTTTAAGTAGGAATTTAAAATTTGGCAAATTTTGGGTCACAGCTCCATGTAGATTTGACTAATTGTGAGCTATTGAAAATTATTGTTTCTCATGTGGGTCTTGCTCATTAAAGTTATTGGATTGTTGCCAAAACCCTTGACATTCTGTTAGTGCCCTCCTGGTACCTGTGAATGGGAAAAGACCAAATGTATCCCTTTTGGGAACCAGGAGGCCATGTACGTGAGACTCACTTTTTCTGCTGTGCTGGCTGTTGTTAGTAATTGTGCCTTTCCATCATCCTTTATGGTTGAGCACGTCCTCTTGTGCCACTGAAAAGTTACAAAAGCTGGGAATAGAACCCAGCTCTCTAATATGGCAGATCCCGCTTTCCACCACTTGTTACACTGCTTCTTGGGAAGAATAGGCCTAATCTAAGTACTCAGCTATGCTCTCTTTAAAATGAAACTCCTTTAGGCAGTATGTTAGAGATCCTCTGCTAATGGCTGTCATGAGCCTGTTCCTAGAATCGGCTGTTCTAATTAATTTTTTAGCTCAAGTGGTAGAGGTTTGAGCTACCATGCTGAAAGTCCAGGACTCAAACCCTGCAGACAATGGGGCAGAAGGTGGTATTACAGTTGCACATCATAGAATTTTTTTTAAGCTTAGGAAATTGCATCTAGAAATATACATTAAAATATATTACTTAGCTTGAAAAATCAAGCACTGAAAAGTTAGGGAATGACATAATTAAGATTGCCCGTGCAGCCTTAAATTGATCCCTTGTGTATATGTATTGTGATAGTCTTTAATTACATGATTATACTATTTTTTCCCCACAGTACCCCTGCCTCATTTGTTGCAGAATTTAGAAGCCATGTAGTGAATTAGGCAGGGATTGCAGGAAGAGAAACTATGGTCTCGTGGTTTCATGCAATAGAATGCTTCCCTGGAGAGGTGGATTTCATTCCTGGTTCTACCATAGAGTTCTTATGTGACGATGAGCAAGTCATTTAAACCAAAATGTTTATAGGTAGCCACTAACTGTGTCTTCCTAATTTTCTCAGTGCCTGACTTCAGACACTGGGGGGTTGATATGCCGGAGTTCACAGCTGCAGCTAATTCACTGGGCTTTGTGGATGCTCAATACCTCTGCAACTAAGCCCTGGTCTACATTGGGGGAGGGGGTCGACCTAAGATATGCAACGTAGCTACGTGAATAGCATAGCTAAAGTTGGCGTATCTTAGGTCGATTTGCCTGGCCGTGAGGACGGTGGCGAGTCGACCGCTGCCGCTCCCCCATCGACTCTGTTTCTGCCTCTTGCAAGCTGGAGTTCCGGAGTCAACGCGGACCGTATTCGGGGATCGATTTATCCACATCTAGATGAGATGAGATAAATCAATCCCTGATAGATCGATCTCCACCCACTGATCCAGCAGGTAGTGAAGACCTGGTCAGGAGGCATGAGTACAGTGTTGGTCCTACATTTGAATCCTGTCGCTTTGGGCAAGACATTTTCCCTTTCTGTTTCAGTTTTTCCATCTATAAAATGGGGTCATAATACTTACCCATCTGTTTCACAGGGGTGTTGTAAAAATTGGTTAGTCTCTGTGTATACAGAGCTTAGAACATATAAAGCACTATATAATGTTATGTACTCTGAAAAATCAGGCCAGCGGAGACTCACATTCAGTATCCAAAATTAGTGGAGACTTTTGCAAATTTTGGCCTTAATTTCGTTGTGCCTTAGCTGCCTGTTTGTGAAAACACTCCTTTCCTCACGCAGGTGTGTGAAGACAAATTCATTACTATATGCTAGTCTCAGATACTAGTGATGAGCACAAGACAAACAAACAATTGGCAGGATATCAAGAGTGGATACATTTACTTCTGTATGCCACTACCTTTCACTTTGTCAGAATGTTTTAAAGCTTAGTGAAACCTCGGCAATGCTGGCTCAAGTTCGCTCACATTGGCTTCTGTTTTGATTAAGCTTTGCACAGTCATTACAAACCCTTTAATGCCTGTGGCCTGTTCATCGGGTTCATAATCTTTCTCGCATTGTGGAACACTTCTTAGGATTCAGATTCTTTCACGGGCTGCTTTCCTTCTCATAGATGGTTCTCAACTAGCCATACTTATACCTCTGGGGGGTACATCAACTTATCTAGACATTTGCCTAGTTTTACAACAGGCTACATAAAAAGCACTAGCAAAGTCAGTACAAACTAAAATTTCATACAATGACTTGTTTATACTGCTCTGTATACTATACACTGAAATGTCAGTACAATATTCATATTCCAATTGGTTTATAATTATATGGTAAAAACGAGAAAGTAAGCAATTTTTCAATAATAGTGTGCTGTGACACTTTTGTATTTTTATGTCTGATTTGGTAAGTAAGTAGCTTTTAAGTGAGGTGAAACTTGAGGATATGCAAGACAAATGAGACTCCTAAAAGGGGGTACAGTAGTCTGGAAAGGTTGAGAACCACTGTCATAGATTACAGTAGATTCTGGACTAAATACAATGAGCCAAATCCCGAAATCATTAACTCACACTCAAGTAAAATCTTTCTTAACATCTGTGGGACTTCGGCCTGAATAAGGATTAAGTAGGGAATCCAGGACTTGGCCACTTGAGAAAATAGCTTGGCTGAAATCGGTGTCTAATTATCTATCATATGGCCCAGAGTGTGTTCCCAAAATCCATACGGAATAAGGTCTCAATTGCCTCCATGGCATTGTCCCCACTCTCCTTCACCTATCCCACACAGTCAGTGTGAAGATGGGGCAGGCTTGGACATTGGGAGTGATTGGCCTCATATTGGGTGGAGATGCTCATTGTCCCCTCATCAGTCTCACTGAGATGCTTTTCCTTCCCTTTTGTGCTTTTCCCATGGAACTCCATCTGTGACAGGGATCCCTCCCCCCTTTAAAGGGAGATGTAGCTGCAATGCCATCTCTCCAGAAAGGTAGCTGTATGATGCAGTGATGAAGGGGAGCTTTGGTCGTCTCATTAATGAAATGTGGACCATTTCAGGACTGTTTGGACTAGGGAAGCTTGCAAGTCACTGCACTCCCACCCCTGCCTAAGTAAAGAACATAAATGTCCACATTCCCCTTAGTTCTGATATCTAGCATTAAGAGTGCCATATCTAGACAGCATTGTAAAAAAAATGCATCCCTACTCCTTAACTATCCTAATGGATTTTCTACTTGGTAGTTGCTACTGTTTTTTAGTTCAGTGTGGAATAGACAAATGCAGTGACCTCATGATAGGAACAGTTAAGTCTGTGCTATATAGGTTAGTTTGTCCTTGAGTTTCTCAGAATTTTAAGGAGAGAAAACATTGTCAACGCATCTTTGTGGCTTCACAGAGAAATGTGTTGGGCTTTCACAGATGCACAATAATCAAGCACATTGCCCAAATGGTGTTTTTTTCCCCTTAGAAAAGCACAGGATTCTATTGACAACATATTTAATATTTCCTGGCATTCCTGAGACGAAATAAATTGTAGGTAGTTTTTAGTCCATTTTATTTTTCCAAGTCATCTTGCACAAACCAGAACAAGACCAGGCAGTTTCGTGTGGTATTGAGCAGGGGTTCTCAAACTTCGTTACACCTTGACCCGCTTTTGACAACAAAAATTACTACACGACCCCAGGAAGAGGGACCAAAGCCTGAACCCACCACCCCAGGCTGGGGGGGGCCAAAATCCGAGTCCCACCACCCTAGCGGGGAGAGCCAGAGCCAAAGCCAAAGCCTGAGCTGCATCGCCCCGGATGAGGGGGTCCCAAAGCCCCAAGGCTTCAGCCCTAGGAGGGGGGCCTGTAACCTGAGCCCCGCCACCCACTGCAGAAGCTGTTGGGCTTTGATCCTGGGCAGTGGGGCTCGGGCTTTGGTCTCGGACCCAGCATGTCTAACACCAGACCTGGCAACTGCATTAAAATGGAGTCACAACCCACTTTGGGGTCCTGACCCACAGCTTGAGAGCCCCGGTATAGAGAATAGCTGATCACCATTTAGTGTGCTTGATTGGTTTAGGGGAAGGATCCATGGCTTTTGACTCATTGTAGTTTTTCACTTGTAACAAGTTCTTTTTTTCCGTCTGTTGTATTTCCTAGCTCATCTGAGGGGTTTACTAAGAGGTCTTTGTCCCAAGGTCTAACAATCTGTAAAATGTCTGTGAATGTACTTGTACCGGTATATGCATGAAATATCATATATTTTTAAAAGTTGAATTATAAAAATAACTGTTTTTATTTGAGAGAAAATATGATCAATGTGCATTTTATCATCTTGCACTGTGACCTTTAATGTCTACATCACATCCACCTTTAGGGACATCTGTGAGAATGACTGGTAAATTGTGTGCAGAAAGTTTTGTGCTCGATTGGGGCTCAGTTGTGCTGGGAACTGTACAGACTTAGACAGTCACTGACCTGAAGAACGTACAATTTAAAAGACACAAAAACAGACAAAGTGTCTGAGTGGGGACTATAACACACAAGCCAGTGATTGAGGTGCTGATTGCACAGATTTGTTAATTATATGTTTGTAACTATGGGCCATTTCTCACTGAAGTCACTGGAGAGCCACCCATGGACTTAAATGGTCTTTGGATCAGACCCTCTATGAATAACTGTACTCGTGAGAGTGACCACATTTACTTTGATGGGACTGTTCATGTGGGTAAAGAAACTCACCTGTGTAAATGCTTACAGCTTCGGTCCATAAACTTGTATTGACTTCAGTGAGAGCAGGATTGGGCCTCCATGATCTTTCCTAATTCCTTGAAATCATCAATTATGTTATTTTAGCATCTTAATTGTGTATAGCATATCAGTCTTCTGTATAGTTAGTAGTAGTATTTCTATTATCATTAATAAAAATTGATTAATGTGTATTTGACTGTAGTTCAACCACTTACACAGATCAAAAAACAAAATGATAAATATTCCCTGATTGGAAAAAGTATATTTTTGTACCACATGACTGAACTTGGCTTATAAGGGAAATCTCTCTCACAAAACGTTTAATAATAACCCACTAAATCTACTAGTAAATTTCATCAAGGCAAGCAGGTCAATTGGCCCACGAGGACTGATTTTTTTTTCCTATTAACTTCCTTTTGGCAAACATGCACTACTGAATACACAAGGGCATGGCTTCTAATCAAGAGCCGATGGAGAGGCAGTAGCTCTATTCTGTAAATGTCCATGTCAAGGTTACAGCTGTACTGCTAGTGTCCAGTAAATAACACCTGCTGTGTCTGCTGCTGGTAGCAGGCAGTCATTGGTGTAATGGTGATGGTCTCTGAAGACTGCTCAAGGAAATGGATCTGTATGATTACTCAAAGTCAGAACAGATACTAATTTCAGCCATCCACATCATGCAGGATTTGTTTTTATTGATAGCTACATTCTGTTCCATTGAGGATTGTAGATTGTATATTTGAGACCTCTGAGGGTTTGGAGAGCAAGTATTAATTTTATTAGTTTGACATGATTTTTTTCTCCCCCACCTTTTTTAAAACCTATTCCCCACTTCCCCCCACCCCAGTCTTGGTAACTTCACTACATCAGCAGCTATTATGATGCTCACTACTTGTGAAGGGCTGGGTCTCTTCTTCAGACGTCTCTACAGTGCATCTCTGTCAGAATCAGTCAGTAACTTTTGATGCTTGATCATATAAGGTCAATCACAGCCCTTCACTTATGACTAGGTGTACATGTTTCCGCTTCACTTTTACTGTCCGCCTGAGAGAGAATCAATCTGATAAGGAGATATGTTCTTCTGTGATTTTACAGTTGACCTATGATACGGGCATATGCCTGCTAGTTTTCCTGGGTTCTGCTCATCCACAATTTCAGACTTGATGTGGGAAAACTACAGGCAGCTACTGCGTAAAGAATGTCTAGAATAATTAATTGTAATTATTTTACACTACCCTTGTATTAAGAAGGCTTCACAATTATCAATTTAATGAAAAGATCAAGGAGAATTTAAAGTCATGAATATTCTCCCATCCAATCCTTAGATTCCTGTAGGTTATTTAAGTCTCTTAAATAATAAGAGTCTTATTAAGGTTAAGGGCAAACCTGCAAACATTCACATGTGAGAGTGGGCCCAGTCATTGGGTCTACTGAATTGTGCTTGGTGAAACCTGATGAGAGAGAACAAAGGTGACTGAAGCCTATTTGTGAAGGCTGGTTTGCCCTTGGTGCAACTTAGAGCAGCGTCAGGACTGCTGTTATTTGAATGTAGCTTCAGCAGCTTCCAACAGGTTGTTCTGATTGCAGCAGTGCTCCTGTCATGCCCTGTTGATTAGGGTCTGGTATTTTTTATTGGGTTACTTGTTGGTTCATTCTAGGCAGTATAAAAAGGAAAACATATAGGAAACTTTCAATTTAAAGGGATGTTGAAATAGAAAGAGACATGATGGAGAAACATGCTTTGAACTCGTTGCTTTGCATTCTTGTTTCATTTAGATTAACAGATAAATAATTACAGCAACTGGCAATGTAAAGCACATTATTTGACACACTTTTGGGTAGTTCCAGGCCTGCTCCTTGCAACTGGAATGACTTTCTAAACCCAATGGGCCAGGGCCCTTCTATTCATTTATTTAGCTCTTAAAGACTCATTTCTCCGAAGAGGCTCACAGGCTTTAGTCAATCAATCAATTGTCCTGTTTTACTCTAGAGTTTAAAGTCTAAACTAACACCTTTCTCTGAGTCTTATGTTACTTTTATCTGTCTTCCGTATTGTAACTCTTTGGGGACAGTCTCCATTTGTGTCTTGTATAGTATTAACCACATGGTTAGGATTTGAAAAATAACAATCTTGGTAGAGATGTCTACAATCATAGAAAATAAAGTAACTTTTCACCCTTTGAAGTGGGCCTTCCATATAAAAGCCGAGGTGCATTGGTGGAGTAGTATCCCATGCCACTCTTGTTGCATTAATAAGAGACTTCGTTCTCTAGTGTGAGTCCATATAATATCTTTTATCAGCACTAAATTCACAAATATCCTCTGCATTTGAATGTGTGTTCTTTCAGTACTGCAACGTGGATATTATCAGAGTCAGTTTAATAAATTATTGAATGAGAAGGGAGTTAGACAATGAAAGATTATGGTGCACATTATTCAATACAGAAGGATGTAAACAAAAGGAAGGAAAGATGAGAAAGAATGAATCTATTGCCTCTTTTACAGCTTTGCTAATGCTGACAAGCAATACAATTGTAGTCCCTACTGCAAGAGCTCTTGTGAAAACATCAAAAGCTTCTGCCATCATGTGATGTGAAGGAAAAGGAGAAAGATCAAGATCTTCACCACATGATACCCAATAGATTAGTGGTAAATTCCACTGATTGCTCTTAATATTGCTGTGCCTTTCACAATACTTATTAATATCTTCTACTGTGACTTTAGGAAAAGTAACTAATAAACAGATATGGTAACTTGCATAACATCACTTAAGACAGATCTGGGACTACAAACTGCAGTATTTGAACTTTGCCACGCCACCTTTCAGAAGAAGTAGCCTAAATTATGTTTATGTAATCCACACTAACAGAGTGTGGCTCTAGAAGCTGTCCTTTCTGAGAACAGTGCAGGGTATTCTATTGTAGATAGTGTTACTGAGAGCAGCGTGTAGGAGATTTTTCCTGTGGTCAGAGTGTGGAAGACCCTGCCTGTTAAGCTGTGAAAAGGTTAGAACTTATTTTAATGAGCAAGCCTCATTCTCAAAGGTGTACAAATTAACACTTACTGAAGACTGGATGCTTCAAGCTATTGCTAATATTTTTTCATCTATAGGTCACCAGTATGAATTTAGCCAAACTCAGCAAGAATTAAAATTGTTCGCATGGGAAGTTTGGTAGCTCCTATATGAGGTGACTTTGATGGGTTCCAAGTGCAGCTAATACCTGGCTTGCATCTAGTGCCTTTCATCAATACATCTCAAAGCACTTTATAAAGGAGGGCAGTATCATTATATCCATTTTACAAATAGGGACACAGAGGCATTCGGAAGTGAAGTGCTTTGCTCAGGATCACACTGATGACCACTGGTCAAGCCACAAATAGATCCCAGGTCTTTGGAATCAGTCTAGTACTCTAGCTGCTAGAAGCTGCCTGGTTCTCCTCGCACTTGCTTATCACAAATTCTGTACATTCAGGTAGGGGTGAGGAGTTGAAAACTCAGAAAGACCAAAAGAAGTTTTAATCTTTTATGTTTTAAATCTTATGTTTTGGAATGTTCATGATTTGGGGGTAGGATGGGTCTGATTAATGAGTTTTGTACTTTTTCAGGTTGTCAGTATTGTTTCAACTCAAACATTTTTATAAAAGACTAGGAGAGCAACTTAATAAAAGTGCAAGCGAAGCATATGGAAACTGAGCATTTTGGACTAAGTTTGATTATACCAGATCCAGCTTTGTGCAACAGTCTGGTTCATCAAGCTTTTTGGTACATGCACATGTTATTTTCATCCACTGGTTGTAGAGAAATCATGAGAGCAAAGGACTTACTTGACTTTCTGAAGTGACTGAATTGCTAAGTAAGGGCAGTAAGAGACTGAGGGTACGTCTACACGACAGGATTATTCCGATTTTACATAAACCAGTTTTGTAAAACAGATTGTATAAAGTCGAGTGCACGCGGCCACACTAAGCACATTAATTCGATGGTGTGCGTCCATGGTCCGAGGCTAGCGTCGATTTCTGGAGCGTTGCACTGTGGGTAGCTATCCTGTAGCTATCTCATAGTTCCCACAGTCTCCCCCGCCCCTTGGAATTCTGGGTTGTCAGCCAAGTGCCTGATGGGGCAAAAACAGTGTCGCAGGTGGTTCTGGGTACAGCCTCACCCCTCCCTCCGTGAAAGCAGCAGACAACCATTTCGCGCCTTTTTTCCTGGGTGAACTATGCAAACGCCATAGCACAGCAAGCATGGACCCTGCTTAGATCAGTATCACAATCGTGGACCTTGTAAACACCTTGCGCATTCTCGTGCAGTCTATGTTGAACCGGGACCTGCAAAGCCAGGCGAGGAGGAGGCAGCGGCTATGGCAGTGCGGCAACGAGAGTGATGAGGACATGGACACAGAATTTTCTCAAACCGCGGGCCCCTGCGCTTTAGAGATCCTGCTGGTAATGGGGCAGGTTCTAGCCATTGAACGCCGATTTTGGGCCTGGGAAACAAGCACAGACTGGTGGGACCGCATAGTTTTGCAGGTGTGGGACCATTCGCAGTGGCTGCGAAACTTTTGCATGCGTAAGGGCACTTTCATGGAACTTTGTGACTTGCTTTCCTCTGCCCTGAAACGCCATAATACCAAGATGAGAGCAGCCCTCACAGTGGAGAAGCAAGTGGCAATAGCCCTCTGGAAGCTTGCAATGCCAGACAGCTACCGGTCAGTTGGGAATCAATTCGGAGTGGGCAAATCTACTGTGGGGGCTGCTGTGATCCAAGTAGCCAAAGCAATCATTAAGCTGCTGCTACGAAAGGTTGTGACTCTGGGAAATGTGCATGTCATAGTGGATGGCTTTGCTGCAATGGGATTCCCTAACTGTGGGGGCGGGGGGTGATGGATGGAACCCATATCCCTATCTTGGCATCGGAGCACCAAGGCACCCAGTACATAAACCGCAAGGGGTACTTTTCAATGGTGCTGCAAGCACTGGTGGGTCACAAGGGACATTTCACCAACATCCACATGGGATGGCCAGTTCATGATGTTCATGATGCTTGCGTCTTCAGAAGCACTGCGCTGTTTAAACTGCTGCAGCAAGGGAATTACTTCTCAGACCAAAAAATAACAGTTGGGGATGTTGAAATGCCTGTAGTTATCCTGGGTGGCCCAGCCTACCCCTTGATGCCATAGCTCATGAAGCCATACACAGGGAGCCTAGACAGTGGTCTGGAGCTGTTTAAATGAGTCTATGAGTCTATGAGAACTACAGGCTGAGCAAGTGCAGGATGGTGGTAGAATGTGCATTTGGCCGTTTAAAGGCGCGCTGGTGCACATTACTGACTCGCTCAGACCTCAGCCAAACCAATGACCCCTTTCTTATTGCTGCTTGCTGTGTGCTCCACAATCTCTGTGAGAGTAAGGGGAAGACCTTTATGGCGGGGTGGGAGGCTGAGGCAAATCACCTGGCCGCTGATTACGCGCAGCCAGACACCAGGGTGATTAGAAGAGCACACCACGAGGTGGTGCACATCAGAGAAGCTTTGAAAACGAGTTTCATCACGGGCCAGAGTACGGTGTGACTGCTGTGTTTGTTTCCACTTCATGAACCCCCCCCTTTATTGACTCCTTCTCTGTAAGCAACCCACTCTCCCCATTCGATTACAGCTTGCTTAAGGAAATAAAGTCACTATCGTTTAAAAATCATGTATTCTTTATTAAAAGTCATTCCCTGTAAGCAACCCACCCTCCCCCTTCGATTACAGCTTGCATAAGGAAATAAAGTCACTATTGTTTAAAAATCATGTATTCATTATTAAAAAGTAATTATAAAAAGAGGCAGAGAACTGACAAGGTATCCCGGGTGTGGTTTGGGAGGAGGATAGGAGGGCAGGAAAAGGCCATTAAACGCATTTCAATGTAATAACAGCCTTTTGGTTGGACTGTCCACGGGGGTGGAGTGGGCGGGTGCACGAAGACTTCCCCCACGCGTTCTTACACATCTGGGTGAGGAAGATATGGAACATGGTGAGTGGTGAGAGTGGTTACACAGGAGCTGCAGCGGCACTCTGTGACCCCGCTGCTCTTCCTGAATATCCACCAGTCTTCGGAGGATATCAGTTTGATCACGCAGCAGCTCCAGTGTTGCATCCCGCCACCGCTGATCTTCCTGCCTACACCTCTGATCTTCCTGCCGCCACCTCTCATCTCGAGCGTCCCTCCTGTCCTCATGTTCCCTGGTATCTTTCCTGTAATTTGATATCACATCCTTCCACTCATTCAGATGAGCTCTTTCATTGCGGGTTACTTCCATGATTTCCAAGAACATTTCATCTCACGTCTTCTTTTTCCTCTGCCTTATCTGAGATAGCCTACAGGATGGAGTAAGGAGGCTTGAAAAATTTGCAGCTGCAAGAAGGAGGGAAAAAAGGGAGAGAAGTATTTAAAAAGATACATTTTACAGACAATGCTTATACTCTTTCACAGTGAACAACACTATTCACCTTACATAGCACATGTGACTTCACTACAAGGTTGCATTTTGCATCTTAATATTGAGTGCCTGCAGCTCTGGTGTTAGAGATCTCACAGACGCAGGTCTGGGCATCAGAATTGAGCTTGCATGCGGCCATGGTATGCCACTGTCTTTTGGCTTCTCCAGCCTTCAGATACACAGTGCCCTCTGATTCTTCTTTCCTGTTAACATGCAGCAGCAGAAGCCAACCCCCCCCATCCAATTCTCTAGGATGATTGCTTTACCCCTCCCCCCACCGCATGGCTGGTATCATGGAAGATCACTGCTAATCACCCCCCTTTCTCCCCTCCACCGCATGGCCGGTAGCTGGGAAGATTCCTGCTAGCCAAACGCAAAAAAGCTCAGCGCTATCCTTCCTCCCCTCCCCCAGCTTGGCTACGTGCAAGGAAGGATTTCTTTTAAGCAACAGCTCAGGAGGAAAACGGCCAGCTCTGTCCCCTTAATTAAATTCCTGAATTTCAACCAGGTTACCATGAGCGATATCACTTTGCTGAGGATAACAGAGCGAGAGAAAGAACGGATGTTTCTTGAATGCCAGCAATCACCGGGGCCATACGCAGCTAGGCTTTGTCATGCAATAATACCCGATTACTTGCTACATGCATGGCGTGATAAAGTGTCCTACTATAGTGGACGGAACAAGGCTGCCTTGCCCAGAAACCTTCTGCAAAGGCTTTTGGAGTACCTCCAGGAGCCCTTCATGGAGATGTCCCTGGAGGATTTCTGCTCCATCTCCAGACATGTTAACAAACTTTTCCAGTAACTTTACTGGCCGCGAATGCATCTCAAGCCCTCATGGCAAATCAATCATTAAAAAATGCTTGCTTTTAAACCATGTTTTATATTTACAAAGGTACACTCACCAGAGGTCACTTCCATGGCTTCACTATCTGGGCTAGTGGCTTGGGAGGGCTGGGAGAGTAATTCCGTCGGGGTCACAAAAAGCTCCTGGCTGTTGGGGCTAATGGAATATGCTGTGTGCTCTCTGCAAGGTCGTCTTCCTTTTCCTCCTCCTCCTCCTCCTCATCTTCCCTCTGCAGAATTCTCAGCCATGGTTGAGATTACAACCCCCACCTCGGAATCCATAGACGGGGTGGTGGCGCAGCCCCCTAAAATTGCATGCAGCTCAGCGTAGAAGCGGCATGTTTTCGGACCTGACCCAGACTTTCCGTTTGCTGCTTTGGTTTTCTGGTAGGCTTGTCTGAGCTCCTTAACTTTCACTCTGCACTTCACTGAGTCCCTGGTGTGGCCTTTTTCCATCATAGCCTTGGAAATTTTTTCAAATATTTTTTCATTTCGTCTTTTGGAACGGAGTTCTGTTAGCACTGAATCCTCTCCCCATATAGCGATCAGATCCAGTACCTCCCGTGCGGTCCATGCTGGAGCTCTTTTTCTATTCTCAGGAGACTGCATTGCTACCTGTGCTGATGAGCTCTGCGTGGTCACCTGTGCTGATCTGAGCTCCACGCTGGCCAAACAGGAAATGCAATTCAAAAGTTCGCGGGGCTTTTCCTGTATACCTGGCCAGTGCATCTGAGTTCAGATTGCTGTGCAGAACGGTCACAGTGGTGCACTGTGGGATACCGGCCGGAGGCCAATACCGTCGATTTGCGGCCACACTAACCCTAACCCAAACCCAATATGGTAATACCGATTTTAGTGCTACTCATCTCGTCGTGGAGGAGTACAGAAACCGATTTAAAGAGCCGTTTATATCGATATAAAGGGCCCCGTAGTGTGGACGGGTACAGCGTTAAATTGATTTAATGCTGCTAAAATCGGTTTAAACGTGTAGTGTAGACCAGGCCTGAATGGTGGATGACTGTCAAGTAAAGCTCAGGATAGCAGTTTTAGCCATGTATTCACTGTTTTCACCTTCCCTTTGCAAACATTAGTATGTGGGTAGAACTGCTAAGCGGGCAGTGGAGTTAATGTACTGTAAATCCCAGCAAGATGTGGTTCTCTTTCACAGCGGGACCCCTTATTTTTATGCTCCTTGGAATGAAACACATGGCAAATAAAAACATAAACAAAACCCCAACACCACCTCACAGACATTTAACCTGATTTCCAAAAGGTTATATGAGGATGCATTTTTGATTTGCTGTGCAATGCAACATGAACATATTCAAGATAATCTGGATTTTTAGTCCTCTGTATTGCTTCTAGTGATGTGCATGGCCCTATGGGACATGTAGAAATAAATACTATGCCTTATCCTTCACTTGTAGTCTAAAGGCACTGCAGGGGTGCAGTATAGTATGAAGTAATACGGAGCACATAATGTGGGGTGCAATCTTTAGAGGTGGACTATATCCTGGAACAACTATTTTGCGAAGTATTTGAAGGAGGGCACTTAGGGCCCAACCCAAAGTCCATCAGAGTCAATGGAAATTAGATCAGCCCCTTAGCAGACAATAGTTGGTAAGCTGCCCCAATGATGTGGGGATGGGATCAAAAAAGAATGAAGTTGTGCAGCCTAGAGAGCAGGAGGGAGCCTAGTGATAAGGAAAGAGTTTTAGGCAGAGGTTATGGTGCATTTATACTTGAAAATGAGTATAAGTAGCTTGAACTTGGTGCCAAGGAAACTTGAAGCCACTGCAGGCATTTGAGTAAGTTTGGGAGGATAGCAGGTAGGGGTAGTTGATGTTGGTACCATAGAGCCAGATCTTTAGCTTGTGAAACTCATTGTAGCCCCATCGACTTGAATGGAGCTGTGTTGTTTTACACCAATTGGGGATCTGGTTCCCAGACTTTTAAAGGGCATTTAATAGCCTGCACTTGGAGTTACTTGGCATGGCATTTCAGACTAGAGAAATCCCAGTTCAGAGAAGAAATTTGTTGTGCAGTGTGAGCTGTTCAGAGAGAGTGAGAAATGTGTGTGAAATTAAAGTTGTGAGGGAGCTGCTTGCTGTGTGTGGAAACTGATTGATTAATGAGAGCAGGTGTGGATGAAAAGAATACTAAAATGTTTTGTCTCTAGAGCCATGCAAATTGCCTGACCTTGATTTCATTGATGACATACTATTAATTTTAACACCGATAGAAAATTTTCAGCAGAGACTAGATGAATAAAATCATGCCAAGAAAACCAGCACAACAAACCTTATCTTCGTATTAGTAGTAAGCATGGAAGTGGGCGAGGGGATTATTTATCAAGTGCCAACTCACATGTGAAAGGAAACCCTAACAAGACAAAGCTGGATGAAGGGAGGGAGAGAACTGCTGTAGTGGACCCCAATCAGCCAGCGTATCCTCGGGCAGAAAGCTGACCAAAAGTATCACTCTTTCACTATGAGGCATGTTTTCCTATTCTTTAATCATTCTCATGGCTCTTTGCTGAAGCCTCTTCTGTTTATCAACATCCTTCTTGAACGGGACACAGTATTCCAACAGCAGTCTCACCAGTGCCAAATACAGAGGTAAAACATCCTCTCTGCTCCTGCTCAAGATTGCCTGTGTATGCATCCAAGGATCACATTAACCCTTTCAGCCACAGAGTCACACTGGAAGCTCATGTTCAGCTGATTATCCACTGTGACCCCCAAGTCCTCTTCAGAGTCATTGCTTTCCAGGTTGCAGTCCCCCACCACGTAAGTATGGCCAACATTCTAATTTTGTAGCTATATAACTGTATATTTGGCCATATTGAAATTTATATTGTTTTCCTGCATCCAGTTTACCAAATGATCCAGCCCGCTCTGTATCAGTGACCTGTGGTCTTCATTATTTACGAAGAAGTCTTTATGTCATTTGCAAACTTCATCAGCATTCCAGTGCATTATTATTTAATCCAGCCCAGGACTCCATGTCATAACAATGAGCAACACAAGCTGCAAGCTAGACAGCTAGAGAGATGCAGAGTTTGTGTGTGTCCAGCATTTTGAATAAAGAATCTCTCTTATGTTTACTACTCCTGAGTCCTTCCTCTTGTCTATTGTGTGGGATCCTGTCAGTGCTTCCTCATTTATCAGGATTTAGGGCATTTTAAAATGCATATTTTATACCTTGTTTTCGATGCTGTGCAACATTTTAATATATAGCCACTAGGATTTAGGACTATAACATAAATTTTGTGTGAGTGCTTGTAAAATTATGCCTCTGTGTCAGAGAAAGGCAATCTCTTAGTCTCTTTAGAAATGCAATGACTTGGTTTCATTAGTGACAGAACCAATATTTCTCTTCCCTCTACCCATCCCTTTTTCCGAGAATAATTATTTTTCTTTGATACTGTGCAAACATATATTTTGGTAGCTTGTGTTTTTATAACTGCTACCAGAGAACATTTCATTACATTGTATCTGAAATGACCATACAAATTGGAGATGTTTTACATTGAAGTATGATGATAAATTACCCTATATAATTCTGTTCTGCTGAGGAAAATGGAAGAATTTGCTGAACAGAGCAACCACAGTATTGAAAAGAGAAGTGTCTACCACCTGTCTAGAAATTGCAATTACAAAAAATAGGACATTGGTGTGTTGTTTGCTAGAAGTTGCCACTCTGACAGGGAATAAAGGCATAGGTTTGTTTGTGGAGGTTGCATTTAACAGCTCTGATACTATGTGGTATGTGCTTTCGGTGGGGGAACCTTGGAAGCTGCCTAAAAACTGTTCATGTCAATGTTTTAGTTAGAAAATCACAGGCAGAAGTTTTACAGTTATTATGAATCATGCATCCGTGGATGTGATATGATCTTCACATGTTTGGAGTTTTGAAGTGATTTGGTTTGGGAACATGAAGAAAGGAATTTAATGTTCTGCTGTCTCCCAGTGATGCAGCTATGTACCAGTAAGAAGAAATGCTGACGTTCTGCAGTAGTGGCTGTGGGAAGATCCGGGCCGTGGTTGGCACTGTATGAAGACACTCACAAATAATATACACGCAACCAGGGGAGTGAGGAGGAACTTTTTAAATAATAGGCTTGGTGGGAATTGAGGAGCTTTTGTTTTTCTTAATGCTCTTCTCAACTCAGTGGTTGCCTTGTTTGATCTGAATCATGACTTGGCTAGTACAATAGTGCAGAGATATTGTGAGTTTGTTGTAAGACTCCATTGTACGAACAACTCTTAACACTATGTATGTTGAAAACCAGCTACATTTTTCAATGTGTGTGATTTTATTAATGCTTCAGCGGGCAGTAAATCCATTTAGAGCATTACTGTAAAGACTGATGTGTTCTCTAGCTTCATGCAAAGAGGGTTAAGACGAAACCATGCACTGCTCAAAATCTTGTCATTGTAATAGGGATCTAGTTCACAATTTTTTTTTACCAGTTCTCCTGCCCCACTAGTTATATTTAGTCTATATTTATCAAGAAGTATTTGTTTTTAAATCCCTTTCCATGAGGCAGAATTTGGCCCTTTAGTTAGAATTTCATTAAGAATTTGGTTGACACTGCACCAGCAAAAATAGACTCCATCTCCCTCTTCCACAGCTGTGTTGAATCTTTAGGGCCAAACAGGAGTAAAAGGAAAGGTAGTACAACCTTTTTATTACTATGGAAGACAGATATGACTTTCAGTACACACGGAAAGCAGATCTCTTAAGATGATACTATCTTTTTTCAGTAGGGTTGCATGGGTTTTCACTTTTGTATTTCCTCCAAATATCAATGATACTTTCATGCTTAATTTTACTTTGCTCAAAGATAAATAGCAAAATGTTCAGGGTTATGTTTTATGGAAAACATACAGGTCAATCTTTGACAAAAGCTGCATAATATATCAATTCCAGAGCTGTCTTTTTTTCTTCTAGGTTGGCTCACAAAGGACAAATAATCCATACTGCTATGGAAAAGACTCCTGGTTGCATGTCTAACAGCTTGTAAATGCCAAAGACGTATTAGATGTTGATAAAATTATCCTCCAAGTAGCTTACAGAACTAAACTTTCCTTTGAGGATGTGTGTGTTTCAGAAGTCAAAGAGCAAGGTGCTTGATAAATCTTTAATACCGCATACATACAAAAAAGTTGAAATCACAGTCTGCTGACCTAAATATTTTCTAGGGGTATGCACAGGGATGCAACATACTAAGTTCTGGGCTTCTGCTGTTGAAGTTTTCAATTATTTAGATGTATACACATTTAAAGCAACCAGTAAACTTTGGGCAATATGACCAACATTTACAAACATGGCACTTTAACTTTATACTGCAGATTTCGTCGTCAGCCACCTAAATAGAAGTTGTTTTCCTTTAGGAAGCACTGAGCAGCCACAACTCACAGTGAAATCAGTGGGAGCTGCAAGAGCTCACCACCAATATTCCTCTAATTTTTTTCATCCAGGTGTGGAATGAACTTTGTTATGTGCACCAATATGGAGGTGATATGTGGCAGGGGTGGGCCCGAGGGGTTTGGAGTGTGGGACGGGGCTCAGGGCTGGGGCAGAGGGTTGGGGTGTGTGTGGGGGGGTGCAGGCTCTGGGGTGGGGCCGGAGATGAGGGGTTTGGGGTGCAGGCTGCCCTGGACTGCAGTGGGGACAGAGGATTCCCCCCAGCCCTCTCCCTGCCGCAGCAACCCGGGGGCCGGGAGAGAGACGCCTCTTCCCTGGCTGCAGCCTTGCATGTCCCAAGCGCACCCTGCATGCCCACCCCCTATTCCCCACCTCACCTTACACCTCTCTCCTCTGCAGGCCCCTGTGGCTACGCACCTGTGTGGCTCTCCTCTTCAGGTGTGTGGCCATTGATGGGCTACTGTGCAGCTGCGCAGGCACACATCTTAGAGGAAGCACAGCTCACCACCACTGAGAAGCAGGACACTTCTGTTTAGACGCTTAAATGTGTAATTTGAAGCCTAAAGTTAGGCCACCAAGTTTGCGAAATGTTGCCCTACATAAATATTATTATTTCTGGTATAGCACAATTTTATCCTGGCATACTATAGTGCAATATTGATCCTGCTTCTAGCCTGGTTCATATTCGTAGCAAAAATACAAACAACTACATAATTAGTTTTGTTTGAGCATAAAACACAGAGTTGTGTGGGTGGTTTTGCTTTCTTTCTTACCATCTTTTGTAAACTACCCTACTCCCTTGCAAGGAAAACCCGTACAGTGGGTAGGTTTCTGCTTGGTGATTGTTACATAGGGCCAGGCGTCAGGGTTGCACATCCTTTCTAAGTGGAAAAATTCACATCACAGTGGTATTGTATCTTTGGGCTTCTCCCTTTTTTCCTGTAGCCTGCCTATGAAAGTGCTTATGCCACTGAAGCTCCAGAAGTCCGGTATTAGATCCTAGAATTCTACTGCCAATTCCATTCCCATGAGGGACCTCCAGACCCTCACATGGAGTGAGGGTATTAGAATTTGCCTCATGGTTTGGAAAAGGCTTTTCACTGTAAGTGGAGAATGTTAATTGGCAGTTGCCCAGCATCCCAAACTGCCACCCCATATTAATTCCTCAGTGGAATTTTCACCAGATCCCACTGCAATGTCTCATATGACTGACTAGTCCAATCCGATATTTGCCTGATCTTTCGTAGCTGTTGCAAATACTGAATATGTATCTTGGTTGGGCTTCTTATGGGCTCTTTTCTCTTCAAGCTTTAGGAGACAGTTCCTGTCATGGACTTTGATACCCTGATGGAGACAATGCGCCACTAGTTACGATCACTTGCCAAGATTTCCTATCGGTCAGGATCAATTCCAAATTCCTTCATATCTCGCTTGCATGTGTCTTTATAGCAAAGCTTGGGATATTCTGTTGTTGTTGTTCCCTCTGATAGCTCTTGGGTATGCGTCCATCTTCCAACTTACTCAGATGGCCCAGCCAGTGCAGTCATCTTTGCTTGAACAGAGGTGTCGCACTTGGTAAATTTGCCCTTTGAAGAACCTCTGTGTTGGTGACTTTGTCTTGCCATTTGGTGTTGAGTGTGTGGCGTAAACAGCATAGGTGATAACCATTTAACCTTTTCTCCTGATGAGCATTAAGTTCCCCAGCATACATGAGAGTGCTGAGGATGCAAGCTCGGTACACTAGCATTTTGGTCTTGATGGTAAGCTTTGAGTTGTTCCATGCTATTGTAATTAGTCTGCTAAAGGTGGTGGCAGCCTTTCCAATGCGAACTTTTAGTTCTTCATCCAGTGTGAGGTTGGCGGTCACTGTAGAACCAAAGAGTACAGTCACATTTATAATGAGTGTCCATTGTTCCAGAGGGGTTGAAAGACATCTTTCTTGTGCC
Source organism: Gopherus evgoodei (assembly GCF_007399415.2). Lineage (NCBI taxonomy): Eukaryota > Metazoa > Chordata > Testudines > Testudinidae > Gopherus > Gopherus evgoodei. The sequence continues at coordinate 97,252,390 of NC_044325.1, forward strand.
TCACAACTGATGTGAGGTGTTGAAGTAGCTGGTATGTCTCAGAGCTCTCATTAGCTTTTTTGCATAGGCTTGTGAAACAATTTTTCACTTCACTCCCACAACCAAACATAATTGATTCCTGTGTCTCATGATCACACTGCTATGCTATGCACCTTGCTAGGTTTGAGGGCAGTGAGGGAGGGGGAGGGGATCAAGATGATTCTGTGGCTATATCCCAACCTATATTGACTCATTTTACATGGAAAGTGTGTGCATGTTGGCAGAGCAGGCGTGGGTCTGTGACATTGCCCTGCTCCTTCCTTAGCCCACTGAAAAAGTGTCCTTAGTGCATAGCCTCCCTACAGTCACAAATTTGTTGTTGTCAGCTCTCAGGATATTATTACAAGACTCAATATGTTGGGTATTTTTACTTAAAACCCCAGCTCCTGGAGTTGAGTGATCATGGGAAAAATCGCAATTTTAATTAATTTAAAAATTTCTAGCCCTCATGGTTGTGAAGGAAAGCTTGAAAACATGAACTCTAAAAGTTCTACAAAACAGAAGGCAAATAAAACACTTATATTTTAATTCTCATTTTTAAGCCAATCTCCGGATTGATGGGGACTGGAAGCATGGTTTTTTAATAGTTGAGGTAGGCCATACTGAAAATTTATCTGAGATGCTTCCAAAAAAACAGATTTTTCATATATTACAAAGGGCGGACATGAGGGACTATTGGGGAAAGGGTGAATAAACTGAGATCATTTTGAAAAATGAGTGGCAATCTGTAGCAATGGGTTTATATTGGTTTATGTTTTCTAAGATACAATATATTCAGAGGGGAAGGAACTAAAAACTTACCTTTAAAGAAAAGCAAACAAACTAAGATTCTTATTTACAGTTCCAGTTACTTGCTAATCAGGGGACATATGTCATTGAGCTTCATAGCAACCATAGGGCTGGTTCTGGTTCTAGCTCATCATAACCAGTGTCTCTATGTTTGTGCCTATGCTGTGCCTGTGCTGAACATAGTCTGCCTGAATATATGGTGTGCCCGTAAAACTAATTAACATTTCTGAAGGAGTTCCTTGGCACTTTGTGTAATTGCACTGAGGTATCTCAGACATTCTGATGTTGAAGTCACAGTCATTCTACTGCATATATTACAGTGTTAGTTCTGCCTTCTTACTGAGATTGGATATATTGTGTGGTGCTAGGCATTGGTATAATGTTTCCTATCAGAAAACTATCCTGAGTAATCTATTCATTACTTTGTCCATCTGCAGTACTTTCATCTGATGAATACAAAATCTCCATCATGGATTTTTCTAGTCTTGGCAATCTGAGAATATATGCTTGTAATATTTTTCATTAATAGCTTTTGCGTATCCCTTTCCACTTGACAGTCACAAATGGAGGGTGGAGGTGACCATCTCACTAGCTAACAGGAGTAAGAAAAAGCTTGCAGTCAGGACCAGACCTTCCAAATTAGATTTTTTAAAATTACTTTTACCCTCCTTCAATCCAGAAATCTAAGTTACGTCTTTGCTGGTACTCAAGAGACTTCCTTTCATAGCTCTTGCAAATGGTACCAGCTGGGTTTCTTTGAACCTCCATAGAATTCTCATTTAGATTTATTCTACTGTGGAAAGCTGATGGCCAAAATGTTCAGAAGTGGCTAGTGATTTTGGGTGCCCAACTTGAGATACCTTAAAGGGGTCTGATTTCCAGAGTGTAAGTGCTCAGGAGTTCCTGAAAATCATTCCCTTTTAAGGCACCTGGAGTTCTGCCCTTTGAGGCTCACAAAATCACCAGTCACTTGTGAAGATCTAGGTCAGTGACTGGGGAAATTCATAAGAATGTTATTTTCTGTCATGATAAAGGGAGTATGTATGTTGCCCATTTGTCTACTTCAACGACGGGGTTGAAGGGGTTTGCCTGCTTTCATTAGATTGTTGGCAGGCAGAACAAGTGAGTTTTGTGTCTGCTGGTGGTAGTGTCTGAGTTTTTTAAATATAATGTCAAATGCCTCTAATATTAGCTAGGTTGCCGTGAAATTACAGAGAAAGGTGCAGCTACTGAGCTCCACTCTGATCACTCACGGTGAGCTTGATTCTCCACTCTTGCTCCTTATGTTGTCATTTACACCTGTGCAAAGTGAGTTTAAAAGGCTACCAGAACAGAATGGCAGAGCCCAATTCTCATTTACACAAGAGCCACTTTAAGTGGCTCTGGCATTATAAAAGCCCTCTGAAGTGGGAGTTACTCACTTTAAAGTCCCTTCACATGACTAGACTGGTATAATGTATGCCTGAATGTAAATGAGAACCAGGTAGGGTGACCAGAAGCACGTGTGAAAAATCAGGACAGTGGGTGCAGGGTAATAGGAGCCTATATAAGAAAGAGACCCAAAAATCAGGACTTTCCCTATAAAATCGGGGCATCTGGTCACCCTAGAACCAGATATAGTATGTTACATTCACTTCCTATAGGTGTAAATGATATCACGTGGTGCAAGGCAGCAAGGAATTATTTTTGCAGTGTTTACAACAGGTTGGCATGTGCTTATGTATTCATTACTTTTTAAAAAAAAAAGGTTGAGCAAGAGGAAAGCAGGTCATCTATCAGGTGAAATAGCTTTCACTAAACTAATTGAATTATCTGCTTAGGTCAGCTAGTGTCTTTGCCCCATGATGTGCAAAACCATACATAGATGACAAGAAAATTATACTGCCAAGAAAGAACACAACTCTCCCTCTCCCCCCTAAATGAAGAGCATTTCAATAAAGCTCGGATTGTTCTGGCAGTACTAATGCCTTTCTTTTTAATTCCAGTAATATTCTCTTTCTTACACGTACACATATGTGATATTAAAAGTAATTTGGCTTCTAGCTAAGTGTTATTACCTGTAAATATCCTTTATAGCAACACAGTCTCATTATGTCACTTTAGAATGCTTAGATCCCATGGCTGATGTTATTAAATGACTTTGTTAGTGCACTGTGTGCTGTCACCAAAATAGATTTTTGTCATTGTCAACATTTTTATGTGTTTATATATTGTTTGAAATATTTATTTTAGTAAAAGAAGCTTGCTGTTGGGAATTGTAAAGCTGGATGGTTCATAAGAAATGAAAAATGACCAAAGAACAAATTTTACTTTAAAGTTTTAATTTTTGAGACTAAAAGATGTTTTATATCCTTGAATTCTTACTGAAAATTGTGGTCATTTAGATTTTTCATCACATTTCTGAATACATCCTATAGACAGTATTAAGTATCACATCAGTGAATACAGCATTGAAATGAAGAACGTAATTAACCTTTATTTAGATTATATAGTTCTAATTTTGACCAAATGCGAAAATGAAATAAATGTTAGTCAGTGTGGCAAAATCTGTATAGCTTATCCAGTATTAAATAGACATCTCCATTCTGCATTCAAGTATAAAGTAAAAAGCTTCAAATATTTATATTATTTGTCTTCATTTCAAGTCAAGTGAAAATGAAACCTGCTTTCAGCTGGTATAGCCTTCCTCCAGGGAATGAGGAATGTAAGCCTCAGTATTACTGGATCAGTGGTGTCCAATACTTGCAGTGTCAGGGCCAGATGTAGTGTTTCAAAAAGTCAAGGGTCACACTCAGTACTTTGAGGCGGAGTCTCTACTCTGTTATGCTTTCTTTGGACTGCATGAGTGGGGCAGAGGGAGCATAAATCACCCACAGATCCCTTGCAGAGAACAGGAATCACCAGCCCCTACATCTCTCCCTTTCTCTACTCACAGCCTGCAGGGAAGGGGTGTGGCTGGAGTGGACTGTGCTCTGGCCATCCCAGCTGCTTCATGGTCCCCTGGAGACCATAGCCTATAGGTGCACTTTAGAGCGCTCTAATCTGCTCTAGGACTGGGGCGGAGAATCATGGAGCCGCAACTTCTAGCTGGTTCTCAGCTCTCCTCCTTTCCCCTCCTCTTCTGAGTTGTGCTGGTTGGCTGTGTGGAAGAGGGGTGCCCACATAAGCCGCCCAGAGGCTCCCTCAGCCCAGCAGGGAAGCAGGCAATGGAGCGGTCAAAGCTACTCGCCAGCCTTCCCTGCAACACAGCAGCTGGATAGTGGGGGAAGCTGCTGAGCAACTGCAGCAGGGAAGGGACTTGGAGGGCTCCCAGCTTACACCATAGCTGCTTCTGGGGCTGCAAGGGAATCAGTGGGTGTTATCTGGGGAGGCAGTGCCCTCCCCATCCTCCCCATAACTGTGGTGCTGATTCAAACACTTGCGTAAAACTTACAGGTCTTGGGACAAAGTTTCAATTCACAGACAGACCATTTTCATTGTCACCCAGTCATGCTCCAGGGCTACAGTTTAGAGCCTTGAGGGTCATCGTTTAGATATTGCTGAGCTATGTGAATAATAAGAACAATAAATTATTTGACAATAGGCAGCCTCTTTCTGCTTGCGGAAGATCTATGAGCAGACTGAGTTTTCCTCTTATGTATTTGTTCAGAATTGTTCAACGCAGTTTTTGCACCATTATTTTTTTCACTTTATGGCTTGACCAGGAATAGTTTTCTGTGAGTATTGCTCACTATCGCAGCTATGTTGTTTAATAGTGATTGGTCAGAGAAGTCACAATGGTCTTTTTCTGTTTGATGGAGGAACACAGGAGCACGCCTAGAGCAAATGTTCCTGCATGCAAATGTGAACTTTGGTGTCTCTGATTATGTTTGTACCTATGACTCTAAGATTCACTTTCTGTGAACGTTCATGCTAGTAAAACTTAGCAGCATGGATGTTGGTGAAAAAAACAACACACAACAAACAAAAAAATACAAATCCAGAAAAGACAGATATCTGACATAAGCAAATTCATTTAAAAACTCAACTGAATAGTCACAAACCTTTTTGTGCACTATATACCCATTCTAGCCCACAGAAAAAATGCCTTCAGCTTATGATATTGCTTGCGTCAGGCAAAGAACCTCTGACTTCCTTAGGATTCTGTTTAACAATATGATATAATCACAGGAGATCTTTCCTTTCAACTTCAAATCATTTGTGCTTTGAGGCAACTGTCATTTAATTGTATGAGTTGTTAATTTTCAGGTGATCTGGCAGTCCTAATACACTTCGCTTTAATGTCTTTCCTCCTTTTAAGGCTCTTTAACTTTTTAAAAATATTGCCTTAATTTTCTCCCAAGTAATTCCTACCTCAGCTCTAAATTTCCCAAGAGGTCTTATCTCAGTAGAAATACCTTATGTGAGGTAAAGGTGCTCCTTGGATTCTGCTTAACTTGATAATTGGGACAGATATGAAACAATCAAGTCCTTGGTTATATCCATAAAAACACAAACACATTCACAGAGTCTATAGACAAAGAAAAGGCCTATTTAGACAAGGCGTAAATTCTCTCTATCCCTGTTCTCTTTCTTTCATATGTGAATATATAGCCCATAGGTGTCTCTAGAGAGGGAATCAGAAGGCAGTGACTGGAACAGGATTTGACTCATGTTTGGACTTAAGGTTTGATGCTCAGCCTGTTGTAGGCTTCAGGATTATTCAGAGAGCACTAAAAGCTCATGACATTTTAGCAAAAATGGCAGAAATCATGTGAAATTAGTTGACATGACTGCATCTAAACTGGATCAAAAAGCCAGGCTCTTTCTGGCTTTTTAGATCTGAATGGCACTCCAGGCCAGATTTCAGCTTGGGATTTGGGGTGGGAGGAGTTTTGGATTAGTTTTTGATTAGATCCATTTCTATATTTCTGTTATAGGTATGAGAGAGAGCACGTTAGCAGTCAGAAATACATCCTCTACATTGAATTACTGTACTGAAAAAAAGGTAGTTCCTGTAAAGGAAAAATGTGTCCCATTTGGCCTGTTGCATGTTTTTAAAGCCTTCTTAGGGAGTATTTGATTTGGTTTTCTGTCAAGGATCCTAGTAATTTCTGTAGGAATTGGAAGCTTTAATTTGGAAAGTCACTAAGTTGAGTAGCACTGTTCACAACACCATCTGGAAACAGCACCATCTTTTTGTTGTAATGCTGCCCCTTGCTCTTGGCAGTGAATCTTATTTTTGTGAAACCAGCTGCTCTCTTTAGTAGCCATTAACCATTTACTGAGCTTACATTCAAGAATGACTTCAGCTTGCTTTCATAAGCAATTGTTCCATGTAGCCAGACTGTTGTTGTTATTAACTATCTTCTGTGACTGAAGACTCCTCTTCATCTGCTCATGTCACGTGCCTACTGTTGCCTCTCAAAACAGGGACAGTCTGTACTTTCACAATGGGGTGGGGAAATCAACGGATTCATTTATACTACGGTATGTCACTGGAACTGTCTCTTCCAACTCAAAACTGATGTTTTGAAGATTTTTTTTTTAATATTCAAGCTGGTGGTTGTGATAGCACAGCAATCTAAAATTACATCTCTACATTATATCTGTGAGTGTAGGTCTTTGTAAGTTCAGAGGTTGCTAAATTTGAAGTCTAATTTATATTCCTGCTTTGATTTCTAGGTACATTTTTACTGGATAGCAATGAAGTCGTCATAAGCCTTGTGTTAAGTTGTCTGGTAGTCCAACCTGTTTAATATTTCTCTCCTACTGGTTCATCTTCTGGAGCAATTTATATCCCTAGGTGTCAGAGTAAATTATGAAATCTAAAAAATCTAAAATATAATACTCTGTATTACAGATAGTTTTGAGTTTGCCCATAATATGAATATTGAATATGCTGTATCTCTGACTTTTGGGGACTGATTTTATGGATTGCTTTACCTGATACAAGCCAAATCTCAGAATGGACAGTTATTTTTATTACTGATGATAGTCCTGTTATTGAGACTAGATACATTGTTTTATGGTTTCTCTTTCTTGTAGTGATACAGCTGGGATGAGACCAGAGAACTACAAGAATAACATCTATGTTGATCTAAATCTTTATTTCTACCTGACTCGATTATTGTAACTCTTTAATTATTTACTTACACTGGTTTATTTTTGGTTCGGGTATATTATTGTGCATAATTAATACCTACTGTATGTTTAAAACAAAATTCTACTATCAATGCATATGAAATTCACTAAAATAAAATTTTTCTTTTAAGGTTGCCTTATAAATATCAGATTTTACTCCCATCCATGTCCTAGCATACACCGTTATTTCAAGTAGACACAAAGGACAACATCTGACCACAAACAAGAGTGTAACTTTCACCCAGCACATAGGAAAATGTCTTGTTGTCACCAGAAAAATTCTATTTCTGTAGTTTACTAATGTGTTATGAAGGAGTCTTTATGTGGGTGCCAACCCTGAACTTATTAATAGTCAAAAGGGGCACTCCTCTCCCAAATAGAATGCTCCTTTTCTCAGATACACCTACAAAATAAATAGTTGGAAACACTACTGGTCTACTCTTATTGTCTCTCCTTAATGTTAAAGTGTCACACCGAAATAGTTAAACTTGGTTACCTATACTTAGGCACCTGTTTAGACACCAAAATCAAAGTAGCCTGATTTTTTCATGTGTTGAGGAGCCACAGCCTTCATTGAAGTCAGTTAGAGTTGCAGTTGTATGACTGCAGGAGTATGTTGTATGAATCTTCAGCTTCAAGCCCAATTTCTTTGTCAAGGTGATATTCCCAAAGCATGAGAAATGCAACCAGAGAAGGGAAATGCCTGGTTCATAAAAAAAGCGTTTATATTCGGAATTGTTCTATTGCTTACATACATATGTTACAAACTGTGTTTTTGTACAATGAGATGCTAAACAATACCAATTGGTCTCATAGAAAAATGCCTGTGCACTTGTTTGAATTCTAGTGTCTTGTCCTTGTACTGTAGTAATATTTGGGGAAATAAGTCTTTCCTCTAAAATCTCTCCTTAACATAGCATTAACTTGCCTGCCAGTCCCTTTTCATCATAAAATGCCCCAAAAGGGTGTCATGTAGTGATTTATGGAGGGATTTTTGCAATCTAGACACCAGCTTGCTGGGCATGGGCTGAGTCTACCTTCCACATAGGCCTCTAAATACTAATCAGATAATTAATTTTAGTCACTCTTAACCCAGGCTGGATTCAGACTGCTAATGATAAAGTCACAAGCTTCATAACTCATTACCAACCTTCTGAGCTACCTAGTCCACCAGTGTTTACTGTTTCTTTCATATGTATAGAAACATATGTCATATATTTGCATATGTTCATCTTTTCCATGCAAGTTTTAATTGCAGGCTTAATTAATGTTAATTTCCATTTGACTGGGCAGTTATTTAACTTACATTGACCGGATTTCCCCTGTTTGCTTTTAGCCTCTCCTGCTCTGTCAATAGGGATAGCTGATTTTATTTCTGATGGTAATGGAGTCATGTCAAATAGCATTTACAGTGAGTTTTCAAGAAGGTGAAAAGAGCTGACACACTACTATAAAGGTGAGCCATTACCTCATTTGCGCTGCTGAGAGAAGCCCTAAAAATGAAAGTTAATAATCTATTTCACTTCCCTGCAAAGCACAGTGAAAGTCAAAGGAAATGAAAAACATTTCCAAACATTTGCACACCACTTTCTAGCTTGATCCATAGTTATTACTGCAATGATTCAGACAATGAGCTTTGCAGTTAGCCTAGTTAATATGCATAGTTCATTAAGATGTCATTTTTAATTATAGAATATATTCCACTTCATCTTAAATGGCTACTGCAGGTTATAGCAAAGCTGCAGTTTGATTTGTGCTCAGGAAGAATTTAGTAGCTTTGCCACGCTAGCCTGACCTCAGTAATATCTTTTGTTGAAATTGGAGATGTCCTTCATAGCAGTGATTTCTTTTCTCTTGAGGATTCACTTCTTTGCTTTAGTATGTGTAACGGGCAGAGTTCAAAGGGTAGTATTAAATAAACCAATTTATTGGGTGGTGGCAGCAGTACCAGGTCCAAGCTGGTAACTAAGCTTGGAGGTTTTCATGCTAACCCCCATATTTTGGACGCTAAGGTCCAAATCTGGGACTAAGTTATGACATGGTGGCAGCAGTGGGAAATCAAGGAGCTGTGCACTAGCTTCGCCCCATTGTTCTCAGCCACCCCAGGACGGACTGAACGGGCATACCACTCCATTGACACAGGTAATGCTCACCCCATTAGAACCCCACCCTACCGGGTGTCTCCTCATGCCCAAGCTGCTGTAGAACGGGAGATCCAGAACATGCTACAGATGGGTATAATCCGCTCATCTACCAGTGCATGGGCATCTCCAGTGGTTCTGGTACCCAAACCAGATGGGGAAATACGCTTTTGCATGGACTACCGTAAGCTAAATGTGGTAACTCGTCCAGACAACTATCCAATGTCACGCACCGATGAGCTATTGGAAAAGTTGGGACGTGCCCAGTTCATCTCTACAATAGACTTAACCAAGGGGTACTGGCAAGTACCACTAAATGAACCTGCCAAGAAAAGGTCAGCATTCGTCACCCATGCGGGGGTGTATGAATTTAATGTCCTTCCTTTCGGCCTTCGAAATGCACCCGCCACCTTCCAGAGGCTGGTAGATGGTCTACTAGCAGGACTGGGAAAATATGCAGTTGCCTACCTCGATAATGTGGCCATTTTTTCGGACTCCTGGCCCGAACACCTACTACACCTGGAAAAGGTCTTTGAGCGCATCCGGCAGGCAGGACTAACTGTTAAGGCCAAAAAGTGTCAAATAGGCCAAAACAGAGTGACTTACCTGGGGCACCAGGTGAGTCGAGGAACCATAAACCCCCTACAGGCCAAAGTGGATGCTATCCAAAAGTGGCCTGTCCCAAGGTCAAAGAAACAGGTCCAATCCTTCTTAGGCTTGGCCGGATACTACAGGCGATTTGTACCACACTACAGCCAAATCGCTGCCCCATTGACCGACCTGACCAAAAAAACCCAGCCAAATGCAGTTAAGTGGACTGATGAGTGTCAAAAGGCCTTTACCCAACTTAAGGCAACGCTCATGTCTGACCCTGTGCTCAGGGCCCCGGACTTTGACAAGCCATTCCTAGTAACCACGGATGCATCTAAGCGTGGTATAGGAGCAGTGCTCATGCAGGAAGCAACAGATCACAACTTCCATCCTGTCGTGTTTCTCAGCAAGAAACTGTCTAAGAGGGAAAGTCACTGGTCAGTCAGTGAAAAGGAATGCTACGCCACTGTGTACGCCCTGGAAAAGCTACGCCCATATGTTTGAGGACGGCGGTTCCAGCTACAAACTGACCATGCTGAACTAAAGTGGCTTCATACGGCCAAGGGGAACAACAAGAAACTTCTTCATTGGAGTTTAGCTCTCCAAAATTTTGATTTTGAAATTCAGCACATCTCAGGAGCTTCTAACAAAGTAGCTGATGTACTCTCCCGTGATAGTTTCCCAGAATCTAGTAGTTAAAAAGTGTTCTTAAAATGTAGAAGTCTGTTAGTTATATACTTAGTGGTATATGTAAAGGTGCATGTGTTGTATTAATCTGTTTATTTTAAAGTTCTAGGAGGAAATCGCCGCCAGTGAGCTTCCTCACTGTCTGCAATTTGGGGGGGCGTGTCATAAACAGATAGCTAAGGGTTAATGTCTCTTTCACCTGAAGCACCTGACCAGTGAGCTTCCTCACTGTCTGCAATTTGGGGGGGGCATGTCATAAACAGATAGCTAAGGGTTAATGTCTCTTTCACCTGAAGCACCTGACCAGAGGACCAATCAGGAAACAGGATTTTTTCAACTCTGGGTGGAGGGAAGTTTGTGTGTGAGTCCTTTGTTCTTGGTTCTTCTGCCTGTATGCTCTCTCGGATGAGAAGTGATTTCTGTTTCCTGCTTTCTAATTTTCTGTTTCCCAGTTGTAAGTACCAAAGATCAGATAGGGATTTATATGTTCTTTTGTATTTACATGTCTATAGTTGCTGGAGTGCTTTGTATTGTATTCTTATTGAATAAGGCTGTTTATTCAATATTCTTTTAAGCAATTGACCCTGTATTTGTCACCTTAATACAGAGAGACCATTTGTATGTATTTTTCTTTCTTTTTTATATAAAGCTTTCTTTTAAGACCTGTTGGAGTTTTTCTTTAGTGAGGAACTCCAGGGAATTGAGTCTGCAGCTCACCAGGGAATTGGTGTGAGGAAGAAGTCAGGGGGAGATCTGTGTGTGTTAGATTTACTAGCCTGACTTTGCATTCCCTCTGGGTGAAGAGGGAAGTGCTTTTGTTTCCAGGACTGGAATTAGAGAGGGTGGACTCCCTCTGTTTAGATTCACGGAGCTTGTGTCTGTGTATCTCTCCAGGAACACCTGGAGGGGGGAAGGGAAAAGGTTTATTTCCCTTTGTTGTGAGACTCAAGGGATTTGGGTCTTGGGGTCCCCAGGGAAGGTTTTTGTGGGGACCAGAGTGCCCCAAAGCACTCTAATTTTTTGGGTGGTGGCAGCAGTACCAGGTCCAAGCTGGTAACTAAGCTTGGAGGTTTTCATGCTAACCCCCATATTTTGGACGCTAAGGTCCAAATCTGGGACTAAGTTATGACAGTCCTTCATAGCAGTGATTTCTTTTCTCTTGAGGATTCACTTCTTTGCTTTAGTATGTGTAATGGGCAGAGTTCAAAGGGTAGTATTAAATAAACCAAAAGATTTTTGGAAAAGATGTGATTTAAAATGACAGCTTGTCACAAGTTGGTACATATGAATTAGAGAAGAAGCTAAAACAGCATATCAGCCTTTCTTCCATTCAGTTTATGATTTGTGCCCTAAAGTAATAATAATAAAAAAAATCACGAAATGAAAAAACAGCTCCTTGAACTGTACCATTACTTGCCCACTTGTCCTATCAAGCAAGCTCAGGAAAAGAATCTTTGTAACCTAAGAATCACATAGGTTTCAAGGATTCTTTTTTTAAAGAAAGCGCATGTATTTAGACCCATTCATTCATGTGAAAAGAGTTCCATCATAAAGAACCATGTGCCACATTTCTGTTTATTGTAAGTTTGTTACCTCTTTGATGCTGGCAGACCTATGAAACTGCTACCTTAATCTTAATGTATTTTGGAGTTAAGCAGCAGAGTTCTTTAGATTTAGTAAATTCTGACTCCTGAGTCCAAGATGGTTAAAGATAAGGATTTTAGACTGAATTAGGTTCAATTCAGATTGTAACTTAGTTGTCTTTATTTGAAATTCACCCTTACAGAAGCAGTGCAACTTTTACCCCAAATAGGAAATAAAATAAATTATGTAGAGTGTGCTGACATTTTCTCCAGATGAACAAGTTTTCTATTAATGAGATAATCTAAGATGCCTTTGATTTTTAGAAGTGTAGTTTTTATGCTTACAAAGCATTACCAGTAGGGCACTACTAGAACACATGGCAGGAAGCACTGTACAGAATAAACAATGTTTTCCTTCAGTCTTCACCTTTTTGTCCTTGATTGCAGATAGAATCTAGACAAGGTGGAAGTTCTCTATAAAAAACACAGGATGGCATAAGGCATGGGGAAATCCATTTCCATTTATAGATACTGTACATGTGACAGATGGACTTTATTACAGAGGTGAAATATGCACGTTCAGAAGTGGAGCCAGGTTTTGCAACCAGTGGGGAGATGAGTTATTGGTGATGGGCTGGAGAGTGAGCCCACCTTGCACTCAACTCCCCTCTCCAGGTGTTGTGACCTGGTGCACACAGTTGCAGCACCATTCAGGTTTGGCCTGGCCTCTCCTCTGTCATGAAGGAGTGGCCAGGCCAAATTTGAGTGAGTGGTGTTGCAACCATGATGCACAAAGTTGCAGTGCCACACAACACCTGGAATGGGGAACAGGGCCCAGCCCCGTGGGACAGTAGCCACTGCTGCTGAGTGTGGGACAGGCTTGTTCTCCAGCCCTGTGTGAAAATTTGTGTTTGTACACCTCATTTTGTCATTTGCATAATATGCTGGAAAAGGTGCCACATATACACCTAAAGGCCATAGGGTACCCCCCCCATACACGTACCACCACCATGTTGTCATGGTACAATCCCCACTCTGAACCTTAGCGTCCAAAAAGATGGGGTACCAGCATGAATTCCTCTAAACTTAATTACCAGCTTAGAACCTGTAGCGCTGCCACCAACCAGGAATTCCAGTGCCTGGTACACTCTGGCCCCCCGAAACCTTGCCCGGGGACCCCCAAGACCCAGACCCTCTGGATCTTAACACAAGGAAAGTAAACCCTTTCCCTCACTGTTGCCTCTCCCAGGCTTCCCCTCCCTGGGTTACCCTGGAAGATCACTGTGTGATTCAAACTCCTTGAATCACAAAACAGAGAGGACAATTCACCTTCCTCCCTCCTTCTCTCTCTCCCTCCCAGATTCTCCCTGAGAGAGAAAGTAATCCTGGCACAGAGAAAAATCAGCCTCTCAATCCCTCTTCCCTCCTTTCTCCCCAGCAATTCCCTGGTGAATCTAGACCCAGTCCCCTGGGGTCTCACCAGAATAAAAAAAACCAATCAGGTTCTTAAACAAGAGACTTTTAATTAAAGAGAGAAAAAACAGTAAAAATTATCTTTGTAAATTTAAAATGTAATAGGTACAGGGTCTTTCAGCTATAGACACTGGGAATACTCTCCCAACCTAAGTATACAAGTACAAATTAAAATCTTTTCAGCAAAATACCAATTTGAACTCCTTTCAGCCAAATACATATTTGAACTTCTTCCAACCAAATACACATTTGCAAATAAAGAAAACAAACATAAGCCTAACTCGCTTTATCTATCTAGTACTCACTATTCTGAATCTATAAGAGCCTGTATCAGGGAGATTGGAGAGAAACCTGGTTGCACGTCTGGTCATTCTGAGCCCCCAGAGTGAACAACAACCAAAACTTACAGCACAGCACAAAAACTTCCCTCCCTCAAGATTTCAAAGTATCCTGTCCTCTGTTTGGTCCTCTGGTCAGGTGACAGCCAGGCTCACTGTTCTTGTTAACCCCTTCCAGGCAAAGAGATATAAAGTACTTCTGTGCTATTAACTTTTCTTATCTGTTTATGACACATGTATATTACACGATAGCTCTGCAATCATGCCCTTTCGAAAAGGAGAATTAACCGCTCTCTTGGTTATCTCAAAACCTTATTTAAAACAGCCACTTTAATGTAGCTGTGTAAAAGAAACTAAACCATGCATTTGAGTTACATAGTCTTAAAAATATTCAACAGAACTTTGAAGGGCTAGTCAATTCTAAACCTTTTTGCTTCTTTATTGGAATTTTAATTAAAACCACTTAGTTTAAATAGTCAGAAATGACTTTTTTAATCAATTTTTTATGTAGGAGTTTGTTGGAAAACATGATTGTAATTAAAACTGATTTTACAGCTGGTTCATCCTTTTGAAAGTTGTTTTAACAAGCTCAAAAGAGGTCACAATTTTATTTTAGTTCAGTGCAAGGATAATGTGTGTGATTTTAGGATTATTTTAGTGACTTCTGCCTCGGTTTGTATTTGATTGCTGTGTGTTAACTGTGCCTGCTTTATGCAAACAGTATGATGCTACAGGAGCCTTTTTTGAAGAAAATCCTTTTCTTCTCTGCATATAAATTAAAGGATGCACCATCTGGGACTTGAAACTACTTGTGAAAAATCAAGTAGATGCCACATTTTCAGTTCCTAAGGCGTCTAAATACTTATTGTAGGTAGCAACAAAAAATCCTTTAATGTACATTCACATTTTGGGGCCACTTTTAGTCTTACCGACCCCAAACATTCAAAAAAACATACCACAACCACAAAAGTTAGAAATTTACCTTAAAAAATAATCTGAGATTCTCATAAAACCAGCTGAATTCAGAAATAATCTTCATGAAAAACACCAAAGACAAGTTTTGGGATAAAAGCATGAAAATTAGCAACACTCAAAATTGTACAAATGAAGCCTCTTAATGTATCCTTTTGATTCCTGAACTGATGTTTATTTAGCAAAGGTTAGCACAACATGTTTTTAAAAAGCCTGTGTAAATGTTTGGTTACAAATGTCAATGGGTAAGCAAAATGCTAAGGCAAAATATCTGAGTCAGAGGAGCATTGCCCCTAAAAAATGCTGCACTTTAGAAAAGTGAAAAAAAAAATAAATAAATCACACTTTTGAAGTCAGCCATTCCCCTTAACTTCTCAGAATAATTTGACACCCATGTAGAAATTGGGTGGTGGAAATAAACATGTATATTTAGAGGGAGCAAAGATATTATTGAAGATTCTGTATTGGATATGATTAGCTGCCATTACCCTAAAATATTATGTTAAAGGAATCTCTGCTTTCAACCCACATTTACTTCCTATATTTACTAATGATCCCAATGAATATCTGTTCTCTGAACATAACACTAAGTTATGCAGATGATGCAGGTGTAATTACTAGTGGCTAAACTATTTCCTCAACTACAAGGATATGGAGTTTCACTCTGGCTATGTGTATTGTCTTTTATCCTCTAGTTTATCCTCTGTATTTCTCTCCACACCCAAAAGCAGCAAAGAATCCTGTGGCACCTTATAGACTAACAGACGTTTTGGAGCATGAGCTTTCGTGGGTGAACACCCACTTCGTCGGATGCATATAGTGGAAATTTCCAGGGGCAGGTATATATATGCAAGCAAGAAGCAAGCTAGAGATAACGAGGTTAGTTCAATCAGGGAGGATGAGGCCCTGTTCTAGCAGTTGAGGTGTGAAAACCAAGGGAGGAGAAACTGGTTTTGTAGTTGGCAAGCCATTCACAGTCTTTGTTTAATCCTAGCTGATGGTGTCAAATTTGCAGATGAACTGAAGGTCAGCAGTTTCTCTTTGAAGTCTGGTCCTGAAGTTTTTTTTTGCTGCAGTATGGCCACCTTAAGATCTGCTGTTGTGTGGCCAGGGAGGTTGAAGTGTTCTCCTACAGGTTTTTGTATATTACCATTCCTTCAGGACCAGACTTCAAAGAGAAACTGCTGAGCTTCAGTTCATCTGCAAATTTGATACCATCAGCTCAGGATTAAACAAAGACTGTGAATATATATACACATACCTGCCCCTGGAAATTTCCACTACATGCATCCGATGAAGTGGGTGTTCACCCACGAAAGCTCATGCTCCAAAACGTCTGTTAGTCTATAAGGTGCCACAGGATTCTTTGCTGCTTTTACAGATCCAGACTAACTCTGATATTCTCCACACCCAGTTGCTGGATACTATTGTAGTATCCTACTGGATCTCAGTGTGTCACAAAATAAACATATTTTGCTCCCAAGGAAAGATGACGTTTTGTATAACCCACATGAGCCTGTCAGTTCCCAAAGTGTCATTGATGACAGCCCTGAAGGATTTGTATGTTGTGCTCTCCTGAATATTATCCACCTTGTGTCTAGGGTAGATAGGAGGTGATGACAGGGTAAAGGAAAACCTGAAGTGAACTGTTTGCTGGTTTCTATTGACGCTTCTGTCATCCACAACTAATAGGTGACCAGTGCTACAGAAGAAAATTTAAATGATATACTGCTGATAATGCGTATTTGGCTGCAAATGTAGTCTCATTGGCTGTTCCTGGTTGGAAAACTTGTGTGAGAGAAGAAATGTAAAAATATTAATAACACACTATAACACCGCACTAATTATTGCAGAAAAATGTGACAATGCAACATAACTAATAAGATTGGTTGAACATTTTCCATCAAAACATTTTTTCCATGGAAAATTGGGTTTTTGCCTAAATGAAAATTTTTGCAGAAAGTGTCTGCTTTCCTCAGCAATTTGATTTTTTTGGGTCGGAAAACAAATTTTTTTCAGCCAGAACCTTTTCCAGATTTTGGTAGGTTTTGGTCAAAAATATGTTGATTTTTGGTAATTTATGGCCATACTTTTTAATTTTTGGTTAGTGAGAACAAAAGAATTGTTAGTTTTCAAGTTTTCATCTTTTCAATGAAAAGTCAACATTTTTCATAGGAGGGGAACCCTATTTTCCAGTAGCTTCGGTAACTAATGACAATTGTAATCAAAGAAAATCTCTGAGGTGTGTGCAGTTTCACTTGTTCGTAAGGACACATTTTAGTAGACTGCACCTAAATTCTGCTTTCAGGAGACCAAAATCTAATTCTTTTGTTTTTTAACTCACCCTAAAATACATAATTCAATACCTTGAGTTCCAACAAATAAATTATATTAAGAAAACTACAACTGGGATATTTTTGATAGCTCCTTTAGATCTCTCTCTCATTCACTCACGCTGGGTTAGATTCTGAGCTAGTATAAATTGGTTTGGCTCTAATTAAATCAGTTTTTCAAACCCTCCACTATCTGTTTATGCTCAAGTTAACACATAATTGTGGATATATATCAGCTGAGACTGTGAGCATATGGTGTGCGGTGTGCGTGTGTGTATTTATTGGGATAACTAGGCCCTGATCCTGCAAACCCCCCCAAAGAAAACAAAACAAACAAAAAAAACCGATGCATATGTTTAGCTGTATCCACAAACTTATGCACAAGTCTCTGCCAGACAGGCCTCAGAGAGATGTGTAATGGTCATCAACATGCATCTGGAATGGCAGCATTACTCACAAATGGAGAAGCCAATAAGTAAGTTATACAGCTCACCAAACCAAGGCCTTGTCTACACTACAGAGTTGCAGCGCTGGTGAGGGGGTTACAGCGCTGCAACTTAGGATGTGTACACACTTGCACAGCATGGCCAGCGCTGCAACTCCCTGTTTGCAGCGCTGGCTGTACACCCGGTCGAGCCTCGGGTGTAGAGGATCCAGCGCTGGTGATCCAGCGCTGGTCAGCAAGTGTAGACACCCACCAGCGTTTTTATTGACCTCCGTGGCATAAGCAGGTATCCCAGCATACCTTAGAAGCCTCTCTGGTAATCATGCAAACTCCACTGCCCTGGGCTCACCTGACCCCTCCTTTAAATGCCCCGGGAATTTTAAAAATCCCCTTCCTGTTTGCTCAGCCAGGTGTGGAGTGCAATTAAGCAATCAATCACTCAGCGACCATGCCTCCATGCACCAAATGAGCCCCAGCATGGACCAATCCAGAGCTGCAGAACCTCATAAGTGTTTGGGGAGAGGAGGCTGTGCAAGCACAGCTGCGCTCCAGAAGGAGAAATTATGATACCTATGGGCAGATATCGCAGTCCTTGATGAGAAGGGGCCATGAACGGGACGCGTTGCAGTGCAGGGTCAAAATTAAAGAGCTGAGGAGTGCTTACTGCAAAGCTCGTGAGGGAAATCGCCGCTCAGGAGCTGCCCCCACGACCTGCCGTTTTTACCAGGAGCTGGATGCCATACTTGGGTGTGACCCCACTGCCAATCCTAGGAGCACGATGGAGAGTTCAGAGCAGGGAGAAGTGGGGGAGGTTGTAGAGGATGGCGACAGTGAGGCTACTGGTGTGGAGGGAGACACCCCGGAGTCCCAGTACACATGCAGCCAGGAGCTCTTCTCAAGCCAGGAGGAGGCTAGCCAGTCGCAGCAGCTGGAACTTGATGGTGAGGAAGAAGCTGAGGATCGTGCTCGGGGTAAGTAGATTTTTTATGTTTTGGGAGAGGAGGGTTTTGGTTATGGCTGCCTGCATGCATGCCTAAACGTGGAATAGCCCATTGATTTGCTCTATCACGTCTCTGTAATCTGCCTCGGTAATCTCTTGAAAAGTTGCTGCAAGAGCGTTTGCAATTTGCTTTCTCAAGTTGATCGGGAGAGCCACTGGGGTCCTTGTCCCGGTCAGGCTAACTCGTCCGATCCACTGTGCAGCGAGGGGTGGGGGGACCATGGCTGCACACAGGCAAGCTGCATAGGGGCTAGGGCGGTATCCACATTCCTGTAGAAGACCCTCCCTCTCTTCCCAGGTAACACGCAGCAGTGATATGTCTGGCAGTAGGAAACCCTGTTGAGAGTTTAGGGATAATTGAGTGCAGGGCGCCAGGTTCGCGTTTCCCCAGCCCATGGCACTCTGTTGTTAACCCCCCCCCCTCCCAGCACATAGGCAGCCACGCGGTGCGCTCCTGTGTTCCACACACCCCCTCCAAGCAGGCATCCAGCACCACGGAGTGCTCCTGTGTTCCCCACCCCCCCCTCCAAGCAGGCATCCAGCACCGCGGAGTGCTCCTGTGTTCCCCACCCCACCTCCAAGCAAGCATCCAGCACCGCGGTGTGCTCCTGTGTTCCCCACCCCACCTCCAAGCAGGCATCCAGCACCGCGGTGTGCTCCTGTGTTCCCCACCCCACCTCCAAGCAGGCATCCAGCACCGCGGTGCTTCCCCCCCCCCACCAGCAGGACGGCATGAACGCGGACCAAAGAACACCCCCCCCCAAGCAGCTCACCACCTTCCTGTTCACTACTGTCCCTTCTTCAGGACACCAGCTACCTCCTGTACCCATTGCTGATAAACCCCAGTGACCCATTGGTCAATTCCCACTCCCAAGGGGAAATCGGGGCAAAACCACTCACCCCATTGCTCGCCATGACTTAGCTTGCCTGCCCTCTCTGTGTTATGTGAGGTATGTGAGAAGGATGCTACCAAAAGTCTAAAAAGTCCTTCAACGTGTGATAATAAACAATGTAGCCTCTGTGTATTACATGGTTCTATCTCTCTTTTTTCTAGTGACCTTGACTACTGCAGCCGGATCACCGGCCTCACGTAGGTTGCAGAACTTGAGACGGAATCCTAGAAAATCAAAAGAGGAATTGATCAAATCTGTTCTGAGCCACTACAACAGAGAAAGTAGGAAGACACAGGAATGGAGAGAGAAGACGTATGAATGGAGAGAGAGTGTACATGAATGGAGAAAGAGTGTACATGAATGGAGGCAAACAGAAAGCAGGAGAAAGGAATTGACTGCCAAAAAAAACACAAAGCAGATGATAAGCCTCCTGGCTCGCCAAACTGAGTCTTTCGAGTCTCTTGTAGCCATGCAGACAATTATGTACTGTGGTAACCCACAGCCCTCCCAAAGCCCTCTTCCTTGTTCCCCAGTATTTCCACAAAACAACTTTCTCCAGCAGCCAGTTCCTTATTATCCCCAGCTGCCCCCAACACCTGTACGATCACCTACCAGCCCTGATAACTATAATTCTTACCCTGTTCACTCCACCCCCATTATTCTACAGCATAGTAATCCTGAAGTGCAGCAGACATTGAATAGTGATCAAAATAGGACATATTCAAACCTGTGAATGTACAGTCCACCACCCCAATCCCCTTGCCTGTTATGTACTGTATGTTGAATAAAGGTTTTTTTTCTTTTTCACTACTTTATATTATTGCTGGAAGAGGTAAATATTATACACCAAGGTAAAGCAAAGCACATCAAATGCATCAAACATTACTGTTGGCTCTCAGCATCAAATTGCTCCCTTAAAGTATCCCTAATCCTTGAAGGCCTTTCCTGGGCCTCCCTATTAGCCCTGCTCTCTGGCTGAGCAAACTCATCCTCTAGGCGTCGAACCTCGGAGGTCCATTCCTCACTGAATCTTTCACCCTTCCCTTCACAAATATTATGGAGGGTACAGCACGCGGATATAACAGCGGTGATGCTGCTTTCCACCAAATCTAGCTTCCCATAAAGACAGCACCAGCATGCTTTCAAACGGCCAAAAGCACACTCCACAGTCATTCTGCACCGGCTCAGCCTGTAGTTGAACCGGTCCTTGCTCCTGTCAAGCTTCCCTGTATATGGTTTCATGAGCCAGGGCATTAAGGGGTAAGCGGGGTCTCCAAGGATCACAGTGGGCATTTCGACGTCCCCTACTGTGATCTTGCGATCTGGGAAAAAAGTCCTGGCCCTCAGCCTCCTGAACAGGGAACTGTTCCTAAAGATGCGTGCATCGTGCACCTTTCCAGGCCATCCTGAGTAAATGTCAGTGAAACGCCCACGGTGATCCACAAGTGCTTGCAGAACCACGGAGAAATACCCCTTGTGATTAATGTACTCTGATGCCAGGTGGGGTGGTGACAGAATAGGAATATGCGTCCCATCTATTGCCCCTCCACAGTTAGGGAAACCCATTTCTGCAAAGCCATCCACAATGTCCTGCACGTTTCCAAGAGTCACGGTTCTTCTTAGCATGGTGCGATTAATGGCTGTGCAAACTTGCATCAGCACCATTCCAACGGTGGACTTTCCCACTCCAAACTGGTTTGCCACCGATCTGAAGCAGTCTGGAGTTGCCAGCTTCCAGATTGCAATAGCCACCCGCTTCTCCACTGGCAGGGCAGCTCTCAATCTCGTGTCCCTGCGCCGCAGGGTAGGGGCGAGTTCAGCACACAGTGCCCTGAAAGTGGCTTTTCTCATCCGAAAGTTCTGCAGCCACTGCTCGTCATCCCAGGATTGCAGGACGATGTGATCCCACCACTGAGTGCTGGTTTCCCGAGCCCAAATGCGCCGGTCCACGGAGCAGAGCACGTCTGTTACTGCCACAAGCAATGTACTGTCTTCATAGTGAGGCGATTCAATATCATCGTCTGACTCCTCGCTGTCACTACTGTCACTCTCACTTTGCAGCTGAAGGAATAGCTCCACTGCCATGTGTGATGTGCTGGCAAAATTCATCAATAAGGTCGTCAGCTGCTCAGGCTCCATTTATAACAAAAATCGCAGAAAAAGCGCTGTAGAATCACAATGCCGCCAAACTGCTCGGAATGTGTAGCAAAGCACCACGGGGCGTTGGAACAGGAAGCGGAAAGACCCGCACACTTCCTTCCCCTTCCCACAAGCCACAGCGCCGAAATGGGACGAGGTGCTCTGTGGGATAGCTGCCCACAATGCACCACTCCCAACAGCGCTGCAAGTGCTGCAAATGTGGCCACACTGCAGCGCTGGTTGCTGTAAGTGTGGCCAGTCTGCAGCGCTGGCCCTATACAGCTGTATGAACACAGCTGTAACTACCAGCACTGCAAAACTGTAAGTGTAGACATGGCCCAAGTGACACTAAAATCTTTGTATCACATTGTTACGTTGTCATAAACAGATAAGTAAGAGTTAATAGAACAGAAGTACTTCATATCTTTTTTAACTGTAAAAAGAGTTCAGTGAGCCTAGCTGTCACCTGACCAGAGGACCAATCAGGGGACAGGATACTTTCAAATCTTGAGGGAGGGAAGTTTTTGTGTGTGCTGTTAGTTTTTGGTTATTGTTCACTCTGAGGACTCAGAGGGACCAGATGTGCAACCAGGTATCTCTCCAATCTCTTTGATACAGTCTCTTATATGTCCAGAATAGTGAGTACTAGGTAGATAAGGTGAGTTAGACTTATGTTTGCTTTCTTTATTTGCAAATGTGTATTTGGCTGGAAGGAGTTCAAATTTGTATTTTGCTGAAAGGATCTTTTATTTGTACTTGTATAGTTAGGCTGGGAGGGTATTCCCAGTGTCTATAGCTGAAAGACCCTGTAACATATTCCATCTTAAATTTACAAAGATAATTTTTGCAGTTTTTCCCTCTTTAATTAAAAGCTTTTCTTGTTTAAGAACCTGATTGTTATTTTATTCTGGTGAGACCCCAGGGGACGGGGTCTGGATTCACCAGGGAATTGGTGGGGAGAAAGAAGGGAAGGGGGAGAGAGAGGTTATTTTCTCTCTGTGTTAGGATTGCTTTCTCTCAGGGAGAGTCTGGGAGGGGGAGAGAGAAGGAAGGGGGAAGGTGGATTTTCCTGTTTCAAGATTCAAGGAGTTTGAATCACAGTGATCTTCCAGGGTAACCCAGGGAGGGGAAGCCTGGGAGAGGCAACGGTGAGGGAAAGGGTTTACTTTCCTTGTGTTAAGATCCAGAGGGTCTGGGTCTTGGGGGTGCCCGGGCAAGATTTTAGGGGGACCAGAGTGTACCAGGCACTGGAATTCCTGGTTGGTGGCAGCGCTACAAGTACTAAGCTGGTAATTGAGCTTAGAGGAATTCATGCTGGTACCCCATCTTTTGGACGCTAAGGTTCAGAGTGGGGAATTATACCATGACATATGTATTCTGGATAAGCCATATATTTTTGCAGGAAACCTATTTTTAAAATGCCTTAGAGAATATTTATGATTTCTGTTGGTAGCATTTTTCATATGCCTCCATCTATGAAGTCTGTGTTCCCTTAATACCATGGGTACAACTGTACTGGGATAAAAAATTAGAACTAATAAATTTTAGCAACCTCTAAGATGAGCTCAAGTAGCTTGTACATTTATAATAATGTCATGGTGTTAAGGTTCAATATCTCAGGGCATTTCAAGGCTAGATGCAGGTTCTGTGCATTCCTTTGGAAAGCAGGGAATCCCTTCCTTCCACTTATATGAACGTTCTTTTTCTAATTCTGACTGCTGATGATATATTAGATATTATATTATCACTAGTCCAGGAGTGAATATTGATCAGTCTGCACCTTATACTACTGGAACTCAGGGAGGAAATTTCATATGGGACTGGCGAGGGAGAGAAACAGCTTTATGGGTGTTTTTATTTTTAACAAGTGGCTCTTTGGATCATTTCACAGGTTTGGAATGTTAGCAGTAGTCCTAGAGTAGTATGATTAGAAGGGCAGAATCAAGATGAGGTGGTCAAAGATGCATGATAATGCTATTTATCATGTGGATGTCACCATTGTATGGTCTGCATGTCTGTGTGTAATTTAGTATGCTGTAAGTTAAAGTACATTTGGAAGTAAATTTGAGCCTTCACAGCAGTTAACATTAACGTAATTAATATTTTTCATTCAGATGTTGGTGCTTCTTAGAAGTTATGTTAGTAATTTAATCAACCGCACTTGAAAACAGAAACTTGATTGAAGAATGAGGGTTAAAATTCCTGAAGTCACATAGTACATCTCTGACAGCGGTATCTATTAGAAGACTCTTTTGATGGACAGATGCCCTGACCATTGATATAGCAGCTCCTAAATATTTTCTTTCTCGGCTTCACACTTGTGCCACTTGGATATCCAGATAATCTGTGACTAATGAAGTGAGTGGGAAAACAGCCAGAGTACTTGTGGCGCAAGTCTGAATTGGATTGACTAGGTCTTAAACAATATCAGAATCTTATGCCATGACTCTGCAGGAGGCCAAGAAGTGTTCCTGTGCCTCCACCATAGCATCTGCAAAGTTCTGATCAGTGGAGCTGTATCCTGTGATAGACAATTTGATTAATTGTGACTGTCTGAACCTGGTATGCTGTTGAGATTCTCACCGTGATGAGTTTTCTAACTATTTTGTGGGTAAGATAACTTAGAACCAAACCAT
The DNA here is from genome assembly GCF_007399415.2 of Gopherus evgoodei. Taxonomy (NCBI): domain Eukaryota; kingdom Metazoa; phylum Chordata; order Testudines; family Testudinidae; genus Gopherus; species Gopherus evgoodei. The sequence goes on from NC_044325.1 coordinate 97,276,572, forward strand.
ACTTATTGCTTCAGCAGAAGTGGAGTTTATTTCTGGGAGCACAAATGCAGTCTTCTCTGAGTTTTAGCACAAGGTATTTGCTGGGGATATATGAAGTAGCTGATAACAGCCAATGGGAAGTAATTTTGGTCATTGATGGAAGTGATGGTCAGTGCCTTCCTAAGCAAAGGCGAGGTTCCAGGTTCTCATAAAAAAAGCAATTGTTGAAACCTTCCTCAACATATGCAAGCTTTACCCTGTAATAAATTTGGTGAAGATTATGAAGATGGTTTCACTCCAGCCAGTTAGGTTTTAGACCTGAATATTCTACAGAAACTACATCGCTGGTGTTGATGATTTCAGCCTGATGATGGATGAAGATCAGATATCTCTACTAATTCTTTTTAGACCTGTTAGCATCTTGATACCATTAGTATAGACATATTTTTGACACAACCACAGAAACTAGTTATGAATAAAGGAGTCACTTTTGATTGTCTGTTCCTTTCCTCAGAAATCTGAAAAGGGTGGGAATGAGCAGATACTCCTCAGTTCTGAAGGTATTCCTAACTAGGGGTTCCACAGGATTCCATCTTGCCTCGCCTTCTTCACTTTGTATTTGGTATTGCTAATGGGGGTTGATGAGGAAGTAGGAGCTGCAGTGTCTGCAAAATGTCACCCAGCTGTATATTTCAGTCTCCTCTGATCTTTAAGATGTTGCAGAATAATTTTCCAGTGTCTGATGGCAGCTGGGACACGGTGAGGATTATCTGACAATTTGATGTGGACAGTGTGAAAGAGAAATCTGCTCTAGTGTATATAGCTATTAGGGTAAAAATCAATCCCTCTCCTAATTTTCTTCAGAATTTAGTAGCTGTCAGAAAAATATATAAGGGTTTATTATATCACAAAAACCAAGAGTATCTTAGATCCTTGTGGAAGGATTTTGAAGTAGCAGCTAAGGCTAAAAATTCTTCCATGTTTTTGAAGATGGTTGCCTTCTGCTCTGGTAGATATACTCCAGTTGAGGAACTCCATATTAATGAAGCCTGGATAGTACATTTTGGCCAAGTATTAGTGATTTCCCCAAAATAGTTTTTTAAAATTGAATTCTACCATAGTTGATGCAATCAGGAAGCCTCTCTTTGATTTACCACTCTGACCTTCAAGTAACAGACAGTGACATACAGTCCTTTATTTTAGCCCAATGAAGGAAAAAAACCTTCAGAGGAAGATTTTCTCCCTATGGAAGTTTTGCAGAAGTATCTTAACCTTATTTATTTACTTCAAGTAATCATACTGGATGGATTCTATCTGGCTGGAAATCCAGTATAATCGTTCCTATTTTTAAAAAGGTGGATAGAAAGAATCTTGCATCATATAGACCTATTAGTCTGTTAGATGTGACAGGGAAAATTTATTCCCAGTTTCTAAACTTGAAATATGGACTTCAGAAGCTAATTTGTTACATAAAGAACAATCCAGCTTTAGGCTGGTAGAGTCACAACTGATACTTGTTTTATTTTATTCTATATGATTTATAAATATATTGTGGTTAAGGGTACTAGACTGTATGCTTCTTTCATAGATCTAAAATAGCATTTGATTCTATTAACTGAGAGAAACTTTGGGTGAAATCAAGAAGGATGGTATTGATCTAAGACTTGTACATTTTGGAGGCTCTGCACCAGGGTAATATGGCTAGGGTAAGAAGTAAAGACAATGGAAAATGTACTAAGGTTTTCCTCTTTCTAAAGGAGCATGCCAGGGATGCCTTCTTGTTAATCTATTTATTAATAATGTGATGGATGTTTTAAAGGAAGATAATTTTTCTCTGCTGGAAATTCAGGGTAGATTTATTGAGGTGTTGTTATATACCAATGGTCTGGTTGTTTTATCGCAAACTCCAAGAGGCCACCGTCAGTTATTTCATTTTTTCCTCTTACTGTAACGCTCAAGACCGGGTCATGACCTATGGAAAAAACTCTGTACATATTGTGTGGAAGATAGAAGGCCACTCAGTAGAACAAGTGTGTGCTTTTACTTATCTAGGGATAAAGTTTCATCATTCGGGTTGCTGGTCCCTGTATTAAGATTTTAAACAGAAGGCCCTTAGCTCTGCTCCTATTTTACCCACTCCTATGGCGGGAACAGAGTTGCCCCAGTGCTAAGAGTTATTAATGCTAAAATTATAGTGCAGACACTCTATGGAGCTGAGTTTGGTTTAGTGGCCAAATTTCAGCCTAAGAGATTGTTTAAAATAATATTTGAGGGGACTTTTAATTCTTCCAAATTCTCCCCCAGCCTCATTTTTACATGCAAAGGTGGGTTTTCCGTCTGTAAGTAGCAGAGCTTGTAGTGCTTTTCTTAAGTTTTGGTGTAAGATCTGTACTCTTCTAGATTATGTATTGCCCCCTCTTTACCTCCAGGAGATGGAACAACCCATGTACTCCTTATTTCCATTGTATAAGACCCTTCTGTTTGGTATAGCTAGAATGGATTTTTCTATTACTCATTATTGTTAATATCATCCAATCAACATAACCAATTACTCAAACAAAGAGCGACTGATACTATCCAACAAGAACATCTAGCTATGACTCATGATTCTACGTTTGCCTTTTGGTTTTCTACTTTGAAGAGGGCTCAAGTTTTTGAACCACATTTGAATGAGTTATCAAATCATTTTTTTTATGTCGGGCGTATACTCAGTTAAGACTCCTATCCTTAAACTGCTATCCTTAAAGGTAGATATAGAAAAATTCCTTCACATCTTCATTTTTGGCCATGTAGATCTGGAGCATTGGAAGTTCTATCTCATTATCATTTGTATTGTAGAATTTTCCAGCTTCTGAGAGCATGCTAGATTTTACCTCTTTTGTATACAAAATAATAAGGTTTTTAGTTTTTTCTCAATCCTTTTTATAAACAAATTGGTGGCAATTTTGCCCTTTTCTGCATTGTGCTGAAGAAGAGAGATTTTATTATGTTCTGAGTGACATTCTGAGTATTATATAGATGTTGCTCCTGTTTTAGATTGCATATATTTTTCTTTTTGTATTAGCAAAAGACATATGTCATATGCAAGTTAATAAAATTTAATTGAATTGGCTATCTGGCAGAGGCTGTACCTAAACATAACTGAGATAAACTTGTAGATTTACATGGGCAAAAATGAAGATGTGAAGGAATTTTTCCATATCTACATTTAAGGATAGCAGTTTAAGGATAGGAGTCTTAACTGAGTATATGCCCGACATAAAAAAAATGATTTGATAACTCCATTGAAGCAAATGGTGAAAATAGCTGAAATTATATTGGCACTCATGATTAACAGGATGTGTCCATCCTCTGTTTCCATAATTCATTGCCTGGGCATCTTGCTGGACTCCCAGGTAAGCAGCATTTGTCAAGAGCACTTCCTATAGATGCCATGTGTCAAAAGAGGTTTCATCTCTTCCCTTCAGATGCAGAGAGCCCCACACCATTGTCTGTGCCTTTGTCAACTCAAAATTAAATCATTGCAATGTGCTCTGCATGGGGATTGTATCTTCACACCATTCAGATATTACAGCTTGTGCAGAATGCAGTGCTTACCCTATAAAACAGGTTTAAAGAGGCCACATTACATCTGCTCCATGGTCTGCACTGGTTACCAACTGATTTCCAGATAGTCTATGGTCTTGATGTAGACCTTTAGAGCATTCTATAGTTTGGCTATCTGGGAGGCTGATTGGTTTTGTGTGTTACCGTGACAGTTGAGATCATCTGAGGCATTCAAGCAAACAGGACAGAACTGGCATTCTTTGAGAGGGGTCCTTGGTTTGGAGTTCACTTCCTTCCATAGTTAACCAGAGCTGGGGACCTTCAGGACATGCTGGAACACCTACTTGATCTCCTAGGCTTTTCTTGGGAAAGGGAAGAGAAAGGCTGATTAGTGGATGGAAGAGGCTTGCATAGGGAAGTTGTCTTAGGTTGGGAAGATATTGTAGGAGAGCTGAGGTCTTTTTTCTTCTTTTCTTTTATAATCTGTGGGTGAAAGTCCTTATTTTAGTGCCTTATTTTGCTATTTATTATTGATATTTTATTGAAAACTACTTTAAGTATATTTTGTATTGCACTTAGAGCTTCAAGTAGATATAGTTAATAAAGCTGAATAAATATATCTCGATGACCTGAATATATACTGAAAAGTAGCTCAGTCCAATAAAAGTGGAAATCTGGTTTAAATCATTTAAGTTGTTTCCAAGATTATCACATCACCTGAAGAAGTCCAGACTCCAAATGACTGAAACATTGAGCTGTTTCTTGTCTTATTAATAGATGTGTCTAGCCAATGAAGAATTGGTGTTTTGGAGTTTTTTAAATTTGAAAAGTGGGGTGTCAGATATTGAACTTGCGTACTGTATTTGGTAGTTTTCTTACAGGAACTTGTAAAAGGCTATCGTAGGGCTGTGGTGTTGAATCATAGAAAAAAAGGAAAAAATGTCACAAAAGAAAAACTATACCACTATTTTGTGCAGCAGACTCCCAGCATGGAGCGTCTCTGCTCCATTTGGTTTCCAGAATGGTAAAACACAAGCTTTCCTCAGAACTGGATTACTGTGTAGAATCTACTGCTAAGGACCCGGGAAGGATCCTTTCAGTCATTGTAAATCAATAGAAAATGCAAACAGTCTTTTCTGAGGGGTGCAGTCTGACAGGAATAAAGCAGTCTAGTCCCCATTTTCTCCTGACCTCTCAGTCTGGCTGGTTCTGAGAGTCTCCAGGTTCAGTTCTGTCCTAGATGGGAAGAAAGAGAAAATATTCTTCATGAGAAACCCCAAGCTATTTCCTCCTCTTGCTTAAAGGCCTGCCCTGATGAGTTCATGGGAGACGGAGTCTGTAACTGACAGACTGAATAGGTAGGTTCGCTAGCGTGGAGCAGGGACTGAAGCCATTCCTTACCTGATCTAGTACACCGCAACAGTTTTTTTTTCATATTCCCTGGCTTCTAACATCATACAGCAAATAGGGCCAAGTTTTCAAATCTCAGCTCGATAAGTGTGCAATTTGAATATCTGATGGCCTGATCTAACCATTGTACAAAGATCAGGCCATCAGATATTCAAATTGCACACTTATCGAGCTGAGATTTGAAAACTTGGCCCTATTTGCTGTATGATGTTAGATTGTACATGTGATGTCTGCATTGTACAGAAATGCAAGGTTTTTATGGACATGGCATATGCATGCATTTTTGTTGATTGTAACCTTTTTTCAATATAGTCAACTTGACTGTAGGTTGGGCTGAAACCTTAGAATCCAGCCTGTATAAGGGGCAGTGCTTATATGCACTGCCTCAGGAGTGGGGCATGAACCAGACTGTGGTCCTGGGGCTTCCCCCCTTTTCCAGGGAAACATAATCTCAACATCCTTTTTGATGGCACAGGTTACTTTGCTGTCTGCATCAGCTGTGGTATAGGAGCTGGTGCACTGGGGGGCAGAGCCAAAGCTTCACACACTTCCCACCCCTGCCAGCCCACCTGTGCAGAAGAGAGAGTGGCCACACATTGTCTGGGTGGGAACCTAAGGTAAGGAGGCTCCTTATGCACTCTTACTTCTCTATGCAAGTCACAGGAGAGCTCACAATTGAGCACTGTTTGTTTGTATAGGTGAAAATTCATAACTTTTTCTGGAATTGATTGGTTTCTCTCTTTCCTGCCTTGACACATTTTGAAATATTTCCTGTTACTGAAAATGAAAAAGTTTATTAATCAATAAGGGTTGTTTTAATGACTCACTGCTAAGTGGGTTTTAACCCTAAGAAGAAGACAGTAAGTCAATAGCCTGGAGTGTGATAGAACAAAAGGTCATCCTAAATAGCATAAATAACTAATGAAATATACAAACTATGGCTCGGTGTGTAATTTAAATGAGTACAGAGTTCTCAATTTCATAGTTGGTTCAATTTGCTCTGTAGCTGCTTTTGCCAAGTGTTAGAGTTGCTGGTAGATTGTAAAGGTCACATTTTCTCCTGGACAGACACTTTACCGCTGTAATTAACTATGCTAATCTGCATTTTCATAGGCTGGTAATCTGAAACAAGTTGTAAAGGTGGAAGGAATTTTAATTTCAGTGGATTTACTAAAGCTGTCTCCAGTTGCTACCAGTGCAACTCATGCGCGCAGGTCCCATCAGGCCATCTCTGTTCCTTCATGTGTCTTGGTTCTGGTCTCCTTGCTTCCTGGGACAGCCTGGGAAAGGTTTCATGTTCCAGAAGGCAGCACACCACTACTTGTGTATAAATGCTACAACTCAGTATCTTTGCCTCATTAGGATCTTGGTCAAACTTTACCATGTACTTACACTTTTCTGGCTGTTATTTATCTGCATTTTAATATCAAATGCATGTTGATAGTCATTAGATCACTCCTGTTCAAAATGTCTTCCTTGAGCTTCTGAGGTGCTATTTTTTCTTGGTTCTCCTGTTTGCTTTTTAGTCAATCTTTGAACATTTGTTCCAATAGCTCCATCTCTTTGCCCCTCTCTGTGTCTGCTGTTATGCTGCAGGGATTTATTCCATAGCACTCTCCACTCTTCCTCTAGTCTCTCCTTCTAAGAGAGAGCAAGACCACCTAAGGGTTCAGCTGCATTACACTCTCTACTTTACCTCTCCTCTTCCTGAGCTTTCATTCTCTGTCTAGTCCCACTTCTCCACCCATCTCTTATATCTCTGCCTGGATATCTTCTCACCACATTGAATTCTACATGGCTACAACTCCACCTCCAAATCCTCTACTCTCCCACTTTCTCTGCCGTCGCTGACACTCTTCCACTCCATTTCTCTCACATCTAGGCCCTTGCCAAATCCTGCCACGTTGTTTCTATATAGAGTCTCCACAATTCTTCCTTTTCTGTTTGTCCCCACTGCCAAAATCTTAGCCATCCTCCAGTAATTTCCTGTCTGCTCTCCTGGAACTGCATTTTTATTGGTCCCCTTGTCTCCTGTTTTTTCCATATTTTCTCCATTAAAAAAGATTACAGCTAAGGTTATCTTTCTTTTCCAGAGCTCTGTCTTCATATTTGTGCACTGATCTCCTGAGTATTAGGTTCAAGCTTTTCCTGCATGCTTTCTTAGCCTTCCATAACTCTGTACTCTTACTCATAAGTCTTCCAAACTTCTCACACAGCTTTGATATATGTGTCGTACTATATTTCAAGAAGTATAGTCATTTATGCTCCTTGTATATCTGCAGTGATAACAAGTATTTGAGGTTCCCCCAAAGCCAGTTATAGGTGTAGTTATGTCATAGACAAAGATGGGATTTGGTCCCCTCCTCTCCAATTGCTACTAAACATACGGCAGGGGCCTCCAAAGGAAGTGTTGCCGCAACCTGTATGAAGGAACCTGGCATGCATTTTTATTTGTTGGTCTCTCCTAATTTTTGCTTCTTTATTTCTCCTTCCTCGTCTCTGCACCTGTTTCTTTCTGTCCCGTTTTGGTGTGTTCTGCCCACACTCACATGCACATTTTATGTCTTTTTTTATTACTTGAGTCTCTGTTTGTATATCACTTGATCTCAGAACGGTAGGTGCTTATGTTAATCCATCCATGCTCAACTAGGAAAGAGGTTGCCCTAATGTACATGCACTTGAGATTAAACTCCACACATTGGAAGGATTCTTTCACTTTCCGAGTACCCCGGCTGCTCGCTAATGGAAGATGGTGAGTTATGTAAGAGTGGGAGATGTTTCTAGAAATGCACTGGTAGCCAGATGGAATGATACGAAATTTCACAGCAGCAGTGTGACAGCCTTTTGAATCTGCCTAAAGAACACCTGGTAAGTAGTTCTGTAAACCCCCTGTCATTCAACAGAATGAGTGTGGATGCCTGGGCGATTTTGTTCACCAAAGGATGTAAAACAAAAATTACCAGCTGGCATAGAAAAATACTTTACTTTAAAGTGAGGAGAAAAGGACAGGAGCTGGGTAGCTATAAGTTGTGTAAGAGAAACAGCAGATGACTCCATAGCAGATGACATTCTTATTTATTTTTTGCTACTCTAAGTTATGCCATGCTTTCATCTACGTGTCAAACTGTGATAATGTAAGTTTGACACTCTCTTAAGTCTACAGTGTCTCTTGTATGGTGCTGATGAGAATGATAACCTTCAAGTGTGAAGGAACAGAGGAAGAGAGAGAGAATGTTACAGATCATACATGGATTGATGTTGATGTATTCTGATGTTCTAGAAAGCAAAGCCTTCAGAAAAAAAAATAAATCTCTCTCTCAGTGTTTCCCTCTAGGAATCATCTTCAGAAGGCAGTAGGTGAGTCTTGTATAATGTAAACCAGGGGTAGGCAACCTATGGCACGCGTGCCGAAGGCGGCACGCAAGCTTATTTTCAGTGGCACTCACACTGTCCAGGTCCTGGCCACTGGTCCGTGGGACTCTGCATTTTAATTTAATTTTAAATGAAGCTTCTTAAACATTTTTAAAACCTTATTTACTTTACATGCAACAATAGTTTAGTTATATATTATAGACTTATAGAATGAGACCTTCTAAAAACGATAAAATGTATTACTGGCATGCGAAACCTTAAATTAGAGTGAATAAATAAAGACTCGGCACACCACTTCTGAAAGGTTGCCAACCCCTGATGTAAACCATGCAGAAGGCTTTGGCTCCACGAGGGGTGTAGCTACCAGCACTGGTGCACTGTCTAAACTGGTACTTTACAGCGCTGAAACTTGCAGCACTCGGGGGTGTTTTTTCACACCCCTGAGCGAGAAAGTTGCAGCACTGTAAAGTGCCAGTGTAGACAAGCCCTTAGCTTCTCTGAAATGGCCTTGTCTTCCTTGAGTGCTCCTTTAGCACCTCAGTCATCCAGGGGCCCCACTGACTGTTTGGCGGGCTTCCTTCCTTCCTTCTTCTGATGTACATATTTTTTCTGTTAGTTTTTGAGTCTTTTGGTATTTGCTCTTCAAATTCTTTTTTGGCCTGCCTAATTGTACTCCTACACTTGACTTGACAGAGTTCCTTTTTTTTTTTTTGAAGGATGTCTTTTTGCCTCTAACCACTTCTTTGACTCTGTTTAGCCATGGAGCCAATTTTTTGGTCCTCTTATTATTCTCTTTAATTTGAGGTATACATTTAATTTGAGCCTCTATTATGGTGTTTTTTAAAAGTTTCTATGCAGCTTGCAGGCATTTCAGTCTTGTGACTTGTGATTGTTGCTTCCCCGATAATTGGTGGAAGCCCTTTTGTGTGTGGATGCAAGGTATTTTTCAATCAGTTGAGGGAAGAACAATAGGCGTAACGTCTGTATTGTAGACTTAGGGTTGTGTGAGTCACATTGCCTCTCAGGGCTCCCCCTGGGATTGTGTAGTTTATGTAATACTTCTGACACAGGACTGTACTGAAGAGCAAAATCTAGCTCTTTGTAAGTACAATAATTTAAACTAATTTTCCCCTATATAATATTTTGTTGCCTATATTTAGGAAATATCTGAGGATTTCATATTGGTGCATAATATTCTCTTCTTTCTCTCATTCCAATTAAGTATGCTGCTTCCCTAAAATAATTTGTATCTGGATGCTTTATTTTCAGCATATGTTGCAACAAAGCCATTTCTCATCATGATACAATACAGTTCTTAAACAATATGGTATGAGGAAAGGTCTTTAATCCCTGTAATTTGAAAATGCTAAGTTGGACATGATATTACTTAGCTTAACTACAGTGTGTTAATGCTAAATGGAAATACTTGTTTCAAAATAGTTTGGACTCTGAATTTAATTTTCACATTAAGATTTTGCTATATGGTAAACAATAATATTGAGTTAGTAATAAACTAATCTGAATTACCTTTTACTCTGCAGTACTTTGGCAGCCACTTGTGTGTATCTGTAATTAAAGTGTTTTGAATGGAAGATCTGTATATATGGTGGGTTGGAGCCCAAATAGAATAATAGAATACCAGGGTTGGAAGGGACCTCAGGACCTCAGTCCAACCCCCTGCTCAAAGCAGGACCAATCCCCACACAGATTTTTGTCCCAGATCCCTAAATGGCCCCCTCAAGGATTGAATTCACAACCCTGGGTTTAGCAGGCCAATGTTCAAACCACTGAGCTATCCCTCCCCCCCTACAGGACTAGAGTAATAGAATCACAGATTTAAGACCAGTAGGAACTACTTTGATCATCTATCCTGACCTGTGTGTATGTATACAGAACAATGTGTAGCACAGATGCTGCACAGAGAAGGAATTGAGCCTAAGGCCTTATCTACACTACCAGGGTAAGTTGACCTAAGTTACACTACTCCAGTTGTGTGAATAACGTAGTTGGAGTTGCTGTAGCTTAGGTCAATTTACTGCAGCGTTCATGTCGCACTGCATCGACGGGAGATGCTCTCCTTTTGACTTACCTTACTCTCCTTGTTCTGGTGGAGTATTGGAATTGACCAGAGAGCACTCTGAGGTCGAATTAGCGTGTCTTCGCTAGACCTTCTAATCAACTCCCGCTGCATTGATTGCAGCAGCATCAGTCCCCGGTAAGTGGCCTATGACAGGCATGATATCTCCCATGTTCCTTACTTATTCCAGCGGTGTCATGATCTACATAGTAGATTATCTCCTCCTGGGCTGGCTCAGCTGCACTGTCTGGCTTATTGTGGGGCTGAGCCAATGCCCTGCCTACTTCTTATACAGTTGATTGAGGGGTGCAATGTATTGAAAACTGTTAAAATTACAAGCTATCATTGCAAGTTTATAAGTGGTTTCAAGGGGGAGTAGGAGGTCTGTAGCATCTACTCCAACATTGGTTGAAGTCACATAGCAATGTGTATGTATGTGCGAGGAAAGGACCAATTTTGTTACATCTGTAGTATCATTACCCACGCACATTACAGGGGACAGGTCTGCTCCCTTTTATGGCCTGGGTATATAGGCTGGGCCACAATCTGGCTGACAGTGAAATGGAAAAGAAAAATGATAAGCTTTAGCTGATTGATTATCTCATGAAAAAAACAAGAAAATGTTAATTTTGATCTTGATTGAGTCATAATTAAAATAAAAAGAATGTAAGATTTTCCAAATTGTGATTTTTAAGCTTACTGTCTAATCATTTTAAGAAAACAAAGCCTAGGGACAATATGGTGTAGAATGCTAAATAAATTGGTGCTAGAGGTGTTTTATACATCTGCACATATCAAATAAGGAGTTTAATTTCCTCATTTGTTTTTAATTCCCCCTAATCAATTTCATCCCTGTTATATTTTCTTGCCTTTCTGCCTATAATTACACATGTTATTAGAGCTGGCAAGATGACCACTTACAGATGCTTCATAGAGGAACCCAACCAATTTTGACTCTATTCCCATAATGTATAGTATGCTAAGTCAGTGATGTTTGGTTGTCAGAATCCATTCCCTCTGTATAGCTGCTTCTAAACCCTAACATCTTACATAATATTTTGAGAGGCAAGGTGGGTGAGATAATATCTTTTATTGGACCAGCTTTTGTTGGTGGGAGAGATGAGCATTTGAGCTTCTCTCTCACTAGCAGAAGCCGGTCCAATAAAAGATATTATCTCACCCACCTTTTGTCTCTAATATCCTGGGACCAACATAGTTATAACTACACTGCATATAAGATTTTGACACAGTATGAAGATGATAATATCAGAATTTGTCTCAAGTGCAACAAGTTAGCTTCCTAGTAGGTTAAACCATCCTAGTTTATGAGCAATATCTGTAATTATTTGTATTATCACTGTAAGTAAAGCTTGGCGTTATCTTTTATTTTTCTGTATAATGAAACAATGAGACAGTTATGTTTACTCATATTGCACTTCTCATGTTCATATTTTTTAACTTTGTCTGATTGTTTATTCATTATGTCCTTCCAACACAAAGAAATGTCATTTACCTAGGATTAAACATGTCCTGTTCAGATTCACTGGTGTAGTGTATCACGATAACACTTTTTTGCAAAATATTCATTTTAATTATTGTTTTACAGGTACCAAACAACACCAAACAAATGTTGCCCCCTCTACAGAGTCTCTTGCTAACTGGAGATCTATATTTTCACCAACATGGCCTTCAACAGAAATTAAGTCTTCCTCAATGGCTGACATGTCAATGAGACAAACATTGGAGAATGCAAAATTGCTTCAGATAATAAAAACAACACTGACTGGTGCCAGGACTATGGATCAAACTAATTTTTCACCCACTCTTTACCAAGGCAGTGGAAATAGTGCATCCCAGGAGCCTTCTGAAGTTTCAGCTGAATCACCAGTGAGGTCATCATCTCAAGATGTAGATGAAACAGCTATTGTATCAGGTTTGCCTCAAATCAGTATGTTTGCCACATTGTCCACAAAACCATCAATGACACATTCAAGTACTGCTGTGCCATCTCAGCTAACATCATTAGAAACACCCTCCATTTCAAAAGAAAGTACATCAGGATCAGACATTCTTGCAACTGTTCCATCACCATCATTTTCTTCATTGGTAATACAATCACCTCATACCATTATCCTTTCTAAGTTGACTGTACTATCCACCAAAGTGCCTTTATCCACAGATACTGAAAGTTCCTTCCACATAGATTCAGCTGACTCTCATTTTAGTGCAAGCAGAGTTAATCCACCAAGCACAGTCACTGCTGTAAATTCCAGTATAGTGAATCACACATTATCCAGAAGGGGTCCCAAAGAGGTCACAGGTACCACATCACTTAAGAGCTTTGGATCAACATTGAGACATTCCACAAAGACAATGGGAAGAGTGTCACCCTCAGAAAGTATGTCCCTACTATCTGCACAGTCTCCTACTTCGCCGTCAGTAATATCCTCTCAGTCTTTCCTACCAATAGCTTCTGAAACTGTGTCATGGCTTCCTACTGAAAGAACTTCATTATTTCACTCAACAGATAACGTGTCTTCTTCTGGAGCAATACCTGCCAATCTGCCATTCAAGGCAGTGGTGACTGACAGAGAGAGTGTCGTCAGCCCAGCTGCATCATCACCAGCTTTTAATAGTAAATCAGAGATTCCAGTGGTTAGTACTTCATTCTTTCATACCGTGGGCACTATATCTGCATTACCAAAAGTGACAAATCATCAGTCTTCCACATCAACTAACGATATGTTGGGTTCTGCCAAGGCAATATTTTTATCACCAACTTCTAATAGCCCAATGGGAGTCTCCCATTCAACAGAAAATAGGTCTCCCTTTACTGTGCCAAGAACATTAATTCCAGATGCACTAAGCCCTAGCACTGCAATAGTTCCACCACCAGCACCTACAAGTATATCAGACTTTCTTTTCAGAAAAACCACACTTCCTTATTCAACAGATAAAGAATCTTCCTTAATAACTGTGACAAATCATACTTTTAATATTATAGCACATACTAGCAATGCAACAAACTCAGCGCCAGCCTATGAGACCACTTCTACATCCCCTCTAATAAATATTTCGTCCCTTCACTCAACAGTGTCAATCAGTCAAGTTTTTGGAAAAGAGGTAACTGATACAGTTTATGAGGAAAATACAGTGGTATTTTCAAGTGATTTTGAACATACTTCGCAACCTTTTGATGGCTATTCAGTTAGAGAGGCACCCCATCAGTCTTTCGAAACAGGTAGTACAGCCAAAATGTACACTAACATACATGCTAACAAGGTCCTTTCTTACGGATCTCAACGTTCCAGAGTTTTTCCAGAAACTCGAGCCAGCAAACACACAACAGGAACAATGCTGCGTGAAAGTATTTTGAAAACAGAAATCATCGGTTCTGTTACTACATCTGCAGTATCATTACCCACTCCCAATACAGGTCTTTCAAAATCTGTGTTCACTATTAAAGATACACCTGCTATTCATAATTCTACAACTTCACAGCTTTCAGCTATTAATGGAGAAAATCTAGCTGTAGACTTAACAGAAAATGAAGAAACAAATACAGGAGCCTTCACCATTGTCACTCCACATATAGAATTTGCCCCTCTACCAGCTTTAAATAAACCTGACTTTTCCACTGATCAAGTTTCAATCACAGATGATACAAAACCATGGACCACTATTGTGCCTTCAGAATTATATGCATTGCCATCATTTGTTCCAGCAACAGAAGCCCCACACAGCCCAGCATCAACTTTCTCTAGTATTTCAAATGCTGCCTCTGAAAGCAGTTTAGATACTACAAAGATACCTATAATTACTGCTTCAGCTTCTGAATGGACTACTACAGCCGTGCTTACTTCAGCTGGTGTTAGTATTCTGTCAGTAAAAGAAACAACGAACAGTCCAATAATAGAAGTTTCTCCAAGCACTTCTTCATTAGAAACTGGGTATCACGCCCCATATTCAACAATTTCAGGTCTGCAACCGCAAATAAATGATGTTACAAACAAACAAACTGCTTCTATCTCTGTAACTTTAGAAACATCTACACCTGCAACATCTAATCAAAATGTTTCAACTTCACCGTTGACTGAAATTAAGTCTCCTAATTTCACACAATTTAACAAACATTCATCTGCCCTGGAAATGTCTAGTGTTCAGTATTTGTCCCATGCTACCACTACAGCTCTACCTGCAGCACAGTCAAAAAAAGATATTGCCACGACTCAAAATGTTACTGAATTCTTCTCTCTCAGGGACACTAACTTCACTGCAAACTTTGAAATATCCCCCCATCTGTATTTGCCTACAGTGAAGGATTTTTCAGCTGATTATACAAGTACTGCTTCTAGCAATCTGAAATCTCAGACAACCCATGGTGAAAAAGTCTCTTCATCAACAAAAGCCTTATACACAACACAGTCTGAGCTACCATTGGCTTCTCAATTCACTGGCAATTTGATTGTCTCAGCTAATAATGAAATTAGTTCTGTCAGTGGTACACAACCAACAATTTCTTCCTTTCCAGTAGCCAAACAATTTTCAAGTTCAATACCGATATCTATTCTAACTACAGAAAAATACATGACTTCTGAAAATTTGACAGACTTTACAAACAGCTCTGTTTCAGAACCACCTAGTCACTTGACTAGTGTTATTCAAAAACAAGCTACGTTTAGTACAGAGACATGGCATGCAAATGGTACAGGTGATATTCTAATTACAGTTGCTGTATCCAATGAATCTACCAATGGCACCCCATCGCAAACACTTACCACCAATGCTTTGCAGTCAGTCATCATAACTTCTGTCCATGCATCACCAACACAAATAACCTCTGCTTTTTTGCCAACAACCAACTTTACCCATTCTGTCATTACAGTGCTACCTTCAGTGTCGGCGGGTGCAATACCTACAGTAGCAACTTCAGAAGCAAAATCAGTAACAGGAAAATCTGCGACAACTTCATCCTTGTTTTCTCTAGGCACTGAAAATTCACCCTTGCTGTCTGTGACAGCATTAAGCACATTGATTTCAACACTAGCAAAAAATAACAGTGCCTCAAAAATGACATCGACAGTACCAGCACATACAAACTTTCCATTTGCACCAAGACACACACCTACATCACCCCCCCACACCAATGTTATGTTTCTAACCAATAAAGTTAGCACAGTCACAGCTTCCACACTGACATCCGCAACACACACACAAAGACAGATAGAAACCACAGTACCTGACACTAAGATATTCACAAGCTCAGAAATCACCAAAACATCAACTGCATATCCACTGACAATTACAGCAGCTTTGACATCTATTACAGCATCAGCAAAAACAACTAGGCTCCCCCCTGCTCCAGTGGAAAACAATTCTGCTGCTCCTACAACTGCAATTGCAACTTTCGCTAATGTGACAACAGTTTCCCGTCCGGAATGCCAGCTGTCCAGTAACCTTATGGTTAAATCAGGTATGGCTCTATACTCAGCTTGTTTGATTAGAAATACATTAGTTTTGTATGAAGTATAGTTCATCATAAATAGAAAAGTTGTTTAAATACTGATTAGTTTACTGAATAACTTAAGGGCTAAATGTGGGGATTAGATACAATGGGGATGACTACACTAACAAGCCAAATAGATAGGTGATGGTGAGGTTAGTAAATATAGATAATAGATTTATGTATATACTTTTACATTTCACCATATATATGCTTAAAGGAGGTAAGCTGCATGGTGGTCAAGCATATTATGATAGTTTGTTCCTTCCTCTACAGTGACGGGCAGAGGTAACAGATTGAGACAGGTTAATATACTAGATAGACTTTTGTTCTGATATGGAATGCTATGTCATTCTGTAAAGTCCTACGTACAGAAAAATTTCAAAGCAATGTTTAGCATTTCATATTATACATTTTCAAAATATTTTATTGTCACATGTTGACATACTGTACTAAATTTCTGATAATAGCACCACTTGTCATGTTTCTAATCTTGGTTTCTTAAAGCTAAGGTAAGACCACTCCTAAGAATAGTAAATCGATTGGGTCCTCAGAAATCTTTTTTTTGCTAGTACAGTAACTCCTCACTTAAATTCGTCCCCAGTTAATGTTGTTTCGTTGTTACCTTGCTGATCAATTTGGGAACATACTCCTTTAAAGTTGTGCCATGCTCCTTCTAACGTAGTTTGGCAGCTGCCTGCTTTGTCCACTGCTGGCAGGAAGAGCAGCCCATTGCAGCTAGTTGGTGGAGGCTTGTAATCAGGGTGGGCCAGAGGGGCCCCCCCCGCAATCAGCGTGCCGCTCAGGAGTGGCCCCAGAGTTTCTGGCGCCCTAGGCAGAATTAGGGGGGCGGCATTTTGTGCGCTCCCCACAAGGCGCGCTGCAGCTTCCGGTTCCGCTCCCATCGCACTGCCAAAGAAGGACCCTCCGCCGAAATGCCGCAGGTGACAGCGGCAGTCATTGAGCTGCTCAATTGCCTGCCACTGTTTTCCACGGCACGTTGGCAGAAGGTCCTTCTTTGGCGGCGCGACAGGAGCGGAACTGGAAGCTCCCGTGCGCCCCGTGGGGAGCGCACAAAATGCCGCCCGCCCCGAATCGTGGCGCCCTAGGTGACTGCCTAGGGTTGCCTAATGGAAGCGCCGGCCCTGGTGCTGCTCCCCTAAGGGCTTGTCTACATCAGAAAGTTGCAGCGCTGGTGAGGGAGTTACAGCGCTGCAACTTTGAAGGTGTACACATCTGCAGGGCACCACCAGCGCTGCAACTCCCTGTTTGCAGCGCTGGCCGTACTCCCGTTTTGTCTCGGGTGTAGAGGATCCAGCGCTGGTGATCCAGCGCTGGTAATCCAATGTAGACAGTTACCAGCGCTTTTCTTGACCTCCGTGGAAGGAGGAAGCCTCTGGTAATCAAGCTGGTTTCCTTTCCCGGTTTGCTCTCTCGGTCCCGGAGCCACCCAGCAAACCGCAGGGAAGGAGACCTGCTTGCTCGGGGTTCCGGGACCGAGAGAGCAAACCGGGAAAGGAGACCAGCTTCGCCGCGGTTTGCTCTCGCGTTCCCGGAGCCAGCCAGCAAACCGCAGGGAAGGAGACCTGCTTGCTCGGGGTTCCGGGACCGAGAGAGCAAACCGGGAACGCCGCGGTTTGCTCTCTCGGTCCCGGAGCCACCCAGCAAACCGCAGGGAAGGAGACCTGCTTGCTCGGGGTTCCGGGACCGAGAGAGCAAACCGGGAAAGGAAACCAGCTTCGCCGCGGTTTGCTCTCTCGGTCCCGGAACCCCGAGCAAGCAGGTCTCCTTCCCTGCGGTTTGCTGGCTGGCTCCGGGACCGAGAGAGCAAACCGCGGCGTTCCCGGTTTGCTCTCTCGGTCCCGGAACCCCGAGCAAGCAGGTCTCCTTCCCTGCGGTTTGCTGGCTGGCTCCGGGACCGAGAGAGCAAACCGCGGCGTTCCCGGTTTGCTCTCTCGGTCCCGGAACCCCGAGCAAGCAGGTCTCCTTCCCTGCGGTTTGCTGGCTGGCTCCGGGACCGAGAGAGCAAACCGCGGCGAAGCTGGTTTCCTTTCCCGGTTTGCTCTCTCGTCCCGGAACCCCCCTTGAAGCCGCCCAACAGCGCTGCAGTGTGGCCACATCTAACACCACTTGCAGCGCTGGTTGCTGTAAGTGTGGCCACTCTGCAGCGCTGGCCCTATACAGCTGTACTAATACAGCTGTAACAACCAGCGCTGCAAAATTTTAGATGTAGACATGGCCAAAGTTCCCTGTGCAGCAGCTGCCAGCGGGCTAGCAGTTGCAGCTATCCCTCCCCCCACTGCCATGTGTTGCTCCTGCTCTCTGTTTTGGAACTGCTCCCCAAATCTTCTGCTTGTTGTGAAGATGGGGAGCTAATGTCAGGGTGTCCACCACCCCCCTGCTCCTGCACCCCGCCTACCCCTTCTCCATATAGAGCAGGGAAGGGACATGGAGGGAGATAGACAGAGAGAGCTTGGGGCAGCAGCTGCTGGTCTCAACTTCCTGATCCACTTAAAAAGACAATGCACTTAAGAGTGGGTCAGGGGCAGTGTGCATCTCTCTCTCTCTCCCACATACAAGGTGTGTGTCTGTCTCTGTCTGCTATGCTGTCTCCCCTCACCTCCATTCCTGCTGCCTTGTGGAGTGAGAGGCTACATTAACAAGTGTTAACCCTTGAGGGCTCAGCCGAGTGCTAGCTCAGCATTTAGCACAAGGGTTCTCAAACTGGGGGTCGGGACCCCTCAGAGGGTCATAAGGTTATTACATGGGGGGGGGTCATGAGCTGTCAGCCTTCACCCCAAACCCTGCTTTGCCTCCAGCATTTATAATGATGTTAAATATATGAAAAAGTATTTTTAATTTATATGGGGACGGGTCGCACTCAGAGTCTTGTTATGTGAAAGGGATCACCAGTACAAAAGTTTGAGAACCACTGATTTAGCAGCAAGGCATTCCCTGTGAAATATCCCACTTTCTTCCACCCTCTAACTTCACCAGCTCAACCAAGCTTCACAATCATCATGGCTGTGCACAGTATCAAATTGTTTGTTTAAAACGTATACTGTGTGTATATCTATATCTATATATAGATATAGATATATAATAAATAGTTTTTGTCTGGTGAAAAAAATTTCCCTGGAACCTAACCCCCACATTGACATTAATTCTTGTGGGGAAATTGGATTCGCTTAACATTGTTTCGCTTAAAGTCGCATTTTTCAGTAACATAGCTACAACGTTAAGTGAGGAGTTACTGTATAAGGGACTTAAGTTGGTGGTGTAGTACAATAGTTCTCAACCTTTCCAGACTGCTGTACCCCTTTCAGGACTCTGATTTGTCTTGCATACCCCAAGTTTCACCTCACTTAAAAACTACTTGCTTACCAACTCAGACATAAAAATACAAAAGTCTCTATTACTGAAAAATTGCTTATTCTCATTTTTTCCATATAATTATAAAATAAATCAATTGGAATATAAATATTGTACGTACATTTCAGTGTATAGTATATAGAGCAGTATAAAAAAGTCATTGTATAAAATTTTAGTTTGTACTGACTTGGCTAGTGCTTTTTATGTAACCTGTTGTAAAACTAGATAAATATCTAGATGAGTTGATGCACCCCCAGAAGACCTGTGTGTACTTCTGATTGAGAACCACTGGCATAGTGTAGCACCACATTAGATACTTAGCTTTGAGAGTTACAGAAGGAAGGGGGAGGTCTAGATAAAAGGGTATGCCAATTTATACAGGCATGAGAGGCGCTCAGGGAGAGTGAAATCTGGAAATGATCATCTCTTGGATATATTATATTCTTATTCCTATGTCTCAGGCTCCTAAATATCTGCAGCACTAACACAATATGTGCACAGCTGTGACAGACTGACAATATCCTGTAATATCTTGAACAACTTTATGGAATTAAGATAAACTTTACTGAATTAAGCTAAACCTTACTGAAGTAGGTTTAATACTTTTGGGGCACATTGTATTAAAATACAATTGTGTATGTGCTGTTGCAGCATTGTATGTACCTTCCCTAGGACGGAGTGGAGATGCTCCTGAACGTCCTCTGTTATCAGCCTTTAATGCCATTTCTCCTCTAAATATATGCATATACTCTCTGGTCGGCATAGAGCATCTTCACCAGACGCGCTATAGTGGCACAGCTGCATTGGAGTAGCTGCGTCCATGTAGCGCTTCTACTGTAGACTAGCCCTTAGTCTGTCTGCAAAGTATTTTACAAAAATGCCACGAATAAATGATCCAGTCTTTGCCCCAGAACAATCAACTAATCAACGAAAGTTTGGACAATTTCTATAATGAAACTAACAATGGATATGAAATGCCAGTTTTATTTGTTTGTTTCCACTTTGGAGAAGTAGAAATATTAATTTACTCTCTCATTATGGAAATGTGCAGTGCATATTCTTCCACACAGTCCTCCCTGAATCTTCCTGTACCATGAGCCCTGTGAGGCAATGCCACAGCAGTTGTGTTAGAATGCTCCTTCAGTCTGTCTTCAGCTAGTCTGGTTATAGTGTACTCTCCTCAAAACAGCAGTGTGCTGGTAACTCAGTGTTTTAAAAAATTACTGCAACTGTTAGTCCGTGATCCTCCAAAATAACAGGGCTGGTGTAACTACTGGGCGAACTAGGCGGCCACCTAGGGCGCCAAGATTTGGGGGCACCAAAAAGCGGTGTCTGGCATCACGGGAGTCAGCTGAGCTGGGCAGGGTGGGGAGCGAGGCCTCCATACGAAACCCACCCCCACAGCAAGGGGCGCCGCACAGGACAGTCAGCGGGAGCCTATGGTGGAGCAAGGAGGAGACAGCCGGCCAGGCGTGGCGACCAATGTGGCCAAGGGATGGAGCCGTTGGGGGAGGCAGGACGCAGTCCTGAGCTCAGGTGAGCTTCACCCTCCAACGTGCCCTGCCTGGGGCTGAGTGCAGCCGCCTCCTGGGGCGAGGGAAAGTGAAACTAAACCCTGCTGCACGACGGAGGGGAAAGAGCTGGTGCAGGTGCTGCTTCCAAACACCGACACCCTCCCCCTCGGTGCCACTGTGCCAATGCGGGGAGCCAGCCCTGATCCCCAGGGAGACCCTCACCTGCTTCCTGAGAGAGCCCAGCTCTGCCCACCTTGTCCCTGGGTCCCCCTCGGAGGGTGAATTACTCAGAGCCTGGGAACGTTTAGAGACCCTGTGAGCTGGGGGCATTCTCAGCCTCCTTCTTGTTCATAGGTTCCCCCAGGCCAGAAGGGACCATTGTGATCATCTCCTCTGACCCCTTTGTATTAATTGTAATGAACAATGCCACATTATGCAGTATTCATTTTTGAAAGTTTATAATAAGTGATGCACTGGGGAGAGGGGAAGAAGAGGAGGGGCGCAAGGTGGAAGTTTTGCCTAGGGCGCAAAATATCCTTGCACTGGCCCTGCAAAATAGGCCTTGTACACGGAGGACTGGAGAACTCTGGGCCTTGGCTAGCTCTTGCAGTATTTATCTTCCGTGTACCAGATGCACAGCGTGGCTTCTTCTTGGATCCCCTTTGAGTTATGACCGACTGACTGTGATCAAAATTAGAAGAAAAAATAAACCAACCCTCAAGCAAACAGCATATTGATGTTTCAAACTAATGTGTAACTTGGCGTTGTTTGACAGTTCTGTTCCTGAACACAAGAAGGCTGCTGATCAGCAATTCCTTAAAAGAGAATGTGACAAAAGGACTCACCCAAGCACTGAGACAAGCTTTCAACCAAAATGTCAATGCTCAAGTAAGCAAGCTTAGTTAGCTTATATGGTAAAATAAGTCTCTTTCCCCCCTTTCCCCTCGCCCCCCCAAAAACTTTTGTACTGAATATTAGTAGTCTGTGAAAGATTTTGTTTTTGTTTTGTTTTTTGTGGTTTTAATAATATGAACTAAGGGCATCCTAGTTAGTTTCTAACTCCTGTATCTCATCTCATATGCCTTAGACCCAATTCAAACAAAAAAGGCATAAGGCCTCCAAGATCCACAAAACTCAGTAGTTTACGTTTGTGATATGCAGAACCAGGTACCCTTTGATGGAATTGTGTACTGAAACTGAATGGAATTCAGTCCATGAACTGGTGCTAGATGTTCTAAGGATGGTATTAACTACTGGACGGTTGAGGGAGTCATCGCCTTCTTTTCCCAACTGTTCCTTAGCCACTTGGCTCTAGCAGAGGGAGCAGTGTTATGAGAAGCTGAGGCTGCCTGGCTGGTTACTCAGCAGGTGCTGCAATGGCCCTTGAAGGCCAGCAGGCCCTTCCTGCAGCCCTGCTGCATGTGAGAGATCTCAGGGCTGCCAAACGTGTGGGAGACAAGATGCATGGCATATGGCAGGCTTGTTTTTGGCTATGCAATAGTTAGCATATTTAACCCCATAGTTTACCCATTTTTTTTTCCTTCTCTTTCACCTCATCAAGGCCTGCCCCTGCCCAAAAACAAAAACAGAAAGGCAGAAAACTTGTGTTTGGAGCTTAAAAGAAAGGATTTAGAATTACACATTCTGAGGCTTTTAAATTTTATTGCCAATGACAGATACAGACGAAAATATTTTTTTCCCAAAAATTTTCATAACATCATTATTGTTTAATAACAGACTGTTTCGATTGTGCATGCAGTTAATGGCAAACTGATATGTTTTGGAGAGTTTACTTTGGTCTTTAAATAATACAGTTCTCTATGCATCTGAGAACTTCACTGATATGATTAAGTCTAAATGGCAATTCAGCATTTCAAGTGACAAATATTTACTTTAGCTCACATTTCTCCTTTTTATGGTTAGATTTTATTTAACTTGTTTTTCTATAAGTTCTGATGTAACGGCTTGTTGTATAACTTTTTGTAGCTGAGTTTAGCAGGCTAACTGTAAATACGAGTGTATACAGTATTTCTCTGTCATTTGCAGTCAGGTTTTTGTTGTTCTGAAGATACAGCATTTCTATTAATCTTCTTTAAACCAGAAATAAAACGGTCTTTTCCAGAAAAGCCCCTGATTTTTTTATTTGTTAAAAATTAGCTGCAATTTTATTGGGCTGCTTTGTGGGCAAGTCAAGGGGGGGATTTTATTTGCAGAAATTGGGTGCATTGCAGAGGTGGCAATCTGTTTTGGAGAAAAGTGCAAGGCTTTGAGTAACTTTTCCAGGGAAGAAAGGCAGGGGTGGCCCAAACACTATGTGGGCTCTAACAATTTTAGGGTTCTTTTATGGTGGCTGTCATTTTATTTTAAAAGGTAAAAAGGGGGAAGAGAGGTAGTTGTCTCTTTGGCACATTGTGGGAGATGGCTACTGACAGCAGCAGCTTCTTCCTCTTGAAGGCCAGGAATGAGTACAGCCATGTAGAGAGCTAAGTGCTTCCACAGCTTAATACGGATCAGCTGCAACAGCATGGCCAGTAAATGGGTTGTCACTGCTGTCAATCCATCCTCCGCTTTGGAAGCCTAGTACCTCATACATTTGCTTCTACAGTGACAAAAAAACCCTGCAGTTGGGAGAAAACAGTTTCTACTAAAATAAATTAGAGTGGCATGTTCATTACTTTCCATGTAAATGACATGAAATTCTGGGTTATCGGGAATGTAAGCTCAGAATGAAATAGATTCTTAGAGCCATATTCTGTATAAAGTGAGGGATGGAGCTCCCATTAATATAAACGGGGTTCTTTGCACAGCTCTGCTTACTGTGTATTGGCTGTAAATAAAGACACAAAAAGGTAACATTGATAAAAATGATGGAGGAAGGACAAAAATCCTATTTGAATAAATTGTGGAAAGTCAGTTTTTTTTGTGGAGCTATAACTCTGCAGATTTCTCCTTTCCCTTTCACGTGCTAAGTTGCCAAGGGAAGATGGCAGTAGTGAGCTTAGAGAGCTTGTACCCTGTGATGGCTATACAGGCTGCAGAGTAGCTGTATTGTCACTCCTCTCCTTCTGGGTTGTGTTCCTTTCCCCTTTAATGGAGGAGCCCAACTTGATGTAGTGCTAGGGACAAGTTTTGAGCCTAAGAACCCAAGAAACTGTAAGTTCTTGCGGCAATTTTTTTCTTTCTCTTCCTGTTCTTTGCTGTGGCTCACTGTTGTGCTCATTTTGCTGTTGGTCTGTGCCCAGAACTTCTGCTGATTGCAATGTTAGCTTTGCCTGTCGAGAAAGCGCTGAGTGCACAGAACAGAGCCCCAAGTGAAGTCAGGGGGTCAGGCAGTAAACAATTTTATCCTTACACTCTTTTGGTCCTGAGACTGGAAACATTGACACACACATGACAACTTAGTGGAACTTCTTGTGTGTGAAGTTACTTGTGTATCAGGGTTTTCAGGATGGGAACTTTAGATTTTGATTCAAAATTAAAATTGCTGTATATTGCACCACCTGCTTCCCTCTTGCCCTAAGGGAGATTACATGCAAAACCTCTAGGAAATCCTATTCAGAATGAAAAAATCCAATAGCTTGGTAGTTAAAATGGAAATTAAAAAAAGACATTTTCCCTGTGTGTTTTAGGTTGAAATTCTGGAACAATCAAACAATGTGACAGTTGGTTACTACGTTACGAAGGGGAGGTTGGTTTTTATACCTGCTGTTGTTATTGAAATGCTCATTGCTTATGGTATTAGCAACACCACAGCGGACATAAAGCAGCATGTGCCAAATCTTCAGTCTGTTGCTGTACTGGCGTTGCCATGGAATCCATTACCTGCATACCACTTCCAGCTGAAAACAGGCAAGTAACAAAATCACATATCTGGTGTAACAGTTGCACGACTTGTGGTTAGATAGTTGGCTGCGTGTGTGTGTTCTTCCTGTGTGCTGTCCCAGCTCTGCGCAGACAGTTGGCATAGCACCCCTCAAGCGAACTGCCCAGTGACCACAAGAACTGTTAAGGTACGAAGGCGCCCAGCCAGATTTATTGTTGACGAAGCATAGCACCTGGCACTCTATGAGGATACTAAGACATGTATGCCTGTAACAGTGGATCAGCTCAGTCAGTGGCAGGACTTTCCACTGTCCCTAGGCTGGCCAAAGACACTCCCTCTGAGATACATCTTTATATACCAATACAAACAAGTTATGCACTGTCATCCTGACCTTGTCTTTTAGTAGGGGTCAGTGTGTTTCTGTCATCCTTGGGGAATGTTTTTGTACCATCCTTCATATCAAGATGTATTTGCATGAATACTCTGTACTTAGCACTTCTTAGGAATGTGTATTTCTGCAATATCAGCCCTGTTCTTGTCAGGTTCTATGACCAGGTTCTGCCTCATACCAGGCCTAGGGCTTATATCTCAGGCTCTCTTCATACTACACAAGTTACTGTCAGTTCAGCCATCAGTTCCTCTCAGAGAAAACAGTGATCTAAATTTGGTACCCAGTTCCATGTGTGCAGTCCCATTTACTCCTGGGGGCGTTCTGTGCACAATATTTTAAAATCCTGCAAATTTTATTTGTCAAAATAACACTACATAATCATGCCAGTTTCAATTATTTTGGTAATTTATTTTAAAATACCTGTCAGCAAGTATGTCTGTAACAATATGGACACACACAAAATTTCCCCCAGGAGTAGAGAGTTAAAGAAACCCCTAATACAACCTAGTTCCTGTTTCTCTACCCTCTTCCTACCTCCCCCCCACCCCCAAAGCCCAGCCAGGGGTCCAGACACCCACAACCCCTCTCCCTCAGAGACCACCTGTGCCACCCCACCCCAGTCAATGCACCTGAACCCTCTGCTCCCCAGAGTCCAGCTGCAGGGCCCCTTGCCCAGACACCTGCCCCCCTCCCTCTCAGAGCCCAGGGATACAGAGGGAGAAACAACCTGATGCTCGGTCCCAGGCTTACAGGGAGTTTCCTGCATGCTCTCCTTCCCTCAAGGGGTGCTGGGAACTGCAGTTGCCAGAAACCCTCTAGCTCCCTCTCCCTCCCCGCAGCAGTGTCTTCTATATGCAAGCTGGGCACTGCTGGGACCAGTGGCCCCTAGTGGCGGCTAGAGCACTGCAGCTCATTTTCATGGGGGGGAAGGAAATTCTACATGCACAATGTCAAGTATCAGAAGGGTAGCCGTGTTAGTCTGGATCTGTAAAAGCAGCAAAGAATCCTGTGGCGCCTTATAGACTAACAGATGTTTTGGAGCATGAGCTTTCGTGGGTGAATACCCACTTCCTCAGATGCATGTAGTGCATCTACACCAGCAACACCATCACAGGACCCAACCAGACCAGCCACACCATCACTGGTTCACCCACCTGCACATCTACCAATGCAATACACGCCATCACATGCCAGCAATGCCCCTCCGCCATGCACACCGGCCAAACCGGACAGTCTCTTTTAGATCCATGTGAGGTGGATGTGCAGGTGGGTGAACCAGTGATGGTGTGGCTGGTCTGGTTGGGTCCTGTGATGGTGTCGCTGGTGTAGATGCACTACATGCATCTGAGGAAGTGGGTATTCACCCCGAAAGCTCATGCTCCAAAACATCTGTTAGTCTATAAGGTGCCACAGGATTCTTTGCTGCTTTTACATGCACAATGTTAATTTCTGCAAAATTTTGCATTGCGCAGTGGCACAGAATTCCTCCAGGAGTACCCATTGTTCGTGCCCTGTCTCTTTTAAATGTGAGAATGGTGGGACATCTTTATCCCGGGTGCAACTCCGCTGAAAACAGTGGAGTTACACCTGGGATGAATTGGACCCAATACATTTAAATATTTGAAATCCTCAGACTTTGAACTAAATGCGTGAAATGTATTCTGAAGCATATTATGTATTTCCTATGATGCCGGGAGCCCCATGTATGCATATAAGGTCTGGCTGGACCAACTGGGGTCTTGGATTCCGAACATCCTAAACCTTGGTTATGATTTTAACCTCTCTGTAACACTGCTGCAGTGCTCAGTGCAGATTAATAGGAGAATTTGGGGGAACTGGTCCACACTTACCTTGTGTCTCCAGATTGATTCCCCATATAGTAGGTGAAGTATTGCACTAGCAGGTCAGCCAGTGAAGACATATTTTGAATTTCAAAGAGATTTCATAAGCATATAAAATATATTACAAATATCTTGTTGAGTATACTGTTATCCAGAGAAAAAAAGAATGAGCAGCTGTATGATTTTTTTCTTTCCTATGAGGTTAAAATCCTTAAAGATTTTAAAGATATTCATGTTTTAAAATGCTTTTTGTTCGTACCTTAGCCTTTGAACAAGAACGTGCAATCATACATATCACTTTTATTTATGCTTTTAATCACAGATTTTAATTTTTGAATTTTATCTTAATGATAACCTGTTTCTAGTGCTGCTTAAAAACATAAGCAAACCTCACATGATATTACTATCTCTTGTTTAATTTCTTAAATTTATCATTTTGGTGTGACTCATTATAGGAGTTACGCAGGCTAGGAATATATTTTCACTAAAACACACACATACTATTCCTGTTGTAGAGCTGCAGTTTGTTGGTCAAGCAGACAACATACAGTCATGCAAGTTTGTTCAGACCATGGAGCAACGGTTACAAAAAGCATTTGAGGATGCTGAAAGAAAGGTCTTAAACACTAGCAACAACTTAACGGTTCAGGTAAAATTTAACCTCTTTAGCCAATCTGTAAGTCACATATGATTATTCCCTGCTGTTAAGAATGCTAGTAGACATGTTAATGTCAACAAAATAAACTTGATAGTCACTTTGGAAATGTTTTTATATTTTCATATTAAATTAGGTATGCTGTTTTACATTTTACTACAATCTTATGGATGCAACCTTTGTGAAAAAAGATGATGAAGCACAGTTGCATAAAAAGTTGTTTTATTATTTGAAAAATCATTATTCATGTCACTTTTCTGAATTGAAAATTTACTGAGTTTTAGGTTTAAGTAGAGTCATCATTCTAATACTGTTTGTATTTATTACAAGCAGGCGCAGCTCCAGGCACCAGCACGTATAGTATGTGCCTGGAGTGGCAAACCATGGGGGTGCGCTCTGCCAGTCGCCGCAAGAGCGGCAGACAGGTTGCCTTCAATGGCATGCCTGTGCAGGGTCCGCTGGTCCCACAGCTTCAGAGGACCTCCCGCAGGTGTGCCGCCGAATCTGTGGGACTGGAGACCTCCCACAGACAAGCCACCGAAGGCAGCCTGTCTGCCGTGCTTGGGGTGGCAAAATACCTAGAGAGGCCCCGATTACAAGTCAGCTTCAACAAAACTCCTTCTGACAATGAAGTGTAAGATATTTTTCTCTGTGTTTTTGCTGAACTTTGAGGTGTAGAACATTTCATTTCTGGCACTCTGACTAAGAAACTGTGGGTCTATTCGTGTGTATAAAGTTAAAGATGTGCAAGTGTTTGCAGGATCAGAACCAAGGAATGAATCGCCTTTCTTTATGTCGTATATGCTCCGTGTTTGTAAATCTGTGCTGTGCACCATGGGCTTGATCCTGAAAAGATCATACAAAGATTTATGGGAGTGAAGAGTCCTCGCGTGTTAGTCTAGAAGGTGCCACAGGAGTCTTTGTTGCTTTTTACATCTCTAAAGTTACTCATGTAGTTACTGCTCTGGGATTACTCCTGGGATGCTCTGGGATGCTCCTGACTGGGAGCCTGGTGCTGGCTCCCATCGGTTCCCATGCTGATTTCAGGGGCCAATAGGGCACCATCCCAGCTCACTAGGTCCTCATGAAACCCGGATGGCTCCATGCTGGGCACAATGCCCAGGACCTAGTCAAAGTAATCATAAAATGGGCATGTTATTGGCAGGTTGCCTGAAATTCAGTTCTTGTCCCTGGTCTGCTCGTGTTCATTCTTTGGCCTCTAAATATGCTCCCTACAATGATCACCTGTCTAGAAAACCTGCAGAGCTGCCAGCTTTTTAGCTGTCTGCTGGTACGCTTGGTCGTTCCTGGTGCCTTTGCTGAAGTCCACAATTTTACTGGCCTTGCACCAGAGAGTCACCAAAATCTGGCTGTCCTTCTGTGATCAGGAAGCAGTTTGCTTTACAAAAGGCTTGATCAGTTCACTTTCCATTGCAAACCCAGGAGGCTCTCTGATAGTATGCTTGCAGATTGGTAATCAGAGAAGAATGGGTTAACCCTGACTTGAGCAACTGCCTTTCACAAAGGGGCAGGGGTGGGGGGTTCTTCTGTTTTCAGTAGAGTGGATTGCAGATTATTGGGATAGAAAGGACTATGGAAATTGTCCCAAGGAATTGTGGGATACTTCTGACTGACTCCGGAGACCTGAGTCAAGCAGGGCTGCATCTGTGCTGCCAAACAATAGGGCTTGGACCTTGGGTCCTGGCTTAACTCGAGCTCCAACCCTCCAGCCTTCAGGTCTGAGCAACTGCAATGTAGATACAAGAGGGAGTTAGGCTTAAGCTGAGCTCAAGCCCAGGTTTATGTTGCAGTGTACTCATATCCTTATAAAGCCTGTGTTAGCGATAAATACATTAAACACTGGGTTTACTGATTGCAGTTCTGTGTGTTTTTGATATCCTGTAGAATCACCAGTGATAATCAGAGCAGAGAATTCTATCGAGTGACTGTACTGTGACACAGTTTGTGTTGACTATAACCCTAAAAAGAGGTAGTTAAATCAAATGATGATTTATGTGAATAAGCATAAAGCAGAACCTACATAAAAGCAGTAAAGTTAACATTTTTTTCTTTTATACCTCTATAATCTCCTAGTCTGTGGCTGGTATGTGTGGCAATATAGGAGAAGAAGGGAGGTACGACAGAGCTTCTCTCAGCACCCCCTTCCCTTCCTGTACTCCTCGCAGATGCCAGACACAGTATGAATAGAAGCAGGCTCAGAGATGGGGGTGAGGAAGAGAGCAAACAGATATTCAACAGAGCAACAAAATCAGAAGGAAAGGGGAGGACCTTTTTCCCATGAAGGTGGAAGAGAGAGGAGGAGATTTATGTCACCACATTAGGATGATAGAGAAGGGACTGATGCCCCTTGAGGAGTTCATGGGGGGGTATGGGGGAGAGGGAGGCTGCCACTTTCCCTGAGTAAAGGCTTTTTAATATTTTATCTATCAAATAATCTGTCTCACCCTCCTTGTATTTTTGCCATTTTCCATTGAAAATCAGGAATAGAATTTCTGGTCCTCACTCAGGGCTACACCTCAGGGCCGGCTCCAGGAAGCAGGTGCTTGGGGTTGCCAATACAAAGGGACCCGTTCAGTATTGGGGCGGCATGTCCAGGTCTTTGGTGGGAATTCGGTGGCGGGTCCCTCAGTCCCTCTCTTTCTCTTTGAGCTGCAGCCGAAGAATGGAGCGGCGTGATTGAGCTGCCACCAAAGTGCTGCTTATCGGCTTTTTTTATTATTATTATTTTTTGCTGCTTGGGGCGGCAGAAAACCTGGAGCCGACCCTGCTACTCCTGTTCAGTAATGAAGCTACATGTGCTAAACAGAGCACATCCTTTTTACAGAAAATGGTGATCACAGTCAACATTTCTCTGATTATGTGATCGAACTGATTACATAAAATGTGCAAACTAACAAGTTGAAATGTAGCCTCCCACTGTTTCTTTACTTTTGTTTTGTTTCAGATTTTGAACACATCAAATGTCTCCCAAGCTGTCACTCTGTTTTATGTGGTGAGCAATCAAAGTACAGCCCTAAATGGCACCATCTCCAGCTACCTTCTTAATCAGCTTTCAGCTGAGCTGGTGGGATTCTATCTTACCTATCCGCCATTGACCATTGCAGAATGTAAGCTCTTACATTATAGTGTTCTGTAAAGATTTGCTGACTCTGCTTGAGATACTTTGAAATGTAACACATGGAAATTTAAAATGCATTTTATTTTATTTATTGCAATTTAACACATTAAACAGACACTCATCCCAGCCTGTAGGGACCCTGGTAAATATTTAAGAATGCATAAAACTTCTTCCTCCCCACACCTCTCTCCCAGTGGCAAAACAGTGGCAGATCTCACACAACTATAAAGCCAGCACTGAATCAAGAAAACATAATAAAACATCCTTCGCTCTCTCTCTACCCCACAAGCATCACCCTCACCAATGGCCTGATTCTGTACCATTATATTAATGGGAGTTTTGACATTAACTTCAGCAGGAGCAGAATTAGAGCCCAAATGTCTGTTGAAATAGATTGACTTTGTAGTGCTCTGAATGTCAACAGATCCAGGTGCTTTTGAAACCAATAGAGTGGGGAATGGGTGAAGGCCTTGAAGGGAAGAACAGAGCTGTGTTAAAAACCTATTTGAAACAACTCTTCGATGCTTTTTCTGAGTGTCTTAAGCTAACTTTGCAAGACATTTCTTTAAATCACAAACAAGGTTTAAATATTTCAGGATGAAGTTTTCATTTCGCACTGTCAGCCTCTTATTTCGCCTTGTTATGAGGCAAGGATGCTGTGAATCGGTGAAAATCATGCCTCAGGGCAGTACGCACAGAATGTATTCTCTCTGACCCATGTGAAGACACAAGAATATTGATGGCTATGAGGATTTTTGCTTGATCATTTAAAATCAGTCTGTGAAATTAGGCTCAGTATAATTACAAGTTTGCTATTCACAGGAAAAGATCAGTGTAAATGGAGACAAAGACACAATGGGGGAGCATTAATATGTAATAGTGGTCTTGAGTTAAAAGAGGGCAGGTTCCAATTGATCTTACTATGCGTAAGTCTTCATGAGACACTTCTCAAATATTAAAGAATGTGTTGGAATAACAATAAAGGTCTGGCTTAAGCCTACAGTAGCCAAGAAATTCAATGATAAGGCTCAAACACTGTCTTTGACCCAGCCTATCAGACCTATCCATTTCATGGGGTTCTCAGTGTGTTGTTTTCCATTCCATATGTGTTGCAATAACTAGTCCTAACAGAGTAGGGCTAAGCACAGCTTTTTGCTCCTAACTCTGAATTATTGGAGTTTGTATCTTAAGATAAAATCCTTAGAAACTGTAATACGTTTCCTGGCCTAATGAAACAGTGTTGTCACACTTGAGAAGTTGGGGAAATGTTAAATCACCCTTTTGGTCCTTTCTTCCTTATTGAGAAATAACCATATAGACCCATATTTTGACCCCCTTTCTCACACTGATGATGAGGTCCTCTTCCAAATAGTCCCCTTGAAGTCATTTGCGTGAGTAACTGCTCACTCACCAATGCGAGTAGGCCAGGAGTCACAGCCTAACCCTGCCTTTGTAGAATGGTCATCTATCACTCAGAGTACAGGGATTCACATAGTGGATTGCCATTGAGAAATGACCATACTATGATTGTACACATCAGCCGATCACAACCAATCACAGTGCAGGGAACTGAATTGCTGTGGTTGAAACTGTACAGTTTGGCATCACTAACTGTACTGCATCTCAGACTGCCTGAGACAATTCCATCTTGGGGCAGTTTCACAGCATCAGCCTGCTCACATGTTTGTCAGTTCCAGATTGTGAACTTTATGCAGGTGAAAGGGGAGTCATGCACAAAGAGCCTGTTCTCTTTGTGTGGCCAACACAACTCCATGTGCTTGTTGTAGATTCAGGGCTACTTCTGGTGCACAGAGAGATCCCAGAGGGATTGGGACGAAGGCCCTGGCTCACTCTCCAAACCAACTTCCGCAGCAGGACTGGTGTGCGAGGGAGAGGAGTATTCTGCCCTGCATAAAGGCAGTATAGCAGCAGGCATGTTGGCATGTTCCTCATGTGCAAGGAACCTCTGGAAGGCATTCTCTCACTGAGGCAAAATCCCTGCCAGACAGGGCTGGCTCCAGGCACCAACGGAGAAAGCATGGCAGTTTGGGGGGCTTTTCTTCTTTTTTTCTTTTTTTGCTTTGGCAGTTCAGACGGCTTTTTTTTTTCTCTTGGGGTGGCAAAAATGGTAGAGGCAGCCCTGCTGCCAGAGCTCCCCATGAGGTAATGCAGTTCCTCACTGCCCCCAGCACAGGTCTGTGCCTAGTAGGCATTATCAAGTCCTTAGCTAGTGCTGCTGTAGCACAGCATATAATGGCTTCAAAGAGAAGTTGCAGTCTTGGTTAAATTCCCTCCACAGCAGGTATGCAGCTGACTGATGAACCTGCTGTGCATGCAAAATATATAGCCTCAGACTGATACTGACCATTGTGTAAATATTTACTTAGGAAATTGTTTTGTGCTTATTAACTTGACACCATAATAGTATCAGTCCGGTGGTGAGCTGGAGCCGGTTCTCACCAGTTCGCAGGAACCGGTTGTTAAATTTAGAAGCCGTTTTAGAACCGGTTGTCCCAGGACAACCGGTTCTAAAAGGGCCGCCCTGCCCCTGCCCCCAGCTCAACTCTGATTCCTGGGCTCCTCCCCTGAAGGCTCTGCCCCTCCCTTCTCCTCCCCCTCCCCTGCTTCCCACGAATCAGATGTTTGCACGGGAAGCTTGGGACTTGGGAGGGCTCAGAAACAAGAAGCAGCTTGGCAAGGTAAGCTGGGGTGGGAGAGCGAGGAGGGCTCCAGGGAAGCATGATGGGGCCCAGCCCAGTCCTGCTCCGGCCGAGCGCCCTGGCTGCAGCCAAGCGGCTCTGGCCCCAGCCCCGGGGTCCCAGGGCGTGGGCACGACCCCCTCGTGGAGTGAGGAGGAGGGAACCGGTTGTTAATTTTTTGGCAGCTCATCACTGTATCAGTCTACCAGGTAACTATTCCTAGCATCGTGAAAACTCATTATTTCCCAGAAGGCTATAATGGTTCCTTCAGAGCATTCAGGAGTTATCATATATATGCACAGCCCAAGTAACCCTGAACGGCATCTGCACAAATCATGGCAGATGTGGATACTTGCTGCACAAATGAAAAATTAAAAACTCTCTGATGTGCGAATGTTGTCACCCAGAACAGACCATGAAACATATAACAACTCAATGCCTGATTCACAAATATGAAGGAGGCATTACAGCGATACACTCCACTACTCCTGACGCAATTATCTGGATCAGCCATATGAATATAAAATTATACGTTTACATCAGCCATACGAAGAGGAAGAAGACAGTTAAAATAAGCGATGATACAATTGCTTATAAAAAGTAATTACTGAGTATAGTCAGATGCTTTGCAAAGTTTAATATTTCAAGTCACTTTATTTTATTTTCTAAAATTCTACAGTAACTAAAGCTACTGTATGCCATAGATAAAATCCTTTCCACATTTTCCCTTTTAATGAAAAAGCTGCAGATCTAGATTGTGAATTAATTGCTAACAAATTTCACGTTATAAGGCACATTTGAGATGTAAAAGTGCAAGAGGGTCAAAATGTAAAACATGAGTTTCTCACAGCCATCTAGTAAATTTCAGCATAATACTATGAATGGTGGTATATTAACATCATACTCTGAATGTTTAATGCCATATAATTTGGCAATGTGAATTAGAGTCATTGTGTTTGTTTCATCTATAATTCACACACAAACAGATATATTTGATACATATATTATATATATTCTTTTTATATATTGTTTATTTATGACCAGATTCTGCTAGCCTTACATTAAATAGTATCTTACTCCTTGAGCAGTCCTACTGAAATCATTGGTTTCAATGGGACTATGGAATGAGTGGGGCTCTGTTCAATGTGTATTTGAGTAGGGCTAGTAGAATCAGACCCTTGTTTATTTTATCATTTATTTAGCACCAAATTATGTCCTGGCTTGTAAAGATGCACAGGGGAATAAGGAGGCAGTAAATGTCCCCTTAATCCCTTACACAGGCTCCCCATGTGGGAAGAGCAGCCTATGTAGAGCGTCTGCATTCCCCCACCCTGCAGTTGTGAGCAGGAAGTGCCAGCCCACCCTAGTTTTCCGTAAATGTTAACATGCTATAGCTATCTAAAGCATGTCAGCAGGTCCACACAGGGTAGTTAGAGCACAACATGCAGCCTGTGGCTTGGGCAGTGAATCCCGTGCCCCAACCCATTCAAACTTGTCACAGCTTGCCTCTTATCAGTGCCCCAACCCAGGGACAAAATCAGCCAAGAATGCCCCGCCCCCAACACGCAAAATGGTGTCAGAGTGCTTGCAAAGGAATGACTATATGGTCAATATCATAGTCATTCCTGGTCACAGAAGTTGATGTTAGTAAATGTTATTCCAGCTTACTGCTGTTATTACTCTACCATGCATCTAAAATGCACCACAAGCGTTCAAGCTGCTACCCCAGGCCAAGCTGTGTACATTTGGCCTCATACCTTTGGCACTTGCTGCTGCTCCAAGTAGTCTCCATAATTCCTCCCTAATTTTTTCATAAATGTCCCTAAAAATCTCAGAGCAAGGATAGTGTTTCTAGAATGGAAGGTACCTTGGTTCCATCCCCTCCCAATATGCCAGCTGGCACAGCTGCACCGGGGCACGTAAGTTGTGCTAGGAATAGATTTGGCACAGTGTACTTTTGACCGCTGCCCCATTCCCACAAAGCAAGGGACAAATCGGGAAGTGGACTGTGACCCTTGGAGTCATGGTGTGTCTCCAGGTCTTCTCCTGGGCAGCACACTAATATTTTGCCCCATACGTGGGGCTTGTAGCAAAGCCACACTTTAGCCTTATTTCTTAGGGCTTGGTTAATTTCTATGTTTTGAGATGTATAATGTTGAAATATGAAGTAATTTTTAATTTGTTTTTTTAAGCTTTGGAGTATCCAAACCTCGATGTCTCAGAAACTACTAGAGACTACTGGGTGATTACAGGTACTTTTTTCTGTTTCAGGAGAATTGTTAGGACTCAGTCCTGCAAACACATCAGTGAGTAACTTCACACAAAAATGAATAGTAGTCACATTGAACATGTCCCATTGCATATAGCAGGACTATTCACCTATTTATGGCTACTCCTGGGCACAGCTGTGATTTTTGCCAGCTTCAGTGGTGGCAGTCTCCTGTGTCTAGTACTTTATGTAGGTCTTGGATTTAAATCTGAAATTCAAAGAGGTTTAGATTCAAGCCCAGAAAAAATGAATATTTGTAGAATGTAACAAAGTTTATGATGACTCACTTGCTGTCTCTGGATAAAAGAGTTTCTGAATCTGAACTTTATATAACTTTAGTACCTCAGCAAAGAATGCTGTATTTATAGTGTAATCATATTCACTATATCACACTCCTACTGAGCATCTTTTTTACACTTAGAAGTCATAGGTGGCCCAGTAAAGTTTTTTTGGCATCTTTGATCCAATAGAAAACTAAATTTCACAATATCATTGTGTCAGTACTTGGAATCCTTACTATTAATTCAAAAGAGAAAATAAAAAGAACCTTACATGAAATGCTCTTGTATACCACCCGTTATTTGGGATCCTTGTTCAACTTATTTATGTAATGTTGTGATGTTTTTGAGATGAAGCCTTACCCTTATGTAAAAGATGATCACAATTCATCATGGGCCTGATCCAAAGCCCATTGAAATCAATGGAAAGGCTCCCATTGACCTTAGAGGGCTTTGGATCAGATTCAATGAGCCTGATGCAGGGCCGGCTCCAGGCACCAGCTTATCAAGCGGGTGCTTGGGGTGGCAACTCGGGAGTGGGGCGGCACTTTCAAGGCTTCGGTGGCAATTCGGCAGAGGGTCCCTCACTCCTGCTCGGAGCGAAGGACCTCCTGCTGAATTGCCGCAGATCGCGATCGCGACTTTTGTTTTGTTTTTTTTTTGGCTGCTTGGGGTGGCAAAATTCCTGGAGCCGGCCCTGGCCTGATGCTCCAGTTCTTGCAGACACAAAACTCCCATTGACTTCAGTGAGATACTATAGATATTCTAGTTTTTGAAAACATATCTCCAACTGCAAGGGTAAGCCCTTTAAAGTTTTGAAATGACTTCAGTGAACAGTATGAATTATGTAAAGTATATTGCATGTGCTTTACAATTTACTGGACTTTATTAAATCAAACGTGTATTCACAAATCATTCAGTGCCCTAGAACACAATGTTTTGACAAACTGAATCCTGTAGAATTTCAATTTCAGATTTACAAACCATTGGATGAAAAACTGTCCCTTTACCTGACAAATGCATATAATTGTCCTTTGATAACCCTCTTGAGGCTTGTCTGTTCTTATGCTTTTCATTTATGGATTTGCTTTTCTTTTGCATTGAAGCTTGGTGTAGATGTAGAGATACTCAAAGACCTTGTGGTAAACCGAAAAGCTGAGAACATTGTTGGAGGATTTTATTCTCTGTGTGTGGAAATGTAGCTGTTGGATTATCTTAGAAAAACAGTGTAGTGGCTGGAAACAGAAAGTCATATTATACCCAAAATGGAAATTATTTAGTGTGTGTAAATTTGTTATCAGATTGTTTTTCTTCTAAGCTAGCTTGTACATCTTTGTCAGATACACTGTTGCAGGCATGCATTATTTAATCCATCTATGCACAATCTGCTGATATGAGATTTTCTCCATTGCCACAGTTATACAAGGGGTCGACATTACATTCCTGGGACTTAACAACCAAAGCTTTGCAAGACTAATGGAGCAGCGGTTGGCCCCACTGTTCGTGATGTCCCATCAACAAGGAAGGCGATTTAAACGTGCTACTACCGTGGGCAGCTACACTGTGCAGGTGATCAATAGAATACAAGTTGTATCCAGATGCTGTTTCAAAAAGGCTTTGGGTGCATAGATACTGCATGGATTGTTGTGCAAAATAGTTAATTGGAATGAGTTTGGACATCCTCAGGAGCGGCGCCAGAGTTTTTGGCGCCCTAGGCGGTTCTGCGGTGGGTCCTTCACTCACTCCGAGACCCGCCACTGAAGTGCCCCGAAGACCGGGAGCGCAGAAGGACACCCCCCCACCGCCGAATTGCCGCCCTCCCAAATCCTGGTGTCCTAGGAGACCGCCTAGGTCGCCTAAATGGAAGCGCCGGCCCTGGACATCCTTATTCATGAATACCAAACCAGCGTGAGAGTTGTGCAGGTCATCTCAAAGGAGTTTCTGTTTCCAAAGTCAGGCATGTTTTCATATTTCTTTTCTCTTTGGAAATAGACAGTGGTTGCTCTGCAGTAGGAAATATTTTGCTCTCTGCTTACTATATATGTTTATGTAGCATGCGAACTTCAGTAGAAAGAGTCTAGTAGTTAAATTAACTTCAGTAAGAGCTTTGCTATATTCTCAAAAGTGAAGAGATTTCTGTAGGTCTTCTTTCATATGACTGACACAATAAGGAAAAGTTGTATCTGATTTGTGTATTGTGATGAGATCCTGTGCAAAGCAGTCAGGGATTTTTTAAAATTAAATTTTATTTGTTTTTTTTTAATATGGCCTTGTTCTATGCAGGGACACAGATCACATTCTGAAATGAGTGTCTGAAACCTGAATATTTTACTACTGAATAAGACAGAATACTGCATTGTGAAATGACCTTTGTCTTTTCTTTGGTGAGATTTCAATTCCCAGTTAGTATATTCTGCCTGAGCTTATTTTGTTTCTACACCAAAGTTAGCCAGCTGCCCTACTTTCATGTAATTCAACATTTTCAGCCTGCAAAATTTCACAAGCTAAGTTGTGAGTTTTCTTTACATTTTGTCATAACATAGTCCCAGATTTGGACCTTAGCGTCCAAAATATGGGGGTTAGCATGAAAACCTCCAAGCTTAGTTACCAGCTTGGACCCGGTACTGCTGCCAAATTAGAGTGTTTTGGGGCACTCTGGTCCCCCCGAAAACCTTCCCTGGGGACCCCAAGACCCAAACCCTTGAGTCTCACAACAAAGGGAAAGAAATCTTTTCCCTTCCCCCCTCCAGGTGCTTCTGGAGAGATACACAGAAGCAACCTCCGTGAATCTAAGCAGAGGGAGTCCACCCTCTGTAGTTCCAGTCCTGGAAACAAAAGCACTTTCCTCTTCACCCAGAGGGAATGCAAAGTCAGACTAGTAAATCTAACACACACAGACCTCCCCCCGATTTCTTCCTCCCACCAATTCCCTGGTGAGCTGCAGACCCAATTCCCTGAAGTTCCCCACTAAAGAAAACTCCAACAGGTCTTAAAAGAAAGCTTTATAGAAAAAGAAAGAAAAATACATACAAATGGTCTCTCTGTATTAAGATGACAAATACAGGGTCAATTGCTTAAGAGAAATATGAATAAACAGCCTTATTCAAAAAGAATACAATTCAAAGCACTTCAGCAATTATAGACATGTAAATACAAAAGAACATATAAATCCCTTATCTGATCTTTGGTACTCACAACTGGGAAACAGAAGATTAGAAAGCAGGAAATAGAAAAACTTCTCATCCGAGAGAGCATACAGGCAGAAGACAAAGAACTCAGACACAAAATTCCCTCCACCCAGAGTTGAAAAAAATCCTGTTTCCTGATTGGTCCTCTGGTCAGGTGGTTCAGATTACTTCTTTCCAGGTGAAAGAGACGTTAACCCTTAGCTATCTGTTTATGACTCGCCCCCCAAATTGCAGACAGTGGGGAAGCTCACTGGCAGCGATTTCCTTATAGAACTTGAAAATAAACAGATTAATACAACACATGCACCTTTACATATACCACTAAGTGTATAACTAACAGACTTCTACATTTTAAGAACACTTTTTAACTACTGAATTCTGGGAAACTCTCACGGGAGAGTGCATCAGCTACTTTGTTAGAAGCTCCTGAGATGTGCTGAATTTGAAAATCAAAATCTTGGAGAGCTAAACTCCAACGAAGAAGTTTCTTGTTGTTCCCCTTGGCAGTATGAAGTCACTTTAGTGCAGCATGGTCAGTTTGTAGCGGGAACCGCCGTCCCCAAACATATGGGCGTAGCTTTTCCAGGGCGTACACAATGGCATAGCATTCCTTTTCACTTACTGACCAGTGGCTTTCCCTCTCAGACAGTTTCTTGCTGAGAAACACGACAGGATGGAAGTTGTGATCTGTTGCTTCCTGCATGAGAACTGCTCCTATACCATGCTCAGATGCATCCGTGGTTACCAGGAATGGCTTGTCAAAGTCCGGGGCCCTGAGCACAGGGTCAGACATGAGCGTTGCCTTAAGTTGGGTAAAGGCCTTTTGACACTGATTAGTCCACTTAACTGCATTTGGCTTGGTCTTTTTGGTCAGGTCGGTCAGTGGGGCAGCGATTTGGCTATAGTGTGGTACAAATCGCCTGTAGTATCCGGCCAAGCCTAAGAAGGATTGGACCTGTTTCTTTGACCTTGGGACAGGCCACTTTTGGATAGCATCCACCTTGACCTGTAGGGGGTTTATGGTTCCTCGACCCACCTGGTGCCCCAGGTAAGTCACTCTGTTTTGGCCTATTTGACACTTTTTGGCCTTAACAGTTAGTCCAGCCTGCCTGATGCGCTCAAAAACCTTTTCCAGGTGTAGTAGGTGTTCGGGCCAGGAGTCTGAAAAAATGGCCACATCATCGAGGTAGGCAACTGCAAATTCTCCCAGTCCTGCTAGTAGACCATCTACCAGCCTCTGGAAGGTGGCGGGTGCATTTCGAAGGCCGAAAGGAAGGACATTGAATTCATACACCCCCGCATGGGTGACTAATGCTGACCTCTCCTTGGCAGGTTCATCTAGCGGTACTTGCCAATACCCCTTGGTTAAGTCTATTGTAGAGATGAACTGGGCACGTCCCAACTTCTCCAATAGCTCATCGGTGCGTGGCATTGGATAGTTGTCCGGACGAGTTACCGCATTTAGCTTACGGTAGTCCACGCAAAAGCGTATTTCCCCATCTGGTTTGGGTACCAGAACCACTGGAGATGCCCATGCACTGGTAGATGAGCGGATTATACCCATCTGTAGCATGTTCTGGATCTCCCGTTCTATAGCAGCTTGGGCATGAGGAGACACCCGGTAGGGTGGGGTTCTAATGGGGTGAGCATTACCTGTGTCAATGGAGTGGTATGCCCGTTCAGTCCGTCCTGGGGTGGCTGAGAACAATGGGGCGGAGCTAGTGCGCAGCTCCTTGATTTGTCGCCGCTGCAGACATTCCAGGGTGGTTGAGAGGTTCACCTCTTCCACGCCACCGTCTTTTTTCCCTTTGTAGTAGACACCGTCAGGCCACTCAGCATCATCTCCCTGGACTGTAAACTGACAAACCTGTAAGTCTCTGGAATAGAAAGGCTTGAGAGAATTAACATGGTACACTCTGGGCTTTAGTGAGGAATTGGGAAATGCTATGAGGTAGTTCACAGTTCCCAGGCGCTCTTGGACCGTGAATGGCCCTTCCCATGATGCTTCCATCTTATGGGCCTGTTGCGCCTTCAAGACCATAACTTGGTCTCCGACCTTGAAGGAACGTTCTCTGGCATGTCTGTCATACCAGGCCTTTTGCTCTTCCTGAGCATCCTTTAGGTTCTCTCTAGAAAGGGCTAAGGAGTGTCCGAGGGTGTTTTGTAGGTTGCTTACAAAGTCCAGAATGTTAGTTCCTAGAGAAGGCGTAAACCCCTCCCATTGCTGCTTCACCAACTGTAATGGCCCCTTAACCTCGTGACCATACACAAGTTCAAACGGTGAAAACCCTAAACTGGGATGTGGTACAGCCCTGTAGGCAAACAGCAACTGCTGCAACACTAGGTCCCAATTATTGGAGAATTCGTTGATGAATTTACGTATCATGGCCCCCAAAGTTCCATTAAACCTTTCCACCAGGCCATTGGTTTGATGGTGGTACGGGGTGGCAACCAAGTGATTCACCCCATGAGTTTCCCACAGTTTTTGCATAGTCCCTGCCAGGAAATTAGATCCTGAATCAGTAAGGATGTCGGAGGGCCAACCTACCCTGGCAAAAAGGTCTGTTAGGGCCAGACACAGTGTTAGCCCTGGTATTGCCTAGAGCTACTGCTTCCGGCCATCGGGTAGCAAAGTCCACGAAAGTCAGTACATACTGCTTTCCTCTGGGTGTCTTTTTTGGGAAAGGACCCAGAATATCCACAGCTACTCGCTGAAATGGGACCTCAATTATGGGAAGTGGCTGGAGAGGGGCCTTGACCTGGTCTTGAGGCTTACCCACTCTTTGGCATACCTCACAAGACCGGACATACTTGGCAACATCCTTGCCCATCCCCTCCCAGTGGAAGGACTTCCCCAACCGGTCCTTGGTTCTGTTCACCCCAGCATGGCCACTGGAATGATCATGGGCTAAGCTTAAGAGCTTCCCCCGGTACTTAGTTGGAACCACCAACTGTTTTTGCGGCTGCCATTCTTCCCGGTGTCCACCAGAAAGAATCTCCTTGTATAAAAGTCCTTGGTCTATAACAAACCGGGATCAATTAGAAGAGCTGAGAGGCGGTGGGGTGCTCCGTGCCACCGCCCAAGCTTTCTGAAGGCTGTCATCTGCTTCCTGCTCAGTCTGGAACTGTTCCCTTGAGGCTGGGGTCATCAGTTCTTCCTCAGACTGTGGACTTGGGCTTGGTCCCTCTGGAAGCGATGTAGGTGATGGGGTTATTTCCGTTGCTGGTGAACCGCTCTCCGCTGGTGCACCTGAGGTTCTTTCAGGCTCTGGCTGAGCCTTTTGGGTATGGCTGTCTGTTGCTTCTGCCAGTTCTGGCTCGTTGGTGCCCTCTGGCGTTGAGTTTGAAGATGTGATTGCAATTGCTGGTGCTGGTTGCTGTTCCAGTTCCGGGCCTGGGACTGGAGGTGCTGTGGCTGTTTCAGTGGTTGGCATGGAATCCGGGTCCATTACCTCTGTCTGGGTCTCTGGTAACACAGACGGGGTGCCTGTGGACGGCTCAGGAACAGGAATGGGTCTGGAAGCTTGCCTGGTTTGGCTATGTGTAACCATTCCCACTCTCTTGGCCCGCTTCACCTGGTTGGCCAAGTCTTCCCCCAGTAGCATGGGGATAGGATAATTGTCATAGACTGCAAAAGTCCACATTCCTGACCAGCCTTTGTACTGGACAGGCAGTTCAGCTGTAGGCAAGTCTACAGCTTGTGACATGAAGGGGTAAATTGTCACTTGGGCCTTTGGGTTGATGAATTTGGGGTCTATGAAGGATTGGTGGATAGCTGACACTTGTGCCCCCGTGTCTCTCCACGCAGTAACCTTCTTTCCGCCCACTCTCAAATTTTCCCTTTGCTCCAAGGGTATTTGAGAGGCATCTGGGCCTGGGGATCTTTTGGGTGATGGTGGTGTAATGAACTGCACTCGGATGGCGTTCCTTGGACAGTTGGCCTTGATATGTCCCAGTTCATTACACTTAAAGCATCTTCCATCTGATGGGTCACTGGGCCGAGGTGAGTTACTAGAGACTGGTGAGGTGGAAGAATAGGGCGTCTGTGGCTTTACTTGGGTTGTATGTGGGGTCTTTGGCTGTCCTCGGTTGTAGGGTTTATGGTCGGTGTGCCCCTTGGGGTATTCGTTCCCCTTGACAGTAGCTTTCTTGCTTTCTGCCACTTCCATCCATCTGGCTCCAATCTCCCCCGCCTCAGCGAGATTTTTGGGTTTTCCATCTTGTATGTACCGTGTTATGTCCTCAGGAACACCATCCAAGAACTGCTCCATTTGTATGAGGAGGTGCAGTTCTTCCAAGGTTTTAACATTGTGTCCTGATATCCAGGCCTCATAATTTTTCCCAACGTAGTAGGCGTGTTTGGGAAATGACACATCTGGTTTCCACTTTTGGGTTCTGAAATGCCGACGGTCATGATCCGGGGTTATCCCCATTCTGTATCTGGCCTTGGTTTGAAAAAGTTTATAGTCGTTCATGTTCTGCCTAGGCATTTCAGCTGCCACCTCTGCTAAAAGTCCACTGAGCTGTGGCCTCAATTCTACCATGTACTGGTCTTCAGGGATGCTGTATCCAAGACCCAAACCCTTGAGTCTCACAACAAAGGGAAAGAAATCTTTTCCCTTCCCCCCTCCAGGTGCTTCTGGAGAGATACACAGAAGCAACCTTCAACTACAGAGGGAGTCCACCCTCTGTAGTTCCAGTCCTGGAAACAAAAGCACTTTCCTCTTCATCCAGAGGGAGTGCAAAGTCAGACTAGTAAATCTAACACACACAGACCTCCCCCTGATTTCTTCCTCCCACCAATTCCCTGGTGAGCTGCAGACCCAATTCCCTGAAGTTCCCCACTAAAGAAAACTCCAACAGGTCTTAAAAGAAAGCTTTATAGAAAAAGAAAGAAAAATACACACAAATGGTCTCTCTATATTAAGGTGACAAATACAGGGTCAATTGCTTAAAAGAAATATGAATAAACAGCCTTATTCAAAAAGAATACAATTCAAA
This sequence comes from Gopherus evgoodei, assembly GCF_007399415.2. Classification (NCBI taxonomy): domain Eukaryota; kingdom Metazoa; phylum Chordata; order Testudines; family Testudinidae; genus Gopherus; species Gopherus evgoodei. The sequence goes on from NC_044325.1 coordinate 97,320,629, forward strand.
GCACTTCAGCCATTATAGACATGTAAATACAAAAGAACATATAAATCCCTTATCTGATCTTTGGTACTCACAACTGGGAAACAGAAGATTAGAAAGCAGGAAATAGAAAAATTTCTCATCCGAGAGACCATTCAGGCAGAAGACAAAGAACTCAGACACAAAATTCCTTCCACCCAGAGTTGAAAAAAATCCTGTTTCCTGATTGGTCCTCTGGTCAGGTGGTTCAGATTACTTCTTTCCAGGTGAAAGAGACGTTAACCCTTAGCTATCTGTTTATGACACCTTTCTCCAAACTTTCTTTACTGTGAAATATTTTTTAAAATGACTATTTTCTAGTATTTACATTGCAAACATCTTCCCCACAGTTCTCTGTGTTTTCAATGTGAAATAATTAAAAGGGGGGGCATTTTTGTTTGATAAAATTGTGAATCTTAGGAAAATGTTATATGAAAACATTGAGTACATAACAAAAGCAAAAAGGAAAAATCCTTTTCTTTTTCATGTGATTATAAACATTTAGCAAAACTCCACTTAACACAGGAAGGATAAAGAAGTGCACTTTCAAACCTCTGCCAATATGAAAAAACAAACCCAAAAGGGTCTTTTTGTTTGCTTGTGGTAGGTGCAAGGATTTGTTACCCATAGAATACCAGCAAAGTGTAATTTTAAATAAAAGCACATTTAAATTTCTCTCAGTTTAATTGCATTTTTCATGGCACAGAAGCAAGTTGACAACAGGGCTACACTGTAGAGACCCCAAAAAGAGCTGAAATTTTGTTTACAATTTATTTATTTTTTTTCACTGCCTCTGTTTTCTAGTCTAGAGATTTCAAATTAGAAATATTTTTAAAAGATTCTTATAAAAATTGTCAGGAAGGACTGCTGTATGCTTGGTAAACAAAGCAATGCTATGAAACAATGGAAGGGCCTGAAATCCTGTAAGAAGTTTTGCACTGAGTTGCATTTGTGTGGCATGTTAATGGGATTCTTGACAGATGCAGAGGTCTGCCTGGAGGTGGCTCCATGCAGAATCGGGATCTAAGTGATGGTACAATATAAACATTGTGTCTGTCTCTTTCTCTCTCCTTTTATTATAAGATGGTAAAAATGCAGCGTATTCCAGGACCCAAGGAGCCCGCTGAACTGACTTACTATACATTATACAATGGGAAACCTCTGCTGGGAACTGCAGCTGCCAAAATGTTGAATACTGTTGATTCTCAAAGGATGGCCTTGACGTTAGGTTATGTCATCCAAGTACAAGCTGATCGTAAGAATCCTTTTCTTAAGTTTTCAATCTCCAGTTTTAATCACATTTATTGTTATTTCTCAGAATGAATATTCAAAATGCAACATTTATTATGGGACGTGCTCATTAACCCACACTCTGTAATTTCAAATGCACTTGTTTTAGTAAAATCTTCAGCCAGGTGGCACTTGCTGCGTATGAAAGCATAGCTATTCCATCTGTTTGAAGGAAACACTGACATTAGAGACACTACAAAGAACACTGATAGAAAAAGGAGAAATAATTTTGATAAATGATTAAAATATTGGCTATAAGTATGAGATGAAGTCAGAAAAATTGCTCAAGAGGTGCAATATCAATTCCAGTGAGTACGATACATCCTGTGTTTGGTCCTAGATTTGATCACACTGTATTACTGATTTTCAGTCTTTGTTCAGCAGACAACAGAGATTTTTGACTCCTGCTTGCATAAATTACATTCCCTCAAATTCTAAATTACATTGTTTCCCATAAAAATGCTTCAAAGTGCCTTTCCAGCTAAAATGGCTGTAAATTAGACAATCATACTGTTCTCTTATCCTCTGTACATGCTTTTAAACTCTTGAAATGGATGTTTGAGTGACTATATTGCATTTGCAAGATTTGGGCTGACCTGACTTGTACTTACATGGTGTTATTAGGAGACCTTGCTCATCTGTAGGTGTACGTATTCGATTTCCATATAAGGTGAAGTCAAGAGTTTACAGATGATCATTAAAGGAAGTTATGAGCTTGGATAGCTAAGAGTCTCAGATTGGATGATTTGAATGGAAGAGACGAAGCATCCCAGTACCTTGCTAGTAAAACAAAATATTCCCATTGCCTCATTTTGAACAGTACAAGTATTTCCTTGTAATTACAAGACAGATATTTTACAAATTCTTCATTTTGATGCATTGTTATTTGTTTTATATTAGTGCCTGGAGAAGCCCCATTGTGATAGGTGCTGCACTGATACATTGCGAGAGACAGTCCCCGTCCTAAAGAGTTCACAATCTGAGTAGACAAGACAGACCAAGGGTGGGAAAAAATATTATTGTCCTGGTTTTACAGATGAGGGACTGAGATAGAGAGATTAAGGGCCTGAGCCAAAGCCCACTGAAGTCAGTGGAAAGACTCCTGTTGATTGGGCATTGATTCAGGTCGCAAGTGAGTTACCCAAATATCTTGAGTCTCAGTCCTTTGTATGAACCACATGATCATCCCTTTCTCTCTACACTCTTCTGAAAGAACTGCACATTTTCCAGTGCTCATAATATAAACCTCATCTACAATTGCTTGCTGCTCACAAGGGTAGTTGGTTATTAAAGTGGATGTTGTTAGGTAAAATTTGGACTAAAGACTTCCTTTTAAACACTCCAAACCAAAAAATAATTTTGAAAGAGCCATTTAAGTGAGACCTCATCCAACTTCTTGATCTCAGGAATCAGAGGAGTGCTCTGCAGCTGTCTATCACTAGGAACATGGAATTTGAGAGACGAGAGCTCAGGGATTGATCATAGAAGTCTGTTGATCTATTTGTATTGTAGAAATCCCAACAAATTGTTATAAATAATAAATCTTTTGTACTAATTGTTATGTGAAGACCATTTAAGGAAGTACCCAGCTAGTTCTTCTGTTGCTTTTACATAGCAACTGATGGTGGAACACTGACTCTCTCTGGCTTGCAATTTTTTGCAGCTGTGGTGAAAAACCCACCAAACAACCTGTGGATCATTGCAGCAGTGCTGGCTCCTATTGCTGTGGTTACGGTTATCATCATCATCATCACAGCAGTTCTGTGCAGGAAGAACAAGAATGATTTCAAACCAGACACCATGATGAATCTGCCTCAGAGAGCTAAAGTAAGAGTCTGTTCAAGCAGGAGATGTGTGTAGTCTCTGCACATTCATTAATTTTCCCAGTGTTCATTCTTCAGATCCTTTTCTAAACATGTTTAAAGGACATCTGAGAGTTTAAGTGGTCAGTACACTCAGGCTAGGACTTCCTCAGCTGTCATAGAACCTGTTTGCTTTTTCCTGGAGTGAGATGAAAGGCCAATGCCTCAGTTTCCCTTGGCTTTGTGCTTCTGCTCCCCACTTGAGACCTTCTGCCAAAGCAATCACCCTTCCTCCCTAGAAGGGCTAGACATAGGACTCTCCTTGGACCTCATAACAACTTCTGTCTAACCATACAGAAGATGATATTCCCTCCCACAGGACTAAGCATGCTTCACCCATGGCATTTGTCTCTTCTATCAATTGGGGAGCAAAAGATAAAAATGGAAAATCAAACCTTGATCTGTTTCTAAGATAGATTGTCACAGTGTAGCTGGTCCCTGTGAGTAGAACTGAGCCCAGCTCCCCGTGGAAGAAGAGGTGAGCCCAATCTAGCCAATAAAGGGGGCTGGGCTACCCTTGGGCTGCCATAGGGCAGGAAATGTGAGATGGAAGATAGAGTGATTGGGACAGGCTGTCTCTGGGGAAGCCAAGCCAAGCCATAGTGGAGTGGAATAGAGCAGAGTGAACTCCTGTGCAGAGCCCTGGAATCCTCCCACATCATAGGGACATAGAGCCTGGGCCCCTGGGAAGTCTACATAGCAATGACACAGCCCAAGTCCCTTGAGCCCAAGTTGGCTGGCATGGGCCAGACATGGGTGTCCAGTTGCTGTGCAGAGAAGGAGTGAGGTAAAAGACTGTTTTCTGTTTGTTTACCTGCCTCTGTTAAGAGAGTAAACCTTCTTACTAGGCTTAGCAGTGAGTGTTTAGAAGTGGGGAGAAGCCCTGCCCTGTGAGAGAGATGTTCTCAATTCTATGCACAGAATTTCTGCTAAGCAGTTCCCATTAGCACTAATAAGAGTTGACTAGTGAAAGTTCTTTGCTTTGACAGAAGCTGAGAATCTCGTCCTAAATTGGAACTGTTCCAGCCAATTAGTAATACAGAAATGGCAACCTTTTCCCCCCACACACCACCATTCTTTTCTTTTACTTTTTTCGTACTTCTTGCAAATATAATTTACAGGGAATTAAGGAAATTATACTTCCCCTTTACTTAATGAGCCATGTAAATTATAGGGGCACTGACAGATAAGTCCCCTGTTTGAATTTCCTTCTATAAAGTACATATTCTGTTGTAAAGTACTGTATCTCTCCATAGTGGAAAAAGTTGCCAACCTACCCAGATGAGCTACAACATTACTAAAATCTCAGCTTCTAGGCTGGGCAACCCACCAAAGCCAGGATTGTGTGAGGTGTTTTTAGACTAATGAGCACATGTGGACATCACTGTCACTTCACTCTTCTTGTTGACTTCCCTCTTTTCGCAGATAGGGGACTGAAATGATAAAAACTCTGCTTGCTTTCTGAGCGTTCTGATAAGGTCAAAATGGAATGTTTCACCCTTATCAAAGTGCTTCATTTTGATTTTTTTCAAAAGGACATTTCATCTGAATGACATGTTCTTGACAAAATTTTCTGATGGAAAACTCTTGTCAGAAATATTTCCGTCAGCTCCAGTTGGAAGGTGTAGATTGGACAGATGATAGAGGTAATAACTCTGCACTGGCAGGGAGATTGACTGAATGGTTAAATAGTCTTTCCTATCTCTGATGTTGATGTTTCTGCTTAAAATAGTGTTGAGAAATGTATTTTTGGCAGATAATGAAATAAGAGTATCTCAAGAAGAACAATATATTTTCATCTTAACCTACTTGGAGTCTGAGCCTATTTGGCATGAGAATAATTACCAGTGCTATAATTACTACAGAATTTTAAATGTAAAACTTGCAATACAAATGATTGATGGTAACAAGTATAGTATATTTTAAAGTAAACATGTACAATTTAATTCATTACAAAAGTACTTGAAACCACTTGATTATTGCAAACCTTCCAGGCCAAAATCCATTTAAAAAATGGAGTTTGCAGTAGATATTTCCAGTTTAAGAAACTGTTTTAAAATCTCACTTCTGTATATTTTGTGTTTGAAATCTGTTTATCAGAGTCAGTTTCTGGTACTTTTTGGTTGTTATGCATTAAAATAAAGGAAATTGAAATTCTGTGAGGAGAGCCCTCCTTTGTATTCATCTTATTTAGTGTTTTAGCGGTGCAGTTTTATGTGATCTGATTTCAGAAGCCTTATGTCAAGGAAAACTAGCAGAGTGGAGCTGCCTATTCATTGCTGCAGTCCTGTTGCTTCTGTTAATGGGGGCACTGCAGTTCTTCAGCTAGAGCTGCCTATTACATCATTTCACAGAATCCTTCCTGTGTGAGTGGAATTAAATTAGTGAACAAATGGTGGAAGGATAATAAAAACTTTTGCATTTAAATATCATTCTATAGGCTAGGTGTCACTGGGTGATTGGCCCTTTAAGGGGAGATAGTATTCTGTCCACCTATGACAAGCTAAACCCACCTCTTCAGGAGGCAAGAATGAGTCATCTGACTCACTGGTCATACGATCTTTAGTCAGGCCTCTTATAAAGGAGAGGGCTGAGGGCGCTCAAGTGAAAGCTGGTGATGCTCAGGTTAGGTTGCTGGGAGGCCCTGGCAGGACAGAAGTCTGGGAAGCTGTAACTGGTTTGAGGAAGCAGCTGCCAGAAGCAAGACTGGTTCCTGTAGGGAGTGAGAGAGACTGAACTGAACCCAGCTGTGAGAATTTGGTTTCAATTCAATTCGATTCTAAATAGAATCTTTCTGAAAATCCTTTCCTGTGGGAAAAATTTCAAATTCTTAAGTATTTGTGTACTGATTCAGTATAAAAATATTCAAAAATGTGAAAATTTTTCACAGGAAGGGATTTCCATTTTCCAGCCAGCCCTAATTCCAAAGAAACAAATGTCAGCAGCAACCCATACCATTCGTTCTAATCTCATCCAGTCAATATAAGAAATTACCTGAGCAGTTGTGTTCAAATATCATTTCAACAGCCTTACCTAAATTCCACTCAGATCTTTCTCAGAAATCTTGCCAGATAATATCTTTTTCCTTGCAGTGCAGAGTAAATCATTATAATGGATCTGAGTCTTGCCAATTTATTTTGGGGTGCTAAAGCCATCTGCTCATGGGAGCTTTTACAAAGCAGAGTTCCAAGATCAAATGTTGTTGTTTAGTACAGTATATCAGCTAATGAGAATGGTTTCTCCAGCTCTTCCTCTAACACAGTTTTGTCATTGGGGGAGAGGGATAAGTAAAACCTCAAAATAATTAGATATAGCATTGTTGGAATCGGATCATGGTTACCCCACTCTTGAGTTATGTCAAAATATTTGTTTGCTGATTCTTGCCTTTCTTTAAAAACTGAAGTGTACTTTATAACATATTGATCCATTTTTAAGGGGGGATGGTAATGTCTGGTAACCAGTCTGGTAACAGCTTTTCTGTTTTATTACCCCTTTTACAGAATAATAAGATAGTCTCTGCTAACAATTAACATATATAATGAATGTTTTAAACCATTAATTTTACTCAGTTTATTAGAGTCTAGGATGGCTTATGGTATTTCTCCCTAGCTGTCCTTCATATGACTTTCTTGCCTTTTTTTTCATTCCCTCCCCCTTGAAGTTGATCTAATGGCATTGTTTTTGGTACTTTCCCTTCAGAGTGTTGGGAAGATATAAAGCTCCCAATGGGGGAGATAGCATTGTCCTTTGTGAGAAATGTTTGTTAATGGGGCCAGCATTTCTGATATGGTGTAAGCTTTGCTGCTATAATGTGCTGAGACTTTGTTGGTCCAGATCAATGCTAGTCCATTTAGTATCTCCTTAGTGCACTTCTCCTGGAGCTGCTTATCAGATGAATATCACCGTCAATGCGTCTTAAAAAAATCAGCATTAGTGTTAAGTAGGAGACTGAAAATGTGACAAACCACCTTCAACAGAATGAAAGTGATCTTTTCTTAGATTCTTAGAGATGGCGAAATTTTCAGAGTCAGATACCTACAAAATATGTCTCTGGTTTATTGCCATAAGGGACAGAAGTGGAACAAATGTTTATACAAAGCAGAAGATACTGTGGATAACTTACTATTTTGGTCCAACTGTAAAGTTCAAATCTGGATGAATATTTTTCCCAAATAACTCAAACGTTCAGTAACATCAAAAGAGCCTGAAGGAGCCTTTTCAAGCACCAGGCTTATAATTTTGACGTCTTATTTACTGGAATGTTACTGGGCATGTTTTAGGGGTACAGTGAGGGTAAAATTGAATTGTTCAGGGAACAAAAAAAGCACTATCATCTCATCATTCAATGTGCTTTCATATATGTTTATAGAATTCTGTCAACCACATGTATCCAAGAAAAAATGACATCTTTATTTTGCTAATGGATATGAAACTTCTGTTATATTTGTTCCTCTTTTCCTCTTTCTTTTTTACATTCATTTCTAACTTCTCAATTATCTTACTAAAAACAAGTACAATTTAATATCCATTAATGGTTTAAAACACATTGAATAAAAGTCTGATTAGCATCCTGCATCACTGCCAATTATCTAAATTACGGTTATGGTTGCAATTTTTAATTGTAGCACATATAATTAAGTGTACGTGCTACAATTAAAAGTTGCAACCATAACCGTAATATAGATAATTGGCAGTGATGCATCATGCTAATAGGTAATAGCAAAAGATATTGTATTAATATATAATGCATGTTGGAATCCCACGGTTTTTGTTTTTTTCCTTCTCTGCAGCCAGTACAAGGTTTTGACTATGCCAAGCAGCATTTAGGTCAGCAGGGAGCTGAAGATGAGGTTTTACCTGTGACTCAGGAGACTGTAGTGCTACCACTTCCAGTTAGAGATGGTCCTGCCTCCCAGGAGAGAGAAATTGCTCAGGATGGGAGCACCATTAAAACTGCCAAGTCCAATGAAACAAGAAAAAGGTATGCACTGAACAAACTTCAGCTGAAGGCTGGAACGGGTTGGATGCTGCTGGCTGTTGATGAAACAAAAGTGGGGTTGACACCCATGCAGTGCCCACAGCGTCTGGTTCCTCTGCAAAAGTACCTGGCGTATGATAATGTTTTGCATCATATGTGTGAAATTGCTAAAGAAAGTAGGATAATATGAAATGAAGTTTTAGCAGACATTTTCATATGTGTAACTAGTTAAAGAGATGAGTGGAAAATGGACAACCTATTAGCTAGTGATGGGTCTGAATCAAAACCTTGGATCTGAAGTTTGAAAAGGCTCAATCTAAACCTGGATGTGAATTTTACAAATGGACAATAGGACAGATACTCAGCTGATATAAATTGGCATAACTACATTGGCAATTTATACCACTCAGGATCTGCTCCCATATCTTTATTAAAGGCTGAACAGAACCCCAAACAATGCTTAAATAATATTATATGTCAGAGTCTAGAGCACATGCAACAATAACACAATGAGTATCCAGTACTCCAATCCAATGGTTTGGGGTGCTTGAAAAATGAGGTGAAATTAGATATTTCTCATATTCCTTCGCAGTGAATGAGTGGGGTCACTTAAATTCATGTTACAAGTGAAGAATATGAGAATTCTTTATGCTGAAATTTTCTACTGAAGGGAATAGAGCAGGCCTGCACAACTCGTAAAGCGGCGAGGGCCACATTACTCCAAAGAAAACAGCTGAGGGCTGAACCCCCCCGGCCCCGCGGAAACACCCCCCCCCAGCCCAGCGGAAACACTCCGCCCCAGCACCGCCCAGCCCTGCAGAAACAAAACCTCCTTTCCCAGTGCCGCCCCACCAGAACAGCTGTGGGCCAAAAAGGAAGGTTGGGGATGGTGAGGTGATACTTGATTTTAAATCAACCAGGGGATCCCAGCTGAAGAGGTGGCTGGGAGCCCTCAGGGTCAAATTAAAGGGCCCGGGGCTCCAGCGGCTGCAGGAACCTGCAGCTTTGTGGGGCTGGGGCAGGGATTTAAAGGGCCCAGAGCTCCTGCTGCTGAGGGGAGTCTGAGCCCTTTAAATCCCAGCCCCAGCCCATCCGCTGGAGCCACGGCCGGGATTCAAAGGGCTCTGGGCTGCCCGTGGCGGCGGGGAGCCCTGAGCCCTTTAAATCTCAGCCACTGCTGAGAATCTCTGTGGGCAGCCGAGAGCCTTTGAATCCCATCCGCAGCTGGCAGGGCCAGCTTTAGGAAGTGCAGGGCGCAATTCGAACATTTTCGGCAGGGCCCCGCAGGGATGACTGAAAGAAAAAAAATGTGAAGAAAAAGCCCTTCATTTCTTAGCAACCGGTTCCCTATAAAAAGTTCTGCCACAGTATGTATTTTTTGTACCAATAGGGTTACCATACGTCCGTATTTTCCTCCTGGATGGCGATTTAAGATCCAAAAAGCCTGACATGTCCGGGAAAGTACAGATGTATGTTAATCCTACCTAAAGTTCTTTTTTAAAAAGATGTGTCAGAACTAGAAATGAGCTCCGCCACTCCCTGAGGGTGTGCTAGGGTGCACATGTGGGTCACAGCTGCTCCCTGCTCACCTCATTGAAGCAGGTGTGCAGGGTTACTTCCCTGAGAACTACAGGGCACCAATGGACATGGGGCTGGCTGGAAGTGGGGGGGGAGGTGGCTGGAGGTAGGGTCTGGCTGCAGACTGGGCAAGGGGTGTGGGGCAGGCTGGAGACGGTGTGTGGGATGGGCTGGCTGGCTTCAGGCAGGGCCACGGGGAGGTGCGGCATGGGTTGGCAGGGCTGGAGAAAAAGGAGTGCAGGACTGGCTGGCTTCAGGCAGGGGGGTGCAGCAGGGGTTGGCTGGAGACAGGGAAGGGGGTGCAGGGCTGGCTGGAGACAGGGGTTGGTGCAGGGCTGAAGGCAAGGCAGGGGGTGAGGGGCTGGCTGGAGACGGGCTGACTGTGGGCAGCGGGTACAGGGCTGGCTGCAGACAGGAACTGGTGCAGGCAGGGCATGAAGTGCGGCAGGGGTTGGCTGGGGGCAACTGGTGCAAGTACAAGGGGTACAGCCCATCCTGTATGGTGAGTGCCCCCTTCTCCTGCCTCCCCCACCAGGGTAGCAGTAGCAGCCCTTGATTCAGGAGCTATTTAAAGGGCCTGGGGCTCCCCTGCTTCCACTGCCCCAGCCCTGTAAATAGCTTCAGGAGCCCTGGGGAAGTGGTGGGGCTCCGGGGGCTATTTAAAGGACCAGGGCAGCAAAGGCATCTGGAGACCCTCCCCCCCACTACCCCAGGGCTCTGGGGACTATTTAAAGAGCCCGCAGCTCCCCTGCTTCTACCGCTCCAGCCCTGTAAATAGCTGAGGGAGCCCTGGGGAAGCAGTGTGGCTTCAGCAACTATTTAAGGACTGGGGCAGCAGAGGCAGTTGGAGCCCTGGCCCTTTAAATAGCCCGCAGAGCCCCCCATTACCCCAGGGCTCTGGGAGTATTTAAAGGGCCCAGGGCTCCCCTTCTTCTACCGCCCCAGCCCTTTAAATAGCCATGGGAACCCTGGGAAAGTGGTGGGGCTCCAGTGGCTATTTAAAGGGCCGGGGCGGTAGAAGCGACAGGAACCTCAGACTTTTTAAATAGCCGCCAGAGCCCCACAGCCCTACCCCAGGGCTCCAGCAGTGGTGCTCTGGTGGCAATTTAAAGGGTCTGGGAGCCACAGGACTTTTAAATTTCCCCCTGGGGAAGCTGGGCCACCCCGCTACAGCGCTCTGGCTTTTGCTGGTACACCGTACTGGGGCTTGGGCATATGGCCCTCTTAGGGGCGGGCTGATTCAGGGGAATTGGTTGAATTGGCCTAAAGTCGGCCCTAGTAGCTGAGATTTAAAGGGCTCTGGGCTCTCTGCAACTGTGGGCAGCCCAGAGCCCTTTGAATCCCGGCTGCGGCTGAGATTTAAAGAGCTCTGAGCTCCCCGCCGCTGCGGGCAGCGCAGAGCCTTTTGAATCCTGGCTGCGGCTGAGATTTAAATGGCTCTGGGCTCCCTGCTGCTGCGGGCAGCGCAGAGCCCTATGAATCCCTGCCACGGCTGAGATTTAAATGGCTCTGGGCTCCCCGTGGCTGTGGGCAGCACAGAGCCTTTTGAATCCCAGCCGCGGCTGAGATTTAAAGAGCTCTGAGCTCCCCGCCGCTGTGGGCAGCGCAGAGCCTTTTGAATCCTGGCCGCGGCTGAGATTTAAATGGCTCTGGGCTCCCCACCGCTGCGGGCAGCTCAGAGCCTTTTGAATCCTGCCACGGGCTGCACAGTGAGCCTCTGCGGGCCGCATGCGGCCCGCGGGCAGCATGTTGTTCAGGCCTGGAATAGAGTAAACATAGATCTGTTATTTTAGCAGTGACAATAAAGGCTAAAGTTAATATCAATTTCACTGGAGTTATAAAATCTTTGCTTTTTAGTTTTTGCTTAAAGGGAGGTTATTTGGTTTGTGCAGAGCAGCTTTGTAGGAAAGTAAATCTCAGTTTATTCATCTTATTTTATACTTACCAATGCACTCTACCAGATTTGCTTAGTCAGAAACACTGAGAAAACTTAGCATGACTTAGAAAACGTAGAAGTTTCTGTCTTTAACATACAGAGAAAAAGGTATGTTAACATGTTCGCTTTGGTACTTGTCTCCTCTATAATAGATTATCTGGGAGGAGGCTACTCAGAGATAGTATACACAGGAAACAGAAAAAACTAGTTAAAAAAGCCCTTCTTGGTTCCTAGGATTAGTTTGCTCTTCTCACCTAAAATCCTCTCGGATTTTAGAGTCAGTGATATATGAGGTAGGCTATGTACAGATCATTGTGTTTGTTGCAGAGCACAGGAGTTAGGTTATCCAATTCATATGAACTCAGTGGTACTTGTCCTTTTTAAAGTTTTCAATTCTCTGACACAATGCCACACAGGAGATTATCACTGTAACAGCTGTAGGTGCTGCTGCTATGCTCCTAAAAGATAAGTCTCATCAGGAGCTGTTCTGTAAAGATGTTTTTCAAGCCTCTTTGATTCCTGACTCTCACCCTTGTGTAAACACACACACAGAGTTTAACTCTCCCCATTAATACCAAAAAAATCCATTAATTGTTTTGAGTATATGCAAAATCCACTTGAAGCAGAGCTCTGTCTCAGCTCAAAGCTTGTCTCTATCAGCAGCAGATGTTGGCCCAACAGAAGGTATTCCCTCACTCACCCTGTTTCTCCAAAATCCTTTTGTAATAAATCTCTGCATTCCTAAACCAATTCAGTAAGTTTTTACTGATTCAGGAATTCACTGGAAAACCCACTGTCAGGTGGGTTGAATATACAGTACAGTACTGCTGTAATGCCTTTCTGGGCAAATGTAGCTCATCTTACACAGGTAGGCCTATTGACTCCAGTGGTGTAACTTGTAGAAGTACAGTGAGCAGAATTTGGCTCTTTGTGATCTCTGATAGGTGACAGAGGAACTTTGTTTAGTGGCTTTTGAAAATGAAGAATATTACATGACCATCTGAGATGCTTGCAATTTCATTCCAGGCCAATTCACAACCTGGAAAGGTCATGTATCAGATTTTCATGAAGTGGCATGTTATCTGATCAGAACAAGACACTTTGTTGTTATAATTGAACTTTGAAAGAAACTTTGAAATTTCAACTTAATAAACATGAGGTTTTTTTTTAAAAGGGGGAGTCTTAGTAGCTGTGTGGTGGCAGAAGTGATCCTGCAAGGACAGCTGACCTTTATTTGTTGTCTGGATCCTACCCCCTTCCCACTGGCAGCATGATTCCGTCAAACCTTGGCTGGCCTATACACTTCCCTTCTGTATGTTTCCTTCCTGTCTTCCACCATGAGTCCCCTTTAAAACCTCCTGCTTAGGCTATGTCTTACACCAGCAGTTTGTCGGTAAAACTTTTGTTGCTTAGGGATGTGAAAAAACCACCCCTCTGACCGACAAAAGTTTCACTGGCAAAAGTGCCAGTGTGGACAGCACTATGTCAGTGGGAGACACTCTCCTGCCAACATAGCTACCGCCGCTCATTGGAAGTGGTTTAATTATGCCGGTGGGAGAGCTCTCTCCGGCTCGAATGGAGTGGCTACACAGGAGACCTTACAGCAGCACAGCTGTGTCACTGTGAGATCCATAGTATAGACATGCTATGTACTTCTTGGGGAATTCTCTCTAAATCCACCAGCTCCCTGTTGAGGGAAGTTGAAAAGAACAGTTTTTCCTTAGGATGCAGTTACTCTTTTATTCTCTGCAGGTAAGGCCTCTGTGGGTGCCGATAGTCCTGAACAATTAGCTGTTGCCAGTGCTGTATCACTACACTTTGAAATCGTGGTCCAGCCTGGGGGCAGAGACCATAGAGAAGGCAACAAGCCCCCACCTTCAAAATGAAGTTTTCACCTTGGTAAAGATACAGAGAGTTTATAACTGCACAATTTATTAATTCTGTGTGAGGGCAGATACCCAAATTGTCAGAGTGCCTCCGAGTAATTCTGCCTTCTTGAGCTCTCTGTAGAGAGAATGCTTTCTGAGCATGCCCCTTCTCAACACTTCTGACCCCACCCATGCATAGGTGCCGGAACTAGGGGTGCTGAGGGTACGGCAGCACCCCCTGGCTTGAAGTGGTCTCCATCATATACAGGGTTAACAGTTTGGTTCAGGGGATCTCAGCACCTCCCTATGCAAATTGTTCCAGCACCCTTGCATCCATGTCCATGGTTGTGGCATTAGCAGCTTCAGTGCATTAAGCAATGCAAACAGTGACAAAGAAGGTGGCTATGTAAGTGATGTTTCACTGGGAGTGTCAGCAAACAGTGGCACTGGCTTGATAGTATGGTGTTCAGAGGGAGAAAAGGAGTCTGTGTATGTTTGTGAATTATGGCTGTCAAAAGCAAGGCTGAAGTGGGTTTCTTATTCCCGGTTCCTTATTCAAAGGCCAATATTATTTAGAAATGCATTAATATAAAATTAAACTTTATCAGATTAAAATTATTGAATGTGTTAACAAATTACTAATTACTTAGTTCTTTAATTAAATAGTCAAATAAGGAGCTGGGTTTTGACTGGTTGTACATGACAAAATGAGTAAACCCCAGTGACACATCCCTGTGACCGTCCTACTTTTCTGAAGGAGCTGAAATAGCGCAAAGCTTTGTTCTTGCCCAGTATTCTGCCACATCATCCCACCACTTCACTTCCATATTGTACATGGAGTCCAAATAAAGAGTTGGGATGTGATTTGCTGTGTGTGACAAAAAAGATATTGGGTCATCCCAAGTGACACATGCTGTGACTGATAATTTATGAAGAGATAAGAGGTGAACTTTTATTTCTGGTTTGACAAATATATTAGCCCACTCTTATTTTGTGGTTTTTTAAAGTAAACATACAATATGCAGGTAAAAATCAACAAAAAAACAGTATTCACCCCCATTGGATTATTTTATAGATAAATTAGTAATTTAAATGTTTATCACATTCAGTCATTAATGTGATGACATCTCTAAAACTAACCTTGCATTGATGTATTTTTAAATGTCGTGTGGTACTCAGTCTACGTATATTATATCTATTCTATAACGGTTCTTTTATCACGCTCATCACCACAGTATCTGAGCGCTCTCCAGTAGTGCATTAAACAGCATGACTACACATCTGTCATATGTCATTTGTTCTCTCATCCTCTCCCCAGGGATAGAAGCATATGCAGTGGAGTGTCTTGTTTTTGCAGGGTTTAAAATTTATATTTAAATAATAAAAACCACACGTTGATATGTGTGAGAAGGCAAGGTCAAAGAAAAGCGCCTTGGAGCAGAAGGTGGTGAGGTTTGTGATGGGGCAATTCATTCTACATTCAGGGACTGGCCCCAAGAAAGTTCTTTCTGCTGCACAGACAAGCTTTATCCTTTTTGTAGAGAATTCCATTGTGCCTGAGGAGCAGAGTTCTCAACTACACACAGTCTTTGTTCTGGAGCTTAGAAAATCTTTTAGATACCCTGGGCCCAGGCCACTGAGCGCCTTCCAGGTAGGGACTGAAACCTCAAACTCAATGCAAAATTCTATGGGAAGCCAGGGTAGGGAGTGGAAGACAGAAGTGATGTGTCAATGGAAGCCTGCCTGGCTGAGGAGATGTCCTGCGGTATTCTATATTAGTTGGAGTTTTCTAATTGCTGAAGGCTTCATGCCTAGGTATATCACATTATTATAGTCCAGACAAGGGGTGACTAATAAGTAAGACCATGTCATTTTCCGCTTGGAAGGGACAGAATCTTTTAGCCAACCAAAGATGGCAGAAAGCATTATTTGCATCTGTTGCTATGTGAGAGCTTAGTGTGAGCGAGGAATCTATAGAGCACTCTTAGGCTCTGACTCTTAATTGGCCAACTGCAGATCTGTACCTTCAACATAGGAGACTGCACAGTGGATGCAAGTGCTTTATCTTTATCAACCAAACTGCAGTGTCAAAGAGGGAAATCAAGTTTGCTTGATAAGACCTGTTTTCCATCAAATCATTTTGACAGGAATTTATCATATTCCTGTCTTTTAACTCATTAGTAACTGAATCCATCAGCTTTTCCATTATTTTGTCTGGGACTGATGTCAGGCTAACTGGACTTTAGATAGCTAGGTCATACCACTTCCACATTTTGAATATTGGCACAAGATCAGTTCTCTTCCAGTCTTCTGGAATTTCCTGGGATTCAAAAATTTATTAAAAATTAACCGTGGTGGGCCACAGCTCTCCTTTGTCGGTGACTGGGGTGTGGGCAGTTGTGCCTAGTGTTTGGAGTAGGCATCAATCGCTCAGACTCCAGGATCGGAAGCAGAGTCAGAGGCCAGACTTCAGAGCCAAGAGTCAGAGGAGAAGTCAGGAATTGGAACTGAGGGTCAAAACCAGGTTTCCAGGAGTGAGACAAGACAGGAGCAAGGCTGGGTCTGATTCAGGCAAAAGGTTGGGAACAAGCAGGTGCAGAAGCTATGGCAGCCATGGGCAAATGCTTTAAGCAGCCGCTGAACTGCTGCTGCTGGCTGTAAGAGTTGGTCTGTGCCAACCAATCAGGTGGTGCAGCCAATTAGGTTGACTACTACAGGCCAGCTGTGCTTGTTAGGTTGCCTGGAGACTACCTCTGCTGCAGGCCCTGGTGCCTGACATCCTTAGCCAACTCTGAGTACATGTAGGTGCATGTTATTAGGGCTAGCTGATGGGCTGGAAGGTAGTTTGGCAGCCTCATGTGATACAAATAGAGAGCATAAATATTTATTGAACAATTTCTGCATCAATATTAGCCATTTTACCATCTGCATCTAGTAACATGCCTATATCCTTGTGTCATTGCTAGGATTTCTTTAGTTCTCACTATTCTTTAAAAATTCCTTATTGTCCTTAGCACTGTCAGCCATGCTTTGTCTTTAGCTATGCAAAGCAATTTTCTACACTTTATAACTTGTAATTTATATTGATTGCTGACTATTCCCCTTGTTTCCCGTATATTAGCTTTTTATTTCTCATTGCTGCT
Source organism: Gopherus evgoodei (assembly GCF_007399415.2). Lineage (NCBI taxonomy): Eukaryota > Metazoa > Chordata > Testudines > Testudinidae > Gopherus > Gopherus evgoodei. The sequence goes on from NC_044325.1 coordinate 97,337,299, forward strand.
TCCATTTCCCCACTGAACTAGGGTGGACTGTTACCCAACATTGATGTTTTTCTTGATTGTGGAATTGTGGCTTTTTGTTCATCTCATAAATTCTTTTCTTTAAGAACTCCGTATTGTCATTCACTTTTTTCTGTCTAAATCTTTTTCACCCAGTCAGTATCATTCATAATTTTCCTCACTTTCAAGAAATCAAGAAACCACTGAAGCACCAAGTATGTAGTTACTGGTTGGACCTGTCCTCTGTTTGCCCAGAGTTTATAATCAGGTCATAATTGCTTGTTCCTAGGCAACCACCAACATGCAGTCCAGTGATTAATTCATCTTTGTCATAATGAGGACCAAAATGGTTATGTTGGGTGCAGTGCCTTCAGTGTTAGAATATTATCATCTATAACTTGTAATAAGTGGAATGATGCATTTATTACTGGCTACAATAGACCTCCAGTTTATGTCTCCCAAATTGAACTCCCTTATAACAGCAATGTTCTGTCAACACATTGTAGTTCTTAAGAAATAACTCAACCTGTTAAAATAAATAAATAAATAATTGGAGATATACCTATCTCCTAGAAATGGAAGAGACCTCGAAAGATCATCAAGTCCAGCCCCCTGTCTTCACTAGCGGGGCCAAGTACTGATTTTGCCCCAGATCCCTAAGTGGCCCCCTCAAGGAATGAACTCACAACCCTGGGTTTGAAGGATTGAACTCACAACTGTGTTCTCTGGTTTGATTCAGTGGACTGTATACCCGACCCCACAAGACCTTGTTCTGTGCTTTGTTAGTTAGCACATTGATCCAGATGCATTCAAGGTCTTGTGGTTCTGAGTTATCAATAACTGGAAAACAGGTGTGTATACTGTATAGTGCCTCCTTCCCCTCCCCCACATTTTTACCCCCTCTATTCTTCCTAAACAGGTTATTACTAATTATGTGACTCATGCCACCAGGTTTCAGTAGGCCAGTTATGTACGTTATTTTCCTTCATCGATGAACATTTCTAGTTCTTCTTACTTGCTATCCAGACTTCTTGCATTGGTATATAAGCAGTTGACAAATTTATTCTTTGCCACATCAGTTCAATTTATTCATGGCATCTTGAGTTTGAGATTTATACCACACTTGCCTCCTTATCACCCTCCTCTTGAGTTGGTAGTTTAATGCCCTCGTAGCTGTTCCAGCTGGTCTCCAACCAAAAAGGTTAGCTCCTACTATGACATATAGGCCATCCCATTTGTACAGCTTATTCTTCCACTGAAATGTGGCCCAATGTTCAACAAAGCAAAACCTTTCACCTCACACACATCATGCAGCCAACAGTTCCACTCCAGTATCTTCTGCCTTCTGTCTTACCTGCTCATTGGACCAGTAGGATCTCTGAGAAGATTGGACTTCCCTTTTCTTCCTTCACAAATCATATCCTCACTCCAGGGAGATGGCACATCATCCTATTGTCTTTGTGTCCCTTGCTGAACTCTATTGGCTCTTCTTAATATGGAGCCACCAGTGCTGATTGTTTGCATTCTTAGAAGGTTTGAAAGAACCTCTCTTAATTGCTGCTTATTTCATACTGCAGGGATCCCACTCAGGTATGTCCTGTATAGCTTTCTGTTTCAGTCCTACAGAGACAAGCTGTTATGTAGTTGACTTGCTCAGTATCTGAAAATGTTTTGATTCTTCAATTTGAGTTGAATGCAACTTGCCTCTGTCCCCTCTTGGTTACAAATTGCCTGTCCACTTCTTTGGTTTCTACTCTCTCCAGTTCCCTTACTGATGATCTGTCCCCTTGTGGTATCTGTGAGAATAATTTCCGAATCTGGTAGTCCAAGAAATCTTTTGGTTCTCAGATGCTGCACAATGTTGCAGCTTGTGCTTCCAGTCAATGTATCTTCTCCTCCACCAGCTTGCATTTCATACACGAGAAATCTATTTGGCCTTCCTGCAGAAAGGAAAACATAGTACATCCAAGGCAGGTCACAGCAATTGTTCTTTCACTATTCATATCTGCCAGCTGGTGTAGTGTAGAGCCATACTTAAAACAGGAATCAGATTCCCTCTCTAAAGTCTCATTGAAACCGATCCAGTTTGCTGCTATTCCTGTTTGCCTGGCAGTTGACTAGTATCACTGCTAAGTCTCTTCTCTCAAAAACAGGGAGGGAATTACCACTTAGACTTCAAACACTGGTTTGGTTCAAAGCCACAAGAGTCCAACTGACAAGGCCTTCACTGAGAGACAAACAGACCTTTCTCAGCTGGTGAGCTCAGGAGTCCAAAGCTCAGCCACACAACACTCATACAGAACAACCAACCAACAGATGGTACAAATACAACACCTGCCACCAAGTCCTTCTATCTGCAAGCATAGACCCATAGCTTCACACTCCAAAACACCCGTTTGCCACTCCTGTTTCTCTGCTAAAGGTTGTCTTGGGTGGGTGGGGTCTATGGAGGGAGAAGGGCTGGTGACATGGGCCATGAATAAGTTTCAAGTCAGGAAGTTCCATGCTTCAGGTACATCACAGCTTAATGGTTGTTGGGACAGGTCACTTGGGATGATCTGAGACTCACTTTATCACATGTAGCCTGCCAAACCCCAGCTCCTTATTCAAACTCCATATTCAAAATGGAAGAGGGGAGAGAGGAGTGCCATTTGGCAGCACAACACGGAGGAACAAAAGCTTTCTTTAGAGGAGAGACTTATTTCAGATCATTCAGAACAAGCTGACAGTCGCAGGGCTGTATCACTTGGGGTGTCCCAAGATGCAGTTTGGTACAAACAGCCAATCAAAACCTAACTTCTTAATCAAGCCCTGTGTACTGTATGGAAGTGGAGATGTGACAGCAACCAGTCCAACCAGTTCATTATTTGGTCATTTCTTTAACAAAGAATTAAGTAATTCGTAATATGATTTAATAAGATAAAAAATTAATATGATGAATTTTTTAAACATTTAATCTTACACTGATTTATTTTTAAATAATTTTGCCCTTTGAATAAAGAAATGGAGAGCCATGACTAAAGAGCTGGTACCATGATTAAGAAACTGGGAATAAGGAACCAATTTCGGCATCATCTGACAAAACCTGTGAACCCAGATGCAGACTGAATTGGGGAAAAGTGCATCCAATGAATCTGTTTAGACATGTTGATGAAATAATTGTCATTGAAAACGATCTGCTTTATTTGAACTGTTTAATGGATGGCAACCAAATGATATCTTCTTTTACCTTTTGCATTATTTTCCTGTGTCTTTTTGGGCTCGTGCGGGAGAAATAATCAGTTCTGATTTCACTGAAATCCTCTTCAGGACTGAGCCTACATAAAAGTAATTTTTTAATATTGTAAGTGCATCTCTGCTTTCATTGTGTTTCTGTTGTGTAGCTTATTTCCTATGTCTTTTATGTCCAATATCAGACTTGAAAAGCCAATGATGCAAACTGTGCAAATGAAATAACCTTGAAATGAGGTTTATATAGATGAAACTTACAGTCTTCCTTGTTGCTATGGTTACTTACAGCAGGTCGCCTAGTCAGAATGGTTCTGTCATCAGCAACGAATCAGAAAAGCCCAGTTCAGGGAGAAGCTCTTCACAGAAAGTAATGGTACAGCAGAAAATGACAAAAGATGAGGGAAGAAAGAGAAATGGTGAGAAGTATTTCCTGATGAAAGACCTACTGTATGTCTGCAGTTATTTCCACAGAGACACCAACACAGAGACATGCCATGTTGAATTTCTCCTCCACCTTTGTCGTACACTTACTAGTCCTTCATGCATCTATTCTTGTTTATAGCTTCTCTTTTTCTTCTGTGCTGTAATACGCTATGCCTTCCCTAAATCTGACATGGAACCGTTTGATGTTTGCACAGTTCTATGGGCCTTCATAAGCCTTTACTGATTTTAGCGGCAAACCAACGAAATGAAATGTAGTGCTTTTTAGTAGGATAAACTGGGTTTGGTATTTCTCTGTGTATGCTCTAGGACACTCATTTCAATTGCTGCTGCCTCTCAGCTGGTCCAGATCTGATAAAGTACATTCATCAGATAACAGTTTTTTGTGAAAGGGTGTGAGGCTTCGATGCTCTCTGTTATCCTCCTCCTTTTTGCTGTCTCTTTGCTAATGGGCTCAGTGACAGCTCTTCCTGGTACTAAAAGAGTCTGATGCTGCACTAGACTTTGTTTACCAGTCCTTTGTGATGATGCTGATCTTGTGATTTAAAGTGTATAAGTAGTTGGATTTTAATAAGTGTTGGATTTAATTCCCTACTCTTTTTGCTTTTGTGCTTCTCCCTCTTCAGTTTTAGCCCTGTGTTCATAGCCTTGTGAAGCCAGACTCTGCGTGAGACATAACGATTGCTTCTAGAGGGGAGAATTAAAATACATGTGACCTGCTAAGGTTCTGTCACAGGCACAAGAAGATAATTCCTGCTTTGTTCATGATGTTGCAGGGAGGGAATGGGAAGCTGAAGCAAACAGAAAATCTTAATACAAATCTCTAACCCCTTCCTACTTCAGTAAATCAGTTGTGTAATCTCTTTGGTGCTTATGATACAAATGGCATATAGTTATAACATCTCCCTGTGGTGATCCTTACATGTGATATAAAATGCAGTGTGGCTTAAATATCACCTGTTTAACAAAAACATAATACCATATACAGAGATATATAGAACAGTAGACAAACTCTATGTTCTGTATGGCAAAACTGCACTGTATTTTTTATTCCTTCTTCAGTTTCTGTATATTTAGTAGCAGTGCATTCTACAGAGGCTATAGTGTTGGTACAATTGAAATGTTCCCTTTTAAAATGACTTTATTATGCATGTCATAAATCAATGTGTAGAACACATTCCTTTTCTTTGAGTTGCATGCTGATACTATTTGTATTATTTTCGGCTGATAAAGCTGTGATTTTACTAATAAGATCCCCAATCCAGCAATGACATCCTGTCAACTGCTCTTGGGGAAGTCTCTCTAGAGGTCACCCTTCAATTCATCAAGATTAGACCACTCTATAACCTCTTAACTTAAACTGAGTCTGTTAGCCCTTAAACTCCTTTTGTCTCCCTGTCAGTTTCTCAGAGGCAGCCTGGAATGGGACTGTTACCCCTCTGCTATCTAAGGCCTTTCTGCCTCCCTTCCCTCTCTGTTATCCCTCTTTTATAACTGGGCTTGTTTTCTTTATCAGTCACAGCTGTGGGTGCATGTCTTCAAGACTGGCAGTTCTGGCAGGCGCGTGGGTGTGTGGTCTGCTTGCAGAGAAGACACTCCTCTCCCTTCTGCCCATGCTCAGTATGGGATTTGTAAACCCAGTTACACACCCATTCTGAAGGACTGCTGCACCTGTATGTTGCTCCATTAAAGGCAATGAGGTCCTCTACTTGCATACTCCTGGGGCAATTCTGAGACCCAAAATTAAAAATTCTGTGCACAATATTTTAAAATTCTGCATACTGTATTTGTCAAAATAACACAATATAATCATGCCAGTTTCAATAATTTTGGTAATTTATTTCAAAATATCTCCCAGCAAGTATGCCTGTAACAATATAGGCAAAACAAAAAGATTCAGGAAATGATTTTTTTTGACAAATAGATTCCCTCCTAGGCCTATTAATACAGAATGTTGAGTAATTCATTTGAATTACAATACAGAAATGTATTTCCTGCACCCCCAGATGGCAGGGGAAGGATTGTTTGAGAGTTGGGGAGCCTCCCCCATGCAGACCCTGGCTGACCCCTAGTCTCTCCCATTCTGTCCTTGTCCCCATGTGTCCCTGCAGCCCCCTACCCCTTGTCCCCATGTGTCCCTGCACTCCCCTTCCCATGTTGCCCTGCAGCCCCCCCTCCCACTGAGACCCTGGCTCAATGCTGTTACCTCACCATCTCCTGTGCCTGTGCTGCAGTCTGTGCCCCCACTAGCCTTTCTGAATCCCAGTCTGTGACCCTGCCCCCAACAGCCTCGTGTGCTCCACTCTGTGCGTGCCATGGCTCCTCACTTTCCTCCGCTGTAAGGAACGCAGTCTCTTTCCCCACCTCCCTGCCGGCTGGCTGCTCTCTCTTCTGATGCCAAGGCAGCCTCTGGTGGGCAAAAGGTGTAATTGCAGAGCCTCTCCAGCAGAATCTATATTCGTTGAAGAAAAAAAAAATCTACAGGGGACATGAATTCTGCATGTGCAGTGTTGCATAGATTTTCTTCTTCGAGTGATTGCTCATATCCATTGCAGGTATGTGTGCGCGCTGCGCGTGCACGTTTGCCGGAAACTTTTTACCCTAGCAACTCCAGTGGGCTGGCAGGTCGCCCCCTAGAGTGGCGCCACTATGGAACTAGATATATACCCCTGCCGGCCTGCCCGCTCCTCAGTTCCTTCTTACCGCCGTGTCGGTTGCTGGAACTGTGGAGTGCGGCTTGCTGTCCTCCATGTACCTAGCTCTCCTGTACTCTGTTCGTAGTCGTAGTTGTGAATAGTTTCATAGATAGTTGCAGTAGTATATTAGTTAGTTGTTTCTTATATATAGTTGTTTAACTTGTTCGCGGGTGGGCCGTTGCCCTTCCCGGAGCCCGGCACCGGGCTCATGCCTGGCTCGCCGGGCTTCAAGCAGTGCTCGGCATGTAAGAAGCCGATGCCGACTAGCGATCCTCACGACGCGTGCCTCAAGTGCCTGGGGGAATCGCATATCCGTGAGAAGTGTCGTATATGCAAGGCCTTTAAGCCTCGCACAAAGAAGGAGAGGGATCAAAGACTCCGCCCTCTCCTAATGGAAGCGGCACTGACTCTGGCACCGGTGGCGCAACTGGCCACTTCTACTCCGGCACCGGACCGCGCCGGCACCGGCAAGACTCCACGGCACCGGCCATCCCCGGCACTGGGAGCAGATCCAAGACCCTCGATGTCTGCAACACCATCGAGGCAGGCTCGAGTGGACCGCCCGGCATTTACCTTGGCTGCGGCACCGCCTGCAGGGCTGCTGTCGACTCCGGGTCCGGAAGGTCCATCGAGTCCAGCCCCTCCTAGCTCCCCCTTGAGATCAGGGGTCGAGCTGTTAGTCCCATCTACGCCGGTGAACTTTGCCTCGGCACGGGACTTGATAGCGCTCACGGAGCCATCGCAGCCTCAGACCACGGCACCCCCGGGACGGGTAACCTCCAGAGGCAAACCAATGCTGAGAGCGCTGTCTCCGGAGTCCCGGTACCGATCGCCCCAGAGACGTGAACGCTCACGCTCGGGGCGCCGCTCGCAGTCCCGGCACCGTTCTCCCCGGCGGTACTGGTCGCACTCGCGGCGCTGATCAGCATCTGCACGGTCCCGGTCTGGCTCCTCTTACCACCGGCACCGAGACTCTAGGAGCCGTTCACCTCGACGTTCAGCTCCTCGGTCGACCTCCCGGCACCGAGCCAGTGGTAGGTCCCGATCCCGGTCGACCTCCTGGCACCGTGTCGGTGGCAGGTCCCGGTCCCCACTGCCATCCCGGCACCGTGCTGATCGAAGGTCGCGGTCCCGCTCTCGGCACCGACCTCGAGGCAGGTCCCGATCCGGATCCCGGCACCGACTACCACGCCGTTCCCGGTCCTGATCCCGGCACCGATTCTCGGCACCGAGGAGAGCGTTGGAGTCGGCATATAGAGAGGTCTATCAAACTGGCTCAGCGCCTCCGTGGCCTTCCAGGGAACCATCCATGTCCTCTCAGGCAGACAGCGCCTGTGCCTTGGGCCAGGACAGACACTCGGCCCTGTTTCAGGACCCTCCACCTCAGGAAGGAGGGCCTCAACAGTGGGGGTTTTGGACCCCATGGGTGTACCGCCAAGCCCAGGGTCCACAACATATTACTCCCCGCCCTGCGGCGGAACGCAGGCCACCAGAGGCGACGGTGTCTAGACCCTCTCCCTCCCCGGAAGCAGAAGGCAGGTCCAGCCACCAGGACCCAGAGCTCCCTCCAGTAACGGAGGTGCAGCCCCAGACAGAACCCCCCGTGGACGCTCTGTTGCCAGGGGTTTCCTTGTCGTCTTCACCGGATGAGGCAGTGGCGGGTACCTCGTCCTCCAGCCCTCCCCCGCTAGATCTTAGGGCACACCAGGACCTCCTCCGACGCGTGGCACAGAACCTGGACATTCAAGCAGAGGAGGTCTCTGAAATCGAGGACCCAGTGGTGAGCATCCTCTCCGCCGATGCGCCCACCAGAGTGGCCCTGCCCTTTATCAAGACTATTCAGGCCAACGCCGCTACTATCTGGCAGTCACCGGCCTCCATCCCTCCGACCGCTCGAGGAGTGGAAAGGAAGTACATGGCCCCCTCGAAGGGCTATGAATACCTGCACATTCACCCGACACCCTGCTCCCTTGTGGTCCAGTCGGTGAACGACAGGGAGTGCCACAGTCAAGAGGCCCCAGCGCCCAAGTCGAAGGAGGCGAGACGGATGGACCTCCTGGGCCTCAAGGTCTATTCAGTGGGGGCGCTACAGCTCAGGGTCTCGAACCAGCAGGCCCTCCTTAGCCGCTACTCCTTTAACTCTTGGGTAGCGGCGGGAAAATTCGCAGAGCTGTTACCACAGGACGCCTGCCAGGAGTTTACCACCATCCTGGATGAGGGCAAAAAGGTAGCGAGGACCTCGCTACAAGCCTCCCTGGATGTTGCGGACTCGGCTGCTCGGACCCTTGCCTCGGGGCTTACGATGCGCTGAATTTCCTGGCTTCAGGTCTCTGGCCTTCCACCAGAGCTCCAGCATATGATCCAGGACCTTCCCTTCGAAGGCCAGGGCCTGTTTTCCGCTAAAACAGACCCCAGACTAAAGGACCTTAAAGACAATAGGGTCATAATACGGTCTTTGGGGATGCATACACCTGCGACACAGTGCAGGCCATTCCGGCAGCAGAACCAACAACAACAGAGTCGACCGTATCCTCAGTTCCGTCCGCGGCAGGACCTCACCAGGCGCCGCGGCAGGAACAACCGACGCAGACAGTTGGGTGGCCAAACGGGGCAAAACCAAGGCTCTGCCAAGGCCCCTCCTGGACCCAAGCCTTCATTTTGAAGGTGCTCCCGAGGGCGCAGTACCAGTTTCCCCTCCGGATCCTTCCCCGCAGTTTTCCAATCGTCTTTCATTTTTCCTCCCGGCGTGGACCCAAATAACATCGGACCATTGGGTCTTGCGTACGGTGCAGGCCGGTTATCGCCTGCAGTTTTCTTCGCCCCCCCCCCCCCACTCACCATCGTCGTCCCTCTTCAGGGACCCCTCTCACGAGCAATTCCTCCGTCAGGAGGTGCACACGCTCCTCGTCAAGGGAGCCATAGAGGAGGTTCCAGAGAGCGAGAAGGGCAAGGGGTTTTATTCCCGCTACTTTCTCATCCCCAAGTCCAAGGGGGGCCTATCCTCAACCTGCGGGGACTCAACAAGTATATGGTGAAGTTGAAGTTCCGTATGGTATCCCTTGGAACCATCATCCCATCCCTGGATCCCGGAGACTGGTACGCCGCCCTCGATATGCAGGACGCTTACTTCCACATCGCCATATTCCCCCAGCACAGGCGTTTCCTCCGCTTTGTGGTCGACCGCCAACATTACCAATTTGCGGTCCTCCCATTTGGCCTCTCTACGGCCCCGAGGGTGTTCACGAAATGCATGGCAGTCATTGTCGCACACCTTCGGTGCTACCGCATTCATGTGTTCCCCTACCTCGACGACTGGCTGATCCGGGGCACATCGGAGCTGCAGGTCCGCGACCACGTCCGCAGGATCAGCGGCCTCTTTGCTGCCCTAGGCCTCGTGATCAACGTGGACAAGTCTACTCTGCTCCCCACGCAGAGGATAGAGTTCATCGGGGCCGTTCTGGACTCTACCCTAGCCAGGGCCTTGCTACTCTTGCCCAGGTTCCAGTCGCTGTCGGCCATCATTCTGCGCTTGCAGGCAGCCCCGCTGACCTCTCTAAGAACATGTCTGGCCCTCCTGGGCCATATGGCGGCCTGTACGTTCGTGACAGTATATGCCTGACTCCGCATGAGGTCTCTTCAATCTTGGCTCATCGCGCAGTACCGGCCAGCCAGACATTCGTTGGACACAGTTGTCACCGTTCCCCAGAGGGTACTGGAATCCCTTCGGTGGTGGCTGGACCAGTCCGTAGTCTGTGTGGGGCTCCCGTTTCATCAGCCCCAGCCCTCGGCATCCCTGACTACGGACGCCTCAGATCTGGGCTGGGGGGCGCACTGTGGCGCCCAAAGAACTCAGGGCTTGTGGACCCCTCAGGAGCTGGACCTCCACATCAACATACGGGAGTTGAGAGCGGTCCGTCTTGCTTGTCAAGCATTCGTCCATCACCTTCAAGGTCATTGTGTCGCGGTGTTCACCGACAACACGACGACCATGTTCTACATCAACAAGCAGGGCGGCACCAGGTCCTCTCCCCTATGTCTTGAGGCAATGCGTCTCTGGGAGTTTTGCATAGCCCATGCCGTTCACCTTTCCGCCTCCTATCTCCTGGGAGTACGAAACACTCTAGCAGATCGACTGAGCAGGTCCTTCCACTCGCACGAGTGGTCCCTCCGTCCAGACGTCGCCCTCTCACTCTTCCAGAGGTGGGGTCGTCCCCGGATGGACCTCTTCGTGTCCAGGGGGAACAGGAAATGTCGAACCTTCTGCTCCTTTCAGGATCGGGAGCCCGGGTCTATAGCGGATGCCTTCCTGATCCCATGGGCGACCCACCTGTTTTACACGTTCCCTCCCGTTCCGCTGATACACAGGGTTCTCCTCAAGGTGCGCAGAGACAGAGCTCGGGTGATTCTCATAGCCCCAGCGTGGCCAGACAACATTGGTACCCCATGTTGCTGGACCTCTCATTAGCCAACCCAGTTGCCCTGCCCCTACATCCGGACCTGATCACCCAGGACCACGGCAGGCTCTGTCACCCGGACCTTCCGTCACTGCACCTTACGGCATGGCTCCTGCATGGTTGACAGGCTCCGAGTTACGCTGCTCTACCCCGGTTCGGGAGGTTCTCCTGGGCAGTAGAAAGCCTTCCACCAGGGCTACTTACTCGGCTAAGTGGAAGCGTTTCTCCTGTTGGTGTTCGGAGAAAAGTCTTCTCCCTATGGAGATTCCCATCACCACTATTCTAGACTACATCTGGTCCCTCAAGGCCCAGGGTCTGGCGTTGTCGTCCCTCCAGGTCCACCTAGCGGCTATCTCCGCGTTTCATCCTGGAGTGGACGGATGTTCCGTCTTCTCCCACCCTATGGTGGTGAGATTCCTGAAGGGATTGGAGCGTCTCTATCCGCAGATCCGCCCTCCTGCCCCTTCATGGGATCTCAACCTGGTCCTAACTCGGCTCATGGGTCCTCCATTCGAGCCATTAGCTACTTGCTCCCTGCTCTATCTCTCATGGAAGACCGCCTTCCTAGTGGCCATCACCTCAGCTAGACGGGTGTCAGGACTACGGGCCCTCACAGTAGATCCCCTGTATACGGTCTTCCATAAAAACAAGGTGCAGCTGAGACCACACCCGGCCTTCCTTCCCAAGGTGGTCTCTGCTTTCCACATTAACCAAGAGATCTTCCTCCCCATTCGTCCCGCAGGGAGCAACAGCTCCACTCGCTAGATGTCCGTTGGGCGCTAGCATTTTATGTGGACAGGACCAAACCGTTCTGCAAGTCCCCCCAGTTATTCATGGCGGTAGCGGACCGGGTCAAGGGGCTACCGATTTCCTCACAGAGGATATCTTCCTGGGTTACCTCCTGTATCAGGACCTGTTATGACCTGGCCCACGTTCCGGCGGGCCGTGTGACTGCTCACTCCACCAGAGCGCAGGCGTCATCGCTGGCTTTCCTTGCCCGCGTGCCAATCCAAGAGATTTGTAGGGCGGCGACCTGGTCATCGGTCCACACATTCGCTTCCCATTACGCCCTGGTTCAGCAGTCCAGAGATGATGCGGCCTTTGGCTCTGCAGTGCTCCAGGCCGCGACCTCTCACTCCGACCCCACCGCCTAGGTAAGGCTTGGGAATCACCTACCTGGAATGGATATGAGCAATCACTTGAAGAAGAAAAGACAGTTACTCACCGTTGTAACTATTGTTCTTCAAGATGTGTTGCTCATATCCATTCCACACCCGCCCTCCTTCCCCACTGTCGGAGTAGCCAGCAAGAAGGAACTGAGGAGCGGGCGGGCTGGCAGGGGTATATATCTAGTGCCATAGTGGCGCCATTCTAGGGGGCGACCTGCCGGCCCACTGGAGTTGCTAGGGTAAAAAGTTTCCGGCAAACGTGCACGCGTGGCGTGCACACCTACCTGGAATGGATATGAGCAACACATCTCGAAGAACAACAGTTACAACGGTGAGTAACCGTCTTTTCCCCTGGAGTAACTTGCAGGATTGGTGCCAAAATATTTTACAGCCCATATAAAACAAGCTGTGTTAGACAACAATCTATACATTTTTCTTAATGTCAAAATCGCTTTCCTAATGTTTCAAAGATTGCTTGTTTTATAGTACAAAAATGGTGGTGGTTTCCAGAGTTAAATATTGTATTTCCAGGCTGTGATTTTTTTCTACATGAGAGACCATTCAATCAAACACAGCTTCATTTATTGTTCATTTATCTAGTCGAAAATATTGTAGTGGGGATATTATATTTTGGTTTTCTTTAGAATGTTAGGTTTTAAATCATCAAAGAAAATTGGTGAGAACTTTCAGTTCTTTCTTAAACATTTCACTAATACTTTACATCATCTCTACTGATCAGAATTCTAGTGCATCGGCAGAATAGGCAGAATAGCTGTCTAAAGGAAACCGGCAATACTGTGTAAGACAATACATGCGTTTTATTTAAAATCTCCATTTAGGTGAATTTTAGCTTAACCATTATTAGCAAACAATGACTTTGTGATTTTCAAACTGTACTGGAAAACTAATAGCTGCTGTATTCTCTTGTGTATTTGGCACTGCTTTCTCCTGTTCTTTCAACACCAAGCTCAGCTAGCTAAGATGATGCAAGGGAACTGTCTAGGGCTGAATCTTTTTCCATTAGGGGGCAGAGTAGCAGTGGAGCTAATTTATAGCTACTATTACTGCAAAGCTAAAGTTGCAATAGTCATTGCTGCTTGTATGTCCCTGAACCCTCTACTGAGAGGCCATTGGCTAGTGGATCTATGTAGCAAAGGATTTACTGCCTGTAACTTCCCTAACAACTCTCTTGGCACAGGGAAACCACATGACGTGCAGGCCCTTGCATGCTGGTATTGAGCTACTTCCACTGTGCCTTAGGCAGTCTGTATTTGAGGTACAGGGGCATGATTTTCCCCTAAGTAAAATAATTATGTTGATCAGAAATTATAAATGATTAATGAAGAGCCAGATCATATCCCCCACTCTGTCAGTGCTCACATCACACCCTTCCGGAATGGAAAAGGGCTTCAGCAGTCTTCAGAGGATGATCATACTCACTTCCCTGGATCCCGCAGAAAGTACTCCAGGGGTCTCCAGGATGCACACATTGACGGAGGAGGGGTTGAGAGTGGGCAGTCAGAGGTATACACATCACTCCCCCACCAGCTCTGTGGTGGACATACCTGTTTAACAGGGTTCCCCCTGATGCCACCCTAATAGCACAGTTCCACAGAGGGAAGATGTTGGGGGTCATAGGTCAGGTATGGGAGGTACTGGGCCTCCCACTCATCACCTGCAATCCTGCAGAGTTTGGGCGCCAGCCCTACAGTGCTTTTGGGGGGGAGGAGAATCTTCCCCTTCTGATAGAACAATTGGAGACAGCTATCCATGAAGATTCCTTCCTATTTAGCCCCTCAGAAGGGGAAAATCATGCTCTAAAATGTCAGGTTTGGGTTATTGATATTACAAGCATATTATTTTTTCAGTTTAAAAAGGCAAAGCAATAAGCCATCATATTCTTCATGTAATGTTTGTCATATTTCCCTGTGCTATGATTTCAGACATTGCTGTCATCTGTAGTAGTGTTTTTATTGCAGAACTTTGTCTTTATCCAAGATAATTAGCATAGGGATAATGTGTCAGCTATTTATCCTTCCAGTTTAACGAAGGGGCTGTTTTTCTTTTAGACTGCTCCAGCTATTCAGCATGATTGTAGCCTGACACCCCTAATCGCCATGTTAGGAAAAGGAGCACATATTTTCTCCCCTGAAAATCGGCATCTTAAATTGGAATGAATTCCTTGCTAGTCACATGGTTGATTTGGGAACTCCAAGTTAGATTGGCTCATTAGTTGCCATAGTTACAAACCAATTTTAGATTCTGTTCCTCACTGAAACTCCATTATACAGGAAAATGACAGGACTAGGTGTTTGTTTAATAGATAAACTCTATTTGTCTTCTTTCAAAACCTACCCATAATTCACGCCTACAGTATTTCAGCGCTGCAAGTGAACAAACAGCAAATATGAAATCAGGATATATAAAAAGTCTTGATTGAAGGAACTGATATTATGGAGGCTTCAGCAGGGACTCTATAGCTGAGGTGGTGTTGCAGTTTCTATAGAAAGTTGGGCTAAAATCCCTCTTATTTTGGACTTTAATGATCAAACTCAACTTTTTGTAGGAAAACTGAATTTTTTTCAGTCAGTCTTTGATGAAGAATTATTTTTTAAAATGACCTTTTTTGAAATTTTGAACTTTATTCTATTTACTTTGAGTTCTTCTTACTTAAAAAAAAAAGTTGCACAGGCTTCAGACTTCACCCAGCAAATCATCTTTACAATCTCTTGGACGTAGTCTAGCTATTGGGACTGGAAATAACATTTAATAGCCTTTGCTCTAATTTGTGACAGCTGATTTAGTAAATGTGACACTCCATACAGATCAGGAGACTTAAGAAAAAGTGCCTATATATTTTCATAGGAAGAATAAACATTGAGAAGAGAACCCACATGGGTGAGCAAGCAAGGTTGGGAGGGGCAGGAGTGCAGTAGAAGACATGGGAATGGTAGTACTCCCCAGTCTTCTCTACCGGAGAGACTGAGCATGGCTTGGGAGGGTGGGGAGTGAATCCCTGTACTCACATCCAGATCAGCTGAGCTGTTCCCTGGCTCATCATACACCAGCCAATTAAAGTTTCATGGAGAATCTTAATTGTGGCATTTTCCTAACTTATAAGTGCTTAATTTTTGCAATTGTAGTTCTCATATAATATAGGTTTCCTTGTGTGTAACTTCCTAGTTTTTTAAAAAAGCAAATTGAAAAAATAGAAATTCCAACCTGTGGAATAATATTTACACCAACGCAGAACACCAGCAGGGTTGGAACCTTTAGATCACCTGCCCTTTGAGCTAATGGAGCAAAACAGAAGAAGTAGGTTATCATTCTCCATGTGGACCCGCATTAGAGTGTAATAAGACACTAGGCACAGGCCCTTCTGCCCCTGTACCCACCCCCTCATCCTTTCCTTTCTGCCCTGTCCCAGTCCTCTCTTCTCTTCCCCCAACTTCTCATCCCAGTTGCAGTCTCCTTGCCTAGCCAGTCCCAATCTCCCACCCTGGACTTCCTCTCTAAGTCCCAATCTTCCCCCTGCTGTTTACCAGCCTCCTTTATCTTCCTCTCATGATAGTCTATTTTCTTCCCATCCACAGGCTATTTGCCCAGCCAGGACCAGTGCCCCATCCCCAGGCTTCTAATCTGATCTGTGTCCCTTGTCCATTTCCCCCTTTTCCCAGTGGTTCCTTGTCCCAAACTCCATGCTCAGCCGGTCCAGGTTTCTACTCCTTCCCCCCAAATTCCTCATCCAGTCTGTCACCCTGACTCCCAGTTAGGGTGACCAGATGTCCCGATTTTATAGGGACAGTCCCAATATTTGACGCTTTGTCTTCTATGGGTGCTGATTACTCCCCATCTCGTCCCAATTTTTCACACTTGCTCTCTGGTCACCCTACTCCCAGTTAGTTTCCTGCTGCACGCCTCCAGGCTCCTGACCCCAACCTACTCCCTCTGCTGTCTCCCACATCCATTTCAGCTCTTGTTACCTCCGTGTTTGAATTATGCTGCCTGGGTTCCAGAAGGGGAAGCATTGAGAGCTCTGGACACAGACTATCTGCTGTCTGACCAATGCTTAAGTGGGGACATCCTTTGTAAAACTTTTCCGCCCACTTTCCTGAGTGTTGTATTGCACGTGAAAGTCCCACAAGTGGCAATATGCGGAGGCCATCTTGATGTAGAAAGAAAGGTTATTTTTCAGTTGCTCGTTCTCTGGAAATGTTGCCTCAGAATATTCATACTACCAGCCTGTTGTCGTCTTTGCTTCTGAGTTCCTCGCTTGGGCTCACCAGAAGGAACTGGGTGTGGCTGGGAACCACACAGACCTCCAAACTCTTGGTACCATAAACTGGCGGTACTTATAGTCCCAATGGGCACTGTATTTCTGAAGATTCCTGAAGTTCAGCAGTACCAGGGCCACATCCCACAAGAGTGAATATGCAGAGGGAATGTTCTTAAAGAGCCATGTTTACTACTGTAAGCAAGCTTTCTTTCTCCCTTATGGGCACTTGATGCTCCATGATCCATTATGAGCACCTCATCTTCAAAGCATAGAAGCTCCTCTCTCTTTTAAAATAATTAGTCTCTCTCTAGTTTCACAGTGTACTACCAGCAGGCTGAGCAGCTGAGAGAACAGATTCCATCCCCAACTCCCTAGTGTCTCACCTCCACTTCAAGAATCAGGAGGTTCCTCTGGATCTCTCCTCTATCTCGGGGGAGGAGATTTTTCCATAATATTTCCCCCTCCTCTTTGGTGCCCCCCCCGGTAGGGAGAGGATCAATGGAGAACAGGAACGTGCAAGATCTAGTTCTGGAGGAAAAAACCTGGAAATGTAGAAGGCCCAGCTGCACAGAACTCACTGCCTCCCAATGTGGCTGCCAAGTTTTAAGCTCTCTGAGGCAAAAAAATCAGTAACCTGAGCTGGCTTTGCAGAATCTCCAAGCCAGATCTCTGGCTGAGTGCTCCAGACAGAGGTGAAACGTGGCAGCAAGGTTTTACTCCAACAGCACAAATGTGTCAGGCACGCCTTAAGCTGCTTGGAGTAGAAATTTAATTGCAGGAGATGACATTTTTGGAAGCAACAAGCCAGATCTCCTTTGCTGTTTTTGCTCTTTGGTTCTCTGACTCCTGCAAGTTTTGAAACAAAAAACACATTTAAAAAAAAAAATTCCGGGTGGCTCAAATTCCCCATATTTGTTACCAGTTACTATTACATCTGGGCAGGGAGAAGATTCTGTTAATTGATCCTGTTTTCCTCTTAGTTCCTGTAGATGTGGGTTTGTGAAATGTGGCATAGTCTGCCATTTCCCCATTCTTTTACTACTCCCTCCACTGCCTTTTCCTCAAGGAATCAGTAGAGCAGTCTAGCTGTATAACCAGCCTGCTCTTCCCTTTGCTCCTCTCTCAAGAGTGAGACAACCCAGTCTTCCATTTCACCACTGCTTTCTCTCTCTTTTTTTTCAGGATGCAGCAGAGCAATCTAGCTCTTTCAACTAGCTTGTCAGTGTCAATGGATCTTCTGTTTTGACTCTATTGAGTTAGTGTGGGCTTGACCCAAGCTGCATTTTTTACTACTCCTGCCGATTGCTTTTCTTCCCCATGCAGCGAAGGACCCTGTCCTTTACAGCCAGCCTACCTATTCTACCAACATAGCCGAAATCTGCAGACTGAGGTGTGATTAAGCTTTTCTCCTTCCAGTTTCTGTTTATTCACAGATTGCCCTAATCTGCCCTTTTATTGAGCATGACTGAAGCTTTCAGCTAAGTGACAAAGCTGAGAATATCTGATTGCTCACAGTTTAGGTCTGCCAAAGGGTAATCCAAATGGCTGTGATCCTGCACTAAAATGTCATCAGTAAGGGAGCAGAATGCACCATTTTGTTGCCCAGCTGCAAAATCACTTCAGCAAATGTTTAATGCTCACAAGCTTCAAGGATGACTGCTCGTGGCTGGCTCTCCTCTCCTCCCACCCCTCCATCTTTTCAGCTCCTGCTTCTATATACCATGGCACAACAGAATGAGAACTAAATCACTGAGACCTCAAACAATTAATAGAAACACAGTGGTCCAGATACCCACAAACTTTGATGACTGCAGATGTCAGTGCAGCATTCCTGAACCCCTTCAGACTCCCTGACTAACAGCCTCTTGGCTTGGACCCTGAGGGTATGTCTTCACAGTGAGTGACAGCCCAGGGCAGTAAGTCTCAGAGCCCAGGTTGACAGATGGGAGCTTGCAATACTGTGCAAAAAATAGCTGTGGAGATGTTGTGGCTTGGGCTGAAGCTCAGGCTCTGAAGTCTAGGGAGGAAGTCGGCTTCAGAGCCTGAGCCATAACGTCTACACAGCTATTTTTAGTGATGTAGCCCATGTGCAAGTCTCTCGACCCAGGCCCTGAGACATGCTGCTGTGGGATGTGTAGATGCACCCTAAGAGGCTTTGCTTTCTAGAGCATGAATATTCAGGAGGACTCATGGACTTCCTGCTCAGCTCTATAAACTGTCTGATAATCTGAGCATTTCAGGGGATATGGAGATCCTGGAATTCTTGGTGCTTTTGAAAAAGACGAGGATCCCATTTTTTGCCTCTCAATCAGGGAGGATATTGGAGATACTGAATACAGTATACTGGAGTTCTTTCTATATGGGCTTTTGATTGTGTCTGAGTCCTAGCTTCCTGAAGGTCCAAGTCTGTTAGAAACTTCATAGCGCATGTTTTCCACTTCCAGCTCTTTTTTGGCAATTTTTCAATTTCTTGAAGCTGTGTCTTTTTTCAGAGACATTGTTGTCAGGAAACTGGGGGAATGATTTGATGCTTCAGGTGACCTCTGAACCTTCTCTTTTGAATTTATAGAGGAGTCTTCTCTGTACTTTCTGTTAATTCTTTTCCTGTTAGCAATTATATTATCTGGAGAATTAGTAAATAAATTTGGTGGGCTGTCCATCTAGAATCCTTATGCGCAGTTGCCAGATGAGGTAATTATCAGGCTTGCCCCTGAATTTTCTATCCACCAAAATCATGTTTTTCACTTGATATATTTACTTGCTTTCTATAACTAGGAGAAGTAGTTGAAGCATTCAAATTCTGTTTACATAAACTAACCCTTGAAGAAAATTTTAGGATTAATCTGGTGATCTGTGAAAGGGTTCAAAGCATCCATATCCATTATTTCCAGGTGGATACATTCAGGAGTTTGTCAGGACTACAGATTGGTTACAGAAGAGCCCCCTACTTTTCTGATAACTCATTCAGTCAGGCATGTGGCCACTTTGTTGGCAGATCAGCACAGGGCTTCATTCAAGCAATTTGCCACATGGCTACCTGGTCTTCAGTGCATTCTTTTATCCATTGCTCTAAAACAGATGTTATCATTGACTGACATGACTTTTGGAAGAAAGTTTCTCCTCTTTTTCCCTGAGTTTTTCTTCATTAGAACTCTTCATACGGTGTGGGAAGAAGAAAAACAAATCACCCCGACTAAACAAAACATTTAACTGTTCTCAGATAAGAGCTGTTTACCTCTCAGTTTTCTTGTGTTCTAAGTTTTTGTTCTGTTTGTATGGGAAATATTTCAACCCTTCCTTCCCCTGCCCCCCATTTATGCAGCATTCTTGCAGGGGAAAAAAGAGATCTTGGGATCGTGTGCTGGCCTAAGTGTTCATTTCACCCTTTTTGTTTTGCTTGGATACTAATCTTTCATCATGCTCATTAGTCAGAAATCTACAATTTGTCTTCTCAGCATGGGTAGCTGCTTGGGGGACTAGTGAGTAGAACTAGACAACTAACTGATTTTTTTGGGTTCGGTGGCTGAAACAGAAAAATACTAAAAAAAACCTGTAGCTTTGGGTTGAGTTGAAGACAACAGTGATTTTATTTTTCTTGGTGAAATGAAAATCTCATTTTGTTTCATTTTGCAGTGGCTTTTACCCTTTTTCATGTTGAGTTTTAAAAATATAACAATTTCATTTTGAAATGAAAAGTCAAAATGTTTCATTTTGAAAATATCAAAATCAAGTGTTTTGACTCTTTGGAATTTGTCTTCCTTCATTTTTATTCACCTGAAACTATTTGCCAGATTTGACCCAAATTTGCGAACAATTCAGTTTGACCAAAAATGCAGGAGGAACTATTCATCAACTGTTCCTGGGGAAGGGCCAGACTCACACAGCTCTACTACAAAGATGATGGTTTAGCTCCACCTGCTGGTGCTGCATTTTGAAACTAGAGTGAAAGGGTTTTTAAAAAAGAGAGCTTCCATGCTTGGAAGATGAGAAGGAAGAACCCAGTTGTAATGGATCATGGAGCACCACGTGCCAACTTCAGAGAAGGAAAAATTACAGGTAGGTAAGTATATGTAACCGTTCTTTCTGCCCCCACAAACTTATCCTGGACAGTATTTGTTTTAATCCGAAAAGAGGGACGGAATAATCAATATCCTTTTTTAAAATTCATGTTCAACTGGTTAAAACCAACAAACTAAAAGTATTGTTTTGGATGTGAGTTGTTGCAAGTTTCCCCCCTTTCAGGCACTAATTATAATTAAAGTCCCCCTTTTGAGTGACTGTTAAGATTAAAACATGATCCAAATGTTCTTTAAGTGTTCTGTAATCCTCACATCCTCTCCCCTCAACCACATGTTCAGAGACAAAATGAATGAGCTGAACCATGTTGTATACATGCAGATGAAGTAGTCCTCAAAGACTTGTAGTTTGCCATGTGATCTTCCATTGGTTGGTTTACTGATAGTGACATGGTGCGTTGTGGTTAATCAGATTCTGAGCACTCTTCTTGAATTCACTGGGAAAGACAAAAGAGAGGAAATGTGAAAGTGCCCACAGTGCTTGCTTGCAGTTCACTGCCTATCTAAATTACACCAGTTTGCTAAAATCTATAGATCTCATCCCTATTTTATCACTCACCTGGCAATGAAAAGAAATGCAACAGAAAAAGCCACATTCATGATTCAAATGACACTTAATAGACAAAAGTTAGGGTGGAAAAAACATTCAGTTTCTGGTCCGATTTGATTAGAGTTAATTGGGGCTGTCAATCGCATTTAACTCACGTGATTAACTGAAAAAAATCACGATAAAAAAACTAATCACGATTAATCACAGTTTTAATCAAATTGTTAAACCATAGAATAGCAATCGTAATTTATTAAATATTTTTGGATTTTTTTTGACATATTCAAATATATTGATTTCAATTACAACACAGAATACAAAGTGTACACTGCTCACTGTGTATTATTATTTTTATTACAAATATTTGCACTGTAAAAATGATTAAAAGAAACAGTATTTTTCAATTCACCTTTTACACGTGTTGTAGTGCAATCTCTTTATTGTGAAAGTGCAATTTACCAGTGTAGAGTTTTTTGTTACGTAGCTGCACTCAAAAACAAAACAATGCGAGAATTGTATGCCACCTACTCTGTTTTACCCACATTCTGTCATATATTTCATGTTATAGCAGTCTCGGATGATGACCTTGCACATGTTGTTCATTTTAAGAACACTTTCACTGCAGATTTGACAAACCGCAAAGAAGGTACCAATGTGAGATTTCTAAAGATAGCTACAGCACTTGATCCAGGGTTTAAGAATCTGAAGTGCCTTCCAAAATCTGAGAAGGACGAGGTGTGGAGCGCGCTTTCAGAAATCTTAAAAGAGCAACACTCTGCTGCAGAAACTATAGAATCTGAACCACCAAAAAAGAAAATCAACTTTCTACTGGTGGCATCTGGCTCAGATAACGATGGCAGTTGAGGCATGAAGGGACATATGAATCTTTAGCATATTTGGCATGTAAATATCTTGCGATGCTGGCTACATCAGTGCCATTAGAACACCTGTTCTCACTTTCAGGTGACATTATGAACAAGAAGTGGGCAGCATTATCTCCTGCAAATGTAAACAAACTTGTTTGTCTGAGCGATTGGCTGAAAAAGAAGTAGGACTGATTGGATTTGGTAGGCTCTAAAGTTTTACATTGTTTTATTTTTGAATGCAGTTATTTTTGTGCATAATTCTAAATGTGTACATTCAACTTTCGTAATAAAGAGATTGCACTATGGCACTTGTATTAGGTGAATTGAAAAATGCTATTTTGTTTTTTATAGTGCAAATATTTGTAATAAAAAATAAATATAGAATGAGCACTGTATACTTTGTGTTCTGGGATGTAATTGAAATAAATATATTTGAAAATGTAGAAAACATTGAAAAATATTTAAATAAATGGTATTCTATTATTGTTTAACAGTGCACTTAATAACACAATTAATTTTTTTAATTGCACAATTAATCACAATTAATTTTTGTATCGCTTGACAGCCCTAGAGTTAATTTATCCATACTATAGCACTATGCTACATGCTGAAGATGGACTTTACTACTCTTAGAGATGATGATGGTATTTTTGCTTTGTGCTAATACAAAATAACAAAAGTAGCTGTCCTTTGATTCTCTGTACTCATCCTTTCTTTTTTCATTGAATAAACGTGTCCAATACCCAAACAATAGTGGATAAATAAATCTAAGTCCAGATCCAGCATTGAGTTCTGTGCAGCCGGATGAATGCCGATGCTGAGCCATTTTGAAGCCACATGTAGTCTGTGTGAGTGCTGAATTTTGTCCACATGGACTTCATTGCAGGATTGAGACCTTAATTAACAAGTACAACACTTCCAGCTTAGACATTTTCCTATGTTATTGGCCTGAACAGTGTAGACTGAACCAAACTGTTAAAAAGCAGCCATTACAAAACCATATTTGAGCCTGGTTGGAACTAACTTTTGAAAATGGTTTCAAAACAGTTTAGTCCAGTCAATGCTGGCCAGTCAGCCCATGTCTAAAACTTGTTTAGCTGGAATAGTGTTTATATAAAGTTCAAACTTGGTTTTCAATCTCTGTTCATGGCCCAGTGCAGACAAGGCCTGTATGATGGAGATGAGGGAGTTAGAACCATATTTTGTGTCTTTTTACATGTAGGTTACTGGTTAGATACTATCCAAGTTTAGGTCAGTCATGACCATCTTGACAGCCTTTCAATTGTGTATGTAAAATAAAACTCTGGTACAATATTTGGTACAGCTATCCATTTCACAAAAAACACCATAAAAAAGCTAATGAACTCATTTTTCTCCCTTAGAGCAGTCCCTCCACAGTTGAAGCACCTTGTTATGGCAGCATGTAGGAAGCTTGCACTTGAATAGTATTGTAACTGTTCTTTGACTAAGCAGCAGTTTAGATAGCTATCTAGCTTAAAAACCCATATTGCAAAGCTGTTTAATCTCATGCCTTTCATAAGCATTAAGCAATTAAAAATACCTGGGGGGAAAAAGTGTCTGGACTTAATAATCATTTTAAAATGTTCTCCTATTAGGTAGTACTGTATGGTATGTAAGCTTTATATTGTTCATTTAATACTCCTACCATAAAATTCTGTCCCTATTGTAACCAGTGGGAATTTTGCCATTGGCATCACTGAGCCAGGTTTTCACCCCATTTACTAATAAGAGTCTTTGGAATTCATAGCACTGTGCTTTACTACTCTGTAAAAGTCTGAGAGGAGTTCCCAGTAGACTAAAATAAAGACCATTTTATCTGAGCCATTTCACAAATCCTAAGGGACATTATTTAGTGACAGCATGATATAACCTGTATTTTTCAACAGTTCAAATCATGTCAACTCAGCCTACTGTGAATACACAGAGAAAGATGAATAAGCTTATACCATATTTTATGTAACTTCTATCAAACATTTGTACCAAACTATCTATCTTAGTTGTTTAAACAGGGCTAATCTATCTCTTGCTGAGCTGCCTTCAGTACATTATAATTCTTGCAGTGATTAAAGATTAAACAGAATATATTTTCAGAGGAAGTAATATAGAGCATACCACTCTGCTCTTTAATGGAAGCTGATTTCTACTCCTGTCACAAATGGATGGAATACATTTTTTTTTCTTTCATAGCACAATTATTTAAGGAGGGATCTCTGCAGAATTTGCCCTCGTGCCTTACAATAAACTTTTTCAAATCAAAGATAAAGTAGGCTTCAAAAACTGATAATGGGATGCCCTCTTTCCAACATAAATTGGGGGGAATGGCTAATTTGTACTTTTTCAAGACTCCCCTTTTAAGCAGAGATTTACAAATAGAGGATTGACTGTGCCTTTTAATTGTAAACATTCCGAGTTCTTTTGCGTTAGTAGTCTTTTTCTTTCTGGTCACAAGTTCTGACAAACTTTATGAAATGACTGGAGGTGCTATTTTTCTAAAGCAAAAGATAACATCAGATGGGGAGCTAGCAGTTACTTGTGCACACTTGCACACTCAACAGTGTGCTTCATTTTAACGGCTTTAGTAGTAATAGTTTTTACAGTCCTTGCTAAAATTGGTGGTTTTATTTTCAGATTGACACAAAGTTAATATGAGATTCTGCTGGATACTTCTATACATGTTGTGGCATTTGAAAACTCACATGCAATCTTATTTTGTATAAAGTATATGGAAGGGTGTGCTTTTTGTCTTCCATTATCATTTTCCTACAATTTGTTCTACATCAATCTTTTTTCTAACTTTCCTTCCATGTTATAGGTGAAAATCAATCTTCCCCTTTTGGGAGAGTATGTTCAGAATCAATCTCTTAGAAGTATCCAGTATGGAAGGCTTCAGGGTCTACTCTAGTGTATTGAGCACCTCAGTATTAATCTATTGTATGTGTTCTCTTAGTTGTCACGTGAACCTGTAGTAAACCTACTGAGAGCATATGCTCAATAAACATAATATGCTTTAGTGCCCCTAAGTGATGAAGAGGAGGGAGGCATTCTTTTTGAGAACATCGCCAAGTCTGCCATTGATCCCTTTGACACATCTTCTGGATCTGTACAGCTGATTGCTATCAAACCTGTAGCATTGCCTCCTGCTCACCCTGCATCAGACAGGAGCCAGGAATCTGCTGTCATTAATGGAGAGGTAAGTGTAATCAGGCAGTGTTTCACCTGCTGGTTTCTTGATTATTTGTGGAGACACACATTGTGATAGGACCTTAGGCTGGTGCATTGAAGAGAGAGAGGAGAAATGTTAGAAGCCTTTCACCCTTTGTGTGGCCTATGCTCAGGACCCACTCTTACCTTACATACCTGCACTTGCATGGTGCCCTGAAGGAGGCAACCTATCTAGGTACTTTTATAGCCCTCATCCCTGTTGTATTTGAACACCTGACAGTCATTAAGGGATTTTATCTTCCCAGCACCCCATTTTAGAAAATAGGGAACTGAGGCAAAGGGTTGATTAAGACATACTTTTTCAGGTTCACACAGGAAGTCTGTGTCTGAGCTGGGAGTTGAACCTAGATCTCAGAAGTCCCATCTTAGTGCCCTGTTGCTAACTAGACTATCCTTCCTGCTCACAGTGGGATGGGGAGAGAGCAGGTCCATGCCTTTGCTCTGTTTGTGTGCTGGCTTGCACATTAGGCACAGTTGCTCCCGAGGTCCCCATATAATGTTGTGGGTCTGCACTGGGATCTAATGGTGCCATTGACCAAATGCCACATCTTGGCTCTGAAACTTACCCAGTATATTATTGTACTGATATTTTTATGTAGATTTTGTTCTAGAACAAACTGCTTTATATGGGGAATGGGGGAAGTTATATACCAAAGGTGGAGGGAAGGCTTCTGATTTGCTCCTCCATGCTGCACACTTATGTAAAGGCTAACCAGGATATTTCCCCGGACTCTTTATTGGACAAAATCAACACTTTAAACTGCTAGCCAGTTAGAAACATGGTAAAAGACAGTGTAGTCAAGCTACCTATGTGAGACCAGATTAGAGCATTATATCATGTTCTGATTTTGTGCTTGTATTTTAAGTCCTAACGCATCACAATTGTCGCTTTCTATCCAGAGTCATGGCATGCACAATATTCAATGCCTATTTTTCTTCCAAGAACTGTGGGCTGTGTATCATCAGAGTAAGACCTAGGAACATACACATACTATTTCCTTACATACTCACAGATATGTTGGAGTTCTTAAGGTGATCATAGAATTTGACTTCTTAGCCACAAACAGTATATAAAGTAGACATTTTTTTACACAGTCAGCTTTGAGGCAGAAGTGAAATTTGTTCAAATATACAGAATACTGCCCCCAGGCCTCCCTAAAAATAAGCATTGTTTGGGTCAAGAAGATGGTTGGCTAACATCAGCTGTCTTCTTCTGTGGCTGTGAATTGAGTCACTCTTATGATGTACTTAGTTCCAGGGGATTAAGATTTATTTAGCCATCTGCAAGTCATACAAAATACAACAACTCTGTCACTTGCACTTCCCTAGTGCTGACAGATGGCATGGTGTGGTGCAAGAGGCACTCTGCAAGGCAAATCGCTGCACATCAAATACACTTTTAAAATGTAATTGAGAAATCATCAGCATGGCACAGTCAGCTGAAATTCATTCACCTTCCATTAGGTAAACAAAGCCTTGAAGCAGAAGTCCGATATAGAGCACTATCGCAACAAGCTGCGCTTGAAAGCCAAGAGAAAAGGATACTATGATTTCCCCCAGATTGACTACAACAAAGAGCTGACAGAAAGAAAAAAGATATATGAGAAGGCACAAAAGGAAATAGACAATGTTTTGGAACCAGAGGCAGATGTATCTTCTCCATTTGCAGAGCCTAAGAACAGGTGAGATGTTTTTGTTTTTTATATACATCTAGAAGGTAGGTACTCCCCCAGGGCTGTAGTGCAGAACACTCAACTGAAGTGCAAACATCCATCACTGATGATGAAAATGTGTATTACATGCTAATATTTACTCTGTTCAGTGCTTCCTATTTCATGAAGAAAATTGATGTTGCCCAAGATTATTTCTGAATGTTTCACATTTAATAAAACCATAACATGGTTACAGAAGAGTAAGTGGAAAGAGAACAAAATTACTTGAAGGCTGCGTGGGTCCAGGTCTTTTGTGAGCCATTTTAAAAGTGATCCAAGCTGAAAATGTGCTAAGGTTATTATTCAAAAAACTGATTATTCTAGAAATGGACTTGAGCCAGGAATTTGCATTTGACGCTGATCTTCTGCAAAGTGCAGGAGTGATCCAATCTATCATTTTGTTCTAGGCACAGCTGTAATTATTTCCAGAGCTGGATCTAAGATACAGGTAACTTAGACCCAGAAAATTAGAACATGTCACCGTTATGTCTGTTGATTTCAGTATCTCCTTCAGCAGTTAATGGTGACCACTTTCTACGGTGCTTTCTTCACTTCGTTGCTCTGTGATTTTGTGTAGGTCATTTAATCTTTGACATAATTTACTCATCTCTAAAATGAGTAAGGGTATTGTGAGGCCTCATCAATATTTGAGTGGCACTTTATGGCCCTTGGAGGCAATATATAAATGGAAAGCGTACATTCTTGGACACAGAGATGTACTAGTGGAGGAGATCGCAAAGAGCCCCATCTATACGCATTGCACAGTGGCTGGCCATACTTGCAGGCTCTGGTATGCACTAAGTGTCCCTGGAGCACAAGTTGCCCTACAAAGGGAGGAGGTCATGCCAAGCCCACTCCTCACCAACTAGTAGAGCCAGCCTTGTTGGGAGTGGCAGCACAGTCGGCATGCTCCCGCATTGCGCTGGTGAGAGAGATTGTAGCAAGGATTCTAAAAAAGCATATCTTGGAATATAAGCAATAGCTGTAGACAAATGAGCTTGTTTATGTGAGGTCCCTGAGAGAGGTTTTACTGGTAGGTTAATGAAGAAAAAAGATTATGATTAAATTGTATCTAGTGTCCTTGTTGAAGGGTCTGGGGCATCAGTTCCTTGAACAGGAATTCAGTGAGGGAGGAATACATTGTTACATATGCATAGAAAAGGTAAAATATTGAATATGAATATTAGCATTTTACAGTAATCCTATTTTTATTAGCACAATCTGTCCTGAGAATTTAAATGAGGCCTGTAGAAACATGAATATTAATGTGAACAATTCACACAATGCAGTACTGAAGCCATATTTTGGCTATTTATTATGTACCCTAAGTGGTGTGGGGAAACGTTTAGAACATTCTATATGAAGCTTTAATATTAATCATCTGCTCTTTGTTAGATATATCAATATTTGTTTGTTTATGCACCAGTATGCTGACAGATCCTGGAATATTTTTGTTTTTCTAAGTGTGCTTTCTAATAAACTGTGTAAACCAATGGGTAAGCTATTTTAGACAAAGTTCATTGTTATGAAAAACTGCATCAAGGCATGTACTCTGAACTGTCAAGGAGTGATCTGTCTGCCTTCTGGGGCTGATCCATTAAATGTTAATTGTACAAACACTAGAGATACTTGCTGAGTATAGCTGGGCTATGGGAACTGAAAACAAAGGGATCATTCCCTAATGCTCTTTCTCTAAAGATGTCAGGCATTTTCAAAATTTGGGAATTTTTGTTGCCTGACAGAAAAACTTACTATTTCTTGCAAACAACCCGTTTTATGGTCCCCACACCAACATCTAGAATGACAGATTTGCTGTAGATACCTAACTGTTTGTGCTGCAGGAGATTTCCCAGCTTCAGGCATTTTTTTAACAGAATATGATAGCCAAAGTGACACATTATTGGATGAATAAAGTAACCAATATTGCAGTGTAGTGCAACTCTGAGAGATGAACTGATATAATGGAATTTCTATAATAAAAACAATCACTCTTACAGCAGTCTAGTTTAGCGTAAGACTAATACAGCTTGCTTTGTATCATTGTCCAGATATTGACATGCAATTAAAAACCTATATCTTAAAATAGTTCACATTTTTAAAGATAAAATACTGTAGAAGTAAGTAAAAGAATAAAGATTTCAGAGTTCTTGGAAAAAATGGCAGGTTTTCCTCTTGTTCCACCGGTATAGCTACTATTAATTGTATGTATGTCACTTCCAAAATGTTATGGGAGGAAAAAATAAATTAAATGCGTTATTCAGGCTGACCTTTATATATTCAGATTTGTGGAAAACAGCGTTTTAAAAATTGTTTACAAAACACCATCACTAAATAATTTGGTTTGTACAAGAACCAACACCCTGTGCTTTCAGTTGCTTTGAGCATTCTGTGCATCTAATTCATGCTTCAAAATGCTGCAGTTGTGTTCCCAGAAGACACACACCATGTGATTATCAGTTGTTAATGTTGATACCTCCCTTCTCGTTAGTGAATCTTCCTTAAATCAGATAATTGGCAATCTCAGGGCAATTTTTTAAAACCTTGCTGATGGCATGCAAGGTTCTCAGTTTTTCCCTGCGTGGTGTGTAATCAGGTCAAGGGTGTGCATTTTTTAGAGCACTAAATGTGTGAATCTTTTAGAAAATGTGTCCCTAACTATATAAGCAAGAGGAAATATTTGTCCTTCTGAAAGAAACACATGTAATTCTAAATGCCTTTAATTTAGGAACGTAAGAATTGCCATATTAGATCAGATCCATGGTCCATCTGGTCCCATATCCTGTCTCTGGCTGTGGCCAGTACCAGAGCCTTCAGAAGAAGGTGGATAAACCCCCATAATAAACAATTGTCTAATAATATCTCTATTTGGGAAAGTTTCATCCTAATCCACTACTGAGCCCTGATTCAGCAAGGCACTTGGAATTTTCAGAAGTGCCTGAGTAATTTAAGAGCACAAGTGACTGTCAGTGGGACTTGTGCTCCTAAGTCCCTTAGGCATTTCTGAAAATTCCAAGAGCTTTGCGGAATTAGGACTTATCAGTGGGTTAGGAAGAAGCTTCTCCTAAATCATAGGTGCATTTGAAAATCCCACCCTTACACTGAAGCATGTGTTTCAGCACTTTGTTGAATCAGGATCTTAGGCTTGATGGTTAATATACTTAAAGTATTTTATCCTAGCTAGTGTAACTGGTTGATAGTCTTACTACTCAGGCACATGTCTAATGCTTTTTGAATTCTCCTAATATATTTGATTCAAGTATACATTGTGGTGGTAAGTTCCATGGACTAATTCCTCATTGTGTAAATGAGTGTTTCCTTTTATCAAGTATGTCCTTTAAATGTGTTGTCTCTTAGTTTCATTGACTGTCCTCTTGTTCTTGTAGCATATAAAAGGTAAATAGCAGTACTTGATTGGACTTTGTGCCACTCTCTATTTCACATCTCTCTCCTGTGTGGCTCTCTCCGAAGTAGCTGTGATCTTTTTAATCTCTCTAATATTGAAGTCTTTCCATGTTTCTAATTTTTGTTCATTTTTTCATATATGGCTATTTTTAAGTCAAGACAGTTACTTTTAAGACAAAACTTTAAAGGTCATTCATGGTTTATCTTTACCGTACTAAAATCTGTTGTCTGCCATAAAGCCCTCAGCTCTATCTATGATGCCAGCCTTTTTTGCCCTTTCGTCAAATCTCACCACAAAAACCTTCACACTTTCTACCATGTCATCCATTATTTATTGGGAGGAGATTCCCAGAAAGCCCCCTTCATTCCAATAACCTCCTTCAGATCTGTCAAAACTCACGTCTCCTCTGATACCCTCGAAACACTTGACAATGGCTGGGCAGCTGGAGTGCTTTAACTGCTGCTTATTGCATTTATAATTGTGTCTGTCTCTCTCTCTCACTGGGTGGAGTGGGCCAGGGTTCTGAGGTGGGACTGAACATTCTCTCTTTCTCAGGTGCATGGCTGGCTAGTTCTTGCTCATGTGCTGAGAATCTAACTGATTGCCATATGGATCAGGAAGAATTTTCCCCCCAGGTCTGATTGGCAGTGACTTTGGAGGTTTTTCACCTTCCTCTACGGTGTGTGGGAGTGGGTTATTTGCTGAGATTATTTGAATATATCTCAATCAGTTCCCTACCATTGCAGGGGCCTCAGGCATTGTTGCACCTTGGTCCCTCCTGTTCTCTCCCTGTGGCACATAATAATTTGAGCTCCTGTGGGCTGTAATACTTTGGTCTAGTGTCAGTTGTTGGGTTAAGTGTGTGGGTGCTGGATGATGTTGGTGGCCTGTGATATACAAGAGTTCAGACTAGATGGTCTGGGGCTTACTTCTGCCCTTAAACTCTGTGATTACACAATAGTTTGTGTACTTGGTTATCCATTGTCTGTGGGAGGGGAACTTTGCACTATACTGATCCTGGGGTTGGCTTGGTCCCCAGTGCAACTTGAAGCAGCCTCATATCATAATAGCACCTAAGGGACTGACCCAGTCAGGGATCAGCTTGAGTGTGGAGCCCCCTGCTCTCTCCAGCCTGAGGGGTTGAGAATGGGGTGGTGTAAAGCAGATGTAGCTACCCAGTTAGACCACAGAAGTGGCAGACAAAGCAGCTTAAACTTCATCTCTTCCCATGTATGCCAGGTGGGCTGGGAGCAGGTGACACAGAAGTGGTGCATGGGCTTTCCTCCACATATAGATTCGTCTACTCAGGGAAATCCTCAAGATGTCCTGCTAGTGCAGCAAGCATCTGGAAAGGGAGGAGGGGCTGAGGATAAGGCCCAATGATAATTCACTTCTCCTGAGTTCTAATCCTGGTTTTGGTGGTGGTATTCTGTGTTCCTGAATTACTTGCCCACGGTCACAGTTTTCCAATGTAGGTGTTTAAAGCTGAGCACCTAAATCCATACTTGGGCATCTAAATAAAATGATTTTCAAAGTTTCTCAGCACCTCCAGCACCCATTGAACTGACAAACTAATGTTAAGTACAACTAATTATTTTAAATCCTATCAGCTATAAACCACAAAGGATCCTGGTATTCTCCTGGAGCTTAGCTCCTCTGGGCAGCTCCAGTTTATGGTTCCTGTGCCCTTTAGCCCTTTACTCTGGTGTTTTAATAAGAGAACACAAACTATATAATGATCTCTTCTGTAATTTTGCCTTCTTCCAGCACTTGTG
Organism: Gopherus evgoodei; assembly: GCF_007399415.2. Taxonomy (NCBI): domain Eukaryota; kingdom Metazoa; phylum Chordata; order Testudines; family Testudinidae; genus Gopherus; species Gopherus evgoodei. Next base: position 97,369,185 of record NC_044325.1, read on the forward strand.
TGTATAGAAAAGGTATCCTATTAAAGTGGCTCTTTTGTAATAACTAAGATAATGTTAGAATAAAGGTTATAATTGCAGAATACTGTCTGTCATTTATTTTTGTGCTTTGCCTTCATTTTAATATTTTCTCATTGGATTTTCTCCAGGCAGCAGACAAAGAACTCTGTATACAGAAGCAGACAGTCTCTGAACAGCCCTAGCCCAGGAGAAACCGAGATGGATCTTCTAGTTACCCGGGAGAGACCAAGGCGTGGGATCCGCAACAGTGGATATGATGTAAGTTTATCAGCTGCATTCAGTGAAGTTTGCTCAATAAATCCTTAATTCAGTCTTTTAGAAAAGCAAAGAAAAGAGAAAAAGCCTAGGGTAAGCTAACCAGAGTGCATTTATGAGTTTAACCTTAAGGTACATTATATCTCCTCAATGCCCCAAATTACTGAAAGCAATTGCAGAACTTTTAATGTACTTTCTAACTGCAGCTTGTTTTGCAGTGTAACAATGGTGAACAAAACTTCCACCTTGAAAATCAGTACTAAATTAAAGCATTGATTCCTAAATCTTATTTTATTTTAATAATTGCACTGAATATACAACCATTTATAACCTACTGGCAATTTTATTTTTTCTCCATTGTTTCTTTGCCTGAAATTAGGATCCAGATCCTCAACCCTGCTCCACACCCTGGGTGGTGCAAAAGAGATGGAAAACTTGGTTGCAGAGCCGTTGAGGGATTCCACTTGGGTAGAGGAATCCCCTGCTGATACAAAGCCGATGTAGTCAGATCTTGATTACATTCTTGTTTCAGGGGCAAGAGGCTGCCTGTTCAGAGCAAGTTGTGCTCCACTAATCCTGGACTGGTGAATGGCCCCAGAAGGTTGTGTTAGCCTTCATTAGTTGAATTAAGTATAGCCTCTATGCTGTTCTCACATATGCTGAGGCCAAATGAACCCGCCTGAATCAAGGAAGCAAAAGAGTAAAACAGTGCCATCATGCAATATTTGCAGCCTCATCTCAAATCCTGCAGCTCAGGCATACCAGAGGATTTGGTCCTAGAGATGAAATAAAAGATGGAGAGGAAGTTTTGGGTAAATAAGGGAATGCTTCTGGGCATGGCGTATCCTTTAACATCTGGAGAGACTGACATTTTGCATGGGACTTACTAATTAACTCCAACTGTCTGGTTTTTAGATAAGTGAAGGAATTTGGCAGTATGAGGGAATATGTTCGGGAAAATCTAAACCAGGGTGAATTGATTTAAATCAGTAATTTAAATCACCAATTTTAATAATAATTTAAATCAGCAAGCCAGAAACCTTGATTTAAATAATCATTTTAATCTCATTTTGTATTTGTACTTTTAACGTATTTTCCAAAACAAAAATTAATGCTCATTGGTTGGTAGCCATTAAAACATGCGGATTTGCAACCCAAAATAGCCTTTACACTCAATTTGGTACTTGTTTTTCTTCCTAGGAGGATACATTGTATATGTATATATTTATTTAAGCATTTATACAGTTTAGCATATGTTTGTTCAATTCTTAATTTTACTTTTTTTTATCATGTTAGAAAATGGTGAGTGACACTTTGCCAAACTGGAAACGTCTGTATTTTTTATGGTATTGTGTGACTCCAGTTGCTGTTCATTTTGGTACTATTAGCTGAATGCCTATAGTTAAATCAAAGGAGGCTGTAAGAGGCTTGTTATGGAACCTAGTGGGAAAGGCAAAAAAATGACAGAGGTCAGCCTCAGGTACACAGCTTCAAAGGCATTAGGATAACAGTGGCTGGGCCAACAATTGGTGAGAGAATTGACCTAGCTGGCTCCATACAGGCCTAAAATGTTTTTACTCTTCCCAAATCTAAATTTGGGATTAAAAGGAGACCTAAGCCCTCAATGACCTTATAAAAGAAAGAGGATGTTTGGCTCCGGGTGAGCTGAGAGGCTGGCCAGGATGTGGCAGTGAAAAGGCTGACAGACTGAGTCACAGAGACAGGGAGGAGACTTCAAGCAATCTAGGCAGTTCAGATCAGATGCTGAATGAGCCAGACCTGTTTGAGCTGCAGATAGAAAGATTAAGTTTAGGTAATTGAATACACATATAGACATTTTTGTCTATTTTAAATCTATTTCTCCAAGCACTGTGTATCTTTGGGGCAAAATAAGCCATTCTTTGTTCTGAGAAAGTGCTTCTGTGTATCACTGTAAACATGCTGTCAGAGGATCCCAATGAGGGTCCAGAGTTGAACCTATTGAATTAGTCATGCGTGATACCCAAGCAGCTGTAATCTAGGTCCTGGTATGGGAATGGATGAAGTGTGGAATTCCAGCCCAGAAGATGTAAAGGTCCAAGTCCCGACACCTGTGTGGGGTGCACTCAGAGAGACCTGAGAAGGTAGAGTGCTGCAGCTAGCCCAATAACTGTGACAGATGTATTTTTTATTTACTATACAATTGTTTTACTCATTATTTATGTCACGCTGGATGGATACTGGAATTCATTAAGAAGGCACAAAAACAGCATTTTAAAATTGTTTTCAATTAGTTTAATAAACCTAATTTAAATCCCAAAGTAAGTATATCAAAACATGTTTTGCATTTAATACTAACAGATTTATTAAACAAAGAAAGCATTCCTTTATGATTTTAGAACTAGTAGACTTTATCTTCTCATGCTTAGTTTTTGTTAGATTGGAAAAGGAAAATAAAATTTCCTGCTTTTAACTTTAATCTGTATCTTAATTTTGAATGAACTACTCTTTACATTGAGGCAGATAAATAAACTTAAATGAAAAAAATACACTTTCTGCAACAGAGACTAATACAGCTAAAAGCTAGTTTAGCACATCAATGAACTCAGGCTCCAGGTGCTTAGCCAGTGACTTCCATCAGTTTGGTGGCCTAACTTTCTTTAAAACTTTGGTAACAAACATATTACTTTAATATTTTTTATTTAAATTACATTTATTTTAACAGATGATACTCAGTTTAGGCCTCCAAATAGGTTGTCATTATTTCAAATTTAATCCTAAATATTTTTATAGATAAAATGTATTTACTTTAAATTTCCAAAATCAAAACTATTTGATTTAAAAGTCAATTTTTATCCACCCTGATCTAAACATGTTATATTCATCAGATTTCTTAAATGTCTCTTGCATGTTGACATTTCCTATTGGGTTGTGTAAATCATCAATATGTCAAGTAATGAGGATGACTGATACGGCACAGTCTAATTAACTGGAATACTTTTTGACATTACACACACTTAAATAGGTTATTCTATCAAAATCTGTACTTAAACTATAAAGGTTTTATGAAAAGAAAAAAGTATTTTCAGTATCTTTTACTTATGCAAGCTTCTCTAAAAAGAAACATTTAGGTAGCAAACATTTTCAGGTCCAGCCTCCCCAGGTAATCAAAAGATTGAATGACCCAAGAAAAGCCGTTCTGTATTATGTGCTATTTCTTAATGGATTTGGGTAGGGTTGTAGATAACATGGCTCTGGAATATCAATAGTTGAGAGCTTTCTGTAGGCATAAATGGATTCCTGTAATTAACTCAAAAATACAAGAATAAGGATTTTATGGTGCTGAATTTAATCTGTTTTTTTTGGGGGGGGTGGAGGGAGGAGAGGAAGAGGAGGGGCAGTGCGAGACTTTAAAAAAGCTGTAAGTAGTGTAACTAATTCATTCATATTCCAAAAGGCCCTAACCTCAAACTCCATGTTTTATGTACATCAAGCATGCCTTTGCTGTTCCTCCTCCCTTCATGTTGTAGTTGGCTTTGGCTATGTAGTGGTAATTTACATAAAATTAGTTCTGCCTGAAGACCTCAAGTGAATCCTCTCTGATATAACTGCCAATGTTTTCAGAGCAATAAATGTCTAATCCTTCTTTTTTGGAATCCACTTCTTGGGGCAATGAATTCCACAGATTAATTATTAGGTATGTGTATGCAGTATTGCCAACCGCAATCATTCAAAATAATGAATCAGCAGATTTAATAAAACAATAAAATAATTAAAAATATTGCAAGACGTGATAAAATCATGAATTGGCAGTACATTGTCTTGCCTTGTTCTTGTACTGTGAGAAAAAGCAAATAGGATCATCCAATCTACCTTCTCTGTATCAGTAACATTTTTTTATTCCTCTATCACATCCCCTCTTATCTTTTTGCTCTCTTAACTAAACGGTCCAAAATTTTTGACTTTGGCCTGTATGGAAGTCTTTCTTTCCTTATAACCATTTTCTGTGGATTTCTCTGGACTGCTGTGTTTGCTATCTCTTTCTTCTTAAAACTAGGTGACTGGAACTGAACACAGTTTTTCTGGTGAGGGCATATCATTGATTTATGTAATGGCATTGTAATATCTTCAGTAGTTGTCCGTGATATTGTACCTATGTTATGGATTACTTGATGGTTACCTGTTCTGTTCATTCCATCTGGGTAACCTGGCATTGGCCACTGTCGGAAGACAGAATACTGGGCCAGATGGACCTTTGGTCTGACCCAGTATGGCCGTTCTTATGTTGTTATTCCCAGGATATTAAAAAGACAAGGTGGATGAGGTAATATCTTTTATTAGACCAACTTCTGTTGGTGAAAGATACGTTTTTGAGCCTAAACAGGTCCTTCTTCAGGTCCTTCACAATTTAACATTCACACTTATTCCTGAATATTTATAATTCTGATGTTTATAGTGTGAAATGAAAATAAACAGTAAATAATACAAGCCAAGCATATATGATGAATTAATACAACTAGATTTTAAAACTTGAATAAATGTTCATCCTTCACAACAGCCTCCTCCAAAATCTGCGTGGTCATCCTAATGTTAGTATTGAATCAGGTTGTAGCATGAAGTTCTAGTAAGGAATCATTATTCTTATGGTATATTTTAGCACTATTTTCTTCATTTTCAAGAAAGGATCAAAGACTCTAGAAGTGTAATGGCTTAATTACAGGGCTGTAGTTGGGCACCTGATTTATTTCAGCATTAGGTATTAATAGAGCTCTTGTGGATTTCTAGTCACTGACACTTTTACAGGCTTGAGGAAATAGGCCAGGATTATACCTATTAATCTTTGAAAAGGGAGCACTGTGACCACCGAAGCTTTATTAGCTGTATGTATACCCAAAAGCCCTCCATATTTTATAGTTACTGTACTGGAATTTCCTCATTTGTTCATCCTCTGCATAAATAGAACAATCATGGAGAAAATATATTTGTACAAATGATTTCTGGCGCAGTGTCACATTAACTGTAGGCAGTTAATATAGAAATCAGACTTTTGATTTTTAGTGTTTGTGAGAATTGATTCTGTGTAGTGATTTGCTTAATTCCAAAGTGCATTGACTTTTTTTCTGAAAAATAAGCCATGGCAAAGCAAGGCTGAAATTTGGAACTTCTTAGAAACAACTGTAGGTCCAGTCTTTTCACCATTGCATTCTATGCCTCTCTCCTGCACCGAACCCTGTTCCTGATTCCTGCTCCACTCCTGGCTCCTGCATCATCCCTCCCTTTGCCTCTATTCTGTGCTCCTCTTCCATGCTTGATCCGTGCCTCTCCTCCAATTCCTTCCCGTACACCTCGCTTCCAATCATTAGTTACCAGTCCTGGCTCCAATCCCGGCCTCAGACTTCTGACCCTGAGTCTGGCTTGACCCTTGGCTCTGGCATTTGGTATATGACCTTGGCTCTGACCCTCAGCTTCAACTCCTGATTCTGGCTCTGGCTTGACCCCTGGCTCTGGTAATTGGCAGTTGACTCTGGTGCTGACCCTTGGCATTGTTCTCTAAACTGGACACCTGCTCCACCTACTAGACCTGACTCCTGCTCTAATAGGTCCGACCGATTACATCCTGGTCGATAACACCATGGATGGATTAAAAACCCCCCACCTCTATAAATGTATGCACATCCTTTCGCAAAGGCTACTCTATGGATTTAGAATAGAACTAGAGGAGATCATTTTTTTCTGCTCACCGACACCCATTGCAAATAATCCAGATCTTATTCCAAATCACAAACTAGAGAGTTTTAAAGACTGGGCGAACCAGTGAATGCACACAATTGGCCAGCTATTCACACACAAAGACATATTTTTAAATATTTCTGGCATGTCCTAAGTTTTTATGGTTGCAAAATCAAGCACTCAACACTAATTCTTAGAAAACCACTTCTCAAGAATGAACAAGAGGACTTAGTACATGGAGCTGAGAGGCCCATTGCAAGTGAATATGTAAGGTTTTTGTAACATTTGTGGGTCTAGTCTCTCTTTTGATACACAGTGGACTCATTAATACTAAGAATTAAAGGGACATTGTCAACTTGAACTCTAATTTTTAAAAATTAGTTAAATAATTTCACCTGCCTCTGAGTCTCCCTGGCAGTTTTCTTGGCTTTACAATTATATTTACCTATTTTTAAAAAAGATTTTCTCCTTCATATGTGATGTGTGGAAGACCCACACAACAAAGGAAACTGACTAACCATAAAGGGAGAAAGTGATGTCCCATGAATGCACAAAGTAAATGAAATGAGAAAGATTAAAATAGCAGTGTTTCTCTCTAATCTCTTAGGCGTTCCATCTTACATTAAAAGGAAAAAAACATTCCAAAAGGTATACGTTTTTTAAAGTTAATGATGTCCCTTTAAATGTGAAAGAGAGGAAGAATTAAAGCTCTCACAATAATTACACACACACACACACACACACACACACACACACACACACACACACACACACACACACACACACACACATTTTAAATAAAGCTTTTATGGTTGGAAAGTCAAGCACTCAAAAGTTAGGACATGCCAGAAATAGGGCCTCTTGTCATGTGCATTATGATAGTCTTTAGTTATATGGTCATACTATTTTTTCCACAAGATCCCCCTCTGCCTTATTTAGTGCACAGAATGGACATGTTCTAGGGGTGAATCAGAACTGTGTAGTGAAAGAGACTGTCTCTTGGACCCCTGCCTCATTTGTTGCAGAAGCTGGAAGGCTGTAGAGAATGAGGCAGAGAATTACAGGAAGGGAAAGGATGGTTTCATGGTTAAGGCAGTTGAAAGCTGTACTAGAGAACTGAATTCTATCCCTGCTTTTGCCAGAGTTCCTGTATCCTGCTGGGCATATCACTTAAACCAAACTTTTTACAGGTGGTCACTAATTATGTGTTCCTCATTCTTTTGGTTACCTGACTTGAGACCCCGGGTCTGATATGCAGAGATTCTGAGCACTCACAGCTGCTATTGACGTAAACATTGTAATATATGGTCTTATGAATTATACCATTTTGTGCCTGGGCATGAGAAACTTCTGGTGTATCTGTGATGGAGAAAATATGTGAAAAAGCAACACAGACCACTGTTCTTATAAGCATGTGTGAATATAAAATGCTTTTATTTTATCCAACAGACAGAACCTGAAATGATAGAAGAAACAAATGTTGACCGTGTCAATGAACCTCGAAGTTATACCAGATCCCGTCAGGCTAAAGGCCATTCTGAGACATCAACTTTAAGTTCTCAGCCTTCCATTGATGAAGTTAGACAACAGATGCATATGCTATTGGAAGAGGCATTTAGTCTGGCATCTGCAGGCCATGGAGGGCAGAATAGACAAGATGCTCACAGTTCAGCACAACACTTACCATACTCTGAAGTGGTGACCAGTGCTCCTGGTACCATGACCCGACCCAGAGGGGGAGTACAGTGGGTACCAACATATAGACCAGAAATGTATCAGTATAGCTTACCAAGACCAGTAAGTTAAAATATTACTTACTATACTGTACTATCATGGGGATACTTGTGTTCTGGGCTATGTTTTTAAAACCGAGAGCCTCATGTGCATGAAACACATACATACTTGTACTTCTGGTAACTATATGCACATTTGTAGGTGTGTGCATGCACACACACTTAAAAGAAGACTCCTAATTTTTAATAATGGGCCCCTCATTTGGGCTGTTTACATAATAATGTGAAGCAGTACTTCCTTATGTTTGTTTTAAACCTGCTGCCTAATAATTTCATTGGGTGACCCCTGGTGCTTGTGTTATGTGAAGAGGTAAAATAACACTTTCTCCCCACCATTTGTGATTTTATAGACCTTTATTGTACCCCCCCGAGTCTCTTTTATAAACTGAACAGTCCAGTCTTTTTAATCTCTCCTTGTACGGAAGACATATCCCTAATAATTTTTGTTGCTCTTCTCTTTACCTTTTCCAATTCTAATAATTTTTTTTTTTGAGATGGTGGGTGACCAGACCTGAATGCAGTATTCAAGGTGTCAGTGTACCATGAATATATTCAGTGGCATTATGACATTTTTTGTCTTATCTCTCCCTTTCCTAATGATTCCTAATGTTCTGTTAGCTTTCTTTTGACTGCTGCTGCACACGGAGTGCACGTTTTCTGAGAACTCTCCATGATGACTCCACAATCTCTTTGTGTGGTAACAGCTAATTTAGACCCCATCATTTTGTATGTATTGTTAGGATTATGTTTTCCAATGAGCATTACTTTGCATTTATCAACACTGAATTTCATCCCACACATTCAATACAAGTACAGTAAGTGGCTTCTTATTTTTTAAAACAGTGGTTCTCAACGTTATGGGGGCATCTGTAGCAGTTTATCAGACCAAGGCCTCATTTACCTGCTTTTTCTTATTCATTGTTCACACAGTAGCACACCAGTTAATGACTAGGAATGTCAGATTTGGAGAAGCTCATGTTCATAGATGGTTGGAGAATACATGGCTGAACAGGGAGCTGACAGTAGCTATACTTAGGATACACTGAGGGTTATCTTGGCAGGAGGGCCAAGTGTACCAGTTGCAAGGACTGCAAAGTGTGGTCTAGAAAGGATAGTCTTGTGCTTAAACCACTTGTTTGGGACTCAAGAGCTGGATTTAGTTCCGGTCTCTTCCACAGATTTCCTGTGTGACCGTGGGCAAGACAATCTGTGCCTCATTTTTCTCATCTGTAACATGTAGATATTTCCTGCCTCTGGAGTATTGAAAGGATAAATTGATGAAAGGCTGGGGTGCTCAGACACTGCAGTGATGGAGTTTGAAAAGCATGTGGATAGCAGTATCAGAACTGCTGTCCATGCTCATGGTTGGAAATCAGTGTTTTAAACTCCCCGATACAGTAGAACCTCCGAGTTATGAACACCTTGGGAATGGAGGTTGTTCGTAACTCTGCAATGTTTGTAAGTTCAAACAAAACATTATGGATGTTCTTTCAAAAGTTGACAATTGAATAGTGACTTAGTACAGCTTTGAAACTTTACTATGCAGAAGAAAAATGCTGCTTTCTCATTTTTTAGTAGTTTAACACAGTACTGTACTATATTTGCCTTTTTTGTTTATCTCTGCTGCTGCCTGATTGTGTGCTTCCAGTTCCAAATGAGGTGTGTGGTTGTTCAGTCAGTTTGTAATCTGGTGTTTGTAACTCTGAGGTTCTGCTGTACGGTATCTGAACATCACAAAACAAACATTTTCTTTCGCAAGTATTATAGGTAAAGCTAAACCTGGGATTCGTTTTATCTGGTGAAGTAAATAGAACAGCAGCCCCACTACTGGCAATGAAACTGAAAAATTAGGCTCTGTAAGAATGTGAAATTACTGAAAACACCTGGGAATTTGCTTCAGAAAGAGAAGAATCAAAAGATAAAGTTGTTGTTGTTGTTGTTATGGCAGTTTTTTGGCCAGGAGTACATGTTTTTCTGAAAGAAGGCATTTCGAGATTTATAACAGAAATGAAGATTCTTGACTCTGTCTATCTTCGAGTAATCTATTATTGTTAGAGAGAAATTGTTCCAACTCAGAATCATCATTGCTATGTTTACCCTCCATGGTAAGAAGAGTGTACAATAAGGGTTGCTTTTTCTAAACTATCCTTCATGGATAACTTAAAGCCAGTGGTATTAAATGCTCACGTTCAGGAAAATGCTATTTAAATCACAGTAAAAGTACTCCTGGCACTTTGAAATTCCTCTACTGCAGTTCATACTGCATTTGATAATTTTTTATGGTTGGAATCTGATTAGCAGCTGTGCTGGTCATTAGGTGTCCAGTCAAATTACTTTTATAATTAAGCAGATCTTTTTAAATTGAAATAAAAGAAGTTATATGGCTACATATTTTTGAAAAGAGACTAGTCATACTGTTTTCTGCATCTTAATGTTAATGCTTTATAAATGGGATCTACAGGATTTTCACTAAGATTTGATGATGAAATTTCTCCAGTGTATCTCTAAAAAAGAAACATTAAAATGCCATTCATGTTTTTTTAAATAGATAGTAGCATTTAGTTGCGTGTCTCCAATAAGAACATGGTAGCGGCTTTATAAGGTTTTTCAGGCAGTTCATGCAGCTGCAAGGGTCAGCTGGAGCCTATCTTTAAGTGTTTGGCTATGGGGCCAACATCTGTAGTTTGAATTGGTGGTTTATTTTTATTTTTTTAAGACCCCTTCAAGCATTCATTTAAGGATACTAACATTGTCGTTGCTACTTTAGAAATCCTGAGAGCTGACTGAACCACGCCGAGAAGTGTAGTCTGAAAAATGGCAATTATTTTCCTGGAGACCAGAACTGAAAACCACAGAATAACAGAGCCTTGTTAGTTAGGACTCTGGGCAAGCTACCATCTCTCTCCTCTTTAGAGCTTTGCAAAGAGGGAAGAAAATGATAAAGGGGGCCTGATTCTGATGTGAGAACTAAGACTAATCAGTGGAAAATGGTCCAGCTTTGACTAGCTGATATTCAGCCAGCATCTCAAAGATTCTAGACCCATGCTGCTCATTGAAGCAAATGTGACTCAATATCAATTTTGTAAACTTTTACAACTTTTAAAATTAAAATCAAGGAAACATATCCCCATAACTAAGCTACCATTAATAATAATAATAAACTGAATATTAAACCAAAATTAAATCAAGGTCAAATCAACAAGTTAGTATCAATATTAGATTGGAATCAATTTAGTTAAATAGTTAGCTTAATACAATAGTAAACCCTAAGAAGGAATATAAAGAGGTGGCTGTTCATATATACCGGTATATAAGATTCTAGGATTGTTACTTTGAAACCTAAGATTTCTAAGCCAGGGCAAAGTGATGAAAGCAGCTACAGGCATGGTTGAGACCTTCTCTTTGTTCAGAATATCACCAGGTTGAATCATCACTGGGTTTTGTGGTCTGTTACCATCCAATTTAAGTTTCAGCTGTTTTGACTTTGTGAATTACACCCAGGCTATAATAAGGCATCTACGTATGCTATGCCAAGAACCCTAGATCATGATGATATCAGAGGTAACTCAGCCAATCATTGCCCTTACTCTGCAGCTTATCTGCGTGCAACAAGTTCATTGGTTGTATGAGGGAGACTACATTACTTGACCCAACTTCCAAACCCATATGCCTAACTGCCACTCTCACAAATCAACACAAATGTCCCAGCACAAACGCCCTTAGACACAAATCAACACAATCATCAGCACACGCAATAACCTCAAACTCATAAGCCCTCTCTGCAGCGCAAACCTCATTTGCCACCTTCACAAATCCATGCAGCTTTCCCAGCACAGCACACCTCACTCCACATGCAGAATAACTCCAAACATCACTCTGAACCCTAAAATGTTGGTGTCAGTGTGAAGTGAAAGAAACAGTTACAAGCATGATCGAGAGCACTTTGTTTGGAATATCACAGGTTCGATTATTACTGAGATGCACAGTTTAACTGGCCAGTTTTTTCAGTTCTCAGCCATTTTTTGGCCTTTTTCTTTAAAGCACGTGGGCTTATGAACTGTAGCCATGCAACAACACAGGTTTTCAGCTACTAACTGGGTTATAACCCTCAACTCAAAAATGGCACCCAGCTCAATTAAATCGGTAACCTGGAGCTGATTAAATATTAATATTGAAATCAAATTATCTAATGTCTGAACCATGTCAGAGACAATTACAAGCCTTCCTCTTTAGTTCCAGCTGTACTCAGCCTCCTCACTCATTCTTGCCTGGTCCCCAGAGTCCTGCCACAGCTGGAGACTCTGAATGATTGGTTTCCACTCTTTGGGGTTTTGTGAGAATCAAAGCAGTAACAGACTTCGCAAAGAAATTTCTGAACCAGCTTTATTCCTAGACACAGCACAAGAGATATACATATCTATAGAAAAATATCAAAACCTGCATATAAATCTATGCCTCAGTTTCTTCATCCTGCCTGAGAGTCCTTTGGATTTTAATGTCCTTCCAGGGCAGTCAGGATTCCTCTTTTCCATCTGCCTATGTCTGTGTTCTTATTGTGGTCTCCCCGCATTTGGTGGAGAGAGGGAGAGTCCTTTTATAAGGTTTCAGTACCCTCTGTCAGGTGACTCCTCTGAGTGGCTTCTAGGGCCTCATCAAGTGATTCATTGCTCGGTTAAGAACCGACCTGGGAGAACTGGTTCCTTTGGCCTGCAATCAGTTCATTGTTCTAGGGTGTTTCCATTTAACCTGAATGGTCTTCCAGTCAACAACACTTGATTGCCCTCTAACACAGTGGTTCTCAAACTAGGGCCGCAGCTTGTACAGGGAAAGTAGCTGGGGGGCCGAGCTGGTTTGTTTACCTACTGCATCGGCAGGTTCAGCTGATCGTGGCTCCCACTGGCCGCGGTTTGCTGCTCCAGGCCAATGGGGGCTGCTGGAAACAGCATAGGCCGAGGGATATGCAAGCCACCCTTCCTGCAGCCCCCATTGGCCTGGAGCATCAAACTGCGGCCAGTGGAAGTCGCAACTGGCCGAACCTGCAGATGTGGCAGGTAAACAAACCGGCCTGGCCCGCCAGGGGCTTTCCCTGAACAAGCTGCGGCCCTAGTTTGAGAACCACTGCTCTAACACATACAAAAATCCCAGTTCAATATGGACGTTAAAGCAACAGTGAAGGCACCTTACTGTTTTTGATCAAAAATTTGCTAGTGAACACCATGGCTTTACAGTTCAAGACAGATATAAACAGATCTGTCACAAATGCAAGAGTCTTTCATCTTTGCAACTCATTTTTGGAATTGGCATGATAAAGGAAAATAGATGCAATCAGTTAAGACACAAAAATAAGATTAAGAAACAAAAACATATAATCAGGACTTCCCTGAATAAATTCCTGCTTGAACTAGTGTATCTCTTAGACAAACATCCAATCTTAATCTAAGAATTTCCAGTGATGGAGAATCCACCACAACCCTTTAAATTGTTCCAGTGGTTAGCTATTCTCATTGTTAAAAAGTTTCACCATTTTTCCAGTCTGAATTAGCTTAGATTAAATACCAAAGTGAGTGCCATAGACATTTCTACTCAGAGACCTGAACAGTAGCTTAGAGGGAGAATGCAAGACATACTAGTTTTTAATGCTATTATCTGCATCAGAAGTCAGTTTTTCACAAGGTATCTGTGATACCACATTTTTGCAGATATTTAAAACTGAAAATAATTGTGGGACCAAAAAGATTAAGTGTTTATTGATAATCACTGTAGGGTACTGCTGGCTTCAGACATTTGGACTTCAGCCTCTGGTTTTACCACAGTTCATAGGTTTGAGGACATTAGACAGTCTCCTAATACCTTGTTATGTTGTATCATTTTAGATGTGGTTCAGTTGCATTAACTGTAATGGCACACATCTAAGATGTCTTCAGTACTTAGACTTGTCTAGGAAAGTAAATCAGGGAGTGTCTGAGAAGAGGTTCAGTCTACTACTAAGCGGAATTATATACAATCACTTGTATTTCCAAGCAGACTAGATAAAGTTCTTACTAATATTTGTAGCAACAGTATGGATAAAGGTGATATGTCATTCTTTGGACCATGAGCTGATGGACGTACAGTAAGCATTGCACAGTCTCTAGATGTACTAGAGATGAAATCCAGCCTTGCTGGAGGCAGGATGCTAGATTTCATGACCCAACAATCTGATCCTGCATTTCTCTGAATTACCTTGCTTTGTGGATTTATTTGGGATTTTCATTGCTTTAGAGTGTTGTGGTTTAAGAACCTTAGTTTTCTTGCCTAGGAGAAAATGGAAAAAAAAAAAAAACCCACCGCAAGACAAGAAAAAAGAAGTTGAAATATCAAGTAATTGCTTGCAGGCAGTTTCATTTCAATATAGGTTGCTTTGAGGATGCTTCCAGATATTCTGACTTAAAAACACTTATCTTTCAGAGGGGCAAAAAGTACTGTGATCTCTCTCTCTCTCTCTCTCTGGGGGTTTTCAGGAAGAGATGAGTCTTCCAAAATTGTGAAGGATCTACCTTTCAGGTTGGGTTATGGTATCTGAGGCTTTATTTTCTTATTTCTTCTTTTTGAATTACTCAGCTGTAGCTCTGGGATACCATTTGTGTGTATGCTTTCTGCATTATTCTGAAATCACTCAGCCTGTTGTAAATTCTGAACTAAAATACCTACTACTATAGGCAACACCAAAAGTTAACTTCCTAGCAGCCAGCGATTATAGAACTGTACATACAATTTTAAGGGCTGTTGGAATGAACTTAAACAAATATCTTCACTTTTTAGGTTCTCATGTTGTTGTGTTTTAAAATACGGTTAATTGATGTTCTAGAAAATATTCATTTTTCTCTTTCACAGGCGTACAGGTTTTCTCAGCTTCCTGAAATGGTAATGGGCTCTCCCCCACCCCCGGTTCCTCCCAGAACAGGTCCTGTGGCTGTGGCGTCTCTCAGGAGGTAATTCATTGTTATTTTGCATAAAGTAGTGAAACTTCACACTCACTTCCTCTCCACTTGTTTTTTTCTAAGGCTTGGTCTACACTACGTGTTTAAACCGATTTTAGCAGCGTTAACCTGATTTAACGCTGTACCTGTCCACACTAGGAGGCCCTATCGATATAAAGGGCTCTTTAAACCGATTTCTGTACTCCTCCCCGACGAGAGGAGTAGCTCTAAAATTGGTATTACCATATCGGATTAGGGTTAGTGTGGCCGCAAATTGACGGTATTGGCCTCCAGGTGGTATCCCACAGTGCACCACTGTGGCCGCTCTGGACAGCAATCTGAACGCAGATGCAGTGGCCAGGTAAACAGGAAAAGCCCCTCGAAATTTTGATTTTCCTTTCCTGTTTGCCCAGCGTGGAGCTCTGATCAGCACGGGTGGCAATGCAGTCCCAAATCCGAAAAGAGCTCCAGTATGGACCGTACGGGAGATACTGGATCTGATCGCTGTATGGGGAAACAAATCTGTTCTATCAAAGCTCCGTTACAGAAGACGAAATGCCAAAGCGTTTGAAAAAAAAATCTCCAGGCTACACAGTGCTGTGTGACAAGCGTAACGGGAAGCCAGAGACTCAAATGGATGCTCATGGAGGGAGGGAGGGGGTACTGAGGACTCCAGCTATCCCACAGTCCCCAGGAGTCTCCGAAAAGTATTTGCATTCTTGGCTGAGCTCCCAATGCCTGTAGGTTCAAACACATTGTCCGGCGTGGTTCAGGGAATAGATCGTCAATTTACTCCCCCACCCAC
This sequence comes from Gopherus evgoodei, assembly GCF_007399415.2. Taxonomy (NCBI): domain Eukaryota; kingdom Metazoa; phylum Chordata; order Testudines; family Testudinidae; genus Gopherus; species Gopherus evgoodei. The sequence goes on from NC_044325.1 coordinate 97,384,724, forward strand.
ATGAAAGAAAAGGGAAAGAAATCGTTTCTTGACTTCTTTCAGTGTCACCCTATGTCTACTGAATGCTGCTGGTAGATGCGATGCTGCAGCAGTGAAGAGCAGTATCTGCTCCTCTCCCCTGCCCGGTGGCAGACGGTGCAGTAGGACTGGTAACCGTCCTTATTGTCAACCCGTGAATGCTCCTGGCTGGCTTCAGGTGAGGCTGGCCAGGTGCGCCTGGGTGAAAATAGGAATGATTCTCTGTCATTCCCAGTAGATGGTACAGAACAGCTGGTAACCATCCTCATCATAGCAACTGGGGGCTGAGCTTCATCAGCCCCCTCCCTTTCCTGTGTAAAGAAAATATTCTGTCCTGCCTGGACTATCATAGCAGCAGCATGCTGGGCTCCTCTCCCCCGCACCGCTTAATGTCCTGCCTGGACTGTCATAGCACCGGGAGGCTGCCTCCCCCTCATTTTATCTCACTAACAAGTCATTGTTTCTTATTCCTGCATTCTTTATAACTTCATGACACAAATGCGGGAGACACTGCCACGGTACCACAGGAAGGTTGGGGGAGGAGGGAAGCAATGGATGGGGTTGTTGCAGAGGCACCCCCCGTGAATGGCATGTAGCTCATCATTTCTGCGGGATCTGACACAGAGCAGCTGTGCTCTCTGATACACTGGTTCTCTAGTACACTTGCCCCATATTCTAGGAAGGACTGACTCTATTTTTAGAAACCATAAAGGAGAGATTGACTCGGGGAGTCATTCCCAGTTTTGCCTTTGCGCCCCCGGCCGATCTCAGCCAGGGGCACTCATGATAGCAGCAGATAGCACAGAAGGACAGATAACCTTCATCTCATTGCCAATTTACACCGGCAGCAGACGGTACAGAATAACTGATAACCGTCTCTGCTATTGATAGCATGATAAAAAGCAAATGAATGCTGCTGTGTAGTGCTGGAGTATCGCCTCTGTGTGCGGCATCCAGTACACATATGGTGACTGTAAAAAAAAAAAAAAAGCTGAATGGCTCCATGGTTGCCGTGCTATGGCGTCTGCCAGGGCAATCCAGGGAAAAAGGGCACGAAATGATTGTCTGCCGTTGCTTTCCCGGAGGAAGGAATGACTGACGACATTTACCCAGAACCACCTGCAACAATGATTTTTGCCCCATCAGCCACTGGGCTCTCAATCCAGAATTCTAAGGGGTGGGGGAGACTGCGGGAACTATGGGATAGCTACGGAATAGCTACCCACAGTGCAACGCTCCGGAAATCGACGCTAGCCTCGGACCATGGATGCACACCGCCGAATTAATGTGCTTAGTGTGGCCACGTGCACTCGACTTTATACAATCTGTTTTATAAAACCGGTTTATATAAAATCGGAATAATCCCATAGTGTAGACGTACCCTAAGTTGTCCAGAACTATAGAATAGAAAATGATACGGTTATATAATAAAATGGCTTTTGGAGCTCTGGACTCAGTCAGGGATTGCTAACTGACTGTCGGATATTTCTTTCTCATGTTTCTCAGGCCTAATAAATGCATGTCTGTTTTCTTTACTTTTAATATATACATTTTGTTTCACCATAGCAATAAGGCATTTCTGAGCAATTATTGCCCTTTTCAGATGGATGAAGTATAACACCACCTGGGGCAAACTATGATCCTAAAGGACTGTATGCCTGTTGGCTGTTACTATGAAATTATGTTAGAATGCCAAACACTAATGGAGCTCTTCTGACTGGCTGCCAGTGATATCATAACCTCAGGAAATGCATAGTTTTCATTGCTTGGCTTGTTTTTGTCAGTTAATTTTCATGATAGGAGACAATTGATGCATGGCATTTCTTAGGGACAAGAGTGCTCTACACATAGCTAAAATCACTCAGCCTTCTGCTTTATAACACCACACCAGGTGGTAATTATCCAGCATTTTCTGTTGTATCTTATTATTGAAATACCGTGTAACTGTATTTTTTGTGTCACATGTCACTGGGATCCATTTTGGGTTGTTGAGTGAGTGGGCTGTAGAATTCTAAAAAATACTGTAGAAGATAGTGGTGAAGGACAAAGGAAGTTGCTTTCTATTGATGTTCATGCAACCAGGGATACCACAGAAAAAGCAAATAGTTCCCTACTGTTTTCTGCTTGCAACTCCTGCCACTCTTGTTGAGGATATTGCCTATCAGTCAGAATTACCAAAGGTTCTTGCTTTTTTTTTTTAATGTGTAGGTCAACATCAGATATTGGCAGCAAGACAAGAATGTCTGAATCCAGTGGGACAGAGCAGGCCCAACAGCATGATCCTGCATCATTTGCTCCAGGTTCAAGAGCTCCAGTATCTGTGGGTCCATTGGATCAGTCAGCATTGAACTACTCAGGTGAAAACGAGTGTGGTACAAGAAGAAATCACCTTGACAATCTGTGTTGTATACAGATGAATGTATGGGATATTGCAAGCACAGATTATTATTTATGGTTATGGAGAAGGATTTATTAAATGCTTTTCTTGGTGGCTTGAGGGTCAACATAGGGTACTCTGTCTTGCCCCACTTGTCACAGGCATCACTTCAGGTATAATATGATGGAAATTATGGTTTTTGTTTTTTGTTTTTTTTTAACATGCCAGGTACTAGCCACTTCTATAGGCAGGATGCTGGAGTAAGTGAACCAAATGAACTATGTTCCAATATAGCAGATTGCTGGCTCCTGTACTGTAGTCAGCAGTCCATCCTGCAACTACTTAGGTTAGGGCTAGGGAGACCCCACGTGGTGACATCAGAACAGCAGACTGGGTTTAATTGGACTGGAAAATATAGAGTGAGAGGATTTTGTCAGTGACAAAAACTTTAGCAAAGAATCCCCGTTATATCCACTGCAATATCTGTATCACAAGAATAACTTCAGGTTCCATTTCTCTTAAAAACTGGATCTGGACACTTCTAAACTTTGTCTGGATGTTATCTTGTGACTCATCTTCCAAGTCAGGTTGTAACTGTGATATGATATCTTCTGACTGCTCTTGGGAATCACTAAACAAGGATTGAAGCCCAAGTCAAATAATTGTATTTACCAGGAAACCAGTGGAATTTATGGAGTGGAGATTATGTGGCTTGGTCAAGGGTCTAGGGGTTCATCAAGAGCAAGTATGGCCACACTATTTGTTGAGTCCTGGTTTGTAGAAGGCAGTTGCAATGCAAAACTTCTGAATCCTGTGGGAACTACAATCTGCCTGCCACTCTCCCAGCATTGCATGATTGAATGCTGTCTCTGAACAAACAATAGCAGCAACCCAGGGTTAAAATAAAGGGACAGCAAGGGGAAATGCAGCCCTCTCCTAAACACAGAACTCCCCTGCCTCCTTGTTCAGTGCTGCTAAAAGTATAGCAAGAGCTCCCCTTCCTCCCTGGCTTTTGTGGTGAGAGCTCACTGTCCTGTTTCAAATCCCCAGCAGCAGCAAATATTAACTGCCCCTTCCACCTATTCACTGGAATGAATTATGACTTTCTGAAGTCAGATGAATTAACTTCTGACAGCAGAGGCTAGAGCAGCTGGAGTCCTGTTCAAGGGAGGTGGTGTGGTCCAGTAGAGAGGGCACAGGACTAGGAGACCAGGATTCTGTTCCTAGATCCACTATTAACCTGCTGGGTGACCTTGAATGAGTCACTTCCCCTCTCTGCCTCTGTTTCCCTTGCTACACTTTATCTGGCTCTTTTATTTAGATTGTGAACTCCTTGGGGAAGTGACTGTTTCTTACAATGTGTTTGTACAGGGCCCACTGCAATAGGGCTCCAGTCTCAGCTGGGACCTATAGGTTCTATTGTGATAACATTTCCCCACATCCTCACAGAAATCTCATGTCAGAGTCTGCACCAGCTATTCCTGATTAACTTCACATGCAGCAGGACAGGAAGAAAAAGTGGCTTAAAATGTCTTTTTGTTTGTTTTTGTTTCCAAAGCTTTGCCATTGTGGAAATACCAAAACTGTTAGTGTCCTCTGCTACAGTGCAAGTCAGAGCCTGGATTAATTATTATTTCACTGTGTGATGCACTAAGGCCTTGGCTAACTGGCGCTTCACAGCGCTGCAACTGTCTCGCTCAGGGGTGTGAAAAAACACCCCCTTGAGCGCAGCAAGATACAGCGCTCTAAAGCACCAGTGTAAACAGTACCCCAGCGCTGGGAGCATGGCTCCCAATGCTGTAAGCTAATCCCCTCAGGGAGGTGGAGTACCTGCAGCGCTGGGAGAGCTCACTCCCAGTGCTGGCACCACGATCACACTCGCACTTCAAAGCGCTGCCGTGGGAGTGCTTTGGAGTTTCAAGTGTAGCCAAGCCCTAAGAGAGAAGATTCTTGAATGACTCAGTAATCAGTTAAGCTTGCTGCATAATTTAGCCCTGTTCCATCATAAACTGGGGGGACCTTGCCACCTAATGTAGGTATAGAGTGCAGCAGAGTACAAGCATCCTTGTCTGTAGCGGTCAAAACAAACACGAGTCAATGGGAGCTTGAGTTTTTTCAACTTTGACCCCAGAAAGGCGCTGCTTGCAAAACAAAACATTAAGTTTCTATTGTTTCACTTGGGAAAAGGGGAAAAGAAAATAATGAATAAAAGCGTGAAATATGTTTGAGGAAATCAGGACCAAAAGAGAGACTTTCTTTCTCTCTCTTCTCCAGCACTCATTGCATTTATTTTACTCCCACGTTCTCACTAGTTTAATACAATTCCTGTGGTCGCCTCACTAGCTCTGCTCACTCCCCTCACATTGAGAGTTGCAGCTCTTTGCTGCCTCAGGCTGTTCAAGCAAAGTCTGAGAATTTCCCCCCCACATAATATTGTAACACCAGCAGGGGCAGCTCTAGGTATTTTGCCGCCCCAAGCACGGCAGGCAGGCTTGGACACAATGGATCTGGGCACTATGACAGTTCTTTCACACACTGGAGCACATGGTTGACATTTTCAAGGTTGACTGAGATTTAATTACACAACTCTAATTGAGAGAGCTAAATCCTGTAGTTGGCTTCAGAAATCTGAACCCATGAGCCTCCCAGAAGGGATAGGAAGAAGTGGTCCCATCCCCACTCCCTAACACACCAGGTTGGATGCAGTCAGTGGGTAATGCAAATACTTTGCTCCTCTGTGTGTTTTGGTGCCTGACTGAGGCACAATAGAACAGAGACCAAGGGGCCATATCGTTTTGACACTATTTAGCTGGCTAACATCTGCCTGGGAAAATGGCTTCCCACTAATAAAATATAACTATTAATGAAAAGCTACAAAATTTGGCTTTCTAAATTCTAAAGACTGAGACTTTGGCTTTTGAAACTGACAAGCTTATTAGACATTAAAGGAGCAATGTTTCTGAACAGTTTGTCTCGCAGCTTCCTCAGAAGTATTAGTTATCTGCATCATATTCACCATGTACTACTGAGTATAAAAATTTGGATATCCTAAACTGCAATGTGTTGCCTGTAACTTCTGTGGAACATATGGATCTAAAAGGAAGCACTGAGGCTCAATAATTTTAAAACGTTTTGAAGTATACAACATCCCACACTTTAGAGTGCCCCTTCTATATATTCTGCCTTCAGTAGGATATGTGTCCTGCACTTTCAACTGAGTAACATTCTTCACTTCCTTTCCTGTACTCTGGAGATTTATTGCTGTGCCGTATTAAAAGGAAAACTACATGTTTTTTCTCAGAGATGCTGCATTTCAGTAGAGGATAAAATGATCTGTGTATATTTGGTTTAAGTTTTATGAAATGGGCTCCTAGGATGAAATATTAAGTTATTATAAGTACTTGGAACAGTTGAGTATGCTTGAGTTGTCCTAGCCTTGTCTTTCAGTATGAGAATAGTCGACTCCAGAATGATTTAGGGACAAAGAGATTCTACTGCTTTGATTAGATAAGTACTAGCTTTAAATATATCTATATATTGTCCCAGATCCTGATTCTGCCTGGAGCAGCACAAAGTTGCCATAATTCAGATGAAAATCCTGCCCATTAATTTGAAACTTCAGATTATATTGCAGTAAGAATTACAATAAGGTATCACACAGGATTATCATTGTACACTTAGTATGTATGTTTGTTTGCCTTGCCTTAATTAGATGGTAAGCTTTTGGGGCAAAAGACATGTTTTAGTGCAGGATGGCCCCTGCCCCTTGTCTGCGCATGGTTGAGCAAGCAGCTTCTCCCCCCGCTATGCACCTCGTCTTACAATACTAGGCCCCATGTGCTCTGGGATGCACAGAGGCACTCACCCCTCTTCCTCCCTCCACCCTGGCAACTCCTAGAGCAGGTACTCTGAAAAGGGAGTGGGGAAGAGGTGGGATAATGGTCCAACACTTCACTATTTGCTTCTGGAAATGGGATGGCAAACTGCAGGTAGCATTCTGTGCCATTCGCACTGACTGGTATAAATTGCACACCACCTTGTTCAGGGAGCAGCACCAAGGTGACTATTCTTGCTTAAGACAGTATCCCCAATGGTATTCCTGCAGTGGTGAAGTTCCACACCACCCTCTGCTCAGGGCTTGTGCCTAACTGCCACAATCTAGCCTTGTGACTATACAGAGCAGGATAAAGGTACAGCTCCCTGTAAATCTTTCCTAACAATAATGGTCCTGGTGTGGGAAGTTAGCTGTAAAACATAGCTTTCCCCTCTGTATGAGCCCTGAATTGCATTCACAATCCTTCCGGCCTAGGGCTGCATGAAGCTCCACTCCAAGCTTAATTCCTCTCCTTAATTGGGTTGAAGAGTTGTGTTGAGTGCCCCCTAGAGCACTTCCCTAGAGGCTGTAGTGTGCTGGCTGAGTCTTCCCATTTCTGAGCATACCACCACCGCAATACTCCAAGCATCTATCAGTCCTGGCAGCATAACATTCTTTACAAGTCTGTTTAAAAACAGAGGCTGAGGTGGGCCGTCAGAAGAGATTGTATTTCATCCTTGTGAACGACACTCTGAAAGACTGTTTTTTTATGTCAACAAAATAGGTGGGACTAGTTATTCTCTAAAAAAAACAATACACTAGATGAAGTGTATTTTCCTCTGGAAGATGTGCTAAGCACCATCTTGGCCTTGGCCAGTTTCTCTCCCACAGAAAGAACTCTACATCTGCTGCCTTGGCTTGCTCCTCTCCAGCTTAGCGGGGCTCTTCTTAAACCCCTCGCTGGAAGGCTGCTTCTAGCTCCAGGTGTCTTATTTTTAGCTACCAGTAATTTCCTGTCTTGTGTCAAGGCTTGCGTGCCCTGTTACACTAGTCTTTTGTAATGACTTTTAGCTTTAATAGAAATCAGTTATTTGAGAATGGATCTGATCCTAAGGTGTCTTCTTTGGGCCTACAAAGACAAAATATATGTGTCAGCTGGGAGAAGGGGCAAAAGTAATGAAAATACAGCACAAAGAGACCTCTGCTTCCTCATGAATACATAGTCCTGCCATGAGTGCAGGGGACTGGACTAGATGACCTTTCGAGGTCCCTTCCTGTTCTACAATTCTATGATTCTATGAATGTTGTAGACAGATATTGGAGGCAGGTCATGAGATAATGAATGTATTAGGGGCATGACCACCAACCCCTGTAGGAAGGGAGAAGCTAGCCATATCCACTACGTATCCCTGAGCTCCCTTCCTTCTGACACAACTATGATACATACTTTCTAAGGCCTGGTCTACACTATGCGTTTAAACCGAATTTAGCAGTGTTAAACCAATTTAACCCTGCACCCGTCCACACAACGAGACCCTTAATATCGATATAAAGGGCTCCTTAAACCGGTTTCTGTACTCCTCCCTGACAAGAGGAGTAGCGCTGAAATCGGTATTGCCATGTCGGATTAGGGTTAGTGTGGCCGCAAATCTATGGTATTGGCCTCCAGGCAGTATCCCACAGTGCACCATTGTGACCGCTCTGGAAAGCCATCTGAACTCAGATGCTCTGGCCAGGTAGACAGGAAAAGCCCCGCGAACTTTTGAATTTCATTTCCTGTTTGCCCAGCGTGGAGCTCTGATCAGCACAGGTGGCGATGCAGTCCCAAATCCAAAAAGAGCTCCAGCATGGACCGTACGGGAGATACTGGATCTGATCGCTGTATGAGGAGACAAATCTGTTCTATCTGAGCTCCATTACAGAAGACGAAATGCCAAAGCATTTGAAAAAAATCTCCAGGCTATGATACAGAGTCCACAGCACAGTGCTGTGTGACAAGCCTAACGGAAAGCCAAAGAATCAAATGGACGCTCATGGAGGAAGGGAGGGGGGACTGAGGACTCCAGCTATCCCACAGTCCCCACAGTCTCTGAAAACTATTTGCATTCTTGGCTGAGCTCCCAATGCCTGTAGGGTCAAACACATTGTCCGGGGTGGTTCAGGGAATATCTCGTCAATTTACAACCCCCCCCGTGAAAGAAAAGGGAAAAATATCATTTCTTGACTTTTTTCAATGTCACCCTATGTCTACTGCATGCTGCTGGTAGACGGGGTGCTGCGGCACTGAACAGCAGCATCCTCTCTCCTTCCCCCCCCCCCCCCCCGGTGGCAGACGGTACAGTACAAAAGGACTGATAGCTGTCTTCGTCATCATCCTGTGAGTGCTCCTGGCTGGCCTCAGGTGAGGTCGGCCGGGGGTGCCTGGGTAAAAATAGGAATGACTCCCGGTTATTCCCGGCAGATGGTACAGAACGGCTGGTAACTGTCCTCATCATAGCCCCCCCCCCCCCTTTCATGTCTAAAGAAAAGATTCTGTACTGCCTGGACTATCATAGCAGTGGGATGCTGGGCTCCTCTCCCCCACACTGCTTAATGTCCTGCCTGGACTATCATAGCAGCTGGAGGCTGCCTCCCCCTCAATTTATCTCACTAAAAACTCAGTGTTTCTTATTCCTGCATTCTTTATTACTTCATCACACAAATGGGGGGACACTGCCACGGTAGCCCAGGAGGGTTGGGGGAGAAGGGAAGCAACAGATGGGGTTGTTGCAGGGGCACCCCCTAGAATGGCATGCAGCTCATCATTTCTGCGGGATCTGACACAGAGCGGCTGTGCTCTCTGGTTCTCTGATACACTGGCTCTCTAGTACACTTGCCCCATATTCTAGGCAGGACTGACTCTATTCTTAGATAAAACATAAAGGAGGGACTGACCCGGGGAGTCATTCCCATTTTTGTCTTTGCGCCCCTGGCCAACTTCAGCGAGGCCAGCCAGGAGCACCCATGACAGCAGCAGACAGTACAGAACGACTGATAACCGTCATCTCATTACCAATTTACAATGGCACAGCAGACGGTACAGAACAACTGGTAACAGTCTCTGCTACCTTGCAAAGGCAAATGAATGCTGCTGTGTAGTACTGCAGTACCGCCTCTGTCAGCGGCATCCAGTACACATACGGTGACAGTGACAAAAGGCAAAACAGGCTCCATGGTTGCCATGCTATGGTGTCTGCCAGGGCAATCCAGGGAAAAAGGGCGCAAAATGATTGTCTGCCGTTGCTTTCTTGGAGGAAGGAATGAGTGACGACATTTACCCAGAATCACCCGTGACACTGTTTTTGCACCATCATGCTTTGGGATCTCAACCCAGAATTCCAATGGGTGGGGGAGACTGCGAGAACTATGGGATAGCTATGGGATAGCTACCCACAGTGCAACGCTCCAGAAATTGACGCTAGTCTCGGTACATTGACGCACACTGCCGAATTATTGTGCTTTGTGTGGCCGCGTGCACTCGACTTTATACAATCTGTTTTACAAAACCGGTTTATGTAAAATCAGAATAATCCTGTAGTGTAGACATACCCAACGATGACTTTACAAATACACCTCACTCCTGATCTGCAACGTACAGTCCTTAGCTTCTCTAATATGCTGTGCCTTTTTAGAAAAGGGCTCTGTGCAGCTGATAGGAGCAATCGTATTCTAGTTTGATGTTATCAACATTCTCACACAGATTCATTGTCTCTCCTCAGGCTGCTTTAGGTACGCTTTGTAATGATCCTCTAGGTTTATAGCTAAGATGATCAACTATTAATCATCTCTACCCTATTGCTTAATAGGAAATACAGTACCAGCAGTGTTTGCCATACCAGCAACAAACCGACCTGGATTCACAGGCTATTTCATCCCAACACCACCCACAGCATACAGGAACCAAGCCTGGATGCCCTATGCTGGAGATAATGAATTACCAGGGCAATGGGCAGACTCGGTAAGTGTTCTTGTTTTTCTCTGTAATAATATGTTATATGATCTACACATAAAGGGCATAAGTAGCACAAAGTGACCATAAAGAGGGTGGAAATTTGGACAGGAGAATTCTCCCTGTGTAAGGAGAATCTTCAGCAATGTAAAGCTAGTAGAGATGTCATAGAAATGGGAAAGAGGGAACAGGCTGGGGAAATGCCAGAGACAGGGTGGGAAGGAGAACCTAGCTGCACTGCACCTGATCCCTCACTGGGGGCTCTAACTTCTGCTTGAATAGGGCAGCTGAGGGATTGGGAAGCCACAACTAGCTCCCTACAGCCACCATTCTTCACTGTGTCTGATTGTATCTCAGAGGCAGTGGAGAACGGTGACTGTTAACTTTACATATAACATGCAAATAGCTAACTGTCTTATATCAAACTGTATTGGGATCAAGTCAGCAAAAAGCCACCGGTCCATTTATATGGAGCAACTTGCACCAAAGGGCTTTTTACATGAGGTGTGTATTGCCAAGGTTCAAGGGTACCTTGGCCATGCCTATGCCGTTTGTTTCAGTCACAGGCACAGGATGTGGCATGGGAGCTGCTGTGGTGGAGCCTTACTCACTTAGTATCCCCCCAGGCAAGGGGAATGGCACAAAACAGCCAGGGCATTGCCTGGGATTGAAGCCATTTATACTATCATGAGACAGATGTGGTATAAGAATCTCACATTTTTAAAAAAGCTTTGTGGAAGAATTGTATTTTGGGGAGAAATTTGAAGAGGAGCAAGAGGTCAGCTCATGAAAGGATGGGAATGTTTCACTAGCATGGGCGAGAGTGTGAAGATGAGACTGGGAGGAGGATACAAAAATGGAGCATGAGAGTTTTAATTTCTCTTACTGGTAAAAAGTAGAATGTTTTTATAATAAAGACTGAAAAAAGACTAGGCTTTCTGTTGCTCCATTAAGCCCAGTTGAGCCTGAGAGTAAGTAGCTGAAGGATACTTAAAATCAGAACAGATAGTGTTCAGTAAAAGTAAAATAAATTGTTTTATTATTAGCTGTTTGTACTGTAGCCTGTGGTCATTACAGGGTTAACTCATGCTTTAGATATGTGAGCACAAATTTATTATAATATTTAGTTTGACAGTCCACTAAGTAGCTTTGTAGTACAGTACAAGAGACAGCTATATTCCAAAGAAATGCAAAGTTCGTAAGTATCAGAGAGGTAGCCGTGTTAGTCTGAATCTGTAAAAGCAGCAAAGAATCCTGTGGCACCTTATAGACTAACAGACGTTTTGGACCATGAGCTTTCGTGGGTGAATACTTAACTACTTAAGGTGAACTAGAGTAGTTTTTCATATTTGAAACCATTTCTCACAATTAGATTTTGTTTTCCCACTTTCCTGTAAAGTGACTTTTTAAAAATGGTAACTTCTTCCTCAACAAATCTGCTCCCTTTGTGGATTCAGTTTACTCCTGTTACTGCAGAACCAATTCAGCTATAACAGAGAAGGAGATGGATTCAGTTTCCTCTTGTATATCAATAGAATTGTCTAGTTAATTGCCATTGCAGAGCCAATAAGTTACCTCATGCAACTCTACTGGAAACAAAGTGATATTGCTTAGGACTCCATTTGGCCTATCAGACCTTTAATAATGCTGCATGAGAAGAAAAGAACTCAGCTGGACTCTGATTCCAGATTGAATTTGTAGCACAGGCCATTAGAAAAAGTATCTTCTGAAAAGGAGTCCTTGGGATATGGTGCCCTTTGGTGTCATTTTTAGAGTCCCTTTTCAGAGGAGAATTTTAGTTGTTAATTTGTAATAAACCTGGTTTGTAACCCTACTGGCTCTTTCAGTTTAGACTTCTACTTTGAAACACATAGGTGAAATATTTAATTTTTACCTCTTTGCTCCATATGGTCCTACTTCCTGTCTATAGCCCAAGGAAGTGATGGCCAGATCTTATTTGCCAAGAAATGGGGACTGACAACTCTGAAGAAGGTGAATGGAGCTGGAGGGAAACTCCAGGCTGCCATTCCTTCCTTTGGAATGGGATACACTCTGGTAAGGCCAGAGAGCCCGTTGGGGAGTGGAGGGGAAGAGTCATAGGACCGGTATTGGAGCAGCTGCTACATGCAGTAGTTCCCATCTTTGTATATGAGGAAGCAGAGAGGAAGAATTTTTTGGGGGGTGGGGAGGGCTCGCAAAAGATCATTGTGGCAGGAGGAGGTATGAATCCCTCTCCTAGAGGAGAAGGCAGCAGATTTCCTTCAGCTACATTTACTTGCCAGAGCTTTTAGACTCTACATCCTGCTAAACAGGGGGCTGGCATCTCCTTATGAGCCCGCAGCCAGGAAGTAGGGTTACTTATTAGATAAGGGAAAGAAAAGAAAAAATGGGGGAAAATATCCTTTTTTTTTTTTAAACCAAGATCCTGCCCCCAAATGCTTTATATCATGCCCAGGGACCTCCTGAATCTGAAAATTGTCACTATGGAATAGAATCACAATATTACCAATTCAATATGTTAAAAATCATGAATTGGTCCTCAAAATCATGAAATTAAAAAGAAAACATTTGGAGTTTTTTCTCTGTCTTCTGGTTTGTGAGCCTTTAGAGTATTTTTGGGACTTGTTTTCATGCTTTCTTTCTGAAACCATGAGGGCTAGAACCTTACTTTTTAAAAAAATGAAAACTCAGATTCTCCACTAATCACATGCCTCCTGGAGCCGGGGCTTTAAAAAATACCAAATATTGATGAAATTGTGAGTATTTACTTTAAGCTTCATTTACTTTAATGCACTACTTTCTCAAAGAAAAGCAAAGATTTGAAGCTTTATATTTGGTGGAGGAAGGGAAATGTATCTGGTGGGGTTATGATCGTCCAAGCAAATCTTCAGTTGCTGCTGAGTAAAAGCAGTAAAATAGTGACCTCTAATGGTTTTTATTTATTGTTCAATATGAATGTTTGCTATGTGATCAGTCCAATTCTGTACTTAAAAGGGGTGCAACCTCTTGGCTGTATTTAAATACCACTTCCATCTAGTACTCAAGCAAATACTATTCCTGGTGGATTTTATATTTTGTGCATCAAGTGGATGGAAATACCCTGAATCTTGCGAAGCATATGTAATATGAAGGACCGGATTTTCAAAGATACTTAGGGGCCTAAGGATGCAAATAGGCATCTGATGGGATTTTCAAAAGGCCATAAGCAGTTTGTCCCCCCTCTCTACCTGTTTAGGTGCTTTTCAAAATCCCACGGGTGCCTATTTGCAACTTTAGACACCTAATATCTTTGAAAATCCATCCCTTAGTGACCAGATTTTCAGAAGTTCAGTGCCCAAGAGCTTCCATTTATCACCTAAATAAAATGGCTAAATGTCCAAAGGTGCTCAGCTATCAATGGTTTACCCAACAGCTCTGATTGTTCTCCGTGGAACCTGCTAAGTGCTGAACATTTGGTGACTTCATTTAGATGCTTAAATGGGAACTAAATTAATTTGAAAATCTGGCCCCATGTCCTTTTCTAATTAAAAGAAAAAGAATTATCAGGCTATCTTTTCTATGCTTATACATTTTAATGGCTTTTCTATTGATTTATGATGACCATAGGATATTGTGCAAATCACTCCAAATCTGAAAATCAGTGAGATTTCTTTTCATTTTTTCTAATTGGATTTAAAATGGTTACTCTGTATCAGTAAACTCTCTCTTGGGTAAAATTACTTTGTCTAATTAAGAAAATGCACCACAACTTGAAATACAGTAGCTTAAAACATCCCTTAAAATTAAATGCTGTTGTTTCTTTACCAATTTGCAAAACAAATAAAATAAGTTAGATACTGAGTTCTAAACTTCCTCAAATTCAGTTTAGAGCTTGCCATTGTGGATCAGAATGTTGCACCTGCAACATTTAGTATCCTATAGGGATGAAGGGCCTGATTCCTCACTGGTACTCTAGTTTAAGCCACTGAAATGCCACTGAAAACAATGGAGTTAGGGCAAAGTAAAACTGAAGTGTAACTGTGGCATATCTGATCCAATGTGGGAATAAAATCTTCCAATTACCTTTATTTCTGATTGACACAACGGACCATATTCATCTCTTGTATAATTGCATTTGAGTTAAGAGTTCCACCACAGTTGAATTTCGCCATAAAACCTGATGTTTCAGAGAAGTCAAAGCTCCTTGTCCAATAAAGCACATAGCCAGCTGTGCAATGATGGGTATAGAGCAAGGGTGGCCAACCTGTGGCTTTGGAGCCACATGCGGCTCTTCAGAAGTTAATATGTGGTTTCTTGTATAGGCACTGACTCTCGGGCTGGAGCTACAGCCGTCAACTTTCCAATGTGCAGGGTGGTGCTCATTGCTTAACCCCAGCTCTGCCATAGACCCTACCCCTTCCCTGAGTGTTCTGTGCCCTTGCTCTCCCCCCCCCCCCAGCCTCCTGCATGACACAAAACAGCTGATCGGGAGGTGCAGGGAGGGAGGTGGAGATGCTGATTGGCAGGGCTGCCAGTGGGTAGGAGGCACTGGGAGCGGGGTGGGGGAGCTGCTGATGTATTACTATGGCTCTTTGGCAGTGTACGTTGGTAAATTCTGGGTCCTTATCAGGCTCAGGTTGGCCACCCCTGGTATATAGAGAGATATAGAGAGAAAGGACTTTCTTCCCAATTTTAGCAGACAGGTTAAACACTTCATTTTTCCCCTTAGTAAATGGTGAGGCAGCTCCTTAGTGCTGAACTCATAAACTCATAGTCTTTAAGGTCAGAAGGAACCATCATGATCATCTAGTCTGACCTCCTTCACATCGCAGGCCACAGAATCTCACCCACCCAGTCCTGTAATAGATCCAGGCTCTGGCTGAGTTACTGAAGTCCTCAAATTATGATTTAAAGACTTCAAATTACAGAGAATCCACCATTTACGCTCGTTTAAACCTGCAAGTGACCCAGATAGCCTGTATCTAATGCTATGTCCACTGTCAGTTTTTATTGGGAGCTTTAAGACTCAGAACCTGGCTGTTTGCTTCATGTGGATTAGACAGCGATGCTTCAAGCCAGCAAACTCTTTTCTCCTTCCCTTGGCTTTTTAATTATAGTTTATGCCTTAGATATTTTTCAGGATACTGTGATAAATCTACGTATTGAAATCAGCTATAGGAAAGCAAAGAATCATACAAAATAATAAAGGGACACACTTTCAACGAGGCATTTATCTGCCCTTGTAGTGGTGATTAGTTTAGCATGTAGAGTTTTTTTTCCTCTGCAAAGAGAATTTGTTCACACAATTTGGATAGCTGGGAACTTAACACTGGTTGTTGCTTACAAACAGCACATACAAAAATGTACACAGTAAAGTGGCACTATGAGAATGAAGTCTGCTTTCTCTTATGTGGCCCCAAGAGGCATATGTTCATTTGAATCCTACTGCATGGAGTTCTCTGGAGTGTTAGATTATGTAATAGGTGTCCTGAAGGCCAGCTATTTTGTGTGATTGTTCTCTTCCATAGGTTCCACTCCCTGGTTACATAGAGGCTTATCCACGATCACGCTACCAACATAACTCTCCTTCAAGACTTCCCCGCCAGTACAGTCAGCCAGCAAACATGCATCCTAGTCTGGAACAGGCTCCGTTGCCTTCTACTGCAGCTTCTCAGCATAGCCTCTCAGAAGCTGACCCTTCTGACACAGCTCTTACCAACATTTCTACAGCTGCTCTAGTGAAGGCAATAAGAGAGGAGGTTGCTAAACTGGCCAAGAAACAAACAGACATGTTTGAGTTCCAGGTCTAATACCTTTGTGCACAGTGTTTGTATCACATACCTTGTTGTAGCCAAGGAAGTAAGTCTTAATTTTCAGTTAAAAACTTGCTGCAACTTGTGCCAGAGTGATGGCATTTTTCTCCTGAAAGATTAACACTAGGTTATTGTGAAATGGAATGAAATAGAACAAGAGGACTTGAAGATATGGACTCTGTCTGTTTGCTGGATAAGGAGATGCTGCCAGGCAACTCTTTAATACTGATAAGATCTATTTATGATATGCAATTGTTTGTCACTTAGCTCTTGTCCTATGAGCCCTTTCTCACTAGGATGCTATTAAACATACATCTATGTAATACTACAGTCTATTAAGAATCAGGGGCACAAAAGCAGAATTGTCTAGAATAACTTCTGCATGTCAATTTTATTTCTGTGATTAAAGAAGAAAATACAGTAGTACTGAGTAAACTAAAGGCCATAAATCTTCTGTGATAGAGATCATATTAATAGTTCATTGCAAAATAATCAGGGCTGAATGCAGCAAAGCAACATCAGTCCTTTCCTTCTAGAGACCACATTCAAACCACAAAAATTTGATGTGAATAAGTAATATAAACAATGTACCCTGTAAATAGTCCCAGCAAAGGCCAGAAAGAAGAGAAGACTGTGAAGAGAGTTAATTGTATTGGGGTAATTGGTGGCTTCAGTGTTCACTAATGCCACTGTTGAGTTACAGAGAATGTGTTTACAATATTAAGAAAGCCTATGCTGCACGATGGGAAGGAAGATTAACAAAGGAAGTGGGTGCTAAAAGCTTTCAGAAACCCACAAATGAAAAATGGTTATTTGAGTTTTGCCCTACATTCAAGAGGTATTCATTCTGAATGCATTGTGAAGCTGGTAAATTTGAGAACCTTGAGCAAATCTATCCAGCCTGGAATAATGAATACACCTGCTTTGACAAGAAGACCTCTATTTAACATAGTGCTTTGTACTCTTTCTTGAACAATGACATCTAGTAAAGTGATGCCAGAGAATGCTACCTGAAGCTGTGATTGACTTTGATTACACTGGAGCAATGAATACACGAACTCTAGAATTCTCAGTCTCTGTAGGAAATTCTGAATGTAGAGGACCTATTGATTACATTAAAGTGTAAATAAGTAAACAAGTGTGGCTTTAACAAAATATTTTTGTTCTGTGAAAAAGGGGGTTATTTGCTGTACCTACAATGAGTGTAGACTGCTCAAGATAAAGGTTATACTGCACTGTTATATGAATCCAACCTTCACAAAACCCTAACCAGCTGAATTTGACAGTATTCATCTTTTGCAATCTCACACAAAATAGTTAGGATATTATGCAAAATACTTCCAGTTCCTTCAGTAATAATTTAGCTTTGGGAACTGAAGTTGCTTATGGGATGCTGTGTTCTGGGCATGTTTGGCTAGTGAAGTTAAAGGTAATGTTGTTCATCCTGTTAATTTATTCAGCTTCAGATGTATACGCTATTTTATCTGGTCATTCCATTTTCGTAATGAGTTTCTTTGGTCTTTACTGAGGTGAGAACGGGAGCTTGGTTTAGCTTTATGGCTATTTGAAAAAAACTGACTGGACAGGAAAAGAAAAGATTGGAATGAGATGTTGAAATTGTTGAAGCACAAACTTTTAAAACAGAGCTATTTTTTCAAAAAATTAAAATTAAAAAAACTCATTCCAGATAGTGATGCATAGCCACCCTGGAAGAAACAGATGTCTCTTGCTCTAAAGACCTTAACTATTCAAAGATTTTGGAATGCTAGTTGATCTTTAAACAAATGTGAAATTTCATTTTTGTTACTTAATTAGATATAAATGAAATGTATTTTTGTAATCTCTATGTAAATATATGCTGTATATTTATACACGTGACCAATCTATTATAGACAGAAAATTACCATAAACCAGTTGCAAAAAAGGGAAAAACCTTGAGCAATTTATTGGTGAAGATTGATACCCGATGCTTAGAGTATACAAATAGGCAGTTGGATAATTGAATGAACAAAGCACCAAAGAAACTCAGCCTTTCGTATAAATATGAGTCTAATGACGACAGACTGGTGTCTCAGTTCCCTATTAACCAACTAATACTAATCTCATGAGTGTAACACACTGCATCCAAATGTCTTTTTGTGTTAATTTCTGTCTCCCTGAAAATATTGCATTTGAAAGTGAAGGCTTATAAATACTGGGCCAAATTCAGTTTGCCGTAAACAGGACTAATTCCCATTGGCTTCAGTAGGAACTGCACTCTCTCACACCAGGGCAGAATTTTCTGTTAGGCCTTATCTACATGCAATTTTCACCAGTATAATTTTCATTTAAATTTTAGCTTAGCATCCTCCTAGACAGTACCGGCTCCAGGCACCAGCTTATCAAGCAGGTGCTTGAGGCGGCAACTCCAGAGCGGGGCGGCACTTTCAGGTATTCGGCGGCAATTCGGCAGAGGGTCTCTCACTCCCGCTCAGAGCGAAGGACCTCCCGCTTAATTGCCACAGATCGCGGCTTTTTTTTTTTTTTTGGCTGCTTGGGGCGGCAAAACCCCTGGAGCTGGCCCTGCTCCTAGAGAGAGAAAACTATGATGGCAAAGTTAAATCGACTCCCCCATGCCCCACACCTGGGGAAGAACTGTTAGATATCCAAAGTTAATTCTGTTTGGGATTGTATTGAAGATGTGCCATCTGTTGCAAAATTCTCTGATTTACTTAGAAAAACACTGTGGTGCACTTTATTCACAGATGAATTTTAATCTCTTCATTCATAATGGCTTTTTATCTTGTTTATAACATCATTTTGCAATTTTTAAAAGAACTACAGAAAAAGGTTATATGAAGACAGTGAGGACAGTCCTGGAAAGAAAAATCATGTTATAATTATGCTATCTGAGCACAATGCAATGACACAGTTAAAATACAGTGTACAAATAATTTGTAATATAATAAACATTTTGTATGCCAGCAGTTGCAATATAGTTTTTCAACAGTGATTTAAAAGAAGGAAATAGACCGTGACCTACCAGTTAGAGTTGCAGTATCATCAGAAGTATGTTGATTTTTACTGGAAAAGACCTAGCCTGAAAGTGACTTCTCAGATCTGCACGAATCTTTAATATTCTGTTAAATAGCATTTCCATGTTAGCATTTTAGGATTTTGTTTCTAAGAAATGATGATATCCTTATCAATGTCTAGTCTTCAGATGTGTAAATCATTAGTAAAAAAAGAAAAATCTCTTCAAATTGAAAGATAATGCTGAACTGCATTACAGTATGTGGGCTATAGCACTCAATCTGTCTCTAATATGTGTTCTTTGTAATTAATTGTAGAACAGTAACTTGAGGTGGGTAAGGGGGAGTGATTTGTTAAATAGTCTTTTTTTTTTTCCTGAGAGAACCAATTTATCTGGGTTTTGTGAGAAGTCTGAACACAGTAGAAATGTGAACAGTATTTGTGTCTTGTCATGTCTCTGTAGCATTGCATGGAAATCCTATCAACTCTGTAAAAATGGGGAATGGATCCTAAAGAAGCGTTCTTGTGCATGTAAAATAGCTTCAGAGTAGCCGTGGCCACAAAATGGTTAGGGAGAGAACATGTTCAATATAATATCAAAAATAAGAGTATCTATGCAGTCTGGGATCTGTAGGTCCCTTTGGGCATGGTGATTCCTGAAGATCGGAAAATTCTGGGGTTACAACAGCTTCACTGCTTTTCATTGCTGAGGATCACTGAATATCCAATTAACAGAGGGCAATGATATCCATTATACCCCATACTATCTCAAAATAGCCTATGAATTAAAGCCTCCAATTACTGCTATTTTCTATGGCCACAATAAGCCATATTCTTGGAACAACTCCATGTGAGGCAATGGAATTACATCAGGCTTCTGTTTGGCAGAATGGCTTCTAGTTACCAAGAGTGTGCTTGACATGACATGTATAATGTGTACCAGCATGTTACATGTCACTCTAATATATTTTGAATGTATCTGAATGTAAAATTAAAAAAGCAGTATCATACAGTGCACTTGTTATAATATGGTAGCAATCAAATGGATTTTAACCCACTTGTGCACTGATATACTGTAGCCTTATTATAGGGATGGTGGCATTTCACCCTCATTGTAGTCACACTGCACTGATCTAAATGCCTGAAAAAGCAAAAGGCAGTGGTGGGGTAGGTTCATTGAGTTCAGTGTTGATGGCTCGTCTAAGTGTTCGCAGGGTAACAGCCTTAATGTACACCATGGAACCCTAAAGAATCCCTAGGGCTGCATGGATAAAACTGTAGGAGAAATCAGGCACATTGACTGCACCAGGATTTTTGCCTTGATAGGGACTGCATTTCTGGGCCTGAAGAACTGTTGCAGTAGAGTGCAATGGGTCTGAAATACAAAGCGGGAAAATATCTCTCACACAGAAATACCATGTATTCTAAGCATTCAAATATATTTGTACACGTAATATATTACCCTGTCTCCAGTCTGTTGGATAAAATACTATTCCCACTACCCCGCATGCCTTTTCTTTTTTTAACGTTTGTGCCAAAATACAGCCTTTGAAGTAAATAATACATATTGTTCAAAATATGTGTGGAACCATATCCTTTGTAACCAATCCTCTGCAATGGCTCCAAAGAAAATTATTGGTGTGTTGAGCAATTCAATCAAATGGGTGAGTGTTCAAGGTGAAATGTATATCAGCATTTGTGTTAGGAGCATAATGTTATTTACAGATAGTATTTTGTGTGTAAATGTCATAGCACTGCCATACAGTGCCAGTATAGCTAATGGTCAATCACAATTTATCTGTCAAACTCTCTCTTTCAGGGGTTTAATCCTTGGTCAAAATAAACCTTTGCTCTGGGCAGCAGCTTGATTCTTGAACTGTGAGCCCAAGAGGGGAGATATTGTTTTGCCAATTTATGTATGGACGAGGTCGTTTTTCCATGTTTTTTAAATTGTAGGAGTGCAGAAACAGAACAGCAGATTTCCTTGATTTGAATGCTTTTTGGAACATATCTAACCTGACCAAACAATACAAAAGCCTTGCTTGTGAAATGAAATTTATAAATCTTTAGCTCACCATATGTACTGGGTGCTCATTTGCTATTTAAAAAAATGAATTTTAACAAAGATGACCAAGTAATTGGTTTTTGAAAATCATCCCTAGCTACTACTGCAATGCTGGGAAATGACACGAAACTAATTCTGGGCTTAATTCTGTTCTCACTTGCACCAGGGAAAATCTGAAGTAACTGCACAGAAATCAGATCCCTCTCTCCTGCCCCAGTATAGTGGCTTTGTACTGCTGAGGCAGTGCCAAGCAGTTAGAAAACTACCCTAAAGACCAGGACCGGCTTTAGGCTGATTCCCCAGAATCGGGCCCCGTGCCTAAGAGGGCCCTGCACCTTAGGCACCTTTTTAATTTTTATTTTTTTTTTTATATACCTGGTGGCAGTCCAGGTCTTCGGCAGCATTTCAGCGATGGGCGGTCCAGAGTGAGTGAAGGACCCCTCACCGCCAAAGACCCAGACCGCCACCGGGTATTTGAATTGGGCCCCGCAGTTCCTAAAGACACAGCTGGTGAGGTCCCCTGTACAGGGAATCCTCATACGGCATAAAGCCAGTGTAGCATAGATGCCTTGGTGGTGGTGGGATAGGTGCTGATGGGACCTGGACTAAGCGAACTGGAGTGTGCTTTGTTACAGCTGCTTATCATTAGCCATTACAAGCAGATGTGAATTAAAGCAACGCTTAGGCTACCAGCCAGCCAGCCTGCCTCATAATCATGGGACAGAAATGTAATTTAGCACCAGATTTTTAGAAGTATTTAAGCATCTAAATTTAGTATTTAGAAGAAAATAGGTGCCCAGTGGGATTTTCAACAGTCAATAGGTGCCTAATCCTCATTGAAGCACCTAGGTGTTTTTAAAATCCCACTAGGTGTCTATCTGCAGCTTTAGGCAACTAAATACCTTTAAAAGTCTGACCCTTAGAGCCATCTTTGCTACATCGAGCTCCCCGCAGGCATGGCAGAGGCTTTAGCCCCAAGCACTGGGTAAAGCTGGTGAAAGAATCAGGCCCAGAGCTGCTAGTTTATCAAGTATATAATATCTGGTTTGACTATGGTTTAAATACAATACAGAAATATTGTATGAAACCTTACATTGGGTCAAAATAATGCTTGTTTTTAAAAGTGCCTGAATATAGTTTTCAACACTCGACTATAAATAATTAATAACTGTATAAATATGCATTTACATAGTAGACAATAAAGGCTCCAAAGGAGTGTAAATGGTACAGAAAAGTGTCTCCACTGAGTGACACATTTACAAAGCAGATCAAATATTCAAGGATATGCCTTAGTTTGCTGCGGCTGAATGCATTTCTGTTCCATGTAAACTATTCTCAAAACACCATGGCATACAATGGCATCATTTAAAGTCACACAACTGTGGCATGGAGCACTGGATTTAGCAGACTCCAATGGGACCATATGAAGAGTACCTGTGTACATGACTTTTTTTAAACAGCTCCTTCTGACATATGCTCTTAGGCTCAATTAAATGACTTAAATTTTCAGAAATGGATATTTCAGTGTAGATCACATCGACCAGCAAAATAATGCAGCTTATGCCAGCTGATTGACCAGGACCTAAGAAGCCTGTCAACACTGTAAAATAGCAAGTGGCAGGATCTCTTGGTTCCTGTAGTGTATGGGCTCACAGGAAATGTGGGTTAACCATACATTGGGAAGTGGCAGCACTACTGGTTTGAATAGAGCTGTTTAAAATCAGTTTTATGTACTTTTTTAGTGGACAATTAGTTTCTTTCTTGTTTTTTTTTTTAAAAACACCTCAGAAACAGGAAAAATCTGAGTATAAGTACATTCTGGGTGTACACGCTGTCTTTGGCCTTGTCTACATTCTGAACCGTGCAAAGTGCAAGAAACCACCCAAAGTTAGTTTCCATAGAACTTTGCATGCCACAAAGACTGCAAATACTTAGTTTTTTCCCCCCTGACTTGTGCATTCAGCCCTTAGCTAGTATAGTACCAGAAACACAGTAGCATCATTGAGAATAATAGTAGTGTCCAAAAACTCAAAAACAAGATGGAGCTAGCCTTTGGATGTGAATGACAGGTCACAATTCAACAATGCAGCACTGTTAGCCCAACTTCAAGTAACATTTTCCCTATGGTTGTATTGGTCTCCTAAAAAAACAAAATGGATATAGCATCAAAGGTTCTTCAACGTTTTGCTTGATTTAACACTTTACCTCCTGTATACATATATTTTATGATTCTGCTTTCACACCAGTGTAAATCAAAAGTAACTTCATTTAGAACACTGATATAAATCTGATGTGACAGGAGAATCAGGCCCCAAAGATAATGTATATATTAATTAACTGCTGTGATATTCCATAGATCAGTGTCTTGTTTGCTGAAGCTTGCTGATGACGTGGTAGAAAATGCATTAAAAGACACAAATATATTTCCCTTCTTCCATTGAAGCCATTGTCAAAATTTCCCTAGATTTTTCAAGGGAGCCGGAGTCAGCCCTTGTTTCCATCCATTTAGCAAGTTGCACAAGTATCATATTGTTGTTTAAAGAAAGGATGGATGGTCCTGTGGTTAAAACACAGATTTGGGAGACCCGAGGTCTGTTCCTGTCTTTTCTACAGCCTTCCTATGTGACATTGAATAAATCATTTACCCTTGCTAAGCATCAGCTTCTCTATCTGTGAAATGGGGGGTAATAATATTGCCTTGCCTCTCAGGTGTGTTGTAAGGTGTAATTCACTAATATTGGTTAGGTATTTTTAGATCCCTGGGTGGAAGCTGTTATAATAGTACAGAATGTTTATTGTTGTGGATTTTTTTAACTGTACAGGAGTCTCCAAATTACCAGATGTTTTAAAAATATTGGAAAATGCTGTTATTTAAAGGAAAAAACTCCACCTGAGGCTGTTCTCATATTTGCTAAGAAGCCTTTCCAGTATTAGCTTCTAAATTTTAGAAGATTTTCCTAAAATAAAATATTAACTACATAGATTGCTTCCTGTTCCATGCAAATCAGCTCACTTTTCAATTAAAATGTATTTTTGCATCTTTGAATTATCAAAAGGACTAGCCCTGCATATGATGAAAATAGTTATTTTATCTTTGTTCACAGCATAATTCCTCTTCACTGTAACAAGTTGTGGAAATGAAAATTGTTCTTGACTTCTCAAGCGTATTTGCCCATTTTCAAAATGGGCAAATTAGAGATTTCTGAAATCAAGAAAAATTGCATATTAAGAGTTTCAGCAGCCATTTGTAAGACAAAGTCTGGAGACTAAATTGAAAGAGAATAATCAATATTAATACTATACTATGCAATTACAATGAAATATCCAGGCATTGTATCCTTTTTGATTAAAAACATGAAGTACTAATTATACATATCATTGACAAATAACCAGTTAACATGTTTGGGTCATTACAAATGGATTTGTTTTCATTCTGAATTGTAGCGTGATTACAGAATAGAAGTATATGCTTTCATAGAATTTGTTTTTAATATTAGTTGATTTTGCTTAGTTGAAGTTGTATATGTTCTTTCTTGGCAATTTTGGCAAATTAAATAAAACATCTTAAAACATGCTTTGCTAACTGGTGGTTGTTCCTGATGTGTCCTTTCCAATAGACGAGCTGCTCTGGCTGCTTGCTGGAGATTGTATATTACCATCATTATAGTGGAGCATGCCTTACTTTTCTCCTTTTGATTACTGTTTTCCTTTCTGTCTCACCCCCAGAGTAAAGCACGTAACTGAAACAGTTATTTGCAGCATTTGATATGATCTTTTGAAATATGCTGCCCTACAGTTTAATGGTGATCACACAGCTCTCTTGGAATCACTGGAGCTTCCAAGAGTGCGGAGTGACCTCCTGAGGCCCTGATGCTCCCCTCATATATAAAAACTTGAGTGGAAGAAAATAAAACTAAAAGAGCCACATGTTGGAGCTTTGCTCTTCCCTCCAAGGAGAAGGTATGTGAAGCCTTGAAGTGTGGGGCAGGAGCACAGGCATCACAGAATTTAGGGATGGCTTGTAGATCCCAAGTCTTGTATCTGGAGTTTCCCTGTCAACTTGGGATCTTTGTTGCAACTCGCTACTTCCCTTATATCTGTGCACATCACGCCTTTCAGATGGGGCAGAAGCAGCAGAGGAAAGTCGTTTACTCTTGCCTAGATTTCTTTTCTTGAAGGGAGCATGCGGTAAAGAGGGGCTGTTGCCTGATAATATTCCCTTCCCACTCCTTTTCTGGGACTTTTGACATTGTTGTTCTATGCAGGTGTTGTAGCCATGTTGTCCCAGAATATTAGGCCTGGTCTACACTACGCGTTTATGCTGAATTTAGCAGCATTAAACCGATTTAACCCTGCACCTGTCCACACAACGAGGCCCTTTATATCGATATAAAGGGCTCTTTAAACCGGTTTCTGTACTCCTCCCCGACAAGAGGAGTAGCGCTGAAATTGGTATTGCCATGTCGGATTAGGGTTAGTGTGGCCGCAAGTCGACGGTATTGGCCTCCGGGCGGTATCCCACAGTGCACCATTGTGACCGCTCTGGAAAGCCATCTGAACTCTAATGCACTGGCCAGGTAGATAGGAAAAGTCCCACAAACTTTTGAATTTCATTTCCTGTTTGGCCAGCGTGGAGAGCTCACCAGCACAGGTGACCACACAGAGCTCATCAGCACAGGTAACAATGCAGTCTCCTGAGAATTGAAAAAGAGCTCCAGCATGGACCACATGGGAGGTACTGGATCTGATCACTATATGGGGAGAAGATTCTGTGCTAACAGAACTCCGTTCCAAAAGACAAAATGAAAAAACATTTGAAAAAATTTCCAAGGCCATGATGCAGAGAGGCCACACCAGGGACTCAGTACAGTGCCGTGTGAAAGTTAAGGAGCTCAGACAAGCCTACCAGAAAACCAAAGAAGCAAATGGAAGGTCCCGGGCAGGGCCGAAAACATGCTGCTTCTACGCTGAGCTGCATGCAATTCTAGGGGGTCCTCCACCAGTACCCCACCCCATCCATGGATTCCGAGGTGGGGGTGGTAATCTCAGCCATGCCTGAGGATTCTGCGGATGGGGAAGATGAGGAGGAAGAGGAGGACGAGCTTGCAGAGAGCACATAGCACTCCGTTCTCCCCAACAGCCAGGAGCTTTTTCTCACCCAGACGGCATTACCCTCCCAGCCCTCCCAAGCCACTATCCCAGACAATGAAGCCATGGAAGCGACCTCTGGTGAGTGTACCTTTGTAAATATAAAACATAGTTAAAAAGCAAGCATTTTTTAATGATTAATTTGCCCTGAGGACTTGGGATGCATTCGCGGCCAGTACAGTTATTGGAAAAGTCTGTTAACATGTCTGGGGATGGAGCAGAAATCCTCCAGGGACATCTCCATGAAGCTCTCCTGGAGGTACTCCAAAAGCCTTTGCAGAAGGTTTCTGGGCAGGGAAGCCTTATTCCGTCCTCTGTGGTAGGACACTTGACCACGCCATGCACGTAGCAAGTAATCTGGCATCATTGCATGACAAAGCCTAGCTGTGTATGCTCCTGGTGATTGCTGGCACTCAAGCAACATCCGTTCTTTATCTCGCTTTGTTATCCTCAGGAGAGTGATATCGTTCATGGTAACCTGGTTGAAAATCAGGAATTTAATTAAGGGGACAGAGATTGCCATTCCTACTGGGCTGTTTGCCTGTTGCTTAAAAGAAATCCTTCCTTGCAGGTAGCTAATCAGGGGGAAAGGAGGAGGGGAACGGGTCTGAGCTTTTTTGCGTTTGGCTAGCAGGGATCTTCCCTGCTACCAGCCACGTGGTGGGGGAGGGGAAGGAGGGTGTTTAGCAGTATCTTCCATGATACCTGCCATGTGGTGGAGGGAGGGGTAAAGCAATCATCCCAGAGAATTGGATGTGGGGGGTGGTTTCTGGTGCTGCATGTTAACAGGAAAGAAGCAGCACTGAACGGGATTTGCTTGGTATTTGGGAAAGGAGGGCACTGTGTATATAAAGGCTGCAGAAGCCGAAAGACAATGGCTTACCATGGACACATGCAAGCTGAATTCTGCTGCCCGGACCTGCATCTGTGAGATCTCTAACACTAGAGTCGCAGGCACTCAATATTAAGATGCAAAATGCGACCTTGTAGTGAAATCACATGTGCTATGTAAGGTGAATAGTGTTGTTCACCGTGAAAGAGTATAAGCATTGTTCTGTAAAATGTATCTTTTAAAATACTTCTCTCCCTTTTTTCCCTCCCTCATGCAGCTGCAAATTTTTCAAGCCTTCCTACTCCATCCTGAAGGCTATCTCAGATAAGGCGGCGGAAAAAAAAGACATGAGACAAAATGTTCTTGGAAATCATGGAAGTGACCCGCAATGAAAGAGCTCATCTGAATGAGTGGAAGGATGTGGTATCAAATTACAGGAAAGGTGCCAGTGAATGTAAGGACAGGAGAGATGCTTGAGATGAAAGGTGGTGGCAGGAAAATCAGAGGTGTAGGCAGGAAGATCAGTGGTGGTGGGATGCAACGCCGTGGCTGCTGCGTGATCAAACTGACATGCTCCGGCGTCTGGTGGAGCTTCAGGAACAGCAGCAGGATCACAGAGTGCCGCTGCATCCCCTGTGTATCCACCCTCACCACGTCCATATCCTCCTCACCCAGATGTGTAAGAATGCATGGAGGGAGGCTCCGTGCACCCGCCCACTCCACCCCCGTGGACAGCCCAACCAAAATGTTGTCATCACTTTGAAACTTTTTAGTGGCCTTTTCCTTCCCTCCTATCCTCCTCCCAAACCACACCCAGGCTACCGTGTCAGTTCTCTCCCTCTTTTTATAATGAATTAATAAAGAATACATGATTTTTAAACAATAGTGACTTTATTTCCTTAAGCAAGCTGTAATAGAAGCGAGAAGGTGGGTTGCTTACAGGGAATGAGTCAATCAAGGGGGCGGGGTTCATCAAGGGGAAACAAACACAGCAGTCACACCGTACCCTGGCCCGTGATGAAACTTGTTTTCAAAGCTTCTCTGATGCGCACCACTTCGTGCTGTTCTCTTCTAATCGCCCTGGTGTCTGGCTGCGCATAATCAGCAGCCAGGTGATTTGCCTCAGCCTCCCACCCCACCATAAAGGTCTCCCCCTTACTCTCACAAAGATTGTGGAGCACACAGCAAGCAGCAATAACAATGGGGACATTGGTTTGGCCGAGGTCTGAGCGAGTCATAATGTGCGCCAGCGCACCTTTAAACGGCCAAATGCATATCCTACCACCGTTCTGCACTTGCTCAGCCTGTAGTTGAACAACTCCTGACTACTGTCCAGGCTGCCTGTGTATGGCTTCATGAGCCATGGCACCAAGGGGTAGGCTGGGTCACCCAGGATAACAACAGGCATTTCAACATCCCCAACTGTTATTTTTTGGTCTGGGAAGTAATTCCCTTGCTGGAGCCATTTAAACAGAGTAGAGTAGTGTTCCTGAAGATGCGAGCATCATGAACCCTTCCTGGCCATCCCATGTGGATGTTGGTGAAACGTCCCTTATGATCCACCAGTGCTTGCAGCACCATTGAAAAGTACCCCTTGTGGTTTATGTACTGAGTGCCCTGCTGCTCCAGTGCCAAGATAGGGATATGGGTTCCATCTATCGCCCCACCACAGTTAGGGAATCCCATTGCAGCAAAGCCATCCACTATGACCTGCACATTTCCCAGAGTCACAATCTTTCGTAGCAGCAGCTTAATGATTGCTTTGGCTACTTGCATCACAGCAGCCCCCACAGTAGATTTTCCCACTCCAAATTGATTTCCGACTGACCATTAGCTGTCTGGCGTTGCAAGCTTCCAGAGGGCTATTGCCGCTCGCTTCTTAACTGTGAGGGCTGCTCTCATCTTGGTATTCTGGCATTTTAGGGCAGGGAAAAGCAAGTCACAAAGTTCCATGAAAGTGCCCTTACACATGCGAAAGTTTCGCAGCCACTCAGAATCGTCCCAAACCTGCAAAACTATGCAGTCTCACCAGTCTGTGCTTGTTTCCCAGGCCCAAAATCGGCGTTCAATGGCTACAACCTGCCCCATTACCATCAGGATCTCCAAAGCACAGGGGCCTGTGGTTTGAGAGAATTGTGTCCATGTCCTCATCACTCTCGTCACTGCGCTGCCGTAGCCGCCGCCTCCTCCCCTGGTTTTGCAGGTCCTGGTTCAGTATAGACTGCACGATAATGCGCGAGGTGTTTACAACATCCACAATTGCAGTCTTGAGCTGAGCAGGGTCCATGCTTGCTGTGCTAT
The DNA here is from genome assembly GCF_007399415.2 of Gopherus evgoodei. NCBI lineage: Eukaryota > Metazoa > Chordata > Testudines > Testudinidae > Gopherus > Gopherus evgoodei. The sequence continues at coordinate 97,414,071 of NC_044325.1, forward strand.
GGCTTTTGCACAGTTCACCCAGGAAAAAAGGTGCGAAACAGTTGTCTGCTGCTTTCACGGAGGGAGGGGTGAGGCTGTACCCAGAACCACCAGCGACAATGTTTTTTGCCCCATCAGGCACTGGGATCTCAACCCAGAATTCCAAGGGGCGGGGGAGACTGCGGGAACTATGGGATAGCTATGGGATAGCTACCCACAGTGCAACGCTCCGGAAATCGACACTAGCGTCGGTACGTGGACGCACACCGCCGAATTAATGTGCTTAGTGTGGCTGAGTGCACTTGACTTTGTACAATCTGTTTTTAAAAAATGGTTTCTGTAAAATCAGAATAATCCCGTAGTGTAGATATACCCTTAGAGAGATGGCGGGGGGGAGCTGATAATTGTTTTTGTTGGACCAACTTCTGTTACAGAGACAGAGAGAAGCTTTTGAGCTTACACAGAGCTTTTCTTCGGGTTGGGGAAACTAACTCAAAGTGGCACTGCTTAGTGCAATATCAGAGGGGTAGCCGTGTTAGTCTGGATCTGTAAAAGCAGCAAAGAGTTCTGCGGCACCTTATAGACTAACAAACAATTAGTACATATAAGCAGTTATCAAATATTTCAAGGGATCATTCACTTTGGCAGCATATAGAGGCTGGAACTGTGCCAGGAAGGAATTTCCCCTCAGGACAGACACACAATAGGGCCATTAAGGGAGTCCTGGTAGTGGACAGCACTACAGTGGTTCTGGATTGTAGGTCAGACTTTGGGAGGCTGCTGTAAAAAATTAAATGACCCCTGAGGTTACTCTGTTTTTATGCTGGGTTTTTTTTCAGCTCACGTAGTGGTGTAGCATGTATCTCCTTACGTCAATCTGTGGTACTAAACAACTGCCTAGTCTTGTTAATTACTTGTTTTAAGATCTCAACTTGTCCTATGGATCATCTCCTAGAAATCCTGCTTGATCTATTGATTAGTGATTCCTATCAAGCCCAGTATCCAGTTATCAACCACCTACCAAGTGGCCAGTTTTCCTAGAGTTAAGGGATAGCTGTTAATTTCCTTGCTTTTAAGTATGGATGCTAGGCCCTTAGCCCTACATTTTCAAAAGTCAGGAGACTAAAATATTGCACACCTCTTTGAAAATACAAGAGGTACTGATATTGTAACATTGTTTTTGGATTTCATATATCAGCTGTTACAGGGTAAATTAAAATAGTTCTAGTTTAAGACTATTTTACTCTCTAATGATCTCTTATGGTCAGACCTATGTTTGGAACATTTTATCATAGTGAGCTCAAAAGAGGAAGAGATTTGAAAGCTGGTGGACCTGGCTGCTTGTTGCAAAGCACTTTAAAATACAGCTCAAATGTTTTCTTGTCTGTGCAGTCTAACTGTTCCCACCACAAAGCAGCCAAAGCTGCTTCAGATTTCTGAAGTGAAATAATTAACTGCATTCCATGGAAGAAACAATGGGTATCACTATGGACACTCACTGCTTTCAGAGCGATGGGTATCATTGCTCAACCCTGATGTTGGCTGTGGAGATGTCACAAGCTGCTCTTTGAGAAGCCTTCCTTGTTAAAAAGCTGGAAATGAAAGGGGACACCTTGCTGACATTTTGAAAGCTTTGCCCGTGAATCAAAAACTGGGTCCAAATTGTTACTTTCCTGAGTGCAGTATAGATGGATTGGTTGATTCACCAGAGTGCTTTACAAAATTGGTCTGAGAGGCACAAACCTTTAACTGTATAGTTACTATTTCCTACATAGAGCCTACATTGTTTTTGCCGCATGCAAACAATGTGAAGAGTACGTTGACATTCTCTTTCCAGTTTGTATATTTTAATATCTATAAAGGAAATCAGTAAACATATAGGGTTTGCAGATGCATTAACTAGTATAATAAATGCAGCGTATGCCACCATAGTTGAGAACAAATTATTTGTAACAAAATCCAAGGAAAACAGGAAAGAAAAATAGTAACAAATTTTGCATGTACAAATAACCATTCTGATGTCATTAATGTTGGTTGTTTCATTTCCATGGGTCATTAATGCAATTGTATTCAAACTGTAGGAATAGCATGTGCAATTCATGCACACACACACTGCAGGCAAGCGCATGCCCACAGTTTTGCAAACGTGCATATATTTCCAAGTAAGATTATTAACCATGCTTCATTTCAGGGGGAGATTGTGGCAGAGGCCCATTTGTGGTTCACTGCGCCATAACCAGCAACTCTTGTCAGGCCCGCATGCTCTTTACACCTCACACATTGGTGTCATGATATTTATTTAAAGTGTGACGTAATATATCATTTAAAAATCTACCACCACACTGGTCAATGTCACTAAGAAATGTTTGTAACAGTTTGGTAGGTGAAATTATGGCTACTTTGACATTATGTCCTGAAGATTGTAAACAGACAAAGGTGACAAACCAGGTTTCTTCCATATGAAGGGGAAAGAAAATATGGTGGCAGCTTCCCCTGCAGGAAAGAGGGCTCTGATTGGCTGCCTTCATGTCAGCCAGTGGCTAACCTTCTTGCAGCTGTGTATGGGAGAGAGGTGTGACCCTAAGAGCATCCAAATGCCAGAGGCTCACTGCTATCAGGTAATAAGTTTCAGCTGGGCTGACAGGTTCAGTGTGCCTCAATTTACTATAGTTATAATCTGCTATATAACTTGCTAACCATTAATATTCTTGCATGATGTATGCACAGGGGATGTATAAAAACATATGTGCTAGAATTATATTTTTAAAATGTATTTGGTAAGCAAGGCATAAGCACACTCTGTCTTAGACAAGGTGATGTGTATTTGAGCCTCTGACCACACAGTCTTCAGGCAACAACAATGAAAGTCCATTTTTACACATTAGGTAAACAATTCAACCCAACAAGCAGGGCAACAGAAAAACATGAGAGAGAAACTGGGTCTGACTTACTTTTCAAAGAATACATTGCAAAGGTTTACTGATCTATAAAGATGGTGGGCAGCTGAAGGACCTGAACTTCAAGTGATAAGCAGTTGAATCAACTGATTTTATGCAATATTACTGTATTACAGAAGTGTGTATAATGAGGTTTGTTTTCAAAAGCCAATGACACACTGGAAATATGGACACAGTACAGATATGCTTTGAGGTCTGTGGCCAAACAGGGAGAAACACATTCCCTCCCTGTCACAGGGTCCACTCACCTTGAGCAGTACCTCCTGCTAGCTGTTCTGAGGATTAGCTCTGCCAGCTTACATTCTCTCCAGGGAGGTCTCTCCCATTTTGTCTTCCCCTGCTCACTCCTGAGTCTGCAGCTTCCTCTCTGTGGCTTAGTACTCCAGCTAGGTCACTAAAGTTCTCCCCTTCCAGGGAAATCTAGTCTTTCCAGACCTGCTGGCTGGTACCTGCAACACCCTTGCTACTCCCCAGTGGCTGGTAGTAGAGCCCAAGCCCACCCTCTACTCAAGGTTCCAGTTCAGGGACCCTCAACTCAGCAGTTGCGGGCTTTCCTTTCTGCTTACTGCTTCTTCCCTGGACTGCTTCCTAACATGCTTGGTTCGGTTCGGTTCTGTGTTCTTCTGTTTGTTTGTTTTTTCTTTTTCTTCTCTCTCTCTCTCTCTCTCTCTCTCTCTCTCTCACCACAACCCACCTCCCTTTTCCCATGGAGTGACTGCTGCCTGTTTTCCTGAAGCCTTTCCCAGCTACCCATACTACAGCCAGCTACTTGGCTTTGCACAGGTGATACTGTTTCTAATTAGTTGCCTCCAGCCTAAAGCTCTCCTGCTTTAGCCTAATTAGTAGATTGGGCCCACCTGGCCTAATCCAAGTCATGCAGGGCTAGTGTTGAGAGCTCATCCTTTCATACAGGAGAGAAAGCAGCTCTTTACCTGTCTTCTATGTAAATTAAGAATGGTGGAAACAGATCAATGGAAGCTTCATTTACATACAGGGTGATAGGACACCCACATCCTGCCTCTTGAAACAAAGTCATTGACTTTTGGAATATACAAGCAAGGAGAAAAGCCATGTTTGACAGCCCTCACTACACAGACACAAGGGAACAGAGCTCTTGTTAGCTGAAAAACATTGGTCCTTCAACCAAGTGGAGGTGTTTGATGTCCTTGAAAACTGAATATAGGTAAGAAACCTTCTTAAACAAAGTTTGTATTTTGCTAGCTTCAGTTTTAGTCTTTTAGGTATGTTTTCACTCTTATTTGCATGTAACCTTTTCTAACTTTATTTCTTTTACTTGGTATCATTTACCTATCATTATGTCCTCTTAATAAACTTGCTTTATTTGGACTATAAACTAACTCTTAATGCTTGAGTTTAAATGGCAGGGTATATTCACCCCAGCTGAGTTAATAAGTTGTGATATGCTTTTGTGTCTTCAGAGGAACAAATGAACCTTATTATTTCTCTGAGCTGTCCTGGAGAGGGCTGGATGCTGTAAAACACACCATTCTGGGGAAATTTGGAATGGGACATATGTTGGGGTCACCTTGCTAGTTGGAAACCAGAGTGGGGCTTTGAAGCTGTAGAGAGGCTGCTGGGGTTAGAGTGGCTGAACCAGAGGGCCTGTATCTAGCACACATACATTTCAGCATGTGATTTTCAGGCTGGTTGTGAATATCTCAGGTTGGGAGCTATGGTAGCAAAGCATTTTAAGGCACCCAGGATGCAGGACAAGTGGTGACGCAACCGCTCTTTGGGCTGGATTGCATCCTGAACCCAGTGACATATCTTATTAAATATCTCCCATTCTCCTTATCAATTACAAATATCAAGCAACTACATAATTTATATATACTGGTCCACACTTGCCTTTTAGTGAACAACATAGACTCCATAGAAGTCATTGCACTACAGCAGTGTGTCCTGCAATGTTTAATAAAGTTGTAACTTTCATAGTCTCATAGGAGTGCTCAGGCATTTGGGGGAAGGAGGGTTGACAGAGTAACCTAATCCTTTGAAAAGTTGGCACTTGTGCTCATAATGTTTCTTTAAATTTATGTCTTTATCCTTAGCACACTTCTGAAAAGTACTCATGTCTATTCTTTAAATGGGGAACTAAGGCCCAGAGAAACTAAGGTCCAGATTTGTAAAAAGGTTTAGGTATTGCTCTGCTCATCATTGCAAGGCACTTAGTAGCCTAATGGGGCACATGAATCAGTATTCACATTAACTTCCCTGGTTTGGGCTGAATACTGATGGGAAGTGCAATGATCCCACAGGTGAACCAAATTCAGTGATGAATCCTGGTCACATGCCACCTGAGGCCTGTTGCACATGCACTAAGGAGAAGTAGCCTAATCCTCACTGAGTCAGTGGGACACCTGAGGGCTTAAGTCACATTTGAGTTAGCCATCCAAATCACTTTGGCTTTGCAACACTGAGCAGAACAATGTCTAAATATCTTTAACAATGTGGGCCTACCTGTTTTGTCCAAGGTCACACAGGAAGACTGGTGAAGCGGGGAGTTTTCTTCCAAGTTGTGGGCTAGTGTCCCAACTACTGGACCATATACCCAGGGATATGGAAACCTGGAGGATCTGGTTGTTAGGACCTAGGTGCTTTGAATTCTGTGGTAATGGGTGTGACAGGAAGGACTGTGTAAAGCATAAACCTGAATTATGTTTAATCTTGATTCCATTGGTTTCACCTGTAATCATTTCTTGGGGGATAAAAATCCTAACCTTTTGCTCATATTCATTAATACAAGGTCCTAGTTACTAAAGTTCAACTCCATATTTTATGGAGGATGAGACTCTTGCCATTACATGTATCACTGAAACCTGACCAGACAATACTGCAGAATTTGTTTTGGCACAGTTGGTGCTGATGAGATATATGATGCATCTTAAATCTAAGGGATGACAGGCAACAAAGTGGTGGTAATCTGTTGCATCCATCCCAGTGTTCTCCTATCCCAAAACTGGGCTGAATAGTTTATTCACTTTGTTAGTCCCTGGGTGGAATGATGATGAGATTGGTTTTGATGTATTTATTGCCTTGAAGTTCCTCTATGAGCTGCTGTAAAGGTTCATACCGCCATCTAGTGGACATGCACCAGGGAAAAAAAAATCAGTTATTTCCTACAAGTCATACAATTCTAGATAATCATGTTTCCTTCTTGCTTCCTTCCTGATGCTCTTCTTGGATTCACAGTTAGCAGTTATATGCACTTATTGTAGCTATTCTCTTGGCCTTCAATCTCCCTACCATTCTTGCCTCTATTTTTGCTTGTGAAATGACATGCGTTTTGAACAGTTTTCAATTGACAGTTTATTCTCTTAGGTGCACCAGGACATTATCCCTCTGAAAATGCTACATGCCTTTAAAGGACAATAAAATCTATTATGGTGCTGACAATACAAAAAAACCCAATCAAACACAAAAAGTCATCTTTGATTAAGTTCATGTTTTAATTTATTAAGAGAAAAAATCCCTATAATACTTTGTAGTTATATAGACTCTTTTATGTGAGAAGCTCTACGTTCTACTGACATTTAATTAACTGAGCCTTGCGGTTACCTGAGATAGATATTGTCCCCATTTTACAGATGAGGACACAGGCAGAGATCATGGCCAAAATCTTCAGTTAATAGCCTCTCATTTTGGATGCCCAGCTTTAGACAACTATGGCCTGCTTTTCAGATGCTGAGCAGCCACAACTCCCATTGACTTTTAATGCAACTGCAGGTGTGCAGATATTAGGAGAGTGAAGTTGGCACCCAAAAAAGAAGGCACTCAACAATAGAGATCCACTTCTGAAAATGTGGCTGTGACTTGACCAAGATCAAACAGGAAGGCTGTGGCAGAGTTAGAAATAACATTCAGGTCTTCTGACTCGGTCCTATGCTTTAATTACAAGACCACCTTTCCTCTGCTGCAATATAATTATCAAACTTGCCTTATCTACAATGAGCTTTTTCTTAAGTCTCCCACCATTGTAGTCAGTCATGTGCGTGACATGATGAAAGGGTCACAGAGAAGTGCATTCTTTATCCAAGCAGTACAAGTCCTCCATTTAAGTGCAGCTCCTGAAGTATATTTTTGTTTTGGTTAAAAACAATCTCAAGTTATAACACCTACGGTCTGTGGTGCAGCTGCATGGTCAACAATGCCTATAGTAAATCCTGTTCTTCCTTTTGATAAAACTCATATTTTTCTGAGGCCATAGCAGCTTAAGTTGCCAGGCACCCATGAATCATTGTCATCTAAACTGCGGTCAGGGTAGTATTTTTTTTAGTTCACCAAAATCTTTTCCATTGTCCCATTCACTACATCTTGTTGTTTTTAAATGATTTTTGGACATATGATCTATTGTTTATAGATTACATCTGTTCTGTGCTTTACCATTACAAATCTAATGATTCAAAGCAGTTAGAACAGTAGCTCTCAAACTTTTGTACTGGTGACCTCTTTCACATAGCAAGTCTCTGAGTGTGACCCCCCCTTTAAATATATATTAAAAAAGTTGTTTTTAATTTATAATACCATTATAAATGCTGGAGGCAAAGCGAGGTTTGGAGTGGAGACTGACAACTTGTGACCCCCCCCATGTAATAACCTCACAACCCCCGAGGGGTTCCAATCCCCAGTTTGAGGATCCCTGAGCTAGAACAAAGTAGTCATACATTTATTTTCTTCTTCCTCCCCTTATGGATAATATTATACTCCACACTATATGAAAGATATATTTTGAGTGCAGATGGAATGCAAGACTGAAATCAATATAAAAAAACCTGTCAGATATTAGATCCAAGAGGACTGGCTTTTCAGGACAAGAAAAATCTGCTATTGTAAGCCATCTAGGAATTGACCACATTCCTAGGCTTTAGGGTGATCACTGCGTGGAAAATGGGTGCCGTCTTCCTTCTAATGGGAACTCCCATCTACCTGCTCCCTGAAATCCTTACATTGCTATGTTATTCCTAGGCTCATGAACTGGTTAGTAGAAATGGGTCATGCTGGGGAGCAAGACAGGCTAGGATGGAAGGAGGTGATAAGCTCAGGTATTGCACAATATTGTACATCAGAGAGAGACTAGGGAAAAGTATTCTTGTTCTCACTATGTATTTTAGTGTATATTGCAGAACTGCATGGTGTCTTAGAAGTATTGTGCTTTCTCTCTCATAAGAACATAGGATTTTGTCATGCTGGGTCATATATCCATGCCCTTTGTCTTCAGTAATATACCTCGTCAATTTTGTAAAGCTGTAACCAGGTGATCAACATCAGCTCTCATCCTGAAACATAAGCAAGATAAGAGGTCACTTTCTTTTTCTCACTGCTATTACGGTAAACCAAACATATTAATATTCAAGTTATTGAATAAAGATTAATACACAAAATAATCGTTTCTGGGTATTTGAAATATTCAGTATTGGACAAATAAAGTACAAAAAGCCAAGTAGAGAATATATACTGTAAATTTCTAGCTTGGCTGCATAATTGAATAGCATATAATCAGTAAAATAATATATCACACAGAAGAGTCCATTACAATGCTGTGAGGTAACATAATGACAGAACAGCTAACTGAAATAATCCTTATGATGATGTAGGTGTCTGTTTTTTCAGATTCTGTCTTGTCTTTATGCCTTGAACTTTTTCATCTTTTAGTGTCTTCAAAAGCTTATCTAGAAAGGAATGGAACAAAACATTAATTTGTCTCTAGTACTTAAAAATGTAAATATATTTTAATAAAAAAAAACCTCACACTTTCATGTGAAACTCCAGTAAACCACTACAACTCACTGAAGATAATCAGATATTAAAGTGGAAAAAGGTATCCACTATTTCGACACGCAGAAAATCCATTGATTTATTCTTAGGTAAAGTAATTGAATTAAAGCTACATGCTACAATCTTTTAGATATTTTAGAGTTTTTGTATCTTATGGATTTAAATTTTCTTCTTAATTTTTGTGTGACTTTAGCTCTCCTAAAAGGTTTCAGATTTTCCTGCCAATGTGATTCTGTTTGGGGGAAGAGATGAGAATCTTCATGTGCAGTCAATGATTCGCTTCTCTGATTAGACTGCCAAACCTGGTTATCAGTCATGCTTCTTTTCTGTGGACATTTTGCTCACTTGGAACAATGGCCGGCTCCAGGGTTTTTGCCGCCTCAAGCAGCAGGGCAAAAAAAAATAAACCCAATCTGCAGCAACTCTACCGCCGCTGCTTCATTCTTCGGTGGTAATTCAGCGGCTGGTCCTTCACTCCAAGAGGGACTGAGGGACCCACTGCCAAGGAGAGGGGCAGCACGTCCGGCTCTGTTGGCCGCCCCAAGCACCTGCTTGCTGAGCTGGCCCTGCTTGGACCTAAAAACACAAAAGGCATTTTACCACTTGCTTTGAACATCAGTTCACCACTGACCTATGCTGGTTTCAGTAGTGATCTGCTGCTGAGTGCGCCTATATCCCAATAGTAATGCTAGTTCAGTTCAGTTCCTCATGCCCAAACAAATTTGTTAGTCTCTAAGGTGCCCCAAGGGCTCCTCATTGTTTTTGCTGGTACAGACTAACACGGCTACCACTCTGGGCTTGTCTACATTACCCGCTGGATTGACAGGCAGTGATCGATCCAGTGGGGGTCGATTTAGCGCATCTAGTCTAGACATCATAAATTGACCACTGAGCTCTCCCGTTGACTCTGGTACTCCACTGGACCAAAAGGCACAAGTGGAGTCAACGGGGAAGCATCAGCCATTTGACTTAATACAGCAACGACACCACAGTAAGTAGGTACAAGTACGTCGAATTCAGCTATGTTGTTCATGGAGCTGAAGTTGCGTAACTTAGATCGATTTCTCTCTCCCCCCCTCCCCCCAGTGTAGACCAGGCCAGAGCTGAAACCTCTAAGAGCAAGCTAAGTTTCCTTTCAGCTGTCCCTCTACATTCAATAAAGAGAAATGCTGTTTTCACAGGAGGGGAAAATAAAGCTATTCTCCCGTTTTTCTGGCCAGCATGAGCATTTTCAGACGTGGGAGCAGTCCTGAGCCCCTCTCAAAACATCTGATGCTGTAAGGCTGGGCAGTTGCATGCAGTCTGTTCAATAGGGGTAGCCCCCACGGAGCCTGCTCCTTTAAGGGCGTGGATGCAGAGATGTGCACGGCCAGGGAGTGGGGTGTGAATGCTGCTGCCCAGAAGCTGGGGGGTGAGGGGAAAGGCTGGAAGGTCCCTACCCTGCACTGGGGGGTCCTGATGTGGAGACTAAGGGAGTGAGGGCCAGGCGTGTAGAGGCCTGACTGCTGGGGGCAGTGCCCATGCCGCAGGTAGCGGCTGGGGAGAGCTACAGCCCAGGAAAGCTGTGAGCCAGAGGGCCCCTGCCCTGCGGAGGGCTGGCGTGTGCCCGGGCTCTGGGCCGGCCTGGCCCCCATGGCTGACTCGGGTGAGTGCCGCCCATGCCCGCACACGCACACTGCTGCGGGTCGGAGCCGTCCCCGGTCAGCGCCAGCAGCTCCAGCTCCTTGAGGCGGATGCCCAGCTCGCAGATCTCCCCGTCCGGCGGCAGCTGCTGCCCCGGGCCCCGCGGGGCGGCGCCGCTGTCGGCCGCGGGACAGAAGAAGCGCAGCGGCTCGTATGGGATGGGCGCCAGCCCGGCCGGCCAGGGGCGCGGGCAGCTGCGGGCGGCCGCAGGAGCCGGAGCCGGGCCCAGGCCGGGAGGGGGCCGCTGGGGCCCGGCCGCGCCCCCCCGCAGGGGCACGCAGAGCTTCCGCCAGAGGCCGCAGTCCGCCAGCGGGGGGGCGCTGGGCGCGGCGCGGTCGTAGAGGGACGGGAAGTACAGGGGCCGCGGCGCCCGCTGCTGCTGCTGCTGGCTCATGGCGCCGCCGGCGCGGCCAACCGCCGCTGCCCTGGAGACGGCGGAACGGCTGGGGGAGGGGGGAGTGATGGGGCCAAGGGGGAGGGGCAGCGTAGCCGAGGGCGATGGGGGGGGGCAGCTGGGGGGGGGGGAGTAGCGCTCCCAACCTTCCAGGGCTGGCTTGGGCGCTCCAGAATTCGTGTGATGAAATCTACAGGAACAGGACAGGTCCAACCAAAATTGGCAACCCTTGGTGGGAGGCGTGGGGGGAGGGGCACTAGGTGGTGGGGCAACTGCTGGGAGAAAGGCTCTGGACACAGAGCTGCCCGAAGCACCTGCCTGGGAGTGGAGTTGCTTTGTGACTGTGCTGGGGGGGGTCATTCCACGTGGGACATTGATACCGTTTCTGGGCCCTGTCCGGGGCAAAACCCCAAAGGTCAGCTTGGCACAGGCCTTTTTTGTTTACCCAAGTCTAACTGTGTATCAGGGAGCAGGTGCCAAGAGTGCCCCTTTCTTAGTGACCTGCTGCTAGGGTTGTCAGGTGTCTGGTTTTTGACCGTAATGCCTGGTTGAAAAGGGACCTTGTTGGCTCGCTGCCCAGGTCGTTCAAAGTCCAGTTGGTGGTGTAGCAGGGCTGGAAAGCTCCCTGCTCCGTGCAGCTCCCGGAAGTGGCTGACATCTCTCTCCAGCTCGGGGGCAGCCATGGGGGCTCTGCGTGCTACCTCCGCCCTAAAGGCCAGGTCCACAACTCCTATTGGCTAGGAACAGCAGCCAATGGGAGTTGCGGAGCCAGTGCTTAGGGCGGGGGCAGCATGTGAAGCCCTGTGACGGCCCCTTTGCCTAGAAGCTGGAGGAACATGCGGGCCGCTTCCAGGAGCCTCCTGAGGTAAGTGCCACCAGGAGCCCATGCCCCAACAGCTTCCTGCCCCTCAACACTCAGCCCCATAGAATCACAGAATATCAGGGTTGGAAGGGACCTCAGGAGGTCATCTAATCCAACCCCCTGCTCAAAGCAGGACCAATTCCCAACTAAAGTACCCCAGCCAGGGCTTTGTCAAGCCAGGCCTTAAAAACCTGGAAGGAAGGAAGGAGATTCCACCACATTCCTCGGTAACCCATTCCAGTGCTTCATCACACTCCTAGTGAAAAAGTTTTTCCTAATATCCAACCTAAACATCCCCCACTACAACTTGATACCATTACTCCTTGTTCTGTCACTTGCTACCACCAAGAACAGTCTGGATCAATCCTCTTTGGGACCCTCTTTCAGGTAGTTGAAAGCACCCAGTCTGGAGCTCTCTCCTGCACCCTGAACCCCTCATTTTGGGCCCACCCCAGAGCCTGCATCCCCAGCCGGTGCTCTCACCCCCTCCTGCACCCCCAGCCCCCTGGTGAAAATGAGTGAATGAGCAAGGGTGGGGAAGAGCGAGTAACTGGGGTGGTGGTGGTGGATTGAGCGAAGGTGGGGCCTTGGAGAAGGGGTGGGGCTAGGTTGTTCAGTTTTTTCTGCTGTTAGAAAGTTGGCAGGCCTACCTGCTGCTGCCCCTATACCCATGGCACTTGGACATTTATTGCTATCTGTAACTTTCTACAACAAATTAGTATAAATGATATTGACAGAGATTTGATGGTATGAGATTCTGTGTTTCATCCAATATCACTTCTTTACAGAGATGTGTGTCCTTCCAAGGCCACAGCCTGATGCTAAGGGGAGTAACTTGGAAGGGATAATGCTCACAGAAACAATTCTGGTATCTATTTATTAAATAAATTCTGGAAGGGAATGGCCATAGATAGTCACTACTGTTACAGACCACTTTGTGTCAGAAATAAGTTAAAGAAATTAGGTAGTAGGAGAGACCTATTTCTGTCTTTAAGCAGCCAATCGAGGGCCCCAAGAAAATCTGATGCCTAGTAAAAGTGCACTTTAAAGGGACACTGTTAAATTGAAAATTACCTTTGTCAAAACATTTTGTATCCTTTATCATTGCCAGTAGCAGCTAAATTTACTAAAAATCGCTCAAATGCCTATGGAACAAATCCTGCTACAATTTCCATGCCTCCTGAGAACTGTGCATGTAGTGAGACAAGGGATCTTCTGCACAACTTCCTTTATTGAAAATGTGATGTTGTCTGTCAAGGATGCGTGATTAGACTTTGAAAGCAGCATTTTTGCAAGTACTGATTGAACAGTACAGTATCTTTAAAGGAAGAGTCTTAGCTGTCTATCCTTAAGCCCACCCATAAATAGGGGAAGTGGATTTTTGAGGGGTGGGGAAGGAGCAGGAGGGAGTAGTAATGACACATAGTGGCTTTCACTTTTAGATTGCTTGTTCAAATTGAGCCCAGGTTGAAAGCGTCTGTGAGCCCAAGATTGCATCTCTTCTGCACATAAATCTCCCATTGAATTCAGTGGGAATTTTGGGAGTTCAGGGACTCCAAGATCTGACCCTATGTCATTAACATCAGATGGCTAGTTGGTGGTCTGTGTGAAATCAGTCTGGTGATCTCAGTCCTGAACTCAGTGATCAGTGTTCCCATAACAAAACTCCCCATCTCACATGGCACTAATTGGCAGGATTGGTGATAATATAGACTGAGAGGCCAACCTTTTCCATGGGACAGGGAGCCTGAAAATTCTCAGCCTTACTGGTACTGTAGTTTCTTCAGGGCAGGTTTGAGGCACATTGACAGGGACTTTTAGGGATGGTTGCAATGCAATGAAATCTGTTCTGTGAGTGAAAGGTCTTTAGGGCTTGTGGCCGTATCTTACAATTAGTACATTCACATAGGGTGAAGTTAACCACAGTGCACTGAACCTGCACAAGCCCCATTGAACTGCTGATGTAGGCTTAAGTGTTGCATGGACCCCATGCATTGAGATGAATTCAACCCATCATATTTTTAAAGTCTTCTCTTGAATAAAATGAATAGAGCCCTGCACAGATACACAAATATGTATCCGCATCCGATCTGCGGATGTGGATATCTGCAGATATTCACAGGTTTGCAGGGCTCTACGATGGGGGCTGGGCTGAGGCGTCAAGGCATCTCCCAGTCAGGCAGAGCCGGAGGCACCTGTGGGGAGCCCACACAAAGTTGTGGACCCTCCACCTGCCCTCCGCTGGCCAGGAAGCCTGGGGGTCGGGGACACGGCCAGGGGCTGCTCTCAGCTGCTCCTCTTGCCACGCATGGCTGGCAGGTTGAGGGTCTGTTCCGGCTTCCCAGCTGGGCTCCATGCTGGCCTGGCCAGTGGGAGAGCGGAGACCTGGGTGGCTGCCCCTGGGGGTTGCTCGGGCTCCCTGCCCAGGGCAGGTGGAGGGTCCGCTGCGGCTCCCCACAGTTGCCCGCCTGGCTCTTATCGTTGCTGGACTGTGGCTCTGAGCTGCCCCTCCCCCCACCGGAGCAGGGTCAGGGAGAGCCGCGCTAGCAGTTGTGGGGAGCCAGGGTGGACCTTCCACCTGCCCTGGGGGGGGGCTCGAGCAGTGTCCCAGACGCCCCCTCCCCAGGACAGGTGGAGAGACCCAAGCTCCCCCCAGCTACCAGAACAGCTCTCCCGGACTCAGCCCTGGCTGGGAAGGGGGGTGACTTGGAGCCACAGCCCAGCAATAAGAACCAGGTGGGCAGCTGGGTGGAGCTGCAGCAGACCCTCTATCTGCCTTGGACAGGGGGCCCGAGCAGCCCCTGCCCAGTGTCCCAGCCTCCCTGCTCACTGTCCCTGGCCCCCAGCCTTAGGATGACCAGATGTCCCGATTTTATAGGGACAGTCCCAATATTTGGGGCTTTTTCTTTTATAGGCTTCTATTACCCTCTACTCCCTATCCTGATTTTTCACGCTTACTGTCTAGTCACCCTGCCCAGCCTCCCTGCTCAGTGTCCTTGCCTCAGCCCCCAGCCCTTCCACCCAGGGCAGGTAGAGGGACCCAGGCTCCCCACAGCTGCCAGTACAGCTTTCCCTGACCCAGATCTGCTGTGTGTGGGGGTGGGGGGCTCAGAGCCACAGCCCAGCCATGGTAAGAGCCGGGTGGGCAGCTGTGGGGAGCCGTGGCATACCCTCTACTTACCCTGGGCATGGGGCCCTAACCGCCCCCCACCCAGTGTCTCTGCCCCCCAGACCTCCCGCCCAGGGCAGGTAGAGGATCCATGCCATGGTTCCTCACAGCTGCTTGCTGGGCTCTTACCGTCAGAGCCCTGCGCGGATACAAAATTTGTATCCGCATCTGCACGGCTATCCGCAGATATAAAGTGCATATCCACTGATATGCAGGGCAGTAAAAATAAATATTTTGGTATTATCTGTTGCTAGAAACAGGCAGCTTTCTTATTCTAGTTGTAATGTTCTGTGCTGCTGGCTAATATATGAGTGGGTGCTGCTTTTGAAATTTTGCGGATGCAGACACTAAATATAAAAGCAACTGACAGTGCCTTTGAATATGATAGAAGCTGAAAGATAAAAGGCTGGGTTCATCCAACACTTTATTTCCCTATGCATTATTTATGGAATATATTTAATTTAAATGGATAATCAGAACAGATTTATTATTGTGGTATATGAAAGATGCTTCAGCTAGTAAAACTCTTTTAATATTTTATAGTCACACTTGGGGAAGAATAAACACCACTCGTGTTCTTGAGGAACTGAACAAATGTTCACAACTTGATTGTAGAAGGGTACTCAGTAATGATTTCAGTGCAGTTCATGTTAGTAGTGACTGGAAATCATTTCTGTACATTGGTTCTTGAGTGGCTTATGTGAAATGAGTCATCCGTTTTAGCCCATTTCCTACTTGGCAGGTATCAGCATCTTGGGAACCACCACATCAGTTGTCACTAATTGACAATGTCAGTAGAGATGCTAAGCATTGAATGGATATGGAGTGAAAACTGCCCTTTTCTCTAGGGAGGTTCATTCCCAGTTAGATTGGAGGAACATTGGATTGGTGGCATGCAGAAGCTCAAATATTTGTACCAAACTGTCATTCTTTGACAAATAGATCTCTCTGGCTCCTTCATGAAGTCCACTTATGGATGTAAAACCATCTTTGCTCTGAGACAAAGTTCAGGATCTATCCAATCTGTATACTACGTCTTTTGCTAAATGGGTCAGAAAAATGAAATCTCTTACAGGCAGACTTGGAGTGGCTAGAGGCATTTCATGTACACAGTGACAAATCCTGAGCATAAAATGGTTTGATTTTAAACAAAATGTCAATCTATCAGACATCTGGCCTTTCTTCATTCACTCATGATATTCAAAAGCGGCATTGTATGCATTTCATCCACTTGCTAGGTTGGACAAAAATAACCCAGAACACCATGCTCTCAATCTCTGTCAGGCTCGGTTGAGCCTACCTGATGCCATCCATGAGGCAGCCCCTGAGATATGTGGATTTGCAGGATTGTGCCAGATTTGGGAACTTCACAATGTTTGGGGTGAAGCCATTAACTGTGGTCACTCTGGCTGGTGCAGTGGTCCTTAATAGACTTACTGGGTTTCATGATGATGATGAAATTTAAATAAAAGAAGGTCCCTTTTATTTGATCATTATTCATGTGTTTGGCACTGTACATCATAAAAGTATTCTAAGGAATTTACTGTAAATCTGACACAGAGGATACGTGTACATACGATAGAAATTTTTTTAAAAATCCCTCCATCTCTGAAGTATTATCATCAAAAGCCCTCACGGAAGAAATATGTTTTAATATAATTTAAGGATATTTATATGGATATTAAGAACATCCAGAGCTGGGGTCGGGAAGGAATTTTCCTCCAGGGAAGATTGGCGGAGGCCCTGGAGGTTTTTCACCTTCCTCTGCAGCATGGGGCACGGGTCATTTGCTGGAGGACTCTCTGCACCTTGAGGTCTTTAAGCCATGATTTGAGGACTTCAGTAACTCAGACATAGGTTAGGGGTTTGTTACAGGAGTGGGTGGGTGAGATTGTGTGGCCTGCATTGTGCAGGAGGTCAGACTAGATGACCATAATGGTCCCTTCTGACCTTAAGTCTATGAATATATGAATCTATGAATTACTGATAATGTTTTGGAAGGGATTTTAACCTTGTGCTTCAGGGCTTAAGCCAGTCTCCAAGTATTGGGGATCAGGGTGATAAATAATGTGGGGGCAGATATCTCTCACATCTGCATACTGTGTGGTTCTTGCACCTTTCTCTAAAGCATCTGGTACCGGCCACTGTCAGAGGGCAGGACACTGGATGAGATGAACATTGGCACAGATGCAGTGTTGCAAATCCTGTGCTCCTAGGAGAGAGAAAAGGGAGGAGGGAACTCTTGTAACATGAGGAGGGAATTTCAACTGTAAGGGGCAATACGGAAGAAAATATGAAGGCAAGAGTAGGAGGAAGGTATGAGGAACCATTGAAGAGGGAAGTTTGAGAGAAGATAACATAGTACAGGTAGTTATAGCACAGTTTTTTCCTTTACTAGTTTCCTTTTCCCATGATTAGATAATACAAAGATAGGCAATATAAAAGTGATTAGCTGCATTTTCCCAAAATAAATGGGTTCCACATACTTAAAAAAATTCTTGATACACGATTCTATATGCTGGATGCTGAAACCTGGACCTTAAAAACAATACTGAAAGTACTTTTTATCTTCCTGACAAAATAAATGGGGAGCATATGCTACTAGTGCTAATAAAATGGATTTTGCTGTCTTTGGCGCCATCTAATGTTTTTTTTTTTCTGGCATTGTATTAAAGAGTGCTTAATTTCCATGTGACGGTCAATATGCTGATAACACGTCTTTTGTACAAAAATGTTTTTGGAACCTATAAAAAGAATTAGGGATCAGATACAAGGCAGAAGACTGACACTGAGCACAGGACATTGAAAGGCTGTCAGATATAATTCACTGTGGCATACCATAGGTTTTAAAGCTCTACTGATACTCATAACTTGTGTGATTCTCTCCTTGATTTCATGTGTAATCACTGACAGCAAGCTTGCCTGGATGGCAAGTAAAAGCTCCTAGTTCTGATATTCCGAAATGAGGATAATAGCATTCAAACTGCTATCTAGTCATTTCTTGGGACTGTGGCTATTAGTCAAGATGCTTTTGGTGTAATTTGGTATTTCTGTAGTTAGTTACAGACATCCTGGGTTAATGTGTGACTATTAATATATGTTAATAGTCATGTCTAGGGGTCAATTTAAATGGCAAAATCCTGAGATCACTTTTATAGGAGGTTATTAAGTTGGATAAATTGTTATTTTGATGTCTTCTGGAGCAGAACATTCAGAAAACCAAATATACATGGAGGATAGGTCCATCAATGGCTATTAGCCAGGATGGGCAGGGATGGTGTCCCTAGTTTCTGTTTTGCCAGAAGCTGGGAATGGGGAACAGGAAGAAAGGAACTGGAAGACAGGATACTGGGTTAGATGGACCTTTGGTCTGACCCAGTGTGGCCGTTCTTATACAAAATATGATAAAGGACATTTGGTGTCAGAGAAAAAGCATTGCTGTTTGGTATAATTAACAGGAACAAAAGTAAGCTTTCCAGAAGTTCATTAAGGTCTGTGTGGTGTTCTTGTCTTATGCAGCTGCACAGAGGAGTTAGCCCTTCACACGTGGCAACGTAGTGCATTTTTTGGTGCAGAATTTTTAATTATTTGACACTGAATGCCCTCAGGAATAGTTATGGATCTACAAAGCGGGTGCTATGGCCCCAGCTTAGGATCAGTCTCTGGGAGAACTCCCTTCATTGAGCCAGACCACCTAGGGATAGTCTAATTATTCCTCAGGGCAAGCCACACAGCATCACCACCTCTTTAGGCTGGACTGACACAGGAGCTCTTTTCTGATCCAGGAAATGGACAGTATATTTGGCCCAGTGAGTGGGGAGGGCAGCCTTGGCAGACAGTTTGGAGAAACTGTAGCCTACTTGGGCTCCAGGGTGACACTGGTATGCTTAATATGTATTTAAATCCATTTGTTATATTTTCTCTGTAATGTTTATCTTAATAAATGTGCTGGGTTAGAAAGAGCTGTGTGGTAACTTGTAATTGCTGGCAACACACTGTTCCTAGCCTTTGGAGAGAAAACAAAACACAGGTGCTGGCCTTCAGGCAGCCTGGCTTGCTTGGGTATCACAGTGTAAGACAGGGAGCTGTACAGCCTTAAAATCCCTGGTCTGGAAGGAAAGAGAGAGATGATAGTTGGGAGCCAGAAACTTTAAGTGGGTGTGCTTTTAAGGGGGGATAACAGGTGGGGTTACTCTGAAACTGTGACAGTAAGTTCTAATGGCATTCTGCCTCCGGGGGGTGTCTGAAGCTGAATGGTCCATTGTGTTGTACTCCAGGCTGTGCCTAAAGGCACAATCTAGCTCTAAACTATTATGTAAACACCTGTAAAAGCGTATGAGTGGGAATAAAACTTGAGAACCATTAATGGCTATACAGTGGAGTGCACTGAAAGACAAGTCATGCACCATATGGGCAGATCTTAACCAACTGTAGAATTGGGAACACTGGGTGGTGGCTGTGGTGAGCCTGAACCCAGAAAGCAATCAATCTAGCATTCGGTTTTGGAAGGTAGCTGGTCTACTACCAAGCACAGGCCTGTGAGTGAGGAGACTACTTGAAGCTGTATTTCTGCCTGTCACTGACTCCCTGTGTGACTTAAGGCAAAATAGTTAAACTATGTTTTCTTCATTTGTAAAATGGGTGTAGTAATACTTCCTCCCCTTTGTAAAGCACTTGGAGATCTTTGGGTTAAAAGGGCTACTTAAGTTATAAATACTATTTCTTATTACATAGGTCTTGAGTTCTATTTTTAGCAGTCTTAAGGTTTTTCATAATAGGGGCTTGGGACAAAATTTTTCTACTCTTTCTAAAAGTGATGTAGCTCCATTGGTGGTAGCGACAGTGAGAGGCCTAGCACAGACAGAGGTCCTGATGTTCTTAGCATTATCAGCTAACCACGCACAGGCCTAAACGACACCATATAAAACAATGGAAGCAGCAAGAGCCTTGTCTACACTAGGGTCCCCTTGTTGCTACCTTTTAAGGCTATTGCTGGTGTTAGCAATGGAGGGGAATTTTTGCTAGAAATCCTTTGTTTAGAAACAGTCTTAAATAGATTTAAGCAGGTGAACAATTGTCTACAAGCAGTGACCATAGTATTTTCTAGCATGTGTCCATTCAACTTCACGTAGTCTAGAGACTGTTGATAACGTTTTAATTTTGAATATATTTTTGTCTTGCACTTTATGGCTCATTAAGTGTGACATACCAGCTACTTTAGAGTTCTTATGGTTCACTCAGTAAATATTGCAACATGAGAAGGAAACTGGAAATGGAGAGAAGACAATTACACTTTTCACATACACTAACAGTAGCCTCTCAAAGTCATTTGCAAACATTAAACTGATAAGTAATTATACAGCACTTGGGGTAGGTAAGTGTACTCATTTGACAGCTGAGTAGACTAAGGTACAGAAGCTAGGGGGCTGATCTTGCTAATCCTTAATCAGCCTGCCTTAAATAACGGGCCATGTCAAGGGTGAAAAATGACTGAGATAACATTATAAAGATTCTGAGTCACGAGGAAAAAATTGTTATCTCCTTGAAGGTTCACCGATGGATTGGCCCTATTAACAATAAGGGTTGTCTTGTCAATCGGGTTGGACCATAGATATGGGCAAGCAAACATCACCTTTGGAGTTAAACAATTGTTTTAAAACTGGCATAGCTTATGTTTGGATTTGGTAATAAATCTGTGTTCAAAAAACATAAGAGACATCCAAAATTTGTAGCTAAACTGCCTATATATAAAATGGGGGATCATAACTCTTGCTTCAAAAACAAGTTTATATACTAGTGTAGGCTAGCAATGGTAATGCAGAATAGCCATACTGACTGTAGGAGGTCTGCTTTCATCCAGCAGAGGGAGTGATACGCTTACATTCTGTGTAACATACTATCAAGTATATCAAAATGCATCTGTATCCATATTTTTTTTTTTAAATATAGTGTTTGTGGAAAATGCTGGATTGTTGGTTTTGGAGAGAGAAGCCTCCTATTTATGTACCAAACAGAAACAGTACAGACAGCTGCAGTGCAAAAATCTTGAGAACACTCCACTATTGTGCCTCAATTCTGGCCTAAACTCCTGGCCTATATTACAAATGCTACTTCTGAGGGCATTCTGTACCAAAAAATGAAAAATTCTGTGCACAATATTTTAAAATTCTGCACATTTTATTTTTCAATAAATGCAGGGGTTCCAGCACGGCTGTGGGGAGCACAGGCCACTGGCTGCACAAAGGTGGGAGATCACCCCGCAGCCTCCCCACCCTCGGGACACAGACTCATCGTGGGGGCTAACCCTGATCCTGACACAGCACAAGGCCTGGGCCTGCCCCAGAAACACTCTAGGACTCTGCCCTCTGCGCCAGACGTACCAGGTGTGGGGCAGGCAGGCTCAGCCAGGCAGGATCCAAGTGTGGAGAGGCTCAATGTGGGGGGATCCAGGTGTGCAGTGAGAGGATTCTGTGTGGGACAATCTGGGTGCAGGCAGCTCAGTGGGGGATCTAGATGTGGGCGGATCTGGATGCACAGAGTCTTGTTGGGGGGGAGGTTTGTTTCCAGGTGTAGGGGCAAGGGGACTCTGCAGGGGCTTCCAGGTGAAAGTAGTTGGGCCGTAGTGGAAGGGCCTGGGCATGGGGGTTTCAGCAGGGGGGTCAAGGTGCTGGGGAAGTGGGGATTGGTGGGGTGGGAGGTCTGGGTGCTGCTAATTGGGGATCAGTGGCATGGGGGGGTCTGGATGTGTGAGGGCTCAGGGTGGTGCAGGGGGTGGGGCTTGTGTGCAGGGAGCTCAGTGGGAAGTGGTCTGGGTGCAGGGGTGGGAGTATGGAGGCAGAGATCTGGGGACAGGGAGCTCCAGATGCTGGGGTTAAGGTTCAATGAAGTGGTGTTTGGGTATGGAGGGCAAGGTGGGTTCTGAGTTTATGGGGTGAGCCTTGTTGGGGGTGTCTGGGTATGGGAGGTTCAGATGCACGGGAGTGGGTTGTACAGTGACCCCTCCCCCTGCAGCTGAGGAGTGATGGGGGCAGGAAGCAGGGGAGGATGCTGAGCTTTCTGTTTGGGGGTGGGTCTGACACAGCCCCAGCCACTTCTTGCAGGGGAAGAGGAAGTCCCATCTTCTTCTGCCTCCACCCCAGCCGAGACTAGCTGCTGATTCTGGCTCAAGGTAGAGCCACTGGCTGGGGTGTTCCCAGCCCTGTGGTGACTTACCTCTCTGCTGGCTGCTCCAAGTTCCTGAAGCAATGTACCTGCGCAGCGAGGGAGTGGTGCGTGATTGCTCTTGCAACTTCCTGGGCTTAGCTGGGACAGTCTGGATACATGGGGGCTGGGCAGATGAGGGAGCAGCTCCCTGTACAGTGTTCCCTCCCTCTGAGGAGTGAAGGGGGCAAGAAGTAGTGTGGGGGCGTGGCACTTCCTGCAACTGGGGGAGGTATCTGGGGGTGGATCTGGCCCATTCCCATCTGCTCCTTGCAGGGGAAGAGGAAGTTCTGTCCTCCCCAGGCCAGCTGGGACTAGCAGCTGAGCCCAGCACAGGGTAAGAGCCACTGGCTAGGGCATCCCCAGCCCCCTCCTACTCCGTAATGATTTATGTCTCCGCTGGCTGCTCTGGGCACCTGAAGCAATGCATGTACGCTGCTGGGGAGGGGCATGAGACCGCTCTTGCGGCTTCCCTTTGTTTCCTGTCATTTTCTGCAGGGAAGCAAAGAAATCTGCAGGGGGGCATGAGCCACTGCACACATGCAGAATTCAGAATCCCCCCAGAAGTAGCAGCTTGGGTGTCTAGTTGCAGTGTAGACATACCCTCCTCTAGTCTTGGACCTCTTACCCTTACCTGGCTCGGGGTGAATTATTGCAATTCTTCCACTCTTAGAGCAGGAGCCAGGTATGCTAACCTGTCAATACCAACTGCTTATTGCCCTGCAGGTCTGAGTAGGTTTCAGGAATCTGCTTTTTCTCCTTTCAGGACCAATGATCTTGATCAACAGTCTTCTTAAAATAGTCTTTTTATTTAGCAATTGGAACAAACCACTAGAGAAAAAGGATTTTAAAACAATAAACAGCCTACATGCATATTTGGTCTGATCCAATCTTATGTTTCACTACAAGCTGAGTTAGACAGACTTTCTTCTTAAATTTTGGGAACAGAAGAGAATCATATATTCTCCTAGCAAGCCCAGCTCCTTCTTTGTCTGTGATTCTTAATCTGATTCTCTCAGGCTGTGTCTTCATCGACAAAATGTGTTTTAACTGTGGAATAACTAGAGTGTGTGGTATATGTGATGGGTTGGATCACAGAAGCCCCATTAGGAACTGCCAGCTGATGTGCCAAGACTACTTCTGACCCTGCTTTCCTGTCCTGGCAGCTTAGGACTCCAGCCCCCTGTCTTGTTGAGCCAGACACGCCAGTCTGCTCCAACACAGACCCAGGGTCTGAACCACATGCCCCAAAGCTGTAAACTTAACTGAAAGCAGCTTACGGAAGTGTTCCTGTCTTTAACACTCAGATTTCCAACTCCCAATGGGGTCTAAACCCCAAATAAATCCTTTTTACCCTGTATTAAACTTATACAGGGTAAACTCATAAATTGTTTGCCCTATATAACACTGATAGCGAGAGATGCACAGCTGTTTGCCCCCTCTAGGTATTAATACATACTCTGAGTTAATAAGTAAAAAGTGATTTTATTAAATACAGAAAGTAGGATTTAAGTGGTTCCAAGTAATAGCAGACAGAACAAAGTGAATTACCAAGTAAAATAAAATAGAACACGCAAGTCTATGTAAGAAAACTAAATACAGAAAAACCTCACCAGTTCCAGTAAGTTTCCTTTTACAGACTAGTCTCCTTCTAGTCTGGGTACAGCAATCACTCGCACCCGCTGTAGTTACTGTCCTTTGTTCCAGTTTCTTTCAGGTAGCCTCTCCACTCCCAAAGTATATCTCTTTAGCCAGCTGAAGACAAAATGGAGGGGTCTCCCAGAGGTTTAAATAGACTTTCTCTTGTGGGTGGAGACCCCCTCCTCACTCCTGCACAAAGTCCAGCTCCAAGATGGAGTTGTGAAGTTACAAGGGCAAGCCGCATGTCCATGCATGACTCAGTTTTTACCAGCCAAGCCACATTCCTGGGAAGGCTCAGATGTGGACTGGCTTCTTCAAGTTCATTGTTGGTTAAGTGGTTTTTGATTGGGCACTTAATTTGCACTTTTGTCAAGAAGTTGACCATATGCTCTACTAGGCTAGTTAAAATTAAGCCAGTACACAGCCAATGTTCATAACTTTGAATACAAAAATGATACATGCATACAAATAGGATGAATACATAGATATGTTACACGGCACATGTAGCCTAAAACATATCACACATATATTCATAAGCATATTCCATAAAGCCTTATGGGGGGCGCTGTCACAGTGTATTCCTGTAAAAACATAACAGAGACAAGGCACTTCAGCTTTGCTACAAGATAAACTAGAGAGACAAGATGGATAAGGTGATATCTTTTACTGGACCAACTTCTGAGCTCTTCAGGTCTATATAGCTGGAAAGTTTGTCTTTCACCAATAGAAGTTGGTCCAATAAAAATATTACCTCATCCACCTTGTGTGTGTCATATCTTGGGACCAACACAGCGACAATGGTGCAAACTACAAGGTGAACTACTAGTGGGTGGTATAGTGCTGACCTCTGCCAGCTACCTCTTGGTAAACAGTACAAGTGGCTTGGGATTTCACAGTGAGATAATTATTGCTTTTGTTTCCTTGCTTTAAAAACAAACAAACAAACAAAACCTCAATCTTTTAACACAATCTCAGGCTGTGTCTACACTACGCACCTTTTAGCGACACGGCTGTGCCATTACAGCTGCGTCTCCGAAAGGCATGCAGTGTAGCCACTGTTTGTCGGCAGGAAAGAGTAGAGTGAGTGTGCGTGTGTGTGCGCGCACATGCTTTCTTTTTTAAACACCTCTGAAGTACAAAAGTTTTGTCTTTCACTCCTAGTGTAGACAGAGCCTCAGTCTGACCTTATGCCATTTAAAGTAGCTTTGGTGCTCTCCACAAGAGGAGGCTACAGCAGTTAAGGCTATTTGCTCTGGCATTGTGTCTTAACGACCCTTAAATGTTAAGCTACTCTTTGGCTGTTTACGATGTCTACACTGGCAATGGAACAACACAACTTTTGTCTTTCAGAGGTGTTAACCTCCCCCTTCCCCTCCCCCAAAAGACAAAAGTTCTGCCGCGACAAGCACCAGTGTGAACAGTGCGTTATCAGCAGGAGCCTTCTCCTGCCAGCTCTTTTCCTAAGTGAAATATCCAGTGCTTTCTATGGTACTGAAAACACCATAGCTGGTGGCCGGCCAAGATACAGTCTTAACTATTAAAGAGAACCCTCATATTTTGTCAGACATGTCATATCTCAATATATGCCCCCAGGGTCATCTATTTCTTCATATTTTGTATGTATTTGTAGCCAGTTCCTCAGCAGGGATAAATCAGCATCAAGAGAGCTCTATTGATTATAGCAGCTGAGGATCTATCCTTAAATACATATCTTATTCAGTGAACAAATGTTATGATGACACTTGGACATTCATATGTTTGCAATTTTTCTCCTTATAGATTGATTTATACATCTTTTTTACTTTTATCTCTTTAAAATGTTTTCCTTGCTCCTTGATGAAGTTAATTGTTTTCATTGGAGCATATATGATGATTTATTGCCCACTTTTTTGTGGACCTTTAAAATATCCTGTTTCTTAATTTGGAGTTCCCCTGTTACATTTTTTTCCTTCTACATTGCTCCTTTTAAAAGGGCATTTGTCAAAGTGTTGGATACCAGCACTTTTCTCTTCCTATAAATCATTTATGGGTGCTTGCATTGTTCTAGGACTATATCCAATATAAATGTCTATAAAATATCTTGTGATTTCTGCAAATTTTTTCCGTTAATTAGAAATTAATGATGAAATATCTCCATTAAATGGACTTTACTTAGGAACTCATAAATTTTAGTTAATATAAAGCGGTTAGGCATACTTTTTTAATGCTGTCAAGATAAATGTAATAATCATATATCAAAACTTTATGATGGCTTTTCTGGTCATGTACCTTTGTTTTTAACAGACATTTAGCATGTTACTTTAATCACACTCCTTGGAGTGGCAGTTTCTCCCAACCTGAAGTGGAAAGGCCAAATCAATGCAGTTAGAAGGAAGGTGGTTTGATATATTGCCATTATGAAACAAAATAGTGCCTGCTTACACAATCTGCATGCTGTGTGATCATATGGAATACGTTTTCCCTATTTGGTAAGTAGCTTCTCCAATTGTCCAAATAAATGGCAACACAGGGGTTCAAGATTATTGTTGATGACAAAGAAATTCTATCATTTGACTATTGTCAGTTTCCTCATTAAATTGGATTTTCTATTGGGGAGGGTGATGCTGTGATATAGTATAATTGCCTTTCGCTTTGGAGACTTGGTTTCAAACATCCAAGACATTGGAAACCTGCCACAGTCTGGATTCAGACTTATGTCTAAAGGTGATAGATATTTTTAAATAATATATGAGGGAAATAATGCAACAAAGGAAGTATCTTAACATTACAAATTGTGGACATTTCTGAGGAAAGACTCTGGCTTGGTTTACTGATCAATCAAATTGTTTGACTCCAACCAGTGGCTTCTTAGGAGCTAAAATGCTGGACTGGACAAATCATTAGAAAATATACTTCAAAAACAATCTTTCACAGGCAGGATGATGGACAGCATGACCTAAGAGACCTTTTTCTTCTATTTCTACTTTGACTCTCTCTGATTCTGTAGTTATCTCATTACCTAGTATCTTTCTCAACACTTCACTATGTTATTTTAAACCCATACAGAACTCTGCATTTCTTAGCCTCCACCTGAATTTCAGTTTTTTGTTGGCGTATCTCCTTAATCAGCGGGTGCTTCATATAGAGCTATGAGAATAACTGACTTGTTTTGCTTCACTGACGGTTCCAAAAAACTGAAACACAAAAAATTATATTGGGCTGAAGCAAAACTTTTTTTGTTGTTTGAAATGTTTAGCCAATCAAAATATTTTTCAAGTGTCTCAGGTTGAAGAATTTTTTTTGTTCATCTCAAAGTAAAATGTTTCACTTGGATTCTCCGTATTAATATTTAACTTTTTTTTTAAATTTTCTAAAATGAGAAATTTTCAAACACATCATTTCAATCTGAAAATCAAAATGTTCTGACTTTCAGATTTTTTACATGAACAATTTGTTGAAATTTACATGAATTTGTGAAATGTTTGTGTTGCCAAATTTACAATTTTTTTTCACTGAAAAGTTTTTCAGCTAAATTTTTTTACCTAGTTCTACTATATTGAGACAATAAATTGATTGAACCCAATTCTGCTCCATGGCAAAACTCATCAATTTCAAAGGGAACAGGTCCATTATTTGCAAGTTGTGGAGCTGACTTGTGTAGTTAAGACAGTTTCACATTTCAGCCCTGGACTGTGGGATTTTGGCTTCAGCCCCGGGCCCCAGCATGTCTAACACCAGCACTGAGAACCCCATTAAAATGGGATACTGACCCACAGTTTGAGAATTGCTGCTAAAGGATATATCCACATAGAACAACAACAAAAATAATTACATTGTGACCAAGCATCACAATCACTGGCAGAAAAAGTGCTCTAGAACTCCAAAATGAGAGCAGCTTTCTGACTATCCTAATACAGCACAGAAGGACCAACTATACCAACAGCAGACAAGGGTATAGGTGAACTATAAGGCATCGCTGCACATGCATGCATCACCGCACAAGTGAGAAGGAGGCAGGGTGCACTTTAGATGTAGCTTAGAATCTGGCCCACAGCCTCTGTAGGACTGCTGATATTTCAAATAAGCAATTGCTTGTGGGACTGGTAAATCTGATTTTATAGGTTGAAAATGACAGTCCTCAACAGTATACCCGATTAAAATAATCAGTAATCAAAAAGGCAAGGGGTGTGCGTGTGTGTGTGTGTGTGTGTGTGTGTGTGCGCGCATATAGATAGTTGCACTAAAATCTAGCTTGGAGATGCAAAGGATTATGACAAGAGAAGTGTGGGATTTCTAAGTATATGTTAGCCTTAAGACCCATGTGCCAAAAAAATTGAAACATATACTGATGACTCAAAATCTCTCTGCTCAAGACCTGTTTCTTTCTGTTCAACCCTACATCTCTGTCTGGTCTTTCATCAATCTCCTCATAGACATTCTGTCATCTGCAGTTGTCACCTTAAATTCATCATGGCCAAAGCTGGGCTTTTGATCTTTCTCTCAGAGGCCCTCCCTTTTCCTTCCTTTCTTCATCACTATGGACAAACCCCCATTCTCAAAATCACTCAAGCGCATAACCTGACTGGTACAATTGGCAGGGTCCTCTTTCTACACTTGCACATCTAGTCAGGGTCTTGTTTTGCTGCTTCTTCCTACATAATGTTCAGCATCTTCTCCGTCCACACCACCAAAAATCTCACTCATGCCCTAATTTTACCTCTTGACAACTGCACCCTCACCCTTCTTCCAATTAATTCAAAAAGCTTCTGCTAAGATCATCTTTCTGTCTCGCTGCGCTGATCACATCAACCCACTACTGCATCCAATACAAACTTGTCTTTTTCCATTCAGGCCATTCACAACTTAACCTTGCCTTATCTATCTGATCTAGTAACTTACACTCATGTCAACCTCTGCCTTTGCTGTGCCAAAGTTCCTAGTGCTCACTGCCCATCAGTCAGCATCGTCAAGTGTTCCTGTGCTGCCTCTTACACACCCCCTTATGCATAGGAAAAGCTCCTAAAAAAAAAAATCTATACTGCCACTGTTAGACTTACCTCTGCGCTGGTGCCTACAAAACTTTGCCTGCTGACCAAGGGTAAGCAGGTAAAGAGTTGTGACTTTCCCTCCCTTTCTTTTCCTACTCCTCAATTTTACTAACTCCCATGTTCCTGCCATTCCTATCCGGTCTCTACCTCCAATTAAAAATAAAACCCAGCTATACATGTAACTAACTAAACTGTGCCCATCAGCACCTTTGTGTTTATATCCTCGTCTCCAACCCTCCATTTCTTTGTGTCTTTAAGATTGTAAGCCCTCACAGGCAGGGATTCTCAGGTTCTGTGTATGTACAGCACCTAGCCCTATAGGACTCAGTCCTCACTGGGGCCTTTGGGCAGTACCATAATATGAATGCTTAGTAGGAATAACAATGTGCTGTTTCTGCCTCCTGCACAATATACTAATATACACATGACTATGGCATAAGGCATACTTTGCTTCTCTTTTGAGTAAATACTGACTTTGGTTTATGGATACATGGATTTGAATGTGAAATTGATTTTTAGAACAGGCCTAGTCCTTCCCCCACCAACGGTGTGTGTATGCACGCATGCTAACAATGCAAACCAGTGTTCACGCAGCTGTTTGGATTCTCAAACCACAGTGCCAGTGAACTTAAAATCAACAGCAAAGAACTAATTAAAAATTATACTGGTTAAAAGCGAAGCTAATTAAAAGCAGTTTTAAAAGATGAGCCTTTAATTGAAATGTAAAAGTAGCTAGAGTATAAGATACAAATGCAAATTGGGACTAAATGAGTAAAATAAAGCTCTAGATATAAGATCGGAGACTGTGTTTTTTCACTATAAATAAGTGGATCAGGAAGAGATGTACAGCATTATCTAATTGTTCACCAGCTCATGGGGAAATCTTTGTACACACCAAATCAGTATCTCAGTATCAGCATGGAAATAGATAAGTACAGTAACTGGTTACACCTAGGATGTAACTTGCCACTTCCAGACTGTTGCAGCAGGAGCCAGAAGGATGAGGGCGGGGGGTGATAGAGAGAAGAGGAAGCTGCTAGACTTCTGTTCTGCCTTGCCGGGGAAGCAGCTGGGTTCCTGGTGGGAGGTTATTAGCACCCTACCGGGGAGGGATAGGGTCTTGCCCCAAGAGAAGACTACTAGTGGCTTGCTTCTTTTTCTATATGTAATGGGCATTCAGAGGAAGTGTCTGTAATGCATCTGGATTCAAAAGAGTTCTTCTGCATCCCAGCTGTAACTTGATCTTTCTGATTGAGTTGCCAACTTTGTGTCTTACTTCCATTGTGAGGTAGAAATGAAATAAAGTAATATTGAAATAGGTAATGCAGCCAGATTTTTAAATAAGGTTACCTTAATAGGCTGATCCTGTAGTAGGGGGCAATTGCATCAGGGTGTGTACATGCTCATTTGACATGCCTAGGTGCTGGTTGGTGGTTCAAATCTAGGATTTGGAGATTCTGTCAGGCCACTTTTGAAAACTGGACTCTCTGTGCCTCTGATTACTCCGTGCTGCAGAGTTGGACACTCCTGCTCTGGTGGCAGGGATTGTGAAGGAGGCAGGAAACAATAGACTGAAATCTGGATCTCTACTTTCAAAGTTGAGCCTTCCTTTTAACAAACCTAAAATCTTCTAGGCAATTTCAAACTCCACAGCTGAAGTTGTTTGTTTGGCTCTGGGGTTTGGTTCTAAAGTTTCTGTTTTTTCTTTGTGCTGTCATGTCATATTGTTCTGTAGAATACTAAGAACAATGACCCGATGTCTTCAGAAGGATTTAGATATTCAGTACTGGGTGATATCAAAGGTCGTGCCAGGCACATAAATAAAGAGGATAGCAGCAGCACGAAAGCTGTTCTATTTTTTGTGCTTCCTGTAAGGCTCCTTTGAAACTGCCTGTGTTTTATCAATCATAGCCTACCTATAAGTTTTATGTCAGGGTGGAAGAAGAGGAAAAGAGATTACTTTGCTGTATCAGAATAATATCTACACAATAGTTCAACAGTTCAGTGTATTGTTTACCTTGATTTGCCTTTGAATTATAGATGGCTGCTTGTGCTTCAAGCGAGGACATCTGTAAAACAGGACTTTCTGGCACTACATATATTTTTAGAATAACTGCTTCTGTCTTGAAACCTTTAGGATTGATGGTCACTCTCCTTTCTGGAAATCTCATTAACTTTATATTGTACACCAGCCTTATGCCAACATAAGCTGCCTTGTGTCAACTAGTTGTGCATGCGTCTATGCTTAAATGTTGTCTCCTGCCAATGCAAGTAGTCAGTTATGCTGACATAGTAACACCACCTACCAAGTGGTAGTGAGCCAAAGTCAATGTACAGAGGACAGCGCAGCATGTGTGTAGACACTGTTACTCATGTTGACAGTAACAGTCCTCCAGCAGCTGTCCCACAATGCCCCGCACTAATCACTGTGGTCATCACTATGAACGCTGCTGCCCAGGGTCAAGTAGACTGGAAGCCCCCACTCCCCTTTAAAGCCCTGTGAATTTTTGAAATGCCTTTTCCTGATTGCCCAGCTTGGTGAACACACCTAACAGTTCTCCATTGTTGCGTGCAGCTTCCCAGATTACCATGCTGGCTCCACGGTCCAGATACATTCTGGCCTGGAGAAGATGGGAGATATTGGATCTCTTGGGCCTATGGGAAGAAGAGGCTGTGCAGGCACAGTTCTGAACTACCCACAGAAATGTGGACATCTATGAGCAGGGTGCTCAGAAAATGCAGGAGAAGGGATACATTAGAAACCATCAGCAGTGCTGTGTGAAAGCCAGGGAGCTGCAGCAGGCATACCAGGGGGCCAACAATTATCTGGTGCCCAGCCGTGGACCTGCCGTTTTTTTACAATGAGCTGCATGCCATACTTGGTAGAGACCCACCATCACTACGCATAATACTGTTGATACCTCCAAAGAACCAGAGTCATGGGCCCCTGCCGTGGGTGAGGAAGAGGAGGAGAATGGTGGACAGGCGACTGCAGGATCCAGTCAGGCAATGAGCCAGGATTTGTTTTTGACTCCACCACAGTTCAGCCAGTCCCACTAGTCAAGCATGAGTGAGCCTGATGCAGGGGAAGGAACCTCATATAAGCATGTACATAAGTTTTCCATTATAGGGATGCTCCCCCTACTCCCAAAATAGCATGACACAGCTTTTGATTTTTCATTACTTTACTCAGGCTAGAAAAGGTAGTTTCTATCTGCTTTTTAGTTTCCTCTAGAGTTAGGTGGGGGCAGGGGAGCATGTGGCACTGTTTATTTGGTGTACACAGGGATGTCCATTGAATCCTCCTGAGAGATCTTGATTACATTTTCCTATAGGTGCCCTGCAATCATCTGCCAAAGGTTTATAGGGATAGTAGCTTTATTAATTCCTCCACAGTAGGACACTTTCCCACACCACTCAGTGATGATTTTGGCAGGCACCACTGCAGTATACAGATTAGCAGCATAGAGCTCTAGTCAGCTTTGGGATGCCTGCAGCTGTGCTCTCTGCCTTTGTTACCCTCAGGAGTGAGATATCAGATAAAATCACTGCTGGTGGCAAATGGTGCCAGTATTCAAGGCCAATGCCCTGTGCTACTGGATTTTATGCAACTGAGCAATTCCCTTCTTGTTTTCCTAACCCCCACGGGGCCACATTCACCATGGCTGGTGCTGTGACTGAGGCCATGCACAAGGAATCCCAAGCAGAAGCGAGAATGAGCCTGTGCTTAATGTTTTAGGGGAGCAAAGGGAGCGATTTCTGCATCGTAAGTCTTACTTTCTGTAGTGAGTATACCAACAATGGTACCTCTGTGTTTTATCTGCAACTGCTGCTGTTGTGGGCTCGATGGTCTCCCTTCCATACCTGTGGAACATCTGACCCAGACAAGGAGGAAAAAGAGGAGGACTCTGGATGGCATGTTCAGTGAGATCCTGCAAGCCAGTGCTGCATGGGACTTTATGCACGGGGTGGAGGATGAACACTGGGGACAGCATGGAAAAGGAAAAGAGTTCAGGAAAAGGAACGGGAGATGTCCCAGGACCTAATGGGACTTCGCAGGCAGCAAACACAGATTCTGCATACTCTGGTGGATCTGCAGGTTCAGCAATACTGAGCTTGCCTCCCTTTGCAGCCTGCTGAGAACTCAGTATCCGTACCTCCCTATACCACCCACCAACCTTCCACGTGTCATCTGGGGACACTGCATTACCCTTACCACTCCACTGGATGTTAGACTATCAGAGCTTCACGTACGCTGACCTATGAAAGCCACAGTTGGTGTAGGTGTAGCTGAAATGGCCACGAATGTTCTTTCCCCTTCATAAGTTTTTTGTTCTCTTAAATTATGAAGTTCTAGTAAGTTTTTTTTTTTTTTTTTTAATATCTGTTTTACAATTTCTTGCTTTTTTCACCTAATTGTCATATTTAAAACATAACTCCTCTAAATTAGTTTGCAACATACGCTGAGTGCTTAGGGAGTCTGAAAACAGCCGATTACTTGTTACTGATAGCATGACACAACTCCTAAGATAAGACACAAACAAAATTAATTGATGTATTGACAATTTTATATTCCTACCTGTACAGCAATCACCAGACACTTCCTAGCAGGCCATAAAAGAGCAGAGCCAAGGAGGAGAACACAGTACAACAAAGTCTGTTACAGTGGCTCTCTGTTAAAATGGTCTTTCAAAGCCTTCCTGAACTGTTGAGCTCTTCTAACAGCCCTTGTGTATGGCTGTTCAAATTCAGCTGCTCCACCTCCACTCTGGCAGAAAGGTTCCCCCTTTTTGCTTCACATATATTATGCAGTACACAGCAGACAGCTCTAATCACTGGGATATTTTTCTCACCGAGGTCCAATCTTGTGAGTAAACAATGCCAGTGTCCCTTCAGTCAACCAAAAGCAAATTTAACTGTCATTCTGCCAATTATGTGCGCATGCACACACAAGTGGTGTACTAACTGCTGTGGCTTTATGCCGTCATAACTTGCATCAACATAAGTTCATAGAGTAGACAGCCTTGGATGCTCGCTTATCCTGTAGTGTGTGTGTGTGTGTGTGTGTGTGTGTGTGTGTGTGTGTGTGTGGAGGGGTGGGGGTCATGAGGCTCTTTCCTAGTTCAAAACTCTCTTAATCAGTTGTGCCAGCCTCCATCCTAGAAGTCGATTTCCCTCCCTACTCGGGTGAAGTCCATCCTGAGAGAACAGTCCTCTGTCCTTGAATGCCTCCCAGTGGCCATACATCCCAAAGCCCTCTTTTATAGCACCACTGCCTGAGCCATCTGTTGATCGTTATAATATTGTCTCACCATTGTTTCCCTTCTCCAGTAACAGGCAGAAACCCACTGAAGATCACCTGAGCCTCGATTTCCATAAGCATCTTCCCCAGCCTGGCATAGTCTCCCTTGTTATGTTCCAGCAAGAATCTAGCCATATCATTTGTTCCCACATGAAGGACAATCAGTGGATTCTTTCCTGCTCCCATTAGGATCCTCTTCAACCTCCGGTCCACATCCCATATCTTAGCACCTGGCAGACAGCACACCCCTCTGTTCTCTGGATCAGCTCTAGTTACAGGCCTGTCTATTCTTCTCAGAAAGGATTCCCCAATCATGTAGATCTGCCTTTTCCTGGTGATGGTGTGATTCTTTGGTCTATCCCCTGTTCCCTCTGGCTGCAAGTCCTCTTGATTCCTATTCTCCCTTGCAATCCTCTGTAATCCATCCTGTATCCTCCTGTGGCTCATATTTGGTGGTGTTATCTTCATTGACTCTTGCCCTCTTCCTATAGGACTAGCTGTTCTTCTCTTCTTTCTTGCCCTCCCACATTCAGTGACCCCCTGCTGTGCCCCTTCTTCATTTTTCAACTCCGCAAACCTGTTCCTGAGCTCTATTTCTCCTTCATTAGCCCGTCTTTTCCTCTGCTTGGTTCTCTTAGTCACATGTTTCCACTGTCCACTTTTCTTAGCCAGAAGTCTCCCCTCAGAGTTCTTTGGTCCTGCTTCCATCTGCAAGTCTGAGCTCTTCCTTTCAGCCTCCTCATGTCTTTGCTCCATCATCTTTCTAAACTCAACCAGAGTTTCCACCTGCATCTCCAATTCTCTGATCTTTTCTTCCATCAGCTCTATCAGGCGGCATTTTATGTAGATGAAACTCTTTTCAGGTACCCCCTCCAGGATCATGTACATACTGCAGCTTCCACATCCAGTCATCATCATGTGTCTTCCACTGCTTGGGTCACTACCTACTTCCTCTGTATCTGTCATAACCTTCCCACCTAAGTCTTATTAGTCTGGGAAACACAAACCAAACCAAAACACCACCACCCACAGCAAAACAACCCCCCATCGAGCATCACAACACTGCCAGACATCACACACTCCCTTCAATAGCCTGTCTGTTCCTCTGCCTGGTTTTCCTAGATTTCCCCCAAACTCCCCTTGCAAACTCCCACTCAAACTCCCCTGTTTACACCTCTGTTTGCTGGCTTCTGTGCTGCTGCCTGACTGGCTGGCTACATTTATAGGACCCCTAATCAGAGAAGCCCCACCCCAATCAGGGCTCAGCTTCTCTCCCAGCACACTGCCCCTACAAGCCTCTACAAATGCCTTCTCCTCCAACAGAACTCCCACTCAAACTCCCCGTTTACAGCTCTGTTTGTTGGCTCCCATGCCGCTGCAACTGTCTGTTCATCCTGTTTGCAAGACTCCATATTGTTGCCTTCAAACATCGCCGAAGTCAGTAGGCTCTCTGAACTGCCATTCCATGAAACTCATGGAAATAGTTACCATCAAGCTCATATCTTCCCTGATATGATGGACAAATCCCAGTCAGGTATGCATGGGCACTGCCTTTCTTCCTTCCTCTCCAGCAGGACCATTATTCCTGACACATCCCACATGAACAGCCACACAGCACAAGGTACCTACATGTCTTGAGAGTCCAGGGTGCATATCAATATCCTAGAGTTGTTAGCTATTCAGAAGGCATGCAAAGCCATTCTTCCGTTCATACATGCTCACCGTGTCCTTATAATGTCAGAAAACATCACAACTGTCTTGTACATCAACAAGCAGGGAGGAGTGATATCCACCTCTCAGTGTGCAGAAGCTGTCAACCTGTGGAATTGGCACATCAGCAATCGAATCCCCCTATCATCAGCCTACCTTTCAAGGAAGCAAAATGTGCTTGCAGATTCCCTCTGCAGATATTTTGCAGTCGACCATGAGTGGGAACTCCACAACTTGGTGTTTCCCAATATTTTCATTCTGTGGGGAACCCCAATCAGGGATCTGTTTGCCCCACAAGCAAACAGGAAATGCACCACATATGCTCCAGAGGAAGCCCTAGGTCACCACTCCCAGGATGATGCTCTGCCTCTTCCCTTGGTTGGACCAGTTTAACTGTGCCTTCCCTCTGCTACTGTTTCTGCCACAAGTTCGATGCAAAATACAGCAGGACAGAGCAAGATTATCCCGGTTGCTCCCTTCTGACCCAGACAGTTTTGGTTTCCCAAAATCCTGACTACCAATTATCCTCTGAGTGTTTCTCAAGCTCCTGACCCAGTGGAATGGCAAGATCAAATGCCCCTTTCTACATCCATTTTACCTCAGAGCTTGGAATTTGGATAGACATCGTCCTTAGAACATTTAAATTCTACAGCTGTGTGAGACTTTCTTTCTAATAGCAGGAAGACTCTCTATTAGGAGATATTACCTAGCTTTCTTCCTGGGCACATCAAAGGAGCATTCTCTCAAACTGCAGATATTTCTCTTGTCTTGGACTATGTCCCCCCTTTGAAGAAATCAGACCCATCTATCAGGTCCTTGTGGCAATCCGGGTATACCATCCACCTTCTCAGGGCTACACAGTCTCCATGCATCCACTGACTACTAGGTTCTGGAAAAGTCTAATGAGAATCTTCCTACCTATTCAGAAGCCTTTTCCCAAGTGAGGCCTGAACCTTGTTCTCTCACAAGGTCTCCCTTTGAACTTATAGTTTCTTGCTCCATGTCTCTGCTTTCCATGAAGGTATCTTTCCTCAGAGCCATCCCTTCAACTACCAGTGTTGGTGAGCTTGGAGTGATGATGGCAGATTTCTCTTAAGGTGAGAGCTCATTACACAAGAGCACAAGCACAGACTATGGCATTGCTTTAGGGGGGACTCTCCTTGATATCTGTAAAGCAACCACATAGGGCTCCAATCTCATTTGTGAGACATTTTTGCTGTCGTGCAGGACTCCTCTGCTGTTGCCTCTTTGGGCTGGCGGTCCTCAGCTCAGCAATACTGTCTATATCCTCACACCCTCGTCCTACTTAAGTACTGCTTGTCAGTCACCCACAATAAATACAATAGGGACAATCATTTGAAGTGGAAGATACTGTCCTGTAACTGGAGGTTCATTGAGATGTGTGGTCCCGATCTGTATTTTACTACCTGCCCTCTTTTCCCTCTGCTTTCGGTTGTCTCTGATTCCCACGACAGAAGGAACTGGAGAGATGGTCTGTCTGCACTGCTCTCATCCCCTCAGATAGAGATGTGATGTGAGAGCCAAGGCTCATGTGCAGACCAGTGGACAACACTTGCAAATTCTTCGGGTGCACATGCATAGCCCACAGGAGAATACAATTATCCCTGTCAAACAAGTGAGCTTCCAGCCAAAACGTAGTTGTGAAAAGTCCTGTCACTTACCATTCACATTGAAGCTGGCTATCAAAAAGACCCAAAAGACTGGTGCAGTATTTGTCGACCTGTCATCTGCATATGATACTGTATGGATTAAGGGCCTGATGCTGAAACTTGCTAAAATTATATCTTGCTACCAAACACTTTGCCTACTGTGGTCCATGCTGAGTAACAGATGCCTGCGGGCATACCTGGGTAATAAGACCAGCTCACCCTGTATCATAAACAACAGGCTACCACAGTGCTCTGTTAGAGCACTGAACCATAGCAGCATAGCATTGACACCCAAAGTTACAAGGCAGGTAGTGACAAACCCTTATTGGTCTGGATTATCCCCATTATGTTACACTGGAAGGCCGCTAAGCTTTTAACTGTACATGTCTAGTAGCCACAATCCTCCACATATGGAGTGCATAGGGGTCACTATCCTTAGTCCAGTTCTGAGGGGGTGGTGGTGGTAGTAGTACTTGGGGTGCCCCACTTATAAGTGCCTGCACTGTAAACTCCTGCATAGTTGACAGCACAAAGCCATCTTATTGTAACTTTGTGTCGTGTAGAATGTGAGGAGAATAATGAATATCATCCAACAGCAAATGTCATAACATTATCAAAATGTAAAACCAGACAGAATATACAATTGAATGCATATAGGTAAGAAATATGTTAGACGCAGACTTCAGTCAAAAGAAAATGAATTACGGTTATCAGTACCAGAATAAGTAAAAGACAGAAAAAACAGTTAAACCTTTTAAAGTCAAATCTTTTCACAGATAACTCAAGAGGTGTACTCTCCTCTTCCATCTCCTTCCAAATTTTATTTTTAAGGGAAGAGACAGTTAAATTTAGAATTGTAGCAAACAAGAGAGTGCTTCCTTCCGGAGGCATGAAAACTAAACCAAAAGAAGTTGCTTAAGAAAGAAAGCGTCCTGGTTAAAGAGGAATTCTGTTTGTGAGATCCCTGTAGTCATGCATTGTAATTAGGGCTAACCACAACAGATTATATGAAATGTATAATTTGCAAATACACACTTTATGGAAACCAAAAGCTGACCTGCCTCTGGTTTACTGAAGATTGTATTTGTTTAACTCCTCACATGAACAGTGTACTTAAAGTGAATGAACCTTGCTGTTATTCATTTCCATGTGGCGTTTAGGTTAATTCGGAGCTGAATCTGCAGTTCTGTCTCAGGGAAAACTCCAATATGTTAATAGCTGGTGTAAAGATGTGCACAAAGAAAGCCATTTGGAGCACACAATGGTGAAATGTTTTGGTCCTGCAAAACCTATAAATAGTGATAACTAGTCTCCATACAATTTCAGAAACCTGATATGGCCCTCAGGCCAAAAAGTTTGCCAGCCCAGATGTAGACCCTCAAGGCTTGATTTCTCACATTTACAGAAAACTGTGTGTAAATCACCTTGAACAACTGGGAACATCAACTCAGGGTTACTTCAATTTTTTTAAAAAATAGTAGATCAAGATAATGTGTACTTTTATTATCTTCTGTTACAGAGTTCTGTTCCTAGCCATAGGAAATAGGAAATAGGTCTGTGTCTCATAGCAAACAGTCATATGAGATG
The DNA here is from genome assembly GCF_007399415.2 of Gopherus evgoodei. Classification (NCBI taxonomy): domain Eukaryota; kingdom Metazoa; phylum Chordata; order Testudines; family Testudinidae; genus Gopherus; species Gopherus evgoodei. The sequence continues at coordinate 97,453,048 of NC_044325.1, forward strand.
CCGGCAAACCAGGTGCCAGCTCGTGCTGAAGCCCTGGGCCAATTCACTGGTGTATAGATGAAAGTGATAGTGTGTTTGGTGTTTAATCTGCATGAAAACTAATGGGATGTTACTTGCATTGTTTTGACTTATCTGTATCTCATTACAATGCAGCAGCAAACACTTACATTGTGTACTCCTCTGTAACTAAAGAACCCATCAAATGAGCCATGAAGCGAGAAAAGCCTTGTGGAATGCAAATGAAGAACTTTAGCAAAAGTGCTAATTTCAAAGCAAGTGGTCATTGTGTGTTAGATCAGAGGTGAACATTCAAAATGCGTTCCTCACTCATTGTCATCAAAGGAGAAGCCTATGTGAGTAATGACCTTGTCAGCTTGTTTTCTGTGAGAAGAAGTCATAAGTGTGGATTCAAGGAAACCTCCTGCATCTCTGGACTGTTGGGCAAGCACATGCTTGGAACGCTGGTGCCTAGAGCTGGCCCTGCAACTGATCTGGAGTAAGTGACTGGTCTCTTGAGACTGGGAGCAACCTGATGTGGTGTGATTTTTGATGTAAATGAGCTTTTAATCACAAAGTTCAGTTTGTCTGGGTGGTAAGATAGACTGAAGAGTTTAAGGGGACTGTGTGTGACTCTATAGTAAGACTGGTATAGTGATCCAGCAGTTCACGTTTGTCACCGGCTTGGTGAAATCTAATTATAGAATGCACCACAAGTTTGGGGTGTCTGTCGGGAGGTAGGCACTTACAGTCATGAACCACTCCAGACCATGTGATAGATTTTTATTCTAATGTGCTGAGAGTTACCCTCCGTGTGTAGTCTGCAGCCCTCAAAATTAAAGTGGGTTGAATAAAGCCTTTCAAATTCAGGTGGATTTTATTACGAGTAGGTGCAATCTCATGGATTTATCTGAAGTAGGCATTAACTAGAAAGGTACTGCACGTGCCTCCGTAATGTGGCTGTAAGATTTGCTTTACATCAGTTTATGTAATAGCTGGACGTGGGTGCAGTGCCCCTTACCAAAAAAACCGTGTCATATCTTTGAGGTGTGGAATTACCTGAGGTATTCTTCCAGTGACACTGGAACATTTCTGGCATATATAATGAGTCTTTATCCATACTTACCTGTAGGTATTGTTAAAGTAAAAGACAGACTTTAATTATACTAGCCTGGGCATGTGGATGTGTTGTGCATACCAGCAGTCTGAGGCTCTGGATGGGTTCTGATTTAGAGCAGCCAGAGCATGTGGGTGGGCTCTGACAATCTAATGATTTTTTTCAGTGCGAGGGCCTATCCTATCAAGAAAACATATCAGAGAATGCAAATTGCTTAGTTTACATTAACCACTTATGATAATGGAGATTGGCTTATGCCACACATAAAAGTACAGTAATTGCAGTGAAACTATATTGCAATGGTACATTGGGTTTCATTAAAAGGCAGTTTAGTCTTACAGCTTGGCTTATTGATTCAGAACAAAGATGTCATTCAACCATTCCATGCCAGTTTGCCACTCCCACCCATTCATGAATAAAAATGATCAGGTCATTGTTTTCTTTGAAGCTCTGTAAGTTGATTCTATAAGTGTACTAATAAAGTTGTGTTTAATTAATAAATATGAATAGCACTCAATACACTTTGATTGTTTAACGCTGCTTTTTTATTTTAAATAGCTTAAACTACAGGAATGATAAACAGATTTACAGTAAAGCAGTTATTGGCCTTAGCATGATTTTTGTCATCATGATCCTGTTTTAGCGATTTCTCATACTGCTGGGGGGGACCTTCGTCTCTTTTTTTCAATTGTTTTCTCTGAGAAATGCATCAGTTTAAGTGTTTGAAAGACTTATCGTTTCTATTGATAGTATATCATGGTTTTTAAATGGATTCAGTACAGTTCCATCTCCAGCTGCCAAGACCTCATTACCTCCGCTGGAAGATAATATTACTGGCTAGCAGGTCGAAGCAGTGCTGTGACAGTTGTCTATATATTTCTAGCTTTAGTTTATCACAACCCCCCAAAAACAAAACAAATGAGGTTAACCCTTTGTGTAAGGAACCAGATGGCGCTAGGAAGGCCTATTGCCAGAAGACTCTCTACTTTTAAGAAGGATGTAGGCCTTCAGTATGGGCTCAGGTCAGTTAAGATAACAGAGGTTAGAGGGGTGAGAGACTGAGCAGGTGATTGATACCATTGCCCTGCAAGAGCAGGTACATGCACAAACCATTTTGTTCTCTCAAAAGTTTACAACTGAATATTGACTTAATACAGCTTTTAAACTTTACTATGCAGAAGAAAAATGCTGCTTTTAACTATCTTAATTTAAATGTAACAAGCACAAAAAGTTTCCTTGCCTTGTTAAAACTTTCCTTAAACTTTCCCTTTATGATTTTAGTAGTTTGTTTAACACAATACTGTACTATATTTTCTTTCTTTCTTTCGTTCTTCCTTGTGTCTGTGCTGCTGATTGATTGCGTACTTCCGGTTCCAGATGAGATGTCTTGTTGACCAATCACTTTGTAACACAGGTGTTTGTAATGCTGAGGTTCTACTGGATAACCCCATGCTGTTTGTTTGTTCCTGCAGATTGTCTGTCTCTCTTGTAGATTGTACAATCTCTGTCTGCACCTGGCTCAATATGCAAATAGGCAGACAGTACCCAAATTGCCAGACAGGGAGATAAATGTCAGTTGCCTCCTGCCTGAAAGGAACACCTTCCAGGTATGTCACCTGGTGATTTGTCTCAATTCCAAGTCCTTAACAATGTAATTTTTTAGTAATAGACCCACGACTTCTTAAATATTATCTGCACCTACATTTTGCAGTGATTATGATGGCCACTGGGTGATTGGCTTTTGGTAGATACCTCATGCTACCCTATAGTGAACTATTCAGATTGCCAACCTAGGGGATTCCTTTAAAACCTTGTACACACCTGTCCTCTGCCAGTTGGCATCAAGGGGTCGCTGCATCACCCCCATTAAAGCATTCTCCTTCTCCAAGGTGTTTGGATTCTCTCCAATGTTTGCTAGTCCCACTCACACTGGCTTATTACAGTGGGTTATCTGCTCACCAATTAGTTGTCCTACCATCTGTCCATCTTTATACATACCAACAATAGCAATTGTTTAGGTTGTCCTGTGTGTGAAAATTGATTAGAACTTCCATTTTGAAATGGAAGAGGTTTTGGTTTTGAATTTGGGTGGCCTCTTTGTTATTATCTTAATTCAAGATTGGTCCTATACCACATTCTACAAGAATAAGAGGAATCCTTAGCATTGGATTCATGGATGGGTGAGGAGGCCTGTTAGTAGGAGCCTTCCACCAGTGGTTAAGTGAGTCCAATAACATACAGCCCATATTTTATCAAAAGGCTCCCTCAAAAGTATATCCTTAGCCAGTCTGTGAATCAAGATTGCATGCCCTTGCAGTGGGGAGGAGGGAAGAACTAGTATTTAAAACAAATCCAGTCTCATAATCATAACTAGGCAGGGAGACACCACCAATGAGCAACCAACTTGCGGGAATTTCCCTTAGTTTTTGAAAAGAACACCTAAGTGTAGACAGAAGAGAGCACAATGCAGGTGAGGTGAGTGGAGTAAAGACCCTGTTGGGACGGTGAAGCAGGTCCCTTTCTTCCCTTAGGGAATGTGTGTGTGTGTGTTTTTGTTTTTGTTTTTGTTTTTGTTTTTGTTTTTGTTTTTGTTTTTGTTTTGTTTTTTTTAATTATTTTTAATAGGCTATTTGGTACAGTCTGGTGCATTCCAAAGAAAATGTTTGCTCAAAAGTGTGTTTTTGAGCTGCAGGGATAATTCACCCCTGATAGGGATGACTTAGCAATGCCTAGAAAGGGGTGATTAGCTGAGGCAGAGCGTGTATCCAGTTCTCCACCTGGATGGCAGAATTTTAAGAGGGGGCTGCCTCCCCCAGATCACTGAGTGGGACCAAGAGAACTCAGCTCACAGCAGAAAAGGGAATGTTGGGAAATACAAAAACTCTCAGAACTAAATGTGTCCAGTGTAGTTATCTGCAGAAAACTGAGGCAACCAGGTCTACTAGTAATCCAACGGCTTCCTCTGCTTTTCTGTTCTTTCAGCTTCTTTGAAATGCCTTCCACAGGCTGCCAGGCAACCATAAATGTATGCATATTCCATATACCAAACATTATGTTCCTGCCTTCTGCGTCTCTTGACACAGTTTGGAACAGGTGTTTTAAAAAAAACACCAACACCTGTATCTAAGTATCTTTGCTGGATAATATGAAAAAAGCAGAGGGTACAAGCTATTTGCAGTCACACACGAGCTGTACTGTTTCTGTTGCCTCTCTGGCTTTATATTCTCATGAGGGTGAGGAAGAAGGCTGGATTTGCCCCATTGAACTTGTATAGCTTCTAAATGTGGTATTGGCATAAATATAGTAGTAGAGAGGGTTGGTGTGTGAACATAAAGATTACGGTTCTGTAATCACTCTAATGGCTTAGAAAACTAGCCATCTCACCTAATGCAACACATGCTGTTACCTATGGGAAATTGCAGTGCTTCGAAGCAAGAGACGAGCAGTGCAAAGATGATTGTTTTGACAGAACCCTACAAAATATACTATATCCTTGGTAGATTTTTCATACGAATTTATTTCTTTATAGTCAGTATGAAAACTAGCTTTTAAAAAAAATATCTGGAGCAGTTATAGTCAAAATAGCTTTAACTTCCTTTTCAAAAGGGTCAAAGGTAAGCGGAAATAAGTTCGTAAAAACAGATTTTTAAGCTATTCTAAGCTTGGTCACTTTGTTGAAAGCTGTGGGCCAAATTCTGCAATCACTCATATTTACACCAGTGCAACACATTCTTCAGTGGAGTTACTTTAGATTGAGGTACCAGTTAAAATGAGATTTATTGATATAAATCATAGATGAATAAACAAATCACTAGCTAGGATAATCCCATAGTGAGGTAGTAGGATTTACAGGTGTAAAAAGAAAGCAACATACAAATTCAAGCTTTACAATTAACACCCGGTCCTTGTGGTACATTGCCTGTTGCATTAAGAAGCTTTGGGAAGCAATATAATGCACAAATCATAAGCAACATAAACAGATGCTACACATCATAAAGGAAACAGGATGCATTGGAGACAGGAGCAACAAAAATAAATAAATAAATTTAGCAGACGGGGCATTTCTAATTAGCCCCAGATAGCTCATTTTCATGGATAAGTAGACAACTGCATAATTTAGATGTGTAAAGCTTTCATGCTAGCTCAAGATGGGTGTTCTTCCTCTTTATTGCCAGCAGATGTCTCTATTGAATACTGCATGGCATCATAGTTGATGCGCTTAATTCAGATTTAAGATCAAGCTGCAGATCTTTCTGTCTTGAGTGCCTTTCTCTAGCTAGTTCCCAATTAGTTGAAATTCTGTTCTGGATTGTGGAGCAGTGTGGCTTTACATATAGAAACTTAGAAACAAAGTGATATAACAGTAAAAGTAATCAAGAATAAATAGATCCTCATGATCAAAATGTGCCTCAGTTTTAGAATAAACTGGAATAATGAAAGGAAGGACTTCAGAAAAGAAATCTGGTTTGATGGTGAAGAAAAACTTTCTTACAACATTAGATGGCTCCAACCAGGCTCCTGTAATCCCTTTAAAAAAAAAATCTCTTGTTAGCTAAAGTTTATAGACTGTTCAGCTGGTACAGTCATGATATTGCAAATTATTGAAGCGCCATTTTGGCTCCTATTCAGCCATCCATACTTTGCATTTTAATGGAAGAATTGCCTAGATAAGGACAGCAAGAATGGGCCTTTAGTGGCCTTACTGAAGCACCAATCAAAAACGTGATAGAAGTCATGCAGAACATTCCTAGCTAGTTCACAGTTTTACTGTCTATTACAACAGATGCTGAATTTTAACATATTCTTAAAAATATGTTAAATATATGCTGTGCTCAGGGTTAAATGATTCTAGATATTAAGCTCTTTGGGACAGAGTTCTGTTTTGGTAGAGTGCCCAGCACAATGGAGCTCTGATCCAGGAATGGGGATCCTAGTATTACCACAGTCTAACTAAATAATAATAATTATAATAATAATTAGATGCTGTAGTCTAATAGGTCTCAACCTTTTCTGTACTATGACCTAATGTTATAACAGAAAAGAGTTTCAGGCTCAATTCTCCCTCCTAGCCACTAAGAAAGGTAGGGAGGTCACAACCTGTCTGAATTTGTTTGCAACCTCTCCTGGGTCATGACCCCCAAGGTTACGAATTCTTTATATAGACTAATTTAAACATTATCTTCTTCTATAGCTTGGCCTCAGTCTCTAGATGTCTTTGTGGGTTTTTTTTTTCTTTTGATTGTGAAGGACAGTGCACTGAAGCAACATCAGAGAAGGTGCTTGTTGGAGAAAAGAACAAAGGAGTTGTGGAGGGAGGTAGAATTGGTAGATTTTTCCTGAGCAGGTGAGTGGAAGGTGATGAGATCTAGGTAGAAGCAGTCATGCTCAGTACTTTGGAAGCAAGGACAATGAGATTGCAATTTATTTGGAGCCAGTGAAGGAACTGCTCTAGGGGAATGATATGGCTGGAATAGCAGCTGAGGAAGATGTGTTTGGTGATGGCCATGTTGGTATACTGGAGGGAGTGAGGCCATGCTAGAAAGTCCAGAGAGAAGGTTAGTTGTCATGGTGGGAGATTATGAAAATATGGACTAAGGTTTGACTAGTAGAGACAGATATAGATGGATATGGTACAAAGGAAGAAACAACAGAATGTAGAAATGGCCTGAATATGAGGGATTAAAGATAATAGACTTTGGAAATGGGGGAGGGGAGGTTGTTGAATGGTGGAAATAAGAGACCCAGAGGCGTTCTAGTTCTAGTTTGTTATGCTAAGCAAGGATTTGCAAGTCTAGTTCTTAATACATTCAGCACTAGTGAAATGTAGATGTCTCTGGGAGATGGCAGCAACCACTGGGCACACAGCTCCCTGAATAATGGTTGCGGGGAGGGGAAACTTAGGCCAACAATAGTAGGTTAAACCTCCACTCTTACGAAAAGTGCTGAGAGATCTTTAACATCCACACAGATCAAACCAGAGCTAATTTTTAACCATACTGAGCCTGATCCTACCCTGCTTTCAACAGGAGCTATGCCTGAGTAAGGAGAGCATGGGTGAGCCAAATGGCTTTAAAACGGATGGTAAATTCACAATACTACAGAGAACCTCCGGGCTTGTGCTCAGCAAAATTCTCCAAAGAGAAATAACCTGGGACAGAACCTTGGCTTGATTCCAACTGCTCTGGGCCACCCTGGAGCTTTTATCAATTTTGGTATTCCCCACTGTCAGGGGGATACCCAGCTGGAGCTACCATAATGTGTCTATGCCACTCCCTCTATCAATCTCAAGTGCAGGCAGCATGGCTGGGGGAAAGGGAACCTGGCCAAACCGTGCAATATGTTGATCCCCAACTGCCAGAATGGCAACTGGTCTAATCCAGCCTTGAGGCTGCTTTTAGTTATACTAAGGGCAGAGCTGGCTCAAGGATTAGTTTTCCATAAAGCCATCTTTTTCCTCTCCTCGGATGTTCGGAGCAATTCTCAGCTGGAGCAGAGGATCTAGCCTGCTGTCAGGTGTTAGTGTTTAGCTTGAGCAGCAGAGTAGTACTTTCTATTAAAAAACATACACTTCTGGAAAATTGCTTCTCACAGAATCGCTAGAGAATCATGCCATGTATTTTCCAAAAGCTTTTACTACAAGAAACCACAACACATATCCAAAATTATACTTTAGAAATACATTTTAAAAAATAAACTCTTTCACTGGCCTTTGTATTGCTTTTCAAGTTTTTAGTTTCCTTTGTGTAAAGCTTTTTCTCTTTCATTCAGAGTTTCTCTTCAGCTTCCAGTGGCACATACTGTACGGTTTCTGTATGGTTTAGTGACTGCCAAATTTGCAGCAACGAAAAGGAAAACCAAGTCATACTGTCCCCTACATTCCCAAGTTTGGACTTGTAAGTTGGTGGAGACTTTCCAAACAACCTTAAGGAATTTGGAAGTCCAATTACCATTAAAATTAACAGGATCTGAATGCCCTGTTCCCCTAGGTGGCTTTGAAAATCTCACCCATGGACTTTCATTTGCTGCATTCTAACCTCTAAGAGGGGAGGGTTATGTTTGTCCCGCACCCCCTTAGAAACAACAGAATTTGTTTCCCTAATCCAGTCAATCCACCTCATTCATGGAGGCCAGAGCCATCTCCTTAGAGATTGTCTCTCTGCATTGTCTCAGGGGCCTGCCAGGCAGTGCCTCACTTTCTATGCTTCCAGATACAACCACTCCAGCTGCTGCCCCCAGAAGCCTTTGCACACAGGATGTTGCAGAGGGTGAAAGTGGTTAAACTGCTGATCAGAAAGTCAGCACTGGGGAAAGGGTAGAGAGTTGAACAGAGATTATCCTCTTTCCCATCACCATATGGTGGAGTTCCAGTCTCCATGATAAGGTTCTCTAGGGTCCAGGGACAGGAGCGATGAGGCTGTGGAGATAACACTCCCATATTTTGTGGTCCCAATCTGAGCTCGACTGATGTTTCTCTGTGGTGTTCACCCATGAATGGAGGCAGTATAGATCAAAATGCACAGATAGCAGGAAATGGGACTGTCACAGGCTGCTGTAGGTTATTGTGTCAAGTAATATGGTGGGTTTAAAAAGCGGGGTGAGTAATTTTATGACCATCAATGACACTGGTATTTGCACAAATTGAGACAATGCTAATCGAATTTCATTTTTCAGGTTATCTGGTTGCCTACAACTGTCAGGAAAGAATTTTTTGCTCTCATGTAGCATTGAACAATTGGTGATTGCTTTATAGATCTTTTTCACTTTCCTGTGAAGCACTCAGTATTCGATACTGCCAGACTTGATGGAGTAATGGTCTAATCCGGAACAATCCCATGGCTCACTAGTGTCAGTGGGAGGCCTGCATGTGGTACAAGTGCAGAATATGTTCCACAAGTGTTTCTTTACTACTGTACAGTCGAACACATCCCCAAAAAGTTAGTTTAACTGGTACTAGGTATTTTAAAGTCAGACACATAGGGGAAAAAAGTCCACTTAAGGTCTGTCTTGATCTTCTTAATAGTTCTTACCTTCTGTCTCCTTTTCTTTAATGATTTCTTGAGAATGACTTTAAAACATGATTTTTTTAAAAGGATTCTAGCATTTTGGAAATTCTTAGGATTAAAGGATTCTTGAAAGCTTTTCCACTAGGGCAAAATTAAATTTAACACATATGCCTGTATATAATCCTTTAATATATTTTTATAAGATATAAAAATTAGAAACACTTAGTGCTTTATCTATGGGCAACATGCTTAAAGAAAAGTTTGTATCATTAAGAACACTTGGGCAGTAGAATATCTTCATAAGGAAGATAGTTAAAGCACTATCATAGCCAACACAAGCAGATTGTTAATATTTTTATCCATGTACATAATGCCACCAATGGCCTTGCTGCTTTAGATTCATTTTAATGGGAATAAGGCAATGAGTAGTGCTGCAAAGTTCAGAATTGGGTCTGAGCCCAAGTGGTCTTCTCTGGCAATGTTTCCATCCCAGTGGATAAAGCCGAATATCAGGGATTCTTGTGGAAACACTATGGCCTATAAGCTCTCCTTCCTGCAGACAAAGGTACAGAAGGACTCGCCTCTACAGTTGCACGGCCTCATAAGAACGGCCATACTGGGTAAAACCAATCGTCCCTCTAGCTCAGTATCCTGTATTCCAACAGTGGCCAATGCTAGATGCTTCAGAATCAATGAACAGAACTGGGCAATAATTGGGTGATACATCTCTTGTTATCTAGTTCCAGCTTCTGGCAGTCAGAGCTACAGAGAAACCCAGAGCATGGGGTTGTGTCCCTGACAATCTTGGCTAACAGGTTCATGGAGAATAGGTCCATCAATGACTGACTAATTATTTTTTGACCCTGGTTATGCTTTTGGCCTTAAAAACATCCACTGATGAGTTCCACAGGTTGACTGTGCATTGTGTGAAAAAAATAATTTATTTTTCACCATTTATGCTGTCTGTTTACGTTTTGCATGTCATGCACCTCGGATGATGAAAGTAGATCAGTCTGTTTAATTTATTGTTTATAGTCACTTTTACTTTCTGATTCACATGCATGGACGTGATATATTGTGGTTTCCAGTGTCACAGAGGAATTTTTAAATTAAAGTAAAAGACAAACAAAAACACCCTAACATTTTCTGATAGTAAATAAATACGTATAAATCATTTAAAATGTTTCTAGGATGTTACAACTAGAAAAATCTTTTATACAACACATAAATTTTGCCTTTACACAATTTGATGTTATCATTCTAATAAATTATAATTAAGACTGATGCAAGCCAACAGGAGCCAGGAAATTCCATATTAGGAATGACATTGTCTGGGTTTTTATTCAGGTAGTGGCATGAGCTAAAGGCACCCTCAAACTGAACTTGAACTCTTTGGCCTTTGAGGACCTGTATCACACTGCTAATGTTATTTAAATGCAGTTTTTGTCTGTGATTGGTAACATTGTATGACACTGTGTTTCAATAGCTATTGCATTAATACTCTAACTGTCAAACTAATACAAACTGCCTCATTTGTAATTATTCTACTTGACTTCCATTGCCATTTGTAGGTTAAAATACCAGAAACTCCTGGTTAAAAACATCTTTTAAAGGTGGCACTAAAATTGATTTGATGATTGAAAAATTGTGCAACTAAATACAACTACTATGGGTGCTTGAACAGATAATTACATATAAATGTTTTAAAAAGCAGTTACCTGTATATTTCACTTTGAAGATCACAGCACAGATGTGAGTTATTCCAGCAGTTGTGCTTGGTAGAAACTACCCAGGGAAGCATATCTTTTCCTTTCTCTGTCTAGTGCGAAATAAAGCAGTAGTTGTGATCTTGAAAGACATTCAGGGTGGAAAAAAGAATTTTGATTGGCTGCTGCACTGGACATTCATTAACTTTCTTAAAATATCCAGCACTTCATCTATCACATGTATGAGAGGCATCTGAGAGACAGTGAGGCAAAGTGAACTGCAAAGTTCTTCAGTGTATGGATTATACACCTCTGTGTGTCCATATCACTGGATTTGGACGGTGCAGTTGCAGAGTTCCCAGTATTTAGTATTTAACTATGATTGGGGCTTGGATGAGAGCTGGTGTTTAAGCCCAGTTCAGATAATTCTGAGGTAGTGTTGCTAGTTGGGAAACAGGAGGAAATGATGAAGGTAATATGTGATTCCCTGAGTTGAGAGAGTTTGTCTTCTTTTTGTTATTCAGATGTGGAACTTGGGCTTTTGTTGGGTCCTAAGATGCTTTTGGATGTCCAGACAGAAAACTCATGAACACTTTTCCTTTCTCATCTGTGCTTCACTGCATGGTTGCTTCCAACCTCACAGGTCTACTTTTGCCATAGTTATCCTTATCTTTGCCACTGCAAGACTAAATTTCTGTAAAGCTTCGGAATGCTACATCTGAAGACTACTTGAAACCTTCAGTAGCACAGTGTGTTTCTGCATATAAATCCTTCTTGATGATTCTTGTATGGATTACAACTGGTCTTTAGAAACTGCACTGATTTCCAGTTTGGTACCAAGTGTAATTCAGATGTCAGCTACGGTTTATAAAACATTGTTAGTCTTGGTCCTGCATATGTAAGAGACCATCATTCATGTGTTTTACTCCTAGCTGTTGAGATCAACTAAGATAGTTAAGCTCAGGCTCTCAAGATATGCTTGTCTGGTGACAGGGCATTCTAAATAAAGGGCTCTTAGTCTTGACTCTAGGATAAGTATCCTTGATCTAGTCTGATTTTGCTGGAATTTTTTGATCTTCCAGGGCTTTCCCATAATCCATACCTCACTAGACAACATCAGTATTGAAACAGGGATAACCTGGCTTTTTGCCTAAAAAGATCCTGAACCTATACCTGATTCAAAATATACCAAGTAACAATATCCTAATGCTAGCTAATGAGAACCAAAAGAAAAGGATAGTGCCACTCCCTCTCACCTGTTTTATGTTTGAAAATCACAATAGAGATTTTCTGCAATGTAAATTAAAAAATCAACAACCAAAAAACCCAAAACAGAGACTGAGTTAACTGACCTATAGCTGGTATATTTACCAGCTAGGCACACATTGTCTTGTAGAAGCTTAGGTCATGTAGAAGCATGTCTGTCAAACATTTTGAATGCACCACTCGTTCATTTTGTTGAGATCGGTGTTCTGTCTTAAGACACTTGTCACGAAGCTCTGTAGCAAATGGGTAATTAAGGCAGGATCCCTGGATCTGATCCCTGCATAGGAAGAAGACCCATAAAACATTGTATTCAAGGATCAATGCGGAGATGGGAGTAGGCTGTAGCATTGACAGGTCAGGGAGTCAGCACCACCACAAACTCCTTAGCAAGGGATGCCTCTTGGGTTGGTTAGGTGCAGGGAGGAGGTCCATACGACAAGTTTGAGCTTAGCCCATTGTAGTCTTAATCCACCATTGATTGGAATTCCTTGCCATCAGACATCGCTTAGGGCACAAACAAGGCTCTGCTACCCCTGGCTGTCTTGGGATGCTCTTTGTATATCCTTTGTGGTGTTAAGTCCTATCAGTTTTTCCCTCTCAGAGTACTGTTTGATGGAGGGATTCTTTCCATGGGCCTGTGATGCTTCTTTGGGCATCCAGGTCTATGAATAAACCTGTTGCCGCTCTCCTCCAGGGTGAAAGAGTGTTGCCTGTTCCAAAACTGGGTGTTAGCTCCTGAACATAACCAGCCTGTCAGCCACTAAAACACTTTCCTCTGGTCTGTACCAACACACTGGTCGATGATAGATGCGCCACAGTCCCTGAGTCCTTCAAAGTGTTTCCGTCTGGTATCTAGCCCTTGATCACTGGATACCCACAGAAATCCCAGATACTCTGTTCCTAAAGGAACGGTGTTTCCTAGTTTTCCAGTGTTATCTTAGACCACAGCTCCTGTATCACACACTGCATTTGAGTTCAGTTATAGTAAAACAAAAGGAAAATTATTTGAGAGAGATGAGATTCAAATAGGAAAACTGTGAGTGATGGAAACAAATGGTTATATACAAAAAATCATAAAATGCAAACTAAGGCCTACACTTCTTGATAGTTACCCATGCTATCTAATAGAGGAGATAGAGTCTTACCCCAAAGTTTGGTCTTTTGCGGCGTTTGCTAGCCCTTAGGAGCCAGGACCCAACTTTCATAAAGCACCTCCCACTGTTCCACGGTTACCTCCTCAGTGAAAGGATCCAGAGTCGATTCCTCCACCCTTTGATACACTGAATCAGTCTTTGGTCTTTATTCCCAGACAGTGCAATCCACTTACTGTCCTTTCGTTCCTTTTCATTTCCAAGTGGTTTCAATGTTTATAGTTTGTCTTTGATGGTTCTTCATTGACTTTTCTGTGTTAGTGCAAAGATAGACAATTGAGCAATACATAATTACATAATGGGCTAGCCAGGGTGGGGGACAATTCCCTCCTGCTTGAATGACCCATCACCAAAACATGAGAGTACCTGATGACTCGCTTTGACACCAAGACAAGAAGGGCATAATTTTCAATATAGTTACATTTTCCCTTAGATCTCGCCTATACATGCATCTCACAATGGTGTGAGTATCAATAAATTACTAGCTTTCAGTAGATACCTCATATGCTACCCTTCTGGATAATTACCATGAAAGTGGTGTATTAGGTATAGTGAGTTTGTCAGGTCTGAGACAGGAGTTGTTTGTAAAGAAGAGTGTACCTTTTGCCCGATGTCACATTACCTCTTTTTCATGTTTCTCCATGGCAAATGCTCTGGCTTTATTTTCTGGATAACCGTGGAGATGAGGAGTATTTAAACTCTGAAGACTCAGCATTTGTTAATTATCATTGCATTTAATACCTAGTATTTTCATGAGGCACTTGCTTTCAAAGGCATTTTGGTGTCTGGTGGATTTTCAGTGGCCTACCTACTTGATGATATTGTAAACAATATTTTTTTTGCATACAGACTAGGTGATCCAAGCATTACTTCTCCTACGCAGACAGGATGCAGTGTCACCCCCATAGTACATAATCTGAAGCGGGAGGGGAAGAAAAATGTGAATGAGATTGCACAGGATGCGATCTTTCTTGTAAGGAAATTTTCTACTACACAGTCAAGGCCACAACGTGTGAAAATCTGACTAAACGTGGCATAGTTCAGGAGGGTGGGTGGGGACAACTATCAGAGTTTTGAACAACTTCAGTTTCATAACCAGTGGTTTTCTTAACTCTACTATTCAACTCAGTTTGCAGCATTGAGAACTTTCTGTGGCTTCTCCCTGTTGCCTTAGCTCCACTGCAGGATTTCATAAATAATTTCTGGAATACACTCTTATTCATACAAGGTACCCCCAATTTCATGTATTAATTTATAAGATGTTTTCTGTTGGAGGGCTTTTACTGAGGAATTAGAACTATTTTAATACAAGAGAGACTTAACACTTCAAATATAAGCTTTGATGGAAGGAAAGCTATAAAATAAGGATATATTTTTTAAAAAATGGCCAGTGCAATTCTGTCCCTGATCTTTTGTTTCAGAATGTTCAATTCCTGGCTTTCAAACAGAGAGAATTTGTACTTTATGAGAACTACAAATCCCAAATGATCCATAATAAACAAACATTTATGGTCAGTGCTGACAGTTTCAGTTTTAGAAGAAACTCTTTTGAGTGTGGAGAATGAACATTGCCCATTTGATCTAATATTTTATTGCATAGCTACCTGTCTCCCTTTCCTTGTGGTAATATTAAGAGCAATTAAGTTTTACTGATATTCTTATCTTTCCCACTATGTCCTTTCAAAAACGAAACACTGAAGGTGGCTAACAGACTGCACATGAAGTGCACTGATTGAGACAAACAGGTTTATTTCCCTGGACTAGCATGACCATCTGTCCTGTTTTTAAAGGGACAGTCCTATTTTTGGGGACTTTTTCTTATATAGGTGCCTATTACCCCCACCCCCCGTCCCGTTTTTTCACAGTTGCTCTCTGGTAACCCTACCCTGGACTGAAGATTGAGTCAAGCAGGGGATATACCCAAAAGAGTGTTTTAAAACAAAACACTGAAAACTGTTTTTGTTGTACTTCTCTAAACCAGACAGGTGAAACTCTTTTTGGAAGTTTGCCAAACATGCTTCTTTCTCAGCCTGAAGCACTATATAGTAGTTGCTGTAAATAAACAGATGTTTACTGCACTGGAAAATGTATCATTGCTGTGAGTGGTGGTGTTCCCTATATCTCATTAAGAGAGACTACAAATGCTGTAGTCAGTTTAATTACCTTGGGTGGTAAATGTCCAGCTTTAAATGGCGTCCAGTCTACTTTGAGAGGTGGTGTGATCTAATACAGGGGTCGGCAACCTTTCAGAAGTGGTGTGCCAAGTCTTAATTTATTCACTCTAATTAAAGGTTTCGCATGCCAGTAATACATTTTAATGTTTTTAGAGGGTCTCTTTCTATAAATCTATTATATATAACTAAATTGTTGTATGTAAAGTAAATAAGTTTTTTTAAAATGCTTAAGAAGCTTCATTTAAAATTAAATTAAAATGCTGAGCCCCGTGGATTGGTGGTCAGGACCCAGGCAGTGTGAGTGCCACTGAAAATCAGCTTGCATACTGCCTTCGGCACACGTGCTATAGGTTGTCTACCCCATATCTAATAGATAAGGCACTGTCCTGCAAGTTAGGAGACCTGGGGTCTGACTTTATCATGAACCCACTGGGCAAGTCACTTTGCCTGTTTCCCCTCCCATCTGTGGCCTATCCATCTACTGAGTTAGCAAGCTCTTTGGGGAAGTCGCTTATGTGTCTGTACAGTTTGTAGCACAAGTTGGCTTCAATTTCAGCTGGAACGCTAGGCACAACAATAGTAAAATTCTGCACTCATTCTGAAAAAAATAATTTGTGAGAGCAAGTTGTGTTTTTTAGCTTCAGTTTAAAAGAAAAATATTCCCTTCCTCCCTCCCACCCAAAATCAAATAAGTTTAATGGGAATAAAAGAATTGAACTTCTGGAAAATGCATGTTTGGCTGTTCTATAACTAAACATGTGAGTATATTAGAATAACAATGCTGCACCAGTTTTCAAAAACTACTGTCTTAGATATTGATAATAGCTAGCCCTTACAGCACTAGTGGGGCCTAATTATTTAGCCTGCTCTCGCAGTGCCAGGGAATGGAAATGAGAGAGATCTTCCTAGCCCGGAATCCTGCAGTGTAGGGGAATTCTCTGTGGGCATAAAGATGTCAAAGCCAGCTGCTATGACACTTTTCCTGCAGTTCCCAGCACGGGGCCTCTTTTAGTATCAGAGCCCATTGTGCTCCAGTATGCCCCAGTTGATAGGTGACTCTTTGATGCCGTTATCAGATTGGGGAAAGGCTGGAGCCACTTGAGAATAAGGGAAACCTAATCGGCACCATGGTGGGAACCCCACTCTGACTCTGCTGCATCTAGTGGAGATAAGACATAACAAAAAGTCTGGGTCTTTTATCTTTGAGGGCTTTACAAACATTAACTAAAGAAGCATCACAGCTGTGAGATATGTAACTATTCCTTTCAGATAAGAACATAAGAACAGCCATATACTGAGTCAGACCAGTGCTCCATCTAGCCTAGTATCCTGCTTTCTGACAGTGCCCAGTGCAAGATGCTTCAGAGGGAATGCATGAAACAGGGAAATTGTTGAGTGATCTATCCCCCGTCATCCAGTCTCAGCTTCTGGTAGTCAGCAGTTTAGAGATGTCCAGAGCATGGGGTTGTGTCCCAGGTCCATCAGTGGCTATTAGCTAAGATGGTCAATCTTCCATGATCCCCAATGACCCTTCATCCTTATTTGAACCCAGTTATACTTTTGGCCTTCACAACATTCCCGGCAATGAGTTCTGCAGGTTGACTGTGCATTGTGTGAAGAATTACTTCCTTATGTTTGTTTTAAACCTGCTGCCTCTTAATTTCACTGGTTCACCATGAGCTCTGGTTCATGTGTTTTGAGGAGAAAATAACACTTTCCTATTAACTTTTTCCACACCATTCATGATTTTATAGACCTCTAGCCAATCCCCCTAAGGCATCTCATTTCAAAGCTGACCAGTCTCAGCCTCTTTAATCTCTCCTCATATGAAAGCTCCATACCCCTACTCATTTTTGTTGCCCTTCTATGTACTTTTTCCAGTTCTAATATATATTTTTGAGATGGGGTCATAAGAATTACATTCAGTATTCAAGGAATAGGAGTACAATGAATTTCTGTAGTGACATGATATTTTCTATCTTATCTATCCCTTTACTTTTGGTTCCTAAAATTGTTAGCTTTTTTTGACTACTGCTGCACACTGAGCCCATATTTTCAGAGAAATATCCATGATGATTCAAAGCTCTTTCTTGAGTGGTATCAACTAATTTACACCCCATCACTTTGTATTTATAGTTGGGATTATGTTTTCTTATAATCATTACTGTGCATTTGTCAACATTGAATTTCATGTGCCATTTTGTTGCCCAGTCATTTGTGAAATCTCTTTGTAACTCTACACAATCTGTTTCACAGTCAGTTTTGGACTTAACTATATTGAGTAATTTTGTAACTTCTGCAAACTTTGCCCCTCACTGTTCGTTCCCTTGTCCAGATCACTTATGAATATGCTGCAGATCCTTGGGGGACCCTGCTATTTACCTTTCTCCATTGTGAAAACTGTGACCATTTCTCCATTGTGACCATTTATTCCTACCCTTTGTTTCCTATCTTTTAACCAGTTATTGATCCATAGGAGCACCTTCTCTCTCATGCCAGGACTGCTCACTTTGCTTAAGAGCCTTTGGTTTGGGACCTTATCAAAGGCTTTTTGAAAGTCCAAGTTCACAGAATCAACTGAATCACCCTTGTCTACACACTTGTTGCATCATCAAATAATTCAAATTGATTGGTGAGTCATGATTTCTCTTTACAAACGCTGTGTGGACTCTTCCCCAACGTATATCGTTCACCTATGTTTCTGATAATTCTGTTCTTTACTATAGTTTCAACCAATTTGCCCACTTCTGAAGTTAGGCCTACCAGCCTACAATTGCCAGGATCACCTATGAAGCCTTTATAAAAAATCTGTATTACACTAATTATCTTCCAGATATCCATATATCTTCATTATTTAACTACTTTCAAATTTTAACAAACTACTATATTAAAAATTCCATCCTCCTAAAACTATTGTCCCTTAAATGAATGAAATCCCTAGACCAGGCCTGCACAACTCATAAAGCGGCGAGGGCCACATTACTCCAAAGAAAACAGCTGAGGGCTGAAAACCACCACCCCCCGGCCCAGCGGAAACACTCCGCCCCAGCACTGCCCAGCCCTGCAGAAGCAAACCCTCCTTTCCCAGTGCCGCCCCACCAAAACAGCTGTGGGCCAAAAAGGAAGGTTGGGGGTGGGGAGGTGATACTTGATTTTAAATCAACCAGGAGCTCCCAGCTGAAGAGCTGGCTGGGAGCCCTCAGGGTCAAATTAAAGGGCCCGGAGCTCCGGCGGCTGCAGGAACCCGCAGCTTTGTGGGGCTGGGGCAGGGATTTAAAGGGCCCAGAGCGCCTGCTGCTGAGGGGAGCCTGAGCCCTTTAAATCCTAGCCCCAGCGCATCCGCTGGAGCCGCCACCGGGATTCAAAGGGCTCTGGGCCGCCCGTGGTGGCGGGGAGCCTTGAGCCCTTTAAATCTCAGCTGCGGCCGAGAATCTCTGCGGGCAGCCCAGAGCCTTTGAATCCCTTCTGCAGCTGGCAGGGCCGGCTTTAGGAAGTGCGGGGCCCAATTCGAACATTTTCAGCAGGGCCCCGGCAGGGATGACTGGAAAAAAAAAATGTAAAAAAAAAAAAGCCTTTCATTTCTTAGCAACCGGTTCCCTATAAAAAGTTCTGCCACAGTATGTATTTTTTGTACCAATAGGGGTTACCATACATCCGTATTTTCCTCCTGGATGGCGATTTAAGATCCAAAAAGCCTGACATGTCCAGGAAAGTACAGATGTATGTTAACCCTACCTAAAGTTCTTTTTTAAAAAGATGTGTCAGAACTAGAAATGAGCTCCACCACTCCCTGAGGGTATGCTAGGGTGCATGTGTGGGTCCCAGCTGCTCCCTGCCCACCTCATTGAAGCAGGTATGCAGGGTTACTTCCCTGGGAACTACAGGGCACCAGTGGACATGGGGCTGGCTGGAGGTGTGGGGGAGGTGGCTGGAGGTAGGGTCTGGCTGCAGGCTGGGCAAGGAGTGTGGGGCAGGCTGGAAACGGTGTGTGGGATGGGCTGGCGGGCTTCAGGCAGGGCCACAGAGGGGGTGCGGGATGGGTTGGCAGGGCTGGAGAAAAAGGAGTGCAGGACTGGCTGGCTTCAGGCAGGCGGGTGTGGCAGGGGTTGGCTGGAGACAGGGGAGGGGGTGCAGGGCTGGCTGGAGATGGGTTGGTGCAGGGCTGAAGGTAAGGCAGGGGGTGAGGGGCTGGCTGGAAACAGGCTGGCTGCAGACAGGAACTGGTGCAAGCAGGGCAGGAGGTGCGGCAGGGGTTGGCTGCGGGCAACTGGTGCAGGTACAGGGGGTACAGCTCATCCTGTATGGTGAGTGCCCCCTCCTCCTGCCTCCCCCACCAGGGTAGCAGTAGCAGTCCGTGGCTCAGGAGCCTGCTTCCACTGCCCCAGCCCTGTAAATAGCTGCAGGAGCCCTGGGGAAGTGGTGGGGCTTCAGGGGCTATTTACAGGACCAGGGCAGCAAAGGCATCTGGAGACCCCCCCCCCCCCCGCTACCCCAGGGCTCTGGGAGCTATTTAAAGAGCCCGCGGCTCCCCTGCTTCTACTGCCCCAGCCCTTTAAATAGCCACGGGAACCCTGTGGAAGTGGTGGGGCTCTGTTGGCTATTTAAAGGGCTGGGGCGGTAGAAGCGACGGGAACCCTGGACTTTTTAAATAGCCCCCAGAGCCCCACAGCCTTACCCCAGGGCTCCAGCAGTGGTGCTCTGGTGGCAATTTAAAGGGTCTGGGAGCCACAGGCCTTTTAAATTGCCCCCTAGGGAAGCTGGGTCACCCCGCTACAGTGCACTGGCTTTTGCTGGTACACCGTTCCGGGGCTTGGGCCTGTGGCCCTCTTAGGGGCAGGCTGATTCAGGGGAATTGGTTGAATTGGCCTAAAGCTGGCCCTGGTGGCTGAAATTTAAAGGGCTCTGGGCTCTCTGCGGCTGCGGACAGCCCAGAGCCCTTTGAATCCCGGCTGCGGCTGAGATTTAAAGAGCTCTGAGCTCGCGGCTGCCTGCAGCTCAGAACCTTTTGAATCGCGGCCGCAGCTGGGATATAAAGGGCTCTGGACTCCCCATCACTGCGGGAAGCTCAGAACCTTTTGAATCGCGGCCGCGGCTGGAATTTAAAGGACTCTGGGCTCCCCACAGCTGTGGGCAGCGCAGAGCCTTTTGAATCCCAGCAGCGGCTGAGATGTAAAGAGCAGGGGGGAGGGATAGCTCAGTGATTTGAGCATTGACCTGCTAATCCCAGGGTTGTGAGTTCAATCCTTGAGGGGGCCATTTGAGGATTGATCCTTCTTTGAGCAGGGGGTTAGACTAGATGATCTCCTGAGGTCCCTTCCAACCCTAATAATCTAACCTATGAGCTCCCTGCCGCTGCAGGCAGCGCAGAGCCTTTTGAATCCTGGCCATGGCTGAGATTTAAATGGCTCTGGGCTCCCCGCCGCTGCGGGCAGCACAGAGCCTTTTGAATCCCTGCTGTGGCTGAGATTTAAAGAGCTCTGAGCTCCCCGCCGCTGCGGGTAGCCCAGAGCCTTTTGAATACTGGCTGCGGCTGGGATTTAAAGAGCTCTGAGCTCTCCGCCACTGTGGGCAGCTCAATGCCTTTTGGATCCCACCGCGGGCCGCACAGTGAGCCTCTGCGGGCTGCATGTTGTGCAGGCCTGCCCTAGACTCATCTAAGAGATACTGGAAAAAATTGTTGGAATTTTTAATGAATAAATGGCATGTGTATTTGTTAAAATGTAGCTAAATAAAAATAAACATGATGACAATGTAGATCTAAATTTATATAAAACAGTGCTTCATCAATTTGCGCTATTAATATGTGTTAGTTTTCTATAATACAGACATTTGGTATAAATTTTGAAACCAGACTTTATTTAACTGAAAGCTGATGCAACATTTTTTTTTTTGGGTGCCAAAATGAGCTATTTACAAGAACACAAAATATGTTTTCCCTGACTTCGATGATTCCAATGCATTTTTACAATTATGTTGCTCATTCCTAAGAGATTAATATTCTTTCCATTCATGCACTTAACTCCCACTTAATAGAGCTATCTATGGGTCTGTTCTATTCCCAACATGAAAGTTACCAGTCTGGATGTCCTACATCATAGCTGAGAAATTTATGTGCAGGGTATAAATGGCTCAAGGTATTGACAATAGCTTGTGGAGCCTTTTACTTTGCCAGTTTGCATCCAGTTTTCACATGGGTATTATGATGAATAGCACTTTACAAATGCTTATGATGGTCAAGAATTGCAAAGTTTATCTTCTGTTCAGTGGCCTTCATGAAATGAGCCATGTCACAGTCCTATTTATATAGTGATAGTGGATCATGATGCCACAATAATTAGTATTCCCCGTGTTAGCCACGTTACCACATAGACAAGGAACTGTAGGTATAGCCACTGAACTACCCTACCTTCTCTAATGGTGGTCCTCTAGCTCACTATTGAGGCATACTAATGGAACAATATTGAGAAGCTTTCCCTGCTGGTGCACACACTATGACTGTTCTGTGGACAACGTCAGCCTCATATTTTACTGAGCATTAAATTGGTTAGAAAAACATATGCTATGGAATTCTGGCCTCACTGAAGTCAATGGGAGATTTGACATTTCTTTCAGCAAATCCAGACTTTCGCTCACAGTTGTTCCCCCAGTTAAAGTGTGAACTCTGCAGAAAGGATTAAGTTGTGTCTTTAATATATTTTGTTTTGTGCACTCACCATCTCTACCAGTTAATTCATAGTTCATTGGTTTTGTTATATTAAACACAAACAGTAATAAAAAAACCTTTCAAAAGATAGTGGCGTAAATAGTGAGGACAACCAAATAATGGAATAAATCAGAGGTGGTGGAAACAACATACTATATGGGAAAAGTCATTTCAAGTATTTTGAAAATGATCAGAAAAATTTCTCCTTTTTATGATATTTATGGACTATGTCTCTGACTTATTGCACACGGTATGATTTCTTTGTTACATTTTCAATTCATCTGAAACCTATTGTCCATAAGGGAACATACTGCAAGTGGAACATGACTTTGTACTCGATCCTTTTACTACAGTGGATTAACAGGTTTGGTGCAATTCTAATATTCTCCCTGGGAAATGAGCCCAGGTCACAAATCTGTTTTTCCAAATGAACTTTTGAATGGACTGGACAAGAATGAGTATGACATTTAAAATGGCAGTTAAAATGATTTAGGCTAGAATAGTCCATTTAATTTAAAACCTGCAGTGTCACTATCAAATTCATACCAGTATTTACTTTCCATTTGCTGTTAGTTTGAGAAAGATGGGGTTGTAAATGTGGTTTGGGGAACAGTGATTAATCTAAAAATGATTTGGAAATAAATGTGTGTGTGTTGGTCTTACTGAGTTCTCATTTGTTCATTCTGACTGTTCAGTTAAGCCACTGAGTTTTGGGACAGGAAAAACAAAATGGAAGAGGAGCACACAGCTGCAGTAAACTTTTTTCCTCTGGCCACCGTAAATCAAGTATTGAGATGAGCTATATACCTAGCTCCAAATCTTGTAATGTTATCAACTTCATTATTATTTATTTGAATTTTGGCAGTACCTAGTGTGATGGGTTGGATCATAGAAACCCCCTTAGGAACTGCCAACTGATGTGCTGAGACTACCTCTGAGCCTGTTTTCCCTGGCAGCTTGGGACTCAGTGCCCAGCCTGATTCGAGCCAGACACACTAGCCTGCTACAAACACAGACCCAGGTCTGAACTACGTCCCTCCAAAAGCTGCAGGCTTAACTGAAAACAGCTTAAGAAGTGCTCCTGTCTCTAGCACTCAGATGCCCAGCTCCCAATGGGGTCCAAACCCCAAATAAATCCATTTTTACCCTGTATAAAGCTTATACAGGGCAAACTCCTAATTTTTTTGCCCTCTCTAACTATAATAGAGAGAGATGCACAGCTGTTTGTCGTCCCCCCCCCCGTTATTAATATGTACTCTGGATTAATTAATAAGTAAAAAGTATTTTTATTAAATACAAAAAGTAGGATTTAAATGGTTCCAAGTAATAACAGACGGAACTAAGTGATTTACCAAGCAACTCTGCCGAGGCCTGGTGCCACTCCACAGAGGGACAGAGCCATGGTAAGGGTAGGGCAATTGAGGTCCCGTATGGGTTGTGCCTAGTACACAAGATTGCCTTAATTTGGCTTCAGGATAGCTGCAATGGGATCATATTGGGAGTGGGAATAATTTACTTTCCCTTATTTCTCTGAATTGCTGCATCAGGACTAGTCAATATCTAATCCTCAGTGGTGATCCAGTGTGTGGAACCCAGGAGTTCTGACTGCTTTAATCACTAGCCACTGTAAATGGAGTTAACATGCTTTGTTTAAATCAACAAAAGCAAGAGAAATACACAGCTCTATGCCACTTCGTTCTGAACTTACCCTGTTGTGTTCAAGTATTGCAAGACTTGTGAAAATGTGTTTGGTAGGGGGAGGTGGTGGAAAGAGAGGAAAGGATAAAGGTATTCTGAGAGTTTCAATATTGGAACACAATGGAGAGAATTAGAAATAGAATTGCAGCCTTAACTCTGCTGGTTTAAGTCAAACCCATAGGGATATTATTTTCAGCACTGTGCACTGTGGATTAGAACTGCAGCCCGGTTTGCAATCTGTCACTACTACAGCAATGAAAATCTGTCCCTTCATGTTATTTTACTAGTGTCGGTTTTTGTGTTTAATTATATTATGCAGTAGTTTGTTGCAACGTCTGCATAATTCCTTTAGAGGTGCGCTTGAAATGCTTATGAATTTTTATAAACACAAGCTGTGGATTACTTTTAGTTTCTCACTACCTGGTTTCTTCTCTGTAAGCTATTCTGCTGTGATATCATTACATTTTTCTTTTTCTCTCCATGCAAAGCGTGGCCATTTTGTCTAATACACAATATTAAGACTGAGAACACCAAGTCTCTGAATATTACATTCTTGACTTCTATGTAAACAGTCAAAGGGCCTGTTCTCATTGAAGTCAATTTCAAAAATCCCATTGACCTCAATGGATCCATGAGTTGGCCTTAATTGTTGGATGGATCATTATCATTGTCATAAAGTTACTGATATGTGGAGCTAGATGAATATTGCATTTTCCATGAATATGTTCAAACTTTGATGTGAGTTTGCTTTCATTCTATTTGCTTCACTCCTTTTGTATTCTGTGAATGAATGTTCCAGTGAATTGCAGGGATGTACAGCAAGCCAGTAAATTTTCAGAGCTTACAGCTGCATATTCATAACGGTGAATATTTCCACCAGAAACCCGATTCTAAGTTACACTCATCCAGTCACATGTAACTCCTGTGTCTAGTAAAAACAGCATGAATTTCTAATACCGAATACTCACAGTGAACTTGTTAGTCAGCTACAGATGACAAGTTACTCGGTGAATAATTTTGAATAAGAAATGTAACTGAGAAAAGAACTATCAGTTCAGATGATCACAAACGAATGAAGAGGTGAAATTCATCTAAAAATTATTGGTCCTGAATTTCCAACCCCTCAGCTCTGCAGTTATGGAGCCTTTAATCAGTTCTTCAATGCTCTTTCTCTGAGTGGGAAGAAATGAATATGATCACTGCAGTTCTGTTTCGCTGTTGTAACCTATTTTTCCTCTCTGTTTGCTTGGAAAATGAAAGGAGAGAAATAGAAGAATGTAAGACTCCTTTTTTTTCTTTCTTTGAAATGGTTTTGGAGGCAGCACTGAGAGTTGAAACACTCTCTGTTCAGAATGAGATATGTGCTAATCCAGAACCAAAAGGCAGATTGACTCATGTACCCCAGATGCTTTATTTCCTTATGCTTGTATGCAGTGGTAGTGTTGCTGTATTGGTCCTAGGATATTAGAGAGATGAGGTGGGTGAGTTAATATCTTATTAAACTAACTTCTGTTGGTGAGAGAGACGAGCTTTCGAACTACATAGAACTCTTCTTCAACTCTGGCAAAGGTACTCCAAGCATGATGGCTAAATACAAGGTGGAACAGATTGTTTAGCGTAGGCAGTTAGCATCACCTTCCCATAAACACACTAGGGAAATGCAACCTAGATGGAGTTACTATAAGGTAGGTGCAAAAGTGGTTGGAAAACCGTTCCCAGAAATTAGTTATCAGTGGTTCACAGTCATGCTGGAAGGGCATAACGAGTGGGGTCCCACAGAGATCAGTTCTGGGTCCAGTTCTGTTCAATTTCTTCATCAATGATTTAGATAATGGCATGGAGAGTACACTTATAAAGTTTGTGGATGATACCAAGCTGTGAGGGGTTGCAAGTGCCTTGTAGGATAGGATTAAAATTCAAAATGATCTGGACAAACTGGAGAAATGGTCTGAAGTATATAGGATGAAATTCAATAAGGACAAATGCAAAGTACTCCACTTAGGGAGAACAATTAGTTGCACACATACAAAATAGGAAATGACTGCCTAGGAAGGAGTACTGTGTTGTGGTAAGAGGTCTGGGGGTCATAGTGGATGACCTAGGGGCTTTGAGCATGGGGCTCTCTGCTGAGAGCCTGGGCGACTGCCCGGCTCCTGGTGGAGAGCGGAGAGCCACAAGAACCTGGGAAGGAAGGCAGCTGGGCTTGTAGTGGGCAGCTGTGTGGAACTGAGCCTGGGCTTTCAGCCCCCAACACTGCCCCTCTTATCAGTGGAAGCACTCTTGGTGAGGATACGCTCCACCAACAGAAGGCGGTCTATGTGGACATGATGATTGCTGTGGCTTTAAGTCAATCTAATGCAGGTCAACTTAAGTTTGTAGTGTAGACATTCCATTAGCGAGCACTGATAAGCTAGGATAAACTGGGCTTCATTGTTACATTGTCTTTTACATCATTTTAACTACACTGACTTCCCTGGATGTATTCCTAATGAACAATGAGATCAGAAAGAAGCCCTAACTGTTTACGGTTTTTTTCCTGAATTGAACTGGGACACTGGCCATTTTGAAGTTTCCTCATAAGTGATAAAAGGTCTGACTTTGCCATGCTCATTCATGTTGAGTAGCTCGCTATTCCACAGGAAGGAATCACTCATGGAGTAAAGTACTACTCCACGTAAGTTAAGATGGCACAATTTAGCCCTGAATTTTCAAAATTTATTTAGAATTTTTTATAATCCCTGCTTGGGAGTTAATATAATCATTGTACACATGGGAAATATCAAGCAGAGATAAAGTAAGTGATTTGCACATAGTGCCACAGCAGAAGATTGGTAGAGTCCAGAACAAAATCTAAGAGTCCTGACTCTGGTAGCTTGCTCTAATCACTTGAGACACTGCTTCATGGGAAACATTTGCATTTCTTGTGGTGGTGTATTCTATATATTTGTGCTATCACAGAAATTCCCTTAAATATCCATAGAAAGAAAAGTCAGTGAAATATGCTGAAGTTTGTAATGGTATTTGATTTGGCTCTTGGGGAAAAAAATGTTCCTCTAAAGGGCTAATAAATAAATAAAATTTACATCACTTCGATATATTATTTAAAGGTAACCCAGTGTCAGTGCACAGGCAGCTGTATGCAACAAAGTAATATTTACTTATATCTGCTTTGCATTGAAAGTGATTTTTCATGTTTTTTTTCAGGAACCTACATTTTTGTGTATCTTGTAGAAACCAACGATTGAAGATTTTTAAACAGTTAGTCATTTATGTCATCTATATCTTAGGGAGCAGATCCTATTTTAGTGTCATTCCTTTTTTTAATAGTCTCTTTTCTTTTAATGTTAACCTTAGCTTGTAGATTAAAGATATTTAAGGAATTGCCAGGGATTCTGAATCATCATTTTATTGAGCCTCATGTAATTTGAGTAGAGCACACAAGCCCTGATATTTTCAGTGTTCTCTGGAATCCATAAATCATTAAGACAAAAAAAAATGCAAGGAAATGTCAACCAGTCAAGCTCACAAAGGTAAGCAAATTCATAAAAACATCACAACCAAAATGAAGCATTTTTGTTTTCCTTATGGATGATTGAAGGCCTGATCTTATGATCCTTATTCAGTCCTATTGACTTCAGTATATGCTTTGCCTGAGTGGAGACTCTAAAAAGAACCATTAAAGGGTGCAGTTTGAATTCAGTTCCAGAAATGATTAAAGATTTGGGGGCTCAAAAGAGAGATTTTATTTTTACTGAATCAGCTCACCCATCTCAGAAAACACTAATGCTCTAGGTATTAAAAGAGGTAATAAATTTAAGCACCTGAAAAAAATACCATTAATAGTTCAAGCAGTTGTTGCTAAAATGAATGAAGGAAATAAAGCACTTTGCCTAGCGGAATGCACAGTTTCTGAATTGCAGCAGGTCAAATGAAGACCACAGCTCTTGCTGTGTCTCTCTTGACTCTGTACATACTGGTACATGGTACATGGCATCTCTGAAGGTCTGAAAGAACTCAAGGCTTGGCTACACTCGAAACTTCAAAGTGCTGCCGCGGGAGCGCTTTGAAGTGTGAGTGTGAGCTCTCCCAGCGCTGCACGTACTCCACCTCCTCATGGGGATTAGCTTGCAGCGCTGGGAGCCATGCTCCCAGCGCTGCGGCACTGTTTACACTGGTGCTTTACAGCGCTGTATCTTGCAGCGCTCAGGGGGGAGTTTTCTTCACACCCCTGAGTGAGAAAGTTGCAGCGCTGTAAAGCGCCAGTGTAGCCAAGGCCTCAGGCCTTTCATATAGGGGTCTCGTTGTAAAATCCAGGAATGGGGAGCACACATTATTGTGAAAAACAGAAAATTTAGAGGAAGTCAGCAAAAACAGAGATGTTCTAATGTAACTATATGCCTCCTATCAGTCCTGCACTGGCAGAGAGCTAGAGTAAACGACCTATTAGATCTTTCACATCTCAAATGTCCCTCATTCTAAAACAAGGTGAATTTGCTGGAACAAAATAGCTACTGCTACTGGCTGCTGCTGAATTTGTGACAAGAGCAGATGCTCCATTGCTTTCAAGACGTTTCCCACGGTTACTTTCCTTCCTCCCTGCCTATTTAAAACATTTCTATTTTAAGGAAGGTTCAAAACACAGTCAGAAAGAAGAATACTTTGGAAACCAACCTGTAGTCCTACCTCAGGCCTGGTTCCTCTTATATCAGCGGGAGTCTTGTATGAATAAGGATGTCAAGATTTGTCACATTAATATCTCTCAGGCTTAATAAAACTTCATCACTCGCTGCAAGACATTTCTAGGTATTGTCACTAGCCCATAGATATTGATGAGTAAAGATAGTCCAATAAATTATTCAGTGAACTTCTTCTGTTTAGGTAAACTTCCCTCATGTTGCACAGAGCAGGAGCAGGGCCCTTTGCATCACTGAAAGCTCCCCTGCACCAATTAAGATGCTCAAAGGGGTGTGTGTAGGAGGACCACAGATGGACCAGGCACACAGTGCTTCTGCGCACCCACTCATATCACAGAAAATGTTCTTGGCCCAGCCCTTCATATGCTGCTGGAGAAGCCACAAAGGATGTGGGCTAGAGGAAGGCCCAAGAAATGCATGTATTCTTGGAAAGAATGACCCAAAAATCCTTTGCCAATGGCACAGAGGAATTATAGCTACTGTTCTAGCCCATAGGCTTTAATAACAGCTGCTAGGGGAGATGGGGACACTGTGCAGAAGTCCTGCTTGCTGGCCCTGGGCCAAAGGTGTGGATTTCACCTCTCTAGCATCTCCCCATACCACCAGCATAAAGTCTGAACAGTGGGGTGCTCTATAGCTGGGGTGGATTCACCATCTGCAAATTGTTGGGAGCAGCCTGCATTTCACTGTGATGTGTAGCTACACTGAGCCTATATGCTGCCACCAGTGGCATGCAGTGCAGACGTAGCCAGAGTGTACTGGGAGTAGACTTCACTCAGTAAACAAGGCAAAGTGAACCCTTTGTGATCCAAATTTGATCAAAACTATGAGAGTAGTTCAGCTTTCCAGTTCAATTGCTGCCTTTCATAGATAATAATGAAGTGACGCTATTATTCACCTGGCAGCAGCCACAATAATACACCTAAAAACAATCTGAACAGATGTGCCCTAAGAGCACCCTTGACTTTTTATCAGGAGTTGTCTCATGTCTGTAAGGCAGATCAAATGACTTGCAAGATGCATTCATTTTATGGCAAACCCACTGATTGTCATTACCAAACTTGTACAGTGTGTTTTGAAATCCATAATTGTCTGTAATATTCATTAACTATTAATGTGTTTTTCCTCCCGATAACACTAATAACTTGATTTCATATTTGTGCTATCTTGGTAGGAAAATATCTTTAAGTGATCATTGTAAGGACAACCAAGTATGGGAGAGGTCTACTTCTTACTTAAGGGAGGGTGCTTAAAACCATAATTGTGCTACTGTGCGTTAATACAAGATTACCTTTAAATAACAGATTATTTAAAACGTGGAAGGTATTTTCCTACTCTGTCTGTATTTGTGTCCAGGCTTGTTTCATTTTATTTTCTCCATAGACATTTCTTTCTACATTCGCTACATTTAAAGTGTGGTTTGTCTTTGTATAGTGAAACAATGTGTTTATTTCTTAATGATTCCAGCTCAGTATTCAAGTAAAATGATGTTGGTGCTTTTTTAGTGGCCCCCAATGCAAACTCTACCTGGGATCTGAAAGTCAAGCTAAATTCTTTCTGGACTATCATAATCACCACTAACAAAAATTTGGTATGTCAGATTCTGCCCTGATCTCCACACCTGTACAACCCTATTGTCTTCAAATATAATATGATGGAAGCTACAGAAATAAAAGTACATTTTTGGTCCTCTAATTGGACCTTAGTTAACAATTCTGCTGATGATATACAAGCTATAATAGAATCCACCTCCTCCTCTCAGAACTGTCAAGGTTTTCTAACAAGTTTTAAAAAAATGTATTTTTTCCTTAGTAGGGAAATATGATTCTAAAGACGATGAATATATTGTCCACTCTGAGTAAGAGTGTATTTACAATGTAACTTTTCAGAGTAAAACCACATTTTATTACTGGGCAAAATAAGGTCATTAAGACTTGGTTGCTGTTAAGAGCCATTTCTGGTTATGAAAATACTGTCAAGGACCACAAATTAAAAATTGGGTGTCTCACATCCCAGGAAAGTGCCATACCAGTGGGCTAAACATTATACAGAGGGATGGACCTCCACCCCCTCCTTTTCTGAAGCTGGCCTGAAATGGACTCTTCTAGCTTACTGAAGAGTTCCAAATATTTTCCCCTGACCTTTTGGTTTGTTGGCTGTACTGAAAAAATCAATTATTTGCCAAGCTGTGGTTGTGAAGATAAATGTATTAAAGATTGTGAGGTGCTCAGATATTACAATAACCAGATCCATATAAGTACCTGAGATAGACGGATCTTATCACGATGAGTCCCACATGCTAGTTGTATGGAAAAAGTATTTCTTTATTTCTGTTTTGATTTTTTTCACTATTGAATTTAATCAAATGTCCCCTTGTTTTATAAGAATAGGCCCTGTCCGCCTTCTCTTTAGCTTTCTTTATTTTATTCATCTCCTCCTGGAGGTAAGCAATGTTTTTTAAAAAAAAAAAATCCTTGTTCATATTTCCTCTCCAAATATTTGGAGAGGATGATCTAGCCCATTGATATTAAATGTATATACTCCATACTGTGTGTTTAGTGCATTATGAAATGCACACTGTAATAATACTTATAAGATTTTTTTTACAGATTCTAAACATTAATATAGATATACAACATAAAGACTTCTGCTAGACTTTAGCTGAAGCTGCTAGGTTGTCGTGATACAAGAGCATTTGAAATGTAGGATGTACTTTATAACAGGCTTCAATTATTATTATTACCTGCTGTTCTAAGGTTGTCAGATAATAACATTCAGCAGAGCCTGATCCGTTGTTTTTTGGTTTTTTTTGGTCTATGCTCTCATCCTCCTGTACACTTTTGTTAGTGTTGTAGAAGAGATTGTGAAGTGCAATAAAACTCTTTTGAACACACTGGCTCCCAGGGGGCATTTCCTTTCAAATGTATAGTTGTATGGCTGGTCCTTAAAAGAAACTACCTTGTATGATTTGTGTGACTATTGGTTTTGAGTCTAATTCAGTGACAAAATTGCAAGAGACAATAGCTCAGCAAGCACATTCTGTAACCCTGAGTATGGAAGATTACAGTACAGTCTGTCAGATTGAATACTGAGCCTAAAATTGTCCAAATGATAATTCTGAATGTCTTTTGTAAGTAAAATAACATCTGATTAATAGCAGCAAAAAGTAAAAAATACTGGCAATCGGCAATAAAATGCCAACTACCTGCTTTCATCAGTGAGCATGCTGGAGGTGTAGCCTATTTCTGCAGGACTGGACTCTTTAAAAGTTACCTTTCACAGAAACTAAAGCCATATGAAAATTGCTGTGATGACATCCCTGATGGGTAAAATCCTTTTTTCTGCCACTGAGTAAATGCAGTGTAGAAAGGAGCGATATTTGCTTCCCTATGCCACTTAAATCAAATGCTTCAACCTTGGCCTTGAGGGACCCTCTTTGGGTTTAAGAGTTCATTGTCCAGGTCTATTCCATTTTTATTAAGACTGCCCACAGGAGAGCTAGTTGCCATCTCAGTGGCCTTGAGGCAACTGAACAAATGTGAGCTGGTTACTACTCTTGCTCACTGACCTAGGAGGAGATTTTCAAAAGTGACTTAGGGGAGAAATTGTCAAAGGCACAAAGGGCAATTAGGAGCCCAACTCCCAACCTCACCCATAATGCGGAAGAGGACAGCAGGTGAGAGACTGTTTTCAGATGAGGTTGGGTTGGAGTCAGGGTATCATCAGGATAAATTTAATACTGAATGTCAATGGGAATTAGGCTCCCAAATCATGCAGACACTTTTGAAAAATGTTACCCTGGGACTGGAATAACACCAGTAACATAAATGTGCAAGAATCTATATCACCTTATCAACCCAATCCCCCAAAATAGACTCTTCCTTTACCTAGTGGCGCTAGAGCTTTCAGAATTTGGGTAAAGGGTTTATTTTTGTTTCCTTTAATAGAAATATGTTCAAGAAAATGCCAATGTTTAGTTGTTGTGTTTTTTGTCCCTGCCATGCTAAGTTGGGCTTCAAAGAAACTTCCTTGCTGAAACTGTAATTTTTTGGGTTTTTTTAAGCTGCATGTGGCTGGCAGTGACAAAGTCATTGTGGGCACCCCTGTGTGATCAATTAGGCTCACAGCTGCAGTTAGTGTCAATAGTAATTATAAGGGCTAATGGGATTAGTTTCACTGGTGATGTGGCAAGTTTCGATTGTTGAGGCCCTGTAAACCTTTGGGATACTATAGTATGGGTGCCAATTGGGATCACAGTAGGTAAAGGAGCAAATCTGAGGGAAGTTAAAATAAAGGAAGAGGTGTAATCATTTGGTAAAATCTTCTCTTTGTCAACAGCCATTTACTATGTTTCATATATCCATCATAAGACTAAAAGGAGCCACAAAGATAAGATTCCTTTGCCCTCTTCCCCTGCCCCATCTCAGTCCTGTGAAGGAAATCTGATTTGTATCAACTGAAATAACCACTAACAGTGCCATCTGGGTGAAACCAAAACTCACAGATGAGAGTTAACTGCTTTCTGTTGTGCTGTTGGTGTTTTTCTCCTTAATTCAGGTAGTTAATTACAGTGTTGATAGCAAAGGCACACTCTCCTCTGCCCACTAATCCTGAATGTATTCCCTGTTTAATTTCTTGCTTTGAAGAAGGTGGTGGTGGTGGCTGACATGTCTGTTTCCCTCTCTCTTTCTTGGACTGGTGAGAAAAGTGAGATGAATTCATGTCAACGCTGAGAACTCTTGTCAACTTTAATTTGCCATCTGAGAATGACATGATTTACATAGAATAAATGAGTGAAGTAGTTGGGGCGGGAGGTGAGGAAGGAGATGACAATTTAAATGAGTTTATTCATACATTGTAAAGCATACTAAATTAAAAGGACAATGTGTTCATTTGACTGTTATAGCAAGAGTGAAATGCATAAAGAACAGAAAAAAAGTTTTAAATGTGTGGGGTTTCACACACCCATAATGTATCTAACTTAGAAATGCAGCCTATCATAAAAGGGTCTTGTTTGTATCACAAAATATGAGCACAGAGCACTTGGTACAACATACTAGAAACCATATTGTGTATATGTTGTACGTGGCTTATTGTTTCTGTCTTGAAAACCTTCTCTCACACATCCACCTTCTGTCTTTTGTCTCCTTTCAGATTCTGTTTTTGGCAAGCTCTCTACTGTGTCAGTTACTTGGCTCTGTTCATTACCATTTCCAGGCCTTCTGTCAATCCCTTCATCTCTGCTGCAAGTATCTGTTCCTCTCGAGATGTTTAAATTAATCTGTAACTCAAAGGATAAAAGAAACAGATAAAAATGTTCTGAAATCACTGCTGAAGGCAAGAGAGGATGCCCTCCCCACATGATAACAGGGCTCCAGAGAGAAAGAGAATGTATTTAGCCTGCACTATATATGCTATAGAAACAGCATGTGTATAACTTATTTCACAGTGCTCTTCTGTGGGAAGCTACTGGTACTAAGTACTTGATTTTTGTCTAATTTTCATGTTGTTTAATGTTAATGACTCTAATCTATAGACCCAATCCTCCATCCACTGAGTATGAGTGACTCCTATCGAAACCAATGAGAAGAATGTGGGGGGTGGGAGCCCCTTCAAATGCGGGGATGAAGGAGGAATGAAGGGAGCTACTGAGATTTGGCAGGGAGCTGGCTCCAAACAGGGAAGGAGGATCCTGGGGTTCCTACCTGCTCCCCAACCCAATACTGGGCCCCCATGTGGCCACTCCAGGCCTCTGGGTCCCATTCTCACCTGCACCACCCTGGTTTTGCTGTCCCTGACAAATTTATGCTCAGAATCTGGATCAAAGAGACACAAGGCTAAAAATCCAGTGTTAATGTTGAGCATGAACAAAAGGGTCGTATGATCTTACATTGATAACTGAAATTTTTACAAGGTTGAACTTCTTGGACAACCTGCTGCTGTGTTCCCAATAGGCCTACCACTGCTCAGGTTTTCCAAGGATTGTCCCATTTTTGAGGTAGCTATCCTGGGAAATCTGTAAGGGTGCTCAGTACACACTACCAACTGTCCACTTGTATGGGATCATGATCATCCCAGATGCCCTGGTTTTACGTATCTCACAAGTGGCAACTCTATTGCTTGGTGTTGTAACTCGGGTAGATATCTTAGTTTAAGCCCTATTTCACATAGACCTTGAATCTTTCTCTGCACTGCAGTATACACATGTGCTATAAGCTTGTGCTTTAGAGAGGTCTAAAACATTCATTGCCTAAATAATATAAAATGGTTCAAAGTAATAGGAATATGTAGTTACTGAAAATAAATTGCAGTTTGCTGCTCTTCTCTGTGTGATGATAGGTACTGTAAAAGGAGCAGAAAAGCTTAAACCATGTGGCTTGCCATTGTGAGGTTATTGAATCATGTTTTCTAGCCGTGGCAAATTGTGTTTTGAGACATTTTAGTTTGAGCTGTGTTTCACAGAGACCCCTGAGTGTCTCACTACTCTGCAGTACCAGTGTTTGTACTATCTGCAGTAATAAAGAATCTTGTGCCTTCACTGAATCTGTGTTTGAGGTGTGTCACATTAACACATCCCACTGTGTCTAGGAATTGCAGCTAATTTTGAGCTCAGTTGGGCTGCCACAAAACAGAGCATTATCCTTTTCAAATGCGGGGGGAGGGGAAAATTCCTCACTCCCTTACACTGGTGCAAATGCATTGTTGTCAAGGGCTGTAAATTGCAAGCTAAACAAGTGGGGATTTAGGGCTCAGCAAGTGCTGCAACTCCAGAGTGAGCCATGCCTCTCTTTGGCGGAAATGGAGGAACCAGCTCTCCGCCAGATGTCCCCTTTATCCAGCGCAGTACTCATGCTGATTTCTCCTTTTGGAGGTTGGGGAGTGGTAAATCATCAGACTGGCCTGTCATGGAAAAGCACAATGTCCAAGGTTTCATTTAGTAGAGTGCCTATCAGAGAGAGAATTCATTTATCTTGTCTTAGCTCCCATTTCTGGGAGCTAAGTCACTTTCCCAGGAGAGGGGATGCTTTTAAATCCATTTAGGTTATAATTCCAGCTTTCCATAAAACATCCTTCTGCTTAATGTAGAGAATCGGACAATGAAACTGAGTAGAAACTGAGTGAGATGATGAACCTTGAAAATAGTCAGAATGGGGTGAAATATAAGGAAAAGTTACCTTCCTTCCTGCACTGTGCTGCTGGGAAAGGAATCCTTTTATTATTTTCTCTGTTTGTACTGTACTAATGCCCAAAGGCCCTGTCAGTAGCAGGCCCCATTCTTCTAAGCATGGTACAAATATACAGGAAGTAATGGTCCCTCCCCTGAAGAGCTTACAGTCAATTCTGACCTTTCAATAGTCAGCCAGGGACAAATTGGGCCCAGAATCTGTTTCCAGGTAGGTTATATTCCTTGGCAGAGCCGTAGGCTTCTGTCCTGCTGTCAAGGTATTTTTCCAACTTTGAACTTTAGTATCCTAAAAGTGGGGACCTGCATGTACCCTTCTAAGCTTAATTCCTAGCTTAGATCTAATAGCGCCACCACCAGCCAAAAATATAGTGTTTTGGCACACTTCCTGTTCCCCCAAAATCTTTCCTGGGGAACCCAAGACCCAAACCCCTTGGGTCTTAAAACAAAGAGAAATAAACCATTCCACCTCCTTAACTCCTCCCAGACTTTCCCCTCCCTGGGTTACCCTGAGAGATTACACTGTTCCAAACTCTTTGGATCTTAAAACAGAGAGGAATTAACCTTTTTCCCCCACCACTACTTTCCCCCCATCAATCCCTGGTGAGTTCAGACCCAATCCCCTTGGG
This sequence comes from Gopherus evgoodei, assembly GCF_007399415.2. Taxonomy (NCBI): domain Eukaryota; kingdom Metazoa; phylum Chordata; order Testudines; family Testudinidae; genus Gopherus; species Gopherus evgoodei. The sequence continues at coordinate 97,489,369 of NC_044325.1, forward strand.
TCTTAAACAAGGAAAAAAATCAATCAGGTTCTTAAAAAGAAAGCTTTTAATTAAAGAAAGAAAAAGTAAAAATTATCTTTTGTAAAATCAAGATGGAAAATGTTTACAGGGTATTCAGCTCATATAGACTAGAGGGACTTCCTCCCCCTTAGCCTGAGATTAAAAGTTACAGCAAACAGAGGTAAAACTCCTTTCAGCAAAATACACATTCACAAGTTAAGAAAACAAATATAAGACTAATCCGCCTTTTCTAGCTAGTACTTACTATTTTGAACATGAGAGACTGTTTCAGAAAGATTGGAGAAAGACCTGGTTGCATGTCTGGCGCCTCTTAGCCCCAAGAGCAAACAACAAACAAAACAAACAGCACAAACAAAGACTTCCCTCCACAGAGATTTGAAAGTATCTTGTCCCCACATTGGTCGTCTGGTCAGGTGTCAGCCAGGTTCACTGAGCTTCTTAACCCTTTACAGGTAAAAGAGACATTAACCCTTAACTATCTGTTTATGACACCTGCAATCACTTATGTACATGCTTAACTTTAAGAAAGTGTCAAGTATCAGAGGGTAGCCGTGTTAGTCTGGATCTGTAAAAGCAGCAAAGAATCCTGTGGCACCTTATAGACTAACAGACGTTTTGGAGCATGAGCTTTCGTGGGTGAATACCCACTTCCTCAGATGCATGTAATGGAAATATCCAGGGGCAGGTATATATATGTGTGCTAGCAAGCAAGCTAGAGATAACGAGGTCAGTTCAATCAGGGAGGATGAGGCCCTGTTCTAGCAGTTGAGGTGTGAAAACCAAGAGAGGAGAAACTGGTTCTGTAATTGGCAAGCCATTCACAGTCTTTGTTCAATCCTGAGCTGATGGTGTCAAATTTGCAGATGAACTGAAGCTCAGCAGTTTCTCTTTGAAGTCTGGTCCTGAAGTTTTTTTGCTGCAGGATGGCCACCTTAAGGTCTGCTATAGTGTGGCCAGGGAGGTTGAAGTGCTCTCCTACAGGTTTTTGTATATTGCCATTCCTAATGTCTGATTTGTGTCCATTTATCCTTTTCCTTAGAGACTGTCCAGTTTGGCCGATGTACATAGCAGAGGGGCATTGCTGGCATATGATGGCGTATATTACATTGGTGGATGTGCAGGTGAATGAACCAGTGATGGTGTGGCTGATCTGGTTAGGTCCTGTGATGGTGTCGCTGGTGTAGATATGTGGGCAGAGTTGGCATCGAGGTTTGTTGCATGGATTGGTTCCTGAGCTAGAGTTATTATGGTGTGGTGTGCAGTTACTGGTGAGAATATGTTTCAGGTTGGCAGGTTGTCTGTGGGCAAGGATTGGCCTGCCACCCAAGGCCTGTGAAAGTGTGGGATCATTGTCCAGGATGGGTTGTAGATCCTTGATGATGCGTTGGAGGGGTTTTAGCTGGGGGCTGTATGTGATGGCCAGTGGAGTCCTGTTGGTTTCTCTCTTGGGTTTGTCTTGCAGTAGGAGGCTTCTGGGTACACGTCTGGCTCTGTTGATCTGTTTCCTTATTTCCTCATGCGGGTATTGTAGTTTTGAGAATGCTTGGTGGAGATTTTGTAGGTGTTGGTCTCTGTCTGAGGGGTTAGAGCAGATGCGGTTGTACCTCAGTGCTTGGCTGTAGACAATGGATCGTGTGATGTGCCCGGGATGGAAGCTGGAGGCATAAAGGTAGGCATAGCGGTCGGTGGGTTTTCGATATAGGGTGGTGTTAATGTGCCCATCACTTATTTGCACCGTGGTGTCAAGAAAGTGGACCTCCCGTGTAGATTGGTCCAGGCTGAGGTTGATGGTGGGGTGGAAGCTGTTGAAATCATGGTGGAATTTTTCCAGAGTCTCCTTCCCATGGGTCCAGATGATGAAGATGTCATCAATGTAGCGTAGATAGAGAAGGGGTGTGAGTGGACGAGAGCTGAGGAAGCGTTGTTCCAGGTCGGCCATGAAGATATTGGCATATTGTGGGGCCATGCGGGTGCCCATAGCAGTGCCACTGATCTGGAGATATATATTGTCATCAAATTTGAAATAGTTGTGTGTAAGTATAAAGGCACAGAGCTCAGCAGCCAGTTGTGCTGTGGCATCATCAGGGATGGTGTTCCTGACAGCTTGTATTCCATCTGTGTGTGGGATGTTTGTGTAGAGAGCCTCTACATCCATGGTGGCTAGGATGGTGTTTTCTGGGAGGTCACCAATGCATTGTAGTTTCCTCAGGAAATCAGTGGTGTCGCGGAGATAGCTGGGAGTGCTGGTGGCATAGGGTCTGAGTAGAGAGTCCATATATCCAGACAGTCCTTCAGTGAGAGTGCCAATGCCCGAGATGATGGGGCGTCCAGGATTTCCGGGTTTGTGGATCTTGGGTAGTAGATAGAATAACCCTGGTCGGGGCTCTAGGGGTATGTTGATTTCTTCTGGTGTTAGTGTAGGGAGTGTCCTGAGTAGATGCTGTAGTTTCTTAGTGTATTCCTCAGTGGGATCTGAGGGAAGTGGCCTGTAGAATTTGGTATTGGAGAGTTGTCTGGCTGCCTCCTTTTGATAGTCAGACCTGTTCATGATGACAACGGCACCTCCTTTATCAGCCTCTTTGATGATAATGTCAGGGTGGTTTCTGAGGCTGTGGATGGCATTGCGTTCTGCACGGCTTAGGTTGTGAGGCAAGCGATGTTGTTGTTCCACGATTTCTGCCTGTGCACGCCGGCGGAAGCATTCAATGTATAGGTCCAGGCTGTCATTTCGACCCTCAGGAGGAGTCCATGTGGAGTTCTTTTTCTTGTGCTGTTGGTGGGAGGGCACCCGTGTATCAGTGCACTGTTCAGTGTTGTCCTGGAAGTATTCTTTGAGTCGGAGACGGCGAAAGTAGGCTTCCAGATCGCCACAGAACTGTATCATGTTGGTGGGGGTGGCAGGGCAGAAAGAGAGTCCCCGAGATAGGACAGACTTTTCTTCTGGGCTGAGTGTGTAGTTGGATAGATTGACGATATTGCTGGGTGGGTTAGGGGTACCACTGTTGTGGCCCCATGTGGCAGGTAGGAGTTTAGACAGCTTACAGTCCTTTTTCCTTTGAAGAGAGGTGAAGTGAGTAATGTAGATCTCCTGTCTTATTCTAGTGAAGTCCGTTTGTATAGAAGTTTGGTTATTAATGAGAGTCTCCAGGTTGGAGAGCTCTTTTTTGATGTTTTCCTGTTTGCTGTATAGGATGCTGATCAGGTGGTTCCTCAGTTTTTTTGATAGAGTATGACATAATCTCTCACTGTGGTCCGTGTAGTATGTAGATAGCAGTGGATTTTTTACCTTTAGTCCATTTGGTATGATGTCCATCCGTTTGCATTTGGAAAGGAAGATGATATCTGTCTGTATTTGTGCAAGTTTCTTCATGAGGTTGATGGATTTCCATTCCATACGGCTAAATGCAGTGCCTTGCATGGTGTCAAGTATCAGAGGGTAGCCGTGTTAGTCTGGATCTGTAAAAGCAGCAAAGAATCCTGTGGCACCTTATAGACTAACAGACGTTTTGGAGCATGAGCTTTCGTGGGTGAATACCCACTTCCTCAGATGCATGTAATGGAAATATCCAGGGGCAGGTATATATATGTGTGCTAGCAAGCAAGCTAGAGATAACGAGGTCAGTTCAATCAGGGAGGATGAGGCCCTGTTCTAGCAGTTGAGGTGTGAAAACCAAGAGAGGAGAAACTGGTTCTGTAATTGGCAAGCCATTCACAGTCTTTGTTCAATCCTGAGCTGATGGTGTCAAATTTGCAGATGAACTGAAGCTCAGCAGTTTCTCTTTGAAGTCTGGTCCTGAAGTTTTTTTGCTGCAGGATGGCCACCTTAAGGTCTGCTATAGTGTGGCCAGGGAGGTTGAAGTGCTCTCCTACAGGTTTTTGTATATTGCCATTCCTAATGTCTGATTTGTGTCCATTTATCCTTTTCCTTAGAGACTGTCCAGTTTGGCCGATGTACATAGCAGAGGGGCATTGCTGGCATATGATGGCGTATATTACATTGGTGGATGTGCAGGTGAATGAACCAGTGATGGTGTGGCTGATCTGGTTAGGTCCTGTGATGGTGTCGCTGGTGTAGATATGTGGGCAGAGTTGGCATCGAGGTTTGTTGCATGGATTGGTTCCTGAGCTAGAGTTATTATGGTGTGGTGTGCAGTTACTGGTGAGAATATGTTTCAGGTTGGCAGGTTGTCTGTGGGCAAGGATTGGCCTGCCACCCAAGGCCTGTGAAAGTGTGGGATCATTGTCCAGGATGGGTTGTAGATCCTTGATGATGTGTTGGAGGGGTTTTAGCTGGGGGCTGTATGTGATGGCCAGTGGAGTCCTGTTGGTTTCTCTCTTGGGTTTGTCTTGCAGTAGGAGGCTTCTGGGTACACGTCTGGCTCTGTTGATCTGTTTCCTTATTTCCTCATGCGGGTATTGTAGTTTTGAGAATGCTTGGTGGAGATTTTGTAGGTGTTGGTCTCTGTCTGAGGGGTTAGAGCAGATGCGGTTGTACCTCAGTGCTTGGCTGTAGACAATGGATCGTGTGATGTGCCCGGGATGGAAGCTGGAGGCATGAAGGTAGGCATAGCGGTCGGTGGGTTTTCGATATAGGGTGGTGTTAATGTGCCCATCACTTATTTGCACCGTGGTGTCAAGAAAGTGGACCTCCCGTGTAGATTGGTCCAGGCTGAGGTTGATGGTGGGGTGGAAGCTGTTGAAATCATGGTGGAATTTTTCCAGAGTCTCCTTCCCATGGGTCCAGATGATGAAGATGTCATCAATGTAGCGTAGATAGAGAAGGGGTGTGAGTGGACGAGAGCTGAGGAAGCGTTGTTCCAGGTCGGCCATGAAGATATTGGCATATTGTGGGGCCATGCGGGTGCCCATAGCAGTGCCACTGATCTGGAGATATATATTGTCATCAAATTTGAAATAGTTGTGTGTAAGTATAAAGGCACAGAGCTCAGCAGCCAGTTGTGCTGTGGCATCATCAGGGATGGTGTTCCTGACAGCTTGTATTCCATCTGTGTGTGGGATGTTTGTGTAGAGAGCCTCTACATCCATGGTGGCTAGGATGGTGTTTTCTGGGAGGTCACCAATGCATTGTAGTTTCCTCAGGAAATCAGTGGTGTCGCGGAGATAGCTGGGAGTGCTGGTGGCATAGGGTCTGAGTAGAGAGTCCATATATCCAGACAGTCCTTCAGTGAGAGTGCCAATGCCCGAGATGATGGGGCGTCCAGGATTTCCGGGTTTGTGGATCTTGGGTAGTAGATTGAATAACCCTGGTCGGGGCTCTAGGGGTATGTTGATTTCTTCTGGTGTTAGTGTAGGGAGTGTCCTGAGTAGATGCTGTATTTTCTTAGTGTATTCCTCAGTGGGATCTGAGGGAAGTGGCCTGTAGAATTTGGTATTGGAGAGTTGTCTGGCTGCCTCCTTTTGATAGTCAGACCTGTTCATGATGACAACGGCACCTCCTTTATCAGCCTCTTTGATGATAATGTCAGGGTGGTTTCTGAGGCTGTGGATGGCATTGCGTTCTGCACGGCTTAGGTTGTGAGGCAAGCGATGTTGTTGTTCCACGATTTCTGCCTGTGCACGCCGGCGGAAGCATTCAATGTATAGGTCCAGGCTGTCATTTCGACCCTCAGGAGGAGTCCATGTGGAGTTCTTTTTCTTGTGCTGTTGGTGGGAGGGCACCCGTGTATCAGTGCACTGTTCAGTGTTGTCCTGGAAGTATTCTTTGAGTCGGAGACGGCGAAAGTAGGCTTCCAGATCGCCACAGAACTGTATCATGTTGGTGGGGGTGGCAGGGCAGAAAGAGAGTCCCCGAGATAGGACAGACTTTTCTTCTGGGCTGAGTGTGTAGTTGGATAGATTGACGATATTGCTGGGTGGGTTAGGGGTACCACTGTTGTGGCCCCATGTGGCAGGTAGGAGTTTAGACAGCTTACAGTCCTTTTTCCTTTGAAGAGAGGTGAAGTGAGTAATGTAGATCTCCTGTCTTATTCTAGTGAAGTCCGTTTGTATAGAAGTTTGGTTATTAATGAGAGTCTCCAGGTTGGAGAGCTCTTTTTTGATGTTTTCCTGTTTGCTGTATAGGATGCTGATCAGGTGGTTCCTCAGTTTTTTTGATAGAGTATGACATAATCTCTCACTGTGGTCCGTGTAGTATGTAGATAGCAGTGGATTTTTTACCTTTAGTCCATTTGGTATGATGTCCATCCGTTTGCATTTGGAAAGGAAGATGATATCTGTCTGTATTTGTGCAAGTTTCTTCATGAGGTTGATGGATTTCCATTCCATACGGCTAAATGCAGTGCCTTGCATGGTGTCAAGTATCAGAGGGTAGCCGTGTTAGTCTGGATCTGTAAAAGCAGCAAAGAATCCTGTGGCACCTTATAGACTAACAGACGTTTTGGAGCATGAGCTTTCGTGGGTGAATACCCACTTCCTCAGATGCATGTAATGGAAATATCCAGGGGCAGGTATATATATGTGTGCTAGCAAGCAAGCTAGAGATAACGAGGTCAGTTCAATCAGGGAGGATGAGGCCCTGTTCTAGCAGTTGAGGTGTGAAAACCAAGAGAGGAGAAACTGGTTCTGTAATTGGCAAGCCATTCACAGTCTTTGTTCAATCCTGAGCTGATGGTGTCAAATTTGCAGATGAACTGAAGCTCAGCAGTTTCTCTTTGAAGTCTGGTCCTGAAGTTTTTTTGCTGCAGGATGGCCACCTTAAGGTCTGCTATAGTGTGGCCAGGGAGGTTGAAGTGCTCTCCTACAGGTTTTTGTATATTGCCATTCCTAATGTCTGATTTGTGTCCATTTATCCTTTTCCTTAGAGACTGTCCAGTTTGGCCGATGTACATAGCAGAGGGGCATTGCTGGCATATGATGGCGTATATTACATTGGTGGATGTGCAGGTGAATGAACCAGTGATGGTGTGGCTGATCTGGTTAGGTCCTGTGATGGTGTCGCTGGTGTAGATATGTGGGCAGAGTTGGCATCGAGGTTTGTTGCATGGATTGGTTCCTGAGCTAGAGTTATTATGGTGTGGTGTGCAGTTACTGGTGAGAATATGTTTCAGGTTGGCAGGTTGTCTGTGGGCAAGGATTGGCCTGCCACCCAAGGCCTGTGAAAGTGTGGGATCATTGTCCAGGATGGGTTGTAGATCCTTGATGATGCGTTGGAGGGGTTTTAGCTGGGGGCTGTATGTGATGGCCAGTGGAGTCCTGTTGGTTTCTCTCTTGGGTTTGTCTTGCAGTAGGAGGCTTCTGGGTACACGTCTGGCTCTGTTGATCTGTTTCCTTATTTCCTCATGCGGGTGTTGTAGTTTTGAGAATGCTTGGTGGAGATTTTGTAGGTGTTGGTCTCTGTCTGAGGGGTTAGAGCAGATGCGGTTGTACCTCAGTGCTTGGCTGTAGACAATGGATCGTGTGATGTGCCCGGGATGGAAGCTGGAGGCATGAAGGTAGGCATAGCGGTCGGTGGGTTTTCGATATAGGGTGGTGTTAATGTGCCCATCACTTATTTGCACCGTGGTGTCAAGAAAGTGGACCTCCCGTGTAGATTGGTCCAGGCTGAGGTTGATGGTGGGGTGGAAGCTGTTGAAATCATGGTGGAATTTTTCCAGAGTCTCCTTCCCATGGGTCCAGATGATGAAGATGTCATCAATGTAGCGTAGATAGAGAAGGGGTGTGAGTGGACGAGAGCTGAGGAAGCGTTGTTCCAGGTCGGCCATGAAGATATTGGCATATTGTGGGGCCATGCGGGTGCCCATAGCAGTGCCACTGATCTGGAGATATATATTGTCATCAAATTTGAAATAGTTGTGTGTAAGTATAAAGGCACAGAGCTCAGCAGCCAGTTGTGCTGTGGCATCATCAGGGATGGTGTTCCTGACAGCTTGTATTCCATCTGTGTGTGGGATGTTTGTGTAGAGAGCCTCTACATCCATGGTGGCTAGGATGGTGTTTTCTGGGAGGTCACCAATGCATTGTAGTTTCCTCAGGAAATCAGTGGTGTCGCGGAGATAGCTGGGAGTGCTGGTGGCATAGGGTCTGAGTAGAGAGTCCATATATCCAGACAGTCCTTCAGTGAGAGTGCCAATGCCCGAGATGATGGGGCGTCCAGGATTTCCGGGTTTGTGGATCTTGGGTAGTAGATAGAATAACCCTGGTCGGGGCTCTAGGGGTATGTTGATTTCTTCTGGTGTTAGTGTAGGGAGTGTCCTGAGTAGATGCTGTAGTTTCTTAGTGTATTCCTCAGTGGGATCTGAGGGAAGTGGCCTGTAGAATTTGGTATTGGAGAGTTGTCTGGCTGCCTCCTTTTGATAGTCAGACCTGTTCATGATGACAACGGCACCTCCTTTATCAGCCTCTTTGATGATAATTCATGGCCGACCTGGAACAACGCTTCCTCAGCTCTCGTCCACTCACACCCCTTCTCTATCTACGCTACATTGATGACATCTTCATCATCTGGACCCATGGGAAGGAGACTCTGGAAAAATTCCACCATGATTTCAACAGCTTCCACCCCACCATCAACCTCAGCCTGGACCAATCTACACGGGAGGTCCACTTTCTTGACACCACGGTGCAAATAAGTGATGGGCACATTAACACCACCCTATATCGAAAACCCACCGACCGCTATGCCTACCTTCATGCCTCCAGCTTCCATCCCGGGCACATCACACGATCCATTGTCTACAGCCAAGCACTGAGGTACAACCGCATCTGCTCTAACCCCTCAGACAGAGACCAACACCTACAAAATCTCCACCAAGCATTCTCAAAACTACAATACCCGCATGAGGAAATAAGGAAACAGATCAACAGAGCCAGACGTGTACCCAGAAGCCTCCTACTGCAAGACAAACCCAAGAGAGAAACCAACAGGACTCCACTGGCCATCACATACAGCCCCCAGCTAAAACCCCTCCAACGCATCATCAAGGATCTACAACCCATCCTGGACAATGATCCCACACTTTCACAGGCCTTGGGTGGCAGGCCAATCCTTGCCCACAGACAACCTGCCAACCTGAAACATATTCTCACCAGTAACTGCACACCACACCATAATAACTCTAGCTCAGGAACCAATCCATGCAACAAACCTCGATGCCAACTCTGCCCACATATCTACACCAGCGACACCATCACAGGACCTAACCAGATCAGCCACACCATCACTGGTTCATTCACCTGCACATCCACCAATGTAATATACGCCATCATATGCCAGCAATGCCCCTCTGCTATGTACATCGGCCAAACTGGACAGTCTCTAAGGAAAAGGATAAATGGACACAAATCAGACATTAGGAATGGCAATATACAAAAACCTGTAGGAGAGCACTTCAACCTCCCTGGCCACACTATAGCAGACCTTAAGGTGGCCATCCTGCAGCAAAAAAACTTCAGGACCAGACTTCAAAGAGAAACTGCTGAGCTTCAGTTCATCTGCAAATTTGACACCATCAGCTCAGGATTGAACAAAGACTGTGAATGGCTTGCCAATTACAGAACCAGTTTCTCCTCTCTTGGTTTTCACACCTCAACTGCTAGAACAGGGCCTCATCCTCCCTGATTGAACTGACCTCGTTATCTCTAGCTTGCTTGCTAGCACACATATATATACCTGCCCCTGGATATTTCCATTACATGCATCTGAGGAAGTGGGTATTCACCCACGAAAGCTCATGCTCCAAAACGTCTGTTAGTCTATAAGGTGCCACAGGATTCTTTGCTGCTTTTAAGAAAGTGGTAAGTCCTGTTATAGCCAGTGTATTTCAAAAAAGACTGTTTAAGTACGCAAGTAGTCTCAATTACTAAAGTTCAGCACATACTTAAATTCATCCCTATTCAAGGAAGCCCTTAAGTATGTCTGTACAATGTACTTATGGGTTTTCCTGAATGGGGCTAGAGTTGAGCACATTCTTAAGTGCTTTCATGAATTAGGGCCCTTTTCCGTGCATGTTAGAATATGTATGTTCAGTACAGTGAATGAAAGATACCAGGTTTAATTTAAGAAGGTCATGCAGAGTTCCATAAACAAACTACCTATATGGTGGAAAAGAAATGTTTTATCCATCATTTAAGTAACCAAAGGTAAGGAAAACTGTCTACTTAAAAGTACAAATTTTAATTTGGTAGTGTCCTTTTACAATTTTCTTTGGATGTTTAGAAGGAAGTAAATTTAATTCTTGGGCCTGTCAGGTTGGTAGTGTCTCTTTTTAACGTTGTTTTGACATATGCCCCATCTTGCAAAGACTTCGTTGATTAACATATGCTTAACTTTGTCCTTGATGGGACTACTCACTGTGTAAAGATAAGCAGAGGCATAAACAGGATGGATTGCTTTAAAATCAAATCAGTTTGAATCATGGATTTTAATCATTTATATCAGCAAACAGGAAATGATTTATACAATTGATTTAGATCTCATTTTGGATTTGTACTTTTTAGTTTTCTAAAGAAAAGTTAATTGGTTGGTATAATATTGAAACATGTTGATTTGCAAACAAATAGAGCTTTTATACTAAATTTTGGAACTTCTTTTTGCTAACCTGGAGGATACCCTATAGTTATACACATTTCATTGTTTAAGTTATGTAAGTGTTTTAAACATTTTATTTAGAGTCCTATTTTTATTAGGTTAGAAAATGTTCTTTACTAGATTCTTTTTTTACTCAGGATTTGTGTCCCACTCGATAGAGTTTGGAATTCAATTAAAAATGGAAAAAAAAACCCCAACATTTTAAAAATAGTTTTTATTAGTTAAGTAAAACTACCTGAAATGTACTGGATATATTATTTTTAAATAGTTTTTGATAAACTTATTTATTAAACAGAGGGAATATAACTTGTAGCTAGGGAATTGATGGATTAAAAATCTGGCCCATGGTGACCAGAAACAAAGGTATTGAAACCAGTATCTATTAAAACCAATGTGAGTTAGTTAGGTGCCTGCCTGGGTTAGGTGCTTTTGAAAACCCCACTAGGCATCTATGGTTTAGGTGCCTAAGTACGTTTGATATTCTTACCCTATGTCCTTCAGGTTTTAGAATTAGTAGATCTCATCTTCTCCCACCTTGCTTTTATTCATAGATTGGAAGAAAAAAAAGTAGGAAAGTTTGTCTTCCCACTTCCAGTTGCTTTCTCAAGTTTGAATGAACTAGCACAAATGAAGAAAATATCCTCTGTACCTGCTAGGTACATGGAAAGTAATTAAGGGCAAAAGCTTTTCTGCACAAAAGAAACTGAAAATACATGTATTTGGAAAAAAAAGAAATACCTGCATTTAGTCCATTGTAAATACAGAGTACTGAAAAGAATATAGATACTTTGCAGTACATGAGACCATAATATGTTTATAAAGCCTGAGTTGGCCTCTAAAGTTAGATGTTTTTTCTCTGATTTTGTAAAGAACTGAAAAAGCAGCACACTTTAGCTCATTGAAAATTGAGGTGTGCTCATTTATGCAGAATACTTTTTTATTTATTAAAATTATTTTAATTAGAGCTGTCAAGCAGTTAAATAATTATGATTAATCGCACTGTTAAACAACAATAGAATACCATTTATTTTAAATATTTTTGGACGTTTACAACATTTTCAAATATATTTCAATTACAACACAGAATACAAAGTATACAGTGCTCACTGTATATTTTTTATTACAAATACTTGCACTGTAAAAAAAATTATATTTTTCAGTTCACCTCATACAAGTACTGAGTGCAATCTCATTTAAAACAAATGTAGAATTATGTACAAAAAGACAGTTTTATTTTTGAATGCAATGTAAAATTTTATAGTCCTACTTCTTGGTCAGCCAATCACTCAGACAAACAAGGTTTTTACAGTTTGCAGGAGATAATACTGCCCGCTTCTTGCGCTAAAGAGTCATATATCCCTTTATGTTCAACCACCATTTCAGAGAACATGCTTCCCTGCTGATGATGGGTTCTGCTTGATAACGATCAAAAGCAGTGTGGACTGATGCATGTTTATTTTCATCATCTGAATCAGATGCCACCAGCAGAAGGTTCATTTTCTTTTTTGCTGGTTTGGATTTTGTAGTTTCTGTATCAGAGTGTTGCTCTTTTAAGACTTCTAAAAGCATGCTCCACAGCTTGTCCCTCTCAGATTCTGAACGGCACTTCAGATTCTTAAACCTTGGGTCTAGTGCTATAGCTGTTTTTAGAAATCTCACATCAGTACCTTCTTTGTGTTTTGTCAAATCTGATGTGAAAGCGTTCTTAAAATGAATGTGCTGGGTCATCATTTGAGACTGCTATAACATGAAATATATGCAGAATGTGGGTAAAACAGAGTAGGAGACATACAATTCTCCCCATAAAGGAGTACAGTCACAAATTTAATTGACGTATTATTTTTTTAACGAGCATGATCAGCATGGAAGCATATCCTTTGGAATGGTGGCCGAAGCATGCAAGGGGCATACAAATGTTTAGCATATCTGCCATGTAAATACCTTGCAATGCCCGCTACAAAAGTGCCATGTGAATGCCTGTTCTCACTTTCAGGTGACATTGTACATTTGTAATTTGTTTGTCCTAGCAATTGGCAAAATAAGAAGTAGGACTGAGTGGACTTGTAGGCTCTCAAGTTTTACGTTGTTTTATTTTTGAATGCAGTTCTTTTGTACATAATTCTACATTTGTAAATTCAACTTTCATGATCAAGAGACTGCACTACAGTAATTGTATTAGGTGAATTGAAAAAATGCTGATTATTTTGTTTATCATTTTTACAGTGCATATATTTGTAATAAACATAATATAAAGTAAGCACTGTGCACTTTGTATTTTGTGTTGTAATTGAAATCAATATTGAAAATGTAGAAAAACATCCAAAAATACTGAATAAATTACAATTGGTGTTCTATTGTTATAAGTCTGATTAATTGCAATTAATTTTTTTAATCACGATTAATTTTTTGAGTTAATTGCGTGAGTTAACTGCAATTATTTGACAGCCCCAATTTTAATCAATTATTGTAAATTTTAGATCTTATAAGATGTCATAATTTCTAATTTAATTTTAAACAGTTTTAATTTTTTAAAATATGTATTTTAAATCTGATATTTATATTTAAAAACATATTTTTATACATACTGGGCATAGTTTTTGTTAGATCAAGACCCCATGGTGTTTTACATGTGGTTTTCCTTTGTTTTCATGTTATGAAAACCTGCCACATCTCATTCTTTTCTTTAAAAGTGTTGTGTTATGGGGAAAAATATCCACCCCAAATTCATAAACCTTCGTAATTTCTTCATGCTATTATTTGACCAACTCAGGTAAAAACAAATACTTTCAGTTGCAAAATACCCGTTTTTGTTTAAAATCCTTTTTTGACCCATGATCACCAAAAGAGCAAGATAGAATTTCTAAATGAATACATTAAAAAATTCCATTAAAGCAGTCAGTGAAACAGTTCTAGGAATGTAAACGGTTTAGCAAGCAGCACAATCCAGATAAGATTTACAGTTGTTAAGCAAAATAAGCACTGACCTTTCCTGTCAACAGACTTGTGTTGCTGACATTTTGTAGGGTCATTTTGTCATCCCTCTTGCTGGGTTTGAAATGCTAAAATACATGTTTTCTGAAAGTATACAAACATCACTAAAAAAGTTTACACTAAATAACTGATTAGAAGAGTTAAACATAGCGCACATTTTAACTGGCAGGTTTATTTGGGGTATTTATAGTAGATACATATCCAATTATTCTGTAGTTTACAGTATTTTTAAAACAAATTTTAAGAAAACACTTTTAGAAAAATAAAGTAAAAAAAAAAAGCCATTTTACTGGGCCAGATGATCGCTACAAGGCTGTTTTAGATTTTGCTCTGAACCAGGAATATTTACTCTAGTAAATGTAAATATAATGTAGGCAAAAACATTCTGTAGTAAACTACAATTTACCATTTCATTCTTGTATTTACAGGTCATTGGCAGGGATTTGCTTGCTTTGGTTTCCCTCTAGAAACTGAAATATGTGTAAGCAACCTATTATGTCTAAGCACCTACTGTATAATGCATTTGGTTTAAGCTTGGTTATATAATACTGGATCTACAGTGGAAAGCAGAGTAGTTTTATTATCATTCTAATACTCCAGTTAATTATGGTGATACACATTTTATCGTCTGGTGCTGACATTAAACTTTGTTCACAAATACACTATCTACAGTATATCTGCTCTCTAATCCCAAATTCAAATGATAAAAATAAAAAAAAAATGATTTTGTCTTTTATTAATAAGGAATGAGAACCACGAATGAGAAACTGAAAAGACTAGAAAGTGTATTTGCACATTTTTGATAGAGCTTCCCACCTTCTGTCCATTCAGAGTCCAGAATAAAGATGGGTGAAATTTTTTGGCTGTAACTTTTTTTGATGAAAAATGCAGAGCTGATGTTACGGAAACACTGAGAATTCATGTTGATTTTGCTGAATTGTTTCAAAAACAAAATTTAAAAAAATGTTTTGTTTTGATATTTTAGAAATAAACCTAGTAGTAGGCTGAGGATAGTCCAACCTGTGTGATGGGTTATATGGTGGGAACCCTGTAAATCCCTGGACCCACTTCAGGCCTAGTATGTGATGATTTGGGAGACAGGGCAGATAGGGCCATTCCCCAGTGTTCAGTTAATGAAGTTGCAGCCTTTAAATCTATCCATGTCTGTCCTCATTCAGCTGTGTCTTTTGATCAGTGCTGATAGAAATAGAATAATTAGCATCATGTTACCAGTAAAAATACATTTCTGTATAAATGAATCATTTTTGTTTATTATTGGATTATCATCAGTGTGCACTGTGCTGTACAAGACACAGAGGAAGATTATGGTTCCTGCTACAAGGAACATAACATTTAGGGGCCAAATTCTATAGCTCTTTCTTGGACAAAACACTTGTTGAACTGTGAAAGTAGAAACTTAAATTAGACAGACAATGCAGTTTAGGCACTCATCTATTGAGGTTATTGGCTTACATCCATCACTGTAGTCTGGGAGCACCTCTCAAAGTAGAACTAATGCAAAGCAAGGCCCCGGCCATGTACAAGATTTCTCTCTCTCTTCTCTTGGAGGTTGCCAGACATTTTTAATTTAGTAGAGGTGTGTTCTTCCCTTCTTCCCACCGCACTTTTCTATCTTCTATTCTTGCTGCTGTTATGGGGAAGCTAGGCTGAAGGAATGCCTTAAATGTTATTCTAAGGGCCATGAGGATGATATCTTGTCTGGAAGGCAGAGATCCATAAGATCAGGCCAGTTGCCAAGCAAGCTATCTTGCTCGTTCTCTCAGGTTTGACTTTCAAGGATGACAGTCTCGCCATTCCTGTCAAATGTCACTTTTGTGGGAAGCCCTTGTCCCTTACTGAAAGATGTTCTTTTCAGTGACTTGGTTCAGTGTCATGAGAGGCCTTAAAGTTAAGTCCCATGCTCTTGAAATGTAACATTTTTATGAAATGTATCCGTATTTCTGAAAAGCTGAGTTCTGGGATTATGTGATCTTGGTGGTTGATTTGGGATCGGTGTGGTTAGGTCATTCATTATTAGATAGTAGGAGTCGGGGTCTTTCTGGTGGTTGCAGAGTACATGGTAGTTTACCCTCTTCAAAGGAGATATTAACCCTTTGGATAACCTGGTGATGATCAGAAATCCCAAAGTAGTGCGAATATTAAAATTTTGTATATAAAATGCTCTTTCTTTGGATTAATGTTGAAAAGGCTTTTTTCCCCCCCTTGTTTTGTGAGAGTGTTATACTTGATGTTTGTTCACTTTTCTGATAAAATGTTAATTCCCTTTAAAGTATTTGGTCATCTGGGTGAGCTTTTCTAAATGACTTCTTTACACAATCTTCTGATGCATAGGTGCTGGTACTAGGGGTGCTGCTGCACCTCCTGGCTTGAAATGGTATCCGTTACATACAGAGTTTCCAGCATCCCCACTTTAAAGATTGTTCCAGTCCTCCTGTTCTGATGTGAAACTTATTATTACTGTCTGATTAAATCCCTCTTAGTACAAAATAATTGCAACCACTCATGCGGACCAATACTCCACCTTCCAGAGTTACGACTAACAGCATAGATATTGACTGTGGCTGAATTGATTCTTAATTATACTTTACTGTAGTTGCTTTTAACCAATGATACTGGCACAGTGCTAGTACCATAATGCACTAAGGATTCAAAAAATAACTATAACAAAGAAAACACCCTCAACAGAATGTATTGAACAAGTGAAATACAAGGCACTTAGATTCAATTAAATCTTTTCTGAAATATATTCCCTCTAACATTAATGTATGTGTTTTTTGGCTTATTACTCCGTACAGCATGAATTCTATGTGAAGGTTTCTTGTATGTGAGATCTTGAATTCAGGCACCAAAAGAATATTTCTATTTAAAATAGAAAAAGAAGAAAAAATCCAGCAGCTAGTATTTTTATTCTAAAATAATGAGTTTGGTTGTTACATTTTTCAACATTTCTTTCTTGAAGAACAAGTCTTGTTTTCTTTAATTTCAAAACCAAAAAATCATGCAACAATATATGTTCTAAAGCTTTTTCTTTGCTTATGCATAAATATTTAAGGTAATTGCATATCAAGCACAATGCTGGTCTTTGTTCTAGTTTGACTCAAGCTTTTTTAGTAAATGTGAACTTTTATTCTATTATTCTTATAGAAGCTCTGTCATCAGACCTTTCATCGTAGGCTTTCTGAGAATTACATTACAGAGATTTTTGGAATGACTTAATCAAAATGAATATTCATTTATTCCAGGCATAATATATTTTTAAGTGAAGCTATAATAGTCAGTGTCACATTTGCTTTATAGTAAAAGATAATTCTTTCTTTACCCACCACAGAATCCTGCTCGTTAGATATGAGCCAGTCAAAATATCTGTGCTGCTAGCACCACTGTCTTCTCTTTCCCCTGATTTTTTGCATTCAAACTTTTAAACATAGTATGCTTTTAAACAGCGGAAAACTTCCAAATCTAAAAGTAGATATACATTTCCAGTTAGGTGTTCAAAAATGTAATTTAAAAAAAAAGGCTCGAGTGTATTGTGGAACTGATCTTCACACACATGTTGGAAATAAAGTAGAGAGGTGTTCCATAATTCTCATCTTCTAGATATTGACTGGAATAGTATTTTTCACTTCCCTACACTTCTGAATTCTTTGTCTTTCTTCAAAGCTGCATGGAGGATTAACTTTAGGATGAATTACGTAGTCAGGCAACCTAGCACTTCATGTGTCTAAACAGAGCAAACTTGCAGCAGATTCTTTACTTCTTTTAACAATTTCTTAAGTTGACGAGTGAATTATGGAAGATACACTCTTTAGGTTTGTCTAGACTACACATAAAGGTTAGGATTAGGTCATTATAAATCTCAGGGTTTTTCTAGTGTGGATACCACTTAACACCTTTTATCTCAGGTTAGCTGGTCAAGGTCAATCATAAACATAAGAGAAAAGATTGTGTTCAGGCCTGGGTTAGCTAATGTATACTAGCTAACCCCAATTGAACCTCAGCTTTTCTTCCTAATCTTGACATACTCTTTTATGTATTTAATTGATATAACCACTTTCCTAGATTGACAACAAACATCCGCACTGTGCGATAGATTTTTAAAAGCCATTTAAAGATTTGTAGCAGTGCTAAGTATTGTTTGTTCAGAGCCTGATCCAAAGTCAATAGAAATCAATGGAAGTCTTTCCGTCAACATAGGATCAGTACTTTGTGCTGTTTGTCTGGGTAATACTCCTGTGGCGTATTCAGTCATAGCAACAACAGCCTGCCCTTGCTCAGTCCAGGTTGATATGGAACCTACAGAGCTGGGATATGGAGTACTGGCTACAATCATCATTCTATAAGAAGAAAAAAAAAAGTGACAAAAAGCCCTTATACAACTGCGTTGTCATTCCAGGATTTTAATCAAAGCCCAAGCCACAGGGAGCCTTGAAGTTTAGAATGAGCTAAAATAGTAAACTGGACTATACAGTCCAAACCAATCCAAGAAATCAAAAACCAACAATGTAAAGCTAGCCCTTCAATATTTAAAATACATACCTGGTCGCTTCTCCTGTGTAATCTAATTTCTACCTGGAATATATAATTAGAGAATTTTTCATATATTTTCAGTTGTACTGATACATAAGAGACAGAGTAACTAAGAGAGGAGAAGGGAGTCAGGATTTCTGGGTTCTGTATTTGGCTTTGCCATTGAATAATAATACTTAGCCCAGATATCACTTTGTATTTTCAAAAAACTTAAAAAATGAAATAAGGCTCTGTAGAGATTTTCTGTGTCATTTTGGCCAAATCAATTCAATGCTCTCTGTGTAAGTTTCCCACCTATAAAATAGCACGCGGTGTTGCTTTTGTGTGGCTTACATAGTGTCTGCAATGTGCTTCAAGCTTCTTGAATGAAAACTGATTCATAAGTGCAAAACATTATTATAGTTATATTACGGCTTCCATATGGGGAGAGATTAAAAAGATTAGGGCTGTTCATCTTAGAAAAGAGCCACTGGGGGGATAGGATGAAGGTCTATAAAACCATGAATGGTGTAGAGAAATGAGTAGAGAAGTATTTACACTTTCCTAGCAGATACCCAGTGAAATTAATAAGCAGCAGATGTAATATAAACAAGAGGAAGTATTTTTTCATACAGTGCACAATTAACCTGTGGAACTCACTGCCATGGGCCAACAGTATAACTGGGTTTTAAAAAGAATTAGATAAGTTCATAGAGGATAGGTCCATCAGTAGCTATTAGCTAAGATGGTCAGGGATGCAACCCCATGCTCGGAGCAGTCCTAAAACTCTAACTGCCAGAAGCTGGGAGGAGAAAACATTGGATGGATCTCTCCAAATGTCTCTGTTCTGTACACTCCTCCTGAAGCTCTGGTACTGGCCACTGTTGGAGATAAGATACTGGGCTAGACGGACCATTGTTCTGATCCAGCATGGCATTTCTTGTGCCATTTTTGTGGGTCATTGGGCCCATAGAAAAGAGAGTGCCAAGTCCTAACAGAAACACCTTGTGTTCTGTCAAAGTTGCTGTAGGGTGAATTATTAACTTTACTCATCCACAACAGCAGAATCTGAATAGCAAGTGACATTTCAAGGGTGCCTACTATTATCAATTCAACTGCACAGTGATTGATGCAGCTTGTGGTACTCATTTAATTGCTGAACACAGCAGGCTTGTTTGCAGTATTGATCCAGTTTTGGTCAAGGCAGAAGACAGAGGTGGGGGATGTTAGTCCTAAAGTTATTGCTCATTCAAATGTGATGTGTGAAGTGAAAAAATATCTGTTAGCTCTAGTATTACGTACAGTGTTTTTTGCAGTCCAAATAAAGAAAGCAAGGGGCATTTCGGTAAATATACATTTATAATTAGAGCAGAGGTTTTGTTTGTTACTGAAACAAATTCCAAAATTAAAAAAATCTGATATCTTCCATAAGAAGTCAGTCTTTGTTACCTCATCTGTGATGGGGAAGTAGGTAGGCTATGCATCTCGACTCAAAGAGCATAGTTTAAAAAAAAATTGCCTGCCTGTTGCAACTAGAGCTCTGAGTTTCCAACAAGCCGGTGCAGTATAGAATGGTGACTTCAAGCAGTTGGTTAGAATTCATAAACTTTTTGTTCTCCTTTTTGGCAGGCCCACAAAGATCAACAATTTCTGTCTGCCACCTGATGTGAAACCCCTTCTGATGCTTTGCTGCCATGTCCATCTCACTGCTGAACAGCACTGGAGACTAAAGACAGGTCAGTCCTTTCCTCTGCCAAATATTGTTTCACTTTTTTATTTTCCTGTTCCTTGGGTCATGGCCGCATTTGCATGACAGCTCTGGAGACTTGATTGGAATGTTCACATCAGTGTGGGCCTGACTCTCAGTTCTGTGCCTGTGCAATGCCACAAAAGCAGTTATGAATGGACAAAACCAAGAGAACAAGGTGGAGAATCAGGTCCAGTTTCACTAGGTGGTGCTGCAGAGCAGATTCGTGTTGGGTTAGTGCAAACCATGATTCTTAGTTATGGTTCAAGGTGGTGGTTATATTTGGTTTAGCTGTTTTAGGTGACTATTAACCTAAATTGGTTTGGATATTAGTCCTCTCTTGTTGGCTGCATACCTGTTGGTATAAGTACTTTTTGGTGTGATTTTGAGGATGAATGAAACAAGGCAGAAAATAGGAAAGAAGACTTGGAAGAGTCAGCAGCCACTTAAAATCAACTTCTGAGGATCTCTTCATTTGGTCACAAAGAAGATAGCATTCAGGGCTGAGAAGAGTTACAGCTTGTAGGAACTAAAATGTTCTAGACAGGCAGGGTCTCACTCCCCAGAGCCTTGCACCGTGTGCCATCATTTACAGCTGTTAAAGGTGAACGGGAAGAGCTATCAAATCAAAGTGGCAGTGTTTCACATCATTCTTGCAGAGTTGTAAATTATGACACCATGTACAATGCAGTGGAGAACAATTTGTCCAGACTGTAAATGGAACTGAGTAAACTCTTAAACTAGGAAACAGAACAATGTGTGTGATGTGCTGGCCTAATTTGGCTCCAGCAATGTGGCCTGGTGGATGAAGCACTGGATTGGGACTCAGGATACCTGGATTCTATTGCTAGCCCTGCCAATAGCCTGCTAGGTGACCTTGGGCAAGTAATTGCTTCTCTGGGGCCTCAGTTTCCCCCTCTGTAAAATGGGGATAATGATACTAACCTCTGCTGTAAAGTACTTTGAGATGTACTGATGAAAAGTGTTTTATAAAAGCTAGCTAATGTTATTATTGATAGTAATAGTAATATATATGTATTAACCAGATGATTTTGATATTCCCAGAAAATCTGATACATTCTAAATTGAAATACCTTGGTCTGGAATGCTATAGCTTTCATTCTTTTTCTTTTCAACTCTTTGCCAATTATGATTATTTAAAGTTCAGCATTCCTTGTGAACATCTGGCTTTTATTAACAAAAGGTCATGTATGTTCTACTAGAAAATTCTAAACCAGCCTTACAGTGTTATCAAAATATATTTCCTCTGGTGCAAGATCTGCTTTCTGGTCATGATGATGATGATGGAAAAAACTCGACATCACAATGTCAAAAAAACAAAATTACTACCCTGGGAATAGTAGTATGAAGAATTTTGCATGGCTATATTAAATCCAGGAGAAATACATTGCAAATTGATAGCAATGGGTTGCATTTGCTAATGACTATATAGAATAAGATTATTAAAAACACCCAGTATAGGCCAACTCCACTCATGCTACTGTTCAGTGGTGGATGTGAAGACTCCAGCAACATGCATGCTGGGATGTTACAGTAAGCAGGAATTTATAATTGTAGTAGGGAAGGGTTTCAGCTTCACAGAGCTGAAAGAAAGGAAAAATAAATGGCTGATGTTTATCCTGTTTATTTAGGACACTTACTTGGTATTTTTTAATTAATAAAAAATATTTGTAGACCATCTTCCAACTGTGATACGTTCCAAGTCATAGTTTTAATAATGACCATATAAAGCCAGGTATTATAAACATTGGGGATGGGTAACAGGCAGGTATTCTAGTAAATAGCTATAAATTGCCTTGAATTGAAAACCTCTTTTTTTTTTCTTGGATTAAGAGGGAATTCACCTGCACTAGCTAGTCCCTTAGCATTTCATGCCATAGCTACGTTTGTTTTGTTGCCAAGGTAACTATGCTATATCATGTCAACTCTGCATCCTTCTATTGCATTATTGCAGCTGTAACAACTAAGAAGTGCAGCTAGTAAATTAAGGTTGTCAATCATATGAGCAAAAAGGGTATTTAAGAGGTTTCATGTCCATTTCCAATACCCCAGGGGACTAAGTCACAAGAAAAATTCCAAGCTCTAAGTGATGTTTTTTCTGCTTGGTCCTCATTACTTGTATTCATACAGGAAGTTCTGAAGCTTTATAGGAAATATTTTGTGGCCAAAAGGAATTAAAAACTTTTCAGAATTTTCTCCAGCTATTCATAGGTTCCAAGCAGGGTGACCAGACAGTAATTGTGAAAAATCGGGATGGGGGCGGGGGGTAATAGGAGCCTATATAAGGAAAAAAAACCCAAAATCAGGACTGTACCTATCAAATCAGGACATCTGGTCACCCTAATTCCAAGGCTGCCTGGAATATCAAGCTAGCTGGAGGCTTCTGCCTCAGGCTGTTCTCCTAGTCAGCAGCAATGCGTGGTCGCACCTACCCCTTGCTACCAGGGCTCACAATCAGATACTTAGACCTCTACATTTTGCTACAAATAAAAAAAATTAAGCTGCCGTTTAGAACTGCCCCCCAACATACATATGCAGGAACATTTTGTATTTTACCAGTGTCAACCAAAGGCCCACGCACAAATGGAGATTCAGTCCTACCTGTGCTTCTATCCAAGTGCTTATCACAGATTCCCATTTTCAGCTATAGGCTGAGCAAGTGCAGAATGGTGGTTCACTCTACTTCGCTGTAAGCCAACCACCCTCCCCTCCCCACTTTGATGTCTGCTTGCAGAGGTAATAAAGTCAGTGTTGTTTCTTATTCATGCATTCTTTATTACTTCATCACATAAATGGGGGGGATAACTGCCACGGTAGCCCAGGAGGGGTGGGAGAGGAGGGAAGCAACAGATGGGGTTGTTGCAGGGGCACCCCGTAGAATGGCATGCAGCTCATCATTTCTGCAGGAGCTCTGGGGCTCTGACCTGGAGCTGCTGTTTGCCTCTCTGGTTCTTTAGTAGGCTTGCCTGATATTCTAGGCAGGACTGACTCTCCATTAGACAAAACTTAAAGAAGAGAATGACCTGGGGAGTCATTCCCATTTTTGTTCAGGCACCCCTGACCGACCTCATCGAGGCCAGCCAGGAGCACCCATGACAGCAGCAGACGGTTCAGTATGGCTGATAACCGTCTTTGCTAACTTGCAAAGGCAAGGAGGTGCTCCTGTGTATCATTGCAGTACCGCATCTGTCAGCAGCATCCAGTATACATACGGTGACAGTGAAAAAAGGCTGAACTGGCTCCATGGTTGCTGTGCTATGGTGTCTGCCTGGGCAATCCAGGGAAGAGGGTGCAATGATTGTCTGCCATTGCTTTCATGGAGGGAGGATTGACTGACGACATTTACCCATAACCACTCACGACAAATTTTTTGCCCCATCAGGCATTGGGATCTCAACCCAGAATTCCAGTGGGTGGGGGAGACTGCGGGAACTATGGGGTAATGGTGCAATGCTCCGGAAGTCAATGATAGCCTCAGTACATGGATGCACACCACCGAATTAATGTGCTTAGTTTGGCTGCGTGCACTCGACTTTATACAATCAGTTTCCAAAAATTGATTTCTGTAAAATTGGAATAATCCTATACTGTAGACATATCCACAGGCTATAGATCTTCCCCAAAATAGTTCTTAGGGCATATCTTTTAGAAAAACATCCAATTTTGACGTAAATTTTGCTCATGATAGATAATCCACCACCACTCCTGATAAATTGTTGCAATGGTTAATTAACCTCTCTGTTAAAAATGTATGCCTTATTTCTAGTTTGAATTTGTTTACCTTCAACTTCCAGCCATTGAGTCATGTTTTTACCTTTCTCTGCTAGACTGAAGAGACCATTATCAAATATTTGCATTCCAATTAGGTACTTGAACACTGTAATCAAGTCACCCCTTAACCTTCTCTTTGTTAAGCTAAATATCTCAGCTCCTTAAGTCTATTGCTATAAGGCAGAGGTTCTCAAACTTGGTTCACAGCTTGTTCAGGGTAAGCCCATGGCGGGCCATGAGACGCTTTGTTTACCCGAGTGTCCGCAGGTACGGCCGCTCGCAGCTCCCAATGGCTGCGGTTCACTGTTCCTGGCCAATGGGAGCTACGGGGAGCTCTCTACTTCTACTTGTGATCCTTGGATATATGAACAAAGGAATCTCGTTTTAGCCCTTTTAGCCACAGCATTGCACTGGGAGCTCATGTTCAGCTGATTCTCTATCAAGGCTCCCAAATCTTTTTCAGTAACTGCTTCCCAAATAGGCCTCTATCCTGTAAATATGGCCCATATTCTTCGTTCTTAGATGTGTGCATTTATATTTAGCTATATTTAAACACACATTGTTTGCTTATGCCCAATTTACAAAATAATCTGAAATGGTTGATATCTGTGACCTGTCCTGGTCATTATTTACCACTCCCCCAACTTTTGTGTCACCTGCAAACTTTACCTGTGTGACTTATATTTTCTTCCAGGTCATTGAGAAAAATGTTAAATAGATTAGAATCAAGAACCGAACCTTGTGGAACCACTCTGAAACCCTCTTGATGTTAATTCTCCATGCATCAGTTAGCCAGCTTTTAATCCATTTCATGTGTGCCGCGTTAATTTTATATCATTCTAGTTTTTAATCAGTGTTGTATAGTAAGTCAAATGCCTTACAGAAGTCTTTATTAATCAAGTGCTGTATCAGCTGCTCATTTATCTTGCCTTGGATAGATGGCAGACTGACTGGATTATAATTACCTTGATCATCCCTTTTACCCTTTTTAAATATTGGCACGTCACTAGTTTTCTTCCAGTCTCCTAGAACTTCCCTGGTGTTCCAAGGCTGATTGAAAATCAGCATTAATAGTCCAGCAAGCGTCCATAATAGTAGTGTTTCTGCCTCCACTAGCCAAACATTTTGCATGTCTTCTTTGGCCTGTAACTTTTATATTTCTGTAGAGTTTTCAAATAAAATAAATATAGAAAAATAAACACAGCAGTTCAAAATGTCTGAATACTAAGCAAATGTTCACAGAAAGCATTTTTTGCTGGGATAAATCAGGGAAAGAGTGGAGAGCCATTTTCAATCTTGGGTGCCCAAACTATAGCATAAGTATCCAAATACCCTTTTTAGGTAACTAAGCCCCAATTTCTAGACCAGATATAGGACAGTGTCTTAACTTGGTTGTGCTCCTTCAAAAGCTGGGCTTTTAATCTTTTGTGTATAAATTTACTATATTTGGTGAGATTTCTATCTCAAAAACCACAAACATTAATCCAATTTGTCAGCCAATGTACAAGGGAAAAGAGCACTTACCCCTTCCGAGAGCTGTTTAACAGGTAACTGGTTGATAAATGTTATCTGATGCACAGTGGTTAAATATATAGTTATTTTGCATATACCAATAAATGTCAAGAATAGCAAATGCATTATTTCTGAAAAATGCAGCTGAAAATCAATCATTTGGCAGCATTTTATCTGTACTTAATTTGCGCAGAGACATATTTATTTGTTTTTTGCTATACTTTATCTTTTTATTAAGTGAAGAATTTGAAATGAGCAATGACTTTACTGAGTTTTTGAGTGTCTGAAAACTAATTTGAATGATTGGAAAACATCTACTGTGCTGAAAACCAGATTTAAAAAAAATCTGGAAATAGGAAACTTTTGGCTCTCTTTATTCCCGTTCCTATTGTTATGCTGCACAAGACAAAATAACTAACAATGATTACAAATCGTAGGAGATGACCTAGGAATACAAGCTACCCATCAAAGAACCCACAGCTGTTGTGCTCCCAAACCAGTTTGAATCAATGTTATTTTGTTCCCATTTTCTTCAGAGGAAACATACAACCTTTTAACAGCCTTTTCCCTTATGTTAACAAAGCTTACTGGCTTCCAAGGTTAGATTAATAGGTTTCTGGTGCGTGTTTTATTCGTTGGGAGAATACTGAACTGACTTCATAATTTAATGGAGACCTAAGCCTTTCACTTCAGAACATTCTTATTTCCGCTTGCTTACCTCTTACTCTTGGTTATGATGCATTAAGCCCCAAATGATGAAGCAAGGGGATTCTGATTTGTTGTCACTTTGTATTTGCTACTGCAGCATCAGGGCTGCACAGGAACATTTTTGGATTATGCCAGTTAGGCCCTTCCATGGCCCTAGTCACATTTGTAGATGGAGAGTGAATCAGGATTTGAGCCAAAGGCCTCTTCAACACTTAGAAATTCGGCATTGTAATCACATTTTGTTCGCCTGCCTCATAATATACCACATGTCTACACTGAATTGATGCCAATGGCGCACAGGTGTTTACCCCACCATTTCGATTGCTCTTGATTTGAGCAAGTCTAATCACCATGGTGTCCAGGGATAAAATGCTTGGTGTACAGATCAGACACTGGATTAGAAACTGCACATCCCAGTGCAATCCCAGAATGCCTCCTGCTTTTTGCTCATTCAACTTCTCAACCATAACATTGCATTAATGTCAGCTTTTGGCAATGAATAATAACCTTCGTGATCTCTGGAGTCTGTGTAAACCCAGAAGCGGGGATTATACGTTCTATTCAATGACACAGAAATTTTATTCTCAAGCTATTTTCTTTTATCAGAAGAGCTGATAAGAAATACAATAAGCTGTGATACAGGCAATATCATCATAAGCAATCAGGCCCCCATGGAACGTTTGTTAGACCTAAAGGTGAATCAAAATCTTATTCCCCCTGGATAGAGCAAGCAATTATAATACTCTGTGAAATAAATGACAGCTCTGCAGGCTCACATACTGGTTGTGGGAAGGGAGTTTAGCTTACATGAAGATCAGAGGGCATTTTATAGAAGTACTTGTGTGAATGTGGTGAGGTGGAGAAAGGGCACCATTACAAGCAAAGCTTAGAAATCTGGGAACAACAGTCTTCCTATGGATGCCCCCATTAAAGACACATTAGTAAGACAGAACAAAAATCAATGCAAATGGAACCAGACACACACAGCCCTTACAGAGCCTGGATGTGCTTTGAGGATTTACTCCTTGCATGTGGGTAATAAGGTAGGCAGACTTGTAGCCTGGCACTGGGAGAAATATAGAAACCATTAAGCTCAAGAACTACTCCAGGAATTTTGCATGAAGCTAGGATCTCTGTGGTTGACACCAAATGTATAAATGAGTCACTTCTTTGTTCAAGTCCCTGTTCTTGACTCTTAGACATGAGAGGTAGTGCCTTACTCTGTGACTTGAGTAGAACTAGTTGGAGAAGGGTGATATTTCCTATGAGCAGGAACTGTACTCTCAGCAAGTAGAGTAATTTGTTGCCATGGGGTCAAGTTTTGCAATCTTTGCTCATGACAGCGAACGCTCACACATGTAATCCCATGGAAGCCAAGGGGGCTACATGTATTGAGGGAAGTGTTCAGCAGCAGGAAGGCACAGCAATCTGGGAGATGCTATTTTTCTTTTAATTTGAAACTGATGTGTTGAAAGGAGTAAGAGAGATACAGACGTGTAGGATATAGTGATGGTACAGAACATCTCTGTTGCTGTATTGTTGCAGTTCTGTGATTACAACAGAACATTATTTGATGGCATTAATAACACATCCTTCCCTGTAATGAGATAGTATGCTCTACAGGCAGAAAGAAATGTTTGTAGGTGTTTTGTAGTCTTTTTGCACATTTGGATTGTAGTACCAGATTGATAGAAGCCATGTCCCTAACTGAATCATTGAACTGGTACAGTATGGATAGTTGTGGTGCAAGTTTCCTTCTGCCTTCCAGTGTAGTTTAGCCCTAACCAAGAGAGATTGCTCAGAGAAGGTAGATTACTCTTCATGCCTCTGTAGTCCTTGGCTCCTACACTTAGGGAAATGGAGCCATCTGTGGTGGAGGTTATGCAGGTACCTCTCTATTAGGAACTGGAATGATACTGACAACTTATCTCCTGTAGGCCACTGAAGATTTGATTTTTAGTAACTCCTGACTGGAGTTGCTCCTGTGTCAGTTCATAATTCATTATAATGTCCTCTCTGGACAGGAACAAGTCATTCTAAATGACTATGTTTAGCATTTTGACACTACAGTGATGAGCATTTTACAACTATCCAATATTGAATTAGTCCATTGACCTAGAGGTGAGAGTCTCTTACTATACAGCTCTCCATTCAGTCCTTCAATGAATCAGATTTATTTGTCTATGCAGTGGACATAGCTTACAGGGTTCTGATACTCCTACAGTTTTACCCATTTTTAGAACCAAACTGAAATGGAAACTCTCTAACAGAGGAGAAATGTTCAGTCAACTTACTGCTATTCTTGTACACATTTGGGCTCCATGGAGTTGTGAGTGCTTGCCCACAGCTCTTCTGCATAGCTGCAAACTCCTCTGCTCAATGGAAGAATCTTTGCAGTCACCTCCACAATTTTTTCCAGAGCTCATTTTCCATTCCTTGGATTTTTCTGTAGGAAAGGAGCACTTGCACCCAAGGGATGATGTACCTAAGCCTTCACAGCAGGACTGCACTCTGCTTGCATAAAACTTTTTAAATCACTTCATTATATAATGTTAGATGTGCTATAGCTAGGTGAGCTATTTCTGTGCATGAGCTGTGAATTATTGTTTTGAATCAGGTTTAGACTAGATAATAGTTACATTATATGAGAACACATGCTTTCTAAGCCAACAAAGCTGACTTACTATTAAAATACCCACTAATGGTCACATCTGTTACCTTGAGGTGTTTTGGTATGTGCTTTCTGCACCTGTGCTCCTAGTGGCATAGAGACAGTGGACCAGATTCTGCTCTATTATACTCCTGCTACATCATTAATTGCAGTGGGCTGCATAGACAGAATTTGGCTCAGTGAGTGTTCGTTGCCATGTTCTTGACTAAAGCAGGTGCTCCAGCTTCTGGGCTGATGATCCAATGTATCACAGGAATGACATACTAAGGGGTTGTCTTCAGTGCAGCAGTTAGCTCAAATTAGTGCACTCAAATTACTCCACAGCACTCCAACTTCAATCCACCCTCTGATGGACCAAACTAGCTTGAGTTTAAAGCACTACTTAATATGAGCTAGAAACTTGGGTGTATGGACAGGAGTCAGGGTAGGGCAAAACTTGAGTTATATATATGTTGAACTAACTATGCAGTGAAGACATGCTCTTGGTATATCACTTAGACTTGGAGAGTAAAAGTCTTTTGGGCTGGACTCCTCGCTGATTTCTTCTGTGACAGAACTTCTGCTAACCCAATTCAAGGTGTACCCACCCCAGAGGCAGAAAATCTGCTTGGAGTGTGGTTTCAACAGTGCAGAGAAGCTTCGGTTTCCCTTCTGTCAGGGACCTGGATGTGTTCCAAGCCAGCTCGTGTCAGAAAATGTGTCATTTTTTGGTATCTTTAAAGCTGCTTTTGCTGTTGGAAACTTCAAAAGAAGGCAGCAGAGCAGTGCTCCCTTCCCCCTACTCCCAGGGTGAATCAAGATGCTAGTGCATATTGTGCAGTTAGAGTGACATAAATGGCAATTCTGTGCATGGACTGAGAGTAGAGTGTGCAAGAAATCTATAATGTGGAGGAGATGGGATTCTTTCCCTTGGCTTGCAGGTGGGATTATTTTGATTTCTTATTTCTCTATTTATTGGAGAAACATGAAGTGTCGGTCTGGGAGAGGACATGCATTCTGCACTCCTTCAGAAAACAGCAGTCCTACAACATAATAAGTTGCTATTGCAATAGCTGGAATGCACTGGAGGACATTATGAGAAAACCGAAATGAGTCCTATTGCATACTTGAGTCCTATTGCATGCATTACGGGATGTTTCATGCTAAGGTAAGTTTTCTGGAGGGTAGGGGGGACTATTTTAGTATCATGACACTCTTCTCTTACCCAGTTTTATCTAGTTTTGCTCATTGGACATTACTGAGCAGGGCTGCCCGGGATGTGGTGGGGGAGGGGAAGTGGGGCAATTTACCGCAGGCCCCTGGCCCCGCAGAAGTTTTTCAGGGCCCCTGGAGCTGAGACCTTCACTGGCTCCAGGGGCCCCGGAAAACTCACGTGGGGCCCAGGCCACCAGAGCTTCTTCCGCTCTGGGTCTTCGGTGGCAGGGGGTTCTTCCACCCCGGGACCCGCCGCTGAAGTGCTGGGTCTTCGGCGATGGGGGCCCCCTGCCACCAAAGACCCTAGGCCCCCTGAATCCTCTGGGCAGCCCTGTTACTGAGAGGTATAGTTTTGGTAAGGGTCATTGGGCATTTGTATTAGTCTTCAAGCCCTTCTCACCTGCCTATGCTCTAGAAAAAAGCTCACAGGACAGCTTTCCTTCTGCTCCTTGCACACTGCAGGAATGTGTCAGCTGCAAGAGTGCGGCTAGCTTTCTCATTCCCACTCTTTCCTTGGGTGGGCGGAGTGCATTGCATCATGGCACACAATATATGCTTTACAACATTGTCATGAGACAGTGATGCTAATGTCTGCCAAACCAGCCACGCTTGAGAGGCCTCAGGGTTTGCTCCATACTGCACTCTCTGTCCTAGTTTAAATCCATTGATAAAGAGCTTTGGCACATTAGAAACTTTAACTGTGTTATTTCCTTTCCATGTACTTCACTTGCAAGTTCACTGTTGGGGCAAGGTTGTTGAACTCTTCTTTGTATTTAAAAATAAAGCAGTACAGTGCTTCTGTTTGCCTGGAATTTCTAAAGCAAAATTGCAGCCATCTTGGCTCCTAGTGGGAGCATAAATTTCTCATTGATTTAGAGATCTCTGCGTGTAGCCTCCACTGCATCAACCGTGATAGTGCTGTGCTGGCAGTGTCCTGATCTCCAGCATGGCACTATTTGCTGCAGCTGAAGCTAACTAATGAGAGTTCTGCTCACTATGACAAATAGTTGTATTTGCCAGGGTAACACTTTTGCTTTAGGGGATTTAGCAGGATGAATTTAGGGGGAGGGATCTGAAGCGCTTGTGCGGGAAAGATTAGTCAGGCTGTAATCCAACTTGATTGCTGGCCAAAAAAAGGTGGTTAATGGCTACAGGGCAAGTAGCCTGAGTCTATAGGAAGTGAAATTATCTAAAATTACAGAGAACAGAATGTTTTAAAATGGATTTAACAAGTATTTGGCTTGGTCTTTAGCAAATGTGTTGTGGGGTTTTTTTTTAAGTGACTCTATTGAATGATGAAAAGTGTCAAGTGGATTGCTCTGGAGACTGAAATCCTCTATCTATATAGCAGGTATACCATAGGCTGTGATGGTGATAAGTTGCCCGCATCAGCATGCCTGAGTCCTGATCTGGTGGGGCCACCTGCATGGCTAATTTAGCAGCATGCCTGAGTCCTGATCCGGTGGGGCCACCTGCATGGCTGATTTAGGAGCCTAAGTTCCATTGGCTTTCAGACAGCAGAAGCTCTTAAATCACTTTTGAAAATGGGAATTAGGCTCAAGTCATTTTGATGCTTTTGACAATTCTACTCCTGGTTTATATTTAAAGTTGCTCTAGTTTAACTAAATATGTGATTTTTAAATTGGTGTACTTAACGCCAGTGAAAAAACCCTGTCATGAACACTCTTAATTTGATTAATCCTGGCTGGTATCAGGTTAGCTCAATTAAAATAGAAATCAAGTTCAGCTACGCCAATGTAAGCCAGGAAGAAACTGAACTGAGTGTTTTAAAGTTTCACTGGTTTAACTTTAAATCAGTTTTTGAGTTTTGGGTGTGTCTACACTGCGGCTGAAGGTGTAATTTCCCACATGGGTACACATGCTAGCATTGATTGAACTAGCATGCTATATTAGCAATGGAGCAGTCCAGGAGGTAGCATGAGCTAGCTGCCTGGGTATGTGCCTAGGGTCTTGGACAGGATTGTACTTGGTTGGCTAGGCCATCCTGCTGTCTGCTCCACTGCAGCCACACCACTATTTTTAGGGCACTAGCTGGATCAGAGCTAGTGCATGCGCATCTAGCTGAGCTGGGAATTACACCTCCAGCTGCAGTGTAGACACACTCATTGACAAGGCCTATGTCTTCATGAGCGTTCAGTGTTGGTGTTCTAGCAAAGACTACCAAGAGGGAAAGGACCATAACCAGGGCAGGGCGAGCAGGGCAGCCACTCAGGGTGCAAAGTCACAGGGGCGGAAAAATGAGGTAGTGTGGCGGGAACATATGGGTCACATGCTCCTGCCCCCGATGTCTGCCTTCCGTTTAGCACAGAGGTTTTCAAATTGGGGTGTGTGCCCAGGAGCTGGTGTATTGGAAAGTGATGCAAGCAGCTGAGCCCCTGGCCCTCTGTGCTGTGAGAGCCTGCTGGCTGCCCAGGAGCTCCCCCAGCCAAGCCCTCCAAACTGGATACTCCCCAGGCAGACCAGGTGGCACGCTTGCCTGTCCACCCCCTAAGAAGCCCAGTACCAGCTGGCAATGCCCCCTGAAGCTAGCCCCAGCCTGCGGAGCCCAGCTGCCATGAGATGCTCCTCAAAGCACTTGCTCACTGCTGCCCTGGTGCTACTGGTTCTGCTGCAGGAATTGGGAAAACCTCCTTTCACAGTTTTGAAACGTCTGTGCTAAAGGCAGAAATGGGGGGGGGGCATGTGACCCTGGATACCCCCTCCCCCCTGCATTGCCTCTAGGGGGCACAAATTATGCTTGCTCGCCCTGAGCACTGGAACACCTAGCTACAGCTCTGAAGAAGGGTATAAATTGTGATGGGTGACATGTGAACACGTGACATGCATAACATAGATTGTTCCAAAACCTTCCTCCTCCTTAAAATTTGTCTTTAATCTTAACAGAAGTTCCAAATCTCTAAAATAGGACTGTGTCTAACAAACATATAAAGACTTTTCTCAGCTTGACCTCCTGTCCCTTTCTCAGCAGACTTCACTCCTCTTTCAGCCCTTAATATCCTGACCTGGAGTCACAGCAACCTACTCGGTTTGCCTGCCAGCAGCATAGACCTTCACCTTCCAATATCACCTGACATATGCTTATTATGAGGTTTTTGGTGCTGACGTTTGTGGACTGATTTTCAGAGGCACTGAGCCATCCATGTTTCCTATTCCTTTCAGTAGGAATTGTGGGAGTTTATCACCTCTGAAAATTAGGCAGCTGTCATCTGCAATGAGACCATTTGATTTTGCATAGATCATCAAACAGTTCATGCGATCAAATGGTATGAAACTTTACTGATCTGGATCCAATCCAAGTTGATGACCTAGAGATGAGTAACTCTGCATCTCATTACCAGTCTTCTGAATCTTCCAGGGTCCAGAATCATTAGCAAATCTGATACTTTTAGGGTTGAATTATATTTTCGTTGGCGCTAGAGAAGTAAAACAAGTGGAGTTCTGCTTTATAATCTTCTCCATCAAATAATAGTCTAACATATGTTGTTTTACAGTAAGTAACAGTAAGCATAGCTTTAACTTTTCAGCGTTTGGTTAGATAGTCATGCATAATTTAAATCAGCACAGCTTGTATGGTTGTAATTTGTACCTCATTATTTGAAGGAAACAGAATACTTCTGAAAAATATTCAAGTAAGTGATAATCCCTCCTGTTATGAAGAAGCGGGTAATTGAAGCTCCATGTTTCTGTTAGCTGTTGGAACTGTTCCAGTATTCCCACTTCAGGCTGATGCTGGGTCACAGAGTGTTTGTAGAAAAGACAAAAATTGATATCTCTAAAGAAAATTAGACTGTCTTGCAATTGAACTTTTTGATGGGCCCATCTGGCTGGAAGCGTGCCTGCTCCATGAGATGCCATGCTATCAGGATGAGTGCGAACAATCAAGTATGAAAACACAGGATAGTGTATGCATAGCTTTTCTCCTGAGATGTTCTGAATTTTCCTTAAAAGCTTAGCCCAGTGTTTGGGCTTGTGCTGTAATACAGTGAGTACCCTATGAGCTCACATATAGATGACCACTGATTTACACAGGTGTGAGATCAAAATCAGGCCGCTAATATCTTGCAAAAAATAGTCTTTAAGGTGTCTGATACATTTAGTAAATCAGATTTGATAGAATTCTCTAAGAGACTGTCCTATTTAAAGAAGTAAATCTTATGAATTTCAATTGCAGCTATGTTGCACACAATAGATTAGAGTATAGGCCCACAAAGTTATGGTAAGCTTTCAAACCATATGCATAAAATATCTCTAAATTAGTCTAAAAGGAAATTCTTTTTTGTTTGCATCTTGGATATAATTGACACTCCCACCCATAATTTTGACTTGGATTTTTTTTGTGGTGCCAGGAACAGGCGGGATTTAGTTAACCATGATTTAAATTTGAACTAGAATCTGGAGTAAAGAGTTGTCTTTTCACAGGCTATGCTCATTCTGTGAACATTTTTAGAAGAAACAAAATAATGGTTTTCTTTTCCTGAAAACAGATGGTGCTATAATGACTATATTGCTGTTAGCACATACTACGGGCATTGGGACAAGGATTTCAGTCCCCCAGTGTACTATTTTCTGAATGGTCCTTAACCTTGAGGGGAAGGCAAGATGGATTGTGTGTAAATAAAACGAATGAACAAAAGGGGCCCCACGCAATGTCTGACTTGTATTCTACAGCATTACTTGTTCCTCAACTGAATGACAAATGCAGTGAAGGAGACATACAGGGTAATGACTGCTCCAGGATCTTCAGCTATTCATTTCTTTATGATAGTGGAGTAACTAGGGCTGCTGTTGCTAAACATGTCGCCACACCATCACCATCAACTGATGAAACTTGTGTAATGGATGAGGATGGATATAAGTGTTTAGCTCCTGTCAACAAATATGGACCAAAGACCAGAGAAACTACTGAAACTGTAAAGAGATTCTAGTTTTAATAACTGTTCGCTGAACTGCCTAGGGATAGCATGCTTAAAGGATGACACAATTAGATGTTGCAAATACTACCATTCCTTTTTTGTTTACTATAGTCTCTTAGAGTATGTCTCCACTGCAATGTAAACCCAGGGTTAGTGTGATTCAAGTAAGCTGTGACCTATACTAGGGAACCTTAGGTTTGAGCATCTACATTATATTTTAACCCTATGTTAAGACTTTTCTAACCTATGCTCAAACCTAGGGCTCTGGCGTGCACACTGCAGTATGAAGACCCGAGTCAAAGTAACCATATTCCAGAGTCCATAGCACCGTCCCCACTATCCCTGCTGAAATATAGCCACTCTAGCCCTAGGACTGTGGTCCAATGTAGCAAAACTTTACTTCCCACCCTGCACATTACAGGAAGTTTGAACAGCCCATCAACACAGCCTGCTGAGCAGTCATTTTGGTCTGTGCACTCCCACCGATCAGAGACAGCAACAAAGAGAAGGTGCCTTTTCACAAACTTCTCTTGCTTGCACTTTCACTCCTATGGGAAGAAACTGGCAGAGTACCTGCAGGGCACTGGTAAACATTGTGGTGGTGCTTTCTGTCCCACCAAAGGTACCTGACAGAGATCCTGATGGTGCTTCAGGAGGAGGAAGAGGAGGCAGGAGTACCCTGGTATCACAGACTCTTACAGGTTCATGCTGCTGAGCAGAATTGGCATAGCCACTGATGCTCCCTACATAGACCGCCTCTTCTGGCACAGAGCCCCAAGCACAGACTGGTGAGACTACACCCTCATGAGGACCTGGGATGACCAGCAGTGAGTCCAGAATTTTCTCATGAAGAAGGCCACATTTCTGGAGCTTTGTGAGCAGCTTGCCCCCATCCTCCACTGTAAAGAGACACATCTGAGGTCACTCTTCCCAGTCCAGAAGCAAGTTGCCATAACTGTCTAGAAGCTGGCTACCCCAGATGGCTATAGGTCTGTTGCCAAACAGTTTGGTGTAGGAAAGGTGACTGTAGGTAAAGTGGTGGCGAAGGTTTCTGAGGCCATCAGGTGTATGGTTTACCTCAAGGTGGTGGGCATTAAAAATATTCTAGAGGTAATCCATTGGCTTTGAGAAAATGGGGTTTCCTAACTGTGGCGGGTCTATTGATGGAACTCGTATGCAGTTTGCCCTCCTCAAGGAGCACATGAGTACATAAATCACAAAGACTACCACTCTATTGATATGCAGGCACTAGTGGACCACAGGGTCAGATTTATGAATGTCAAGTAGGCCCTACAGGAAGAGTTCATGGTGCCAGAGTTTTTTGCCGCCCAGGAATCTACATTCATGGACAGGCTGGGATGCTATTCCCACCAAATGACATGGACATAAATAGTGTTACTGTCCCCACTGTTCTGGGGGACCCCATGTACCCCCATTTGACTCGGTTTGTTACTGTACCCTGATTTGAGACCCTGCAAAAAAAAATTTAGTTGCACTCTCAGCAGGTGTATAATGGCTGTTGCATGTGCTTTTGGCAGATTGAAATCACATTTGAGGTGTCTACAAACTCATTTGGATGCAAGTGTCATCTATATTGCCCACATTACTGTGGCTTTCTGGGCTCTTCACAACCTTTGTGAAGCCAGAGGTGAGCCATTTCCCCTGACAGACCTATGACAGCCAGGGTTCACTGGATCAGTACTTCAGCCAGAGAGTGCAGTTACCACTGTGGGAACTGGTTGCACTGGGCAGAAGAATTGGGGAGCTTTGTGTTCTCACATTGTGGTCTTGCATGGCCCAATGGCAGAGGGGAAATAGTACCTGGTATGAATGTGGTTGTGGAGGGAAAACTGGCTCATTTATTTTTGTGGGGGACAGAGCTTGGTGGGCAGGGGTGGACTTGATTGCCATGCAATGCAAATCTGAATGACATGATGAATAACAGATTTGGTCAGACGGCACAATGGCTGCACAAATGGAATTTGCTGAAATGTGAATTGCTGTACCTAGCTAAATAGAGGAATACCTTTTCTTGTTTACTGATGTGTAATTGCTCTTGAACATGTTTTTAGCTGTATTACCTCAAATCATGAGAGTATGATGTGATGCAGTGAGAGCAATAAATTTTCTTGAAAATATAACATGCTTTATTTATAAACATGTCTCAAAACAGTAAATCACTCATAGTCTTGGGCAGACTGACTTCAATTACAATACCACACACCCGAAAAGAAACAGCAGGAAATAGTTAATAGCGGACAAAATCCCCCAACTGCTTATGTGTCCCCTGGCCACACACTCTCCTTTTCCTTCTTTACACATTTTCCCCTCACTTCATAGGTGCTGGAACTAGAGGTGCTGGGGGTTCTGCTGCACCCCCGGCTTGAAGTGGTTTTTGTTATATACAAGGTTTATGATTTGGTTCAATGGCTCTCAGCACCCCCAGTATACAAATTGTTCCAGCACCACTGCCTCACTTTGCGGCGGGGGAGAAGGTTGGAGGTTTCCACTGGAGATGGGTGGAAGAAGGAAAGCTGCATAATGTTTAGTAGCCCTGCCCAGCAGCTAATGAGTCCTGAATGACATGGAGTTGTTGTCCAAGCTCCTGCTGGGCTGAAGGTATGCTGCAGGGTGACTGTGCCATGGTGTGGGAGAGGCAGCAGGAGATGGGACTCTTGCTGTCATTATAGACAGGAGTTGCTGAAGCAGTTGTCTCTGAGCTCTGTCCTACTCCCTTAGCTGCCATTCCTGTTCCAGGAACAGCTTTGCAAGTGCCAGTTCCCTTGCTGAAATGTTGTCCTCCACCTGGGCAGCGAGCCTCAGCCTGTCAGCTCACCGTTGTTCTAGTCTTTCTTCTCTCTTTTTCTGTTACTGGACCTGCTGGTCTGCTCTCTCAAGAACATGGATATAACTTCACCATGGAAACACTTCCTTTTGGAATGGTCCATGATGGTATGTTGGGCCCAGGATCAAGTTCCTAAAAAACAGCAGGCAGAATAGGACAAGTGTCCTGAAATATGAGTCTCAAGGACGTAAATCTAGCTGCCCTAAACTGAGCTGAAGGGGATGCTCCAGTCCTCACACCATCTCTGGATACAGCCTTGTTAATCATAGTTACAGAAGTCCAGAGACAATGGTAAGTCTAAAATGATAACCTCTATTCTGTTTTATAAAAAAATCATAACTAATTGCCATATGGGTGAAGGTGTATAGTGCCCTTGTGGCAAAAGGCTTTTTCTGTCATTTCAGGCCTTTTGTATTTTGGGAGACATAACAGTTATTGTGGTGACCTCTTTGCAGAGGGAGATGTTATTGCAAGCTGCTGAAGGGAAACCTGCAGTGTCTGCAGCTGAATTATTCAAACAAATAGTGACTGAACAGCACGTTTGTGAGTGGAGTGAACTAGTAATCTCTACAGGTGGGTCTGGAAAATATGCCCTTTCCCACAGGGTGACTAGCTATCTGGAATTCCTGCTTTAGGAGCAGTTTGCAGCTATCAGCAGCTAGGATTGGGTCAGAATCTATTTTGGAATTAACATGTTGCAGCGTTAGCTCACACTGTTATTGCTGCATAAAAACAGGCTGAAATCTTCAGCTTTCCTCCAGCTGGCACAGTTCTGGGGAAAAAACAGATACCATACTTTTACTTTGGAGAAATGATTTTGCGACCTGCAGACTGCATATATTATCTCTAACTGAAATGCATTTGATTTGAAAATAAAATACCGTTTCCCAAACTTATACATTCAATTCACTGTTTACAAGCAGCTGCATAGACCCAGGAGGAGTGATTGCAGAGTTGCAAATTTCTAATTGCTGAAAGGAAAATGACAATGACCCTAGCAAACCTCTGACTTAACAGTTAAAATAACCTGTACAGCTGTTTATGAATGTTTGAAAATCCTAGTCGCCATTTTGGGGGACGACGCCTAGGTGTTATGATACAATCCACCTTTATTAGCCAAACACTTAACATTTTTGCATTGCTTCTTACAGCAGAAATGTCACCACCTTCCTCCACCAATTTTGTTTTAAACTTTTAATTTGAGTTATACACTGACCAGGCTCTGAGGCAGCTTCTGTCTCCATTGGATTCTCAGCAGGCTAAACAAAGGGCTGTTCCTCAATGAGGGGAAAGGAGGAAAATCAAACAGCTCTTGCATGTAGGCACCAAGAATTTGCTGTTGATCCTGATCCACAGCCTGCTCTGGGACTGGTTACATTAACAGTCACTGCATGCTCCTCACTGGGCACCTACTGCTGGGTCCCATCAGTCCTAATGCTGGATTCAGGGCCAGGAGGGCACCATCCCAGCTCACCAGGCTGTCATGAAGCATGGTTGGCTCCATGCTGTGTGCAGTACCCAAGACCCGGTCAAAGTCGTCGTAAAATGGGCATGTCATTGGTGAGCCTTCTGGTACTCGCTCCTCAGCCTCTTAATACACTCCCTGCACTGATCACTTGTCTGGAAAATCTGCAGAACTGCCATCTTTTTAGTTGTCTGCTGGTACGCATGGTCATTTCTGGTGCTTTTACTGAAGCCCACAGTTTTACTGGCCTCACACCAGTGATTCACCAAGATCTTACTGTGCTCCTGTGACCATGAAGCAGCTGACACTGCGAAAGGCTTGCTTGGTTTGCTCTCCATTGCAAACCCAGGAGGCTCTCTGATAGTGTGCTTACAGATTGGGGATCAGAAGAGAATGGGTTAATGCTGACCTGAGCTACTGCCATTTGCAAATGGGCAGGGGCTTCCATTTTCCATAGAGTGGATTGCAGATTGTTGGGATAGAGAGGACTAAGGAAAGTTGTCCTGTGGAATTGTGGGATATTTCCAGGTGACTTTCAGGACCTGAGTCAGGTGGGGCTGCATCTACTTTGAAAGAAATAGGGCTTGGACCCTGGGTCCTGGCTTAATTTGAGCTTGGACCCTCTAGCCCTGCAGGATTCTGGAGCCCTGGGTCTGAGCCCTGGGTTAGTGCAATTATAGTATAGATGCAAAGGGGGGTTAGGCTTGAGCCCAGGCTCAAGCATGGGCTTACATTGCAGTGTAGACATACCCTTACACTGCTTTTAATCTTGATCATTTTTTCCCCTGATAACTTTATAGCTCTGATGCTAGTTTTAGAGAGAATGTATCTTCTTCACTGTGATTATCACAACTTCATGTAGACTAACTGCTGCAAATACAATTTTGGTCCAAATTGTTTTCAAAGATTAATGTGTTTCTCTGCAATGTGAGTTGTAGTGAAAATAATTATAGATATGTAACCCTTCTGCCCCTCTGAGTTGGCAGCAACAAGGGCTGGGTTCAGTATCCAGGGGTTCCATTTCAATAACACAATGCATAACCGGCTCGAGGCCCCACCCAGTGACCTAGGACACTTACATACCACACCCCCCTGGGCGCCTCTAGGAAGCAATAATTCCCCTCTCGCAAGCACGAAGTCTGAGTGTAGCAAAATCCTTTTAATAAAGGAAGGAAACAATGCGGCATCCCACTGGAGAAACACCACAAACAGGATTATAACACAAACCATAAGCAAAAACCCACCTCCAAGTACGTTTGGCAATGTCCTTTCCCCCTTAGGGTCTTAAGCCCAATCACCCCAAATTCCAACAACCTGAAAGTCTCTGGTCAGTGCCACCCCAGAATTCAAAAGTTTATCTGCAGAATTTTACTCCCCCAGTCTGGGTGGAAATGGGGGTGGGGGGGGGAAGAAGTCCACACAAGGTGTTAA
Source organism: Gopherus evgoodei (assembly GCF_007399415.2). Lineage (NCBI taxonomy): Eukaryota > Metazoa > Chordata > Testudines > Testudinidae > Gopherus > Gopherus evgoodei. Next base: position 97,529,753 of record NC_044325.1, read on the forward strand.
GGGGCACCTTACGTGGGCCAGGGCCAACTGCTCCGCCTCTCTGTGGAGTTCTGCTGCAGCCTTCACAATGACCAGGTCCACTACACCAGCTGTGCTGCTCCTCCAACTGTCCCTGCAAACTGCTTCACTCCGCTCACTGTTCCATGGGCTGTTCCAACATGCTGCAAACTGCTCCGCTCTGCCAGCCGCTTAACAATAGGTCTTCAGGCTCCCCCACTAGTTAACACAGCACTCAGTGATTTTAGCTCTTAGTAGGGGAGCCCTAGTGCTGGTATACCATTGGCCCAACATGAACTCAGCTCAGCAGTCTCTAGATGGACTCCTAATGGAATCAAAATTAGCTCTACTCTTTTACAGGAGAGAGAGGAGGCTACACAATTGGTGTTCCAGGCCCTCAAAAGGGGCCTATACCATCAGGTACACACACCAGTCCCCAACCTTTCTCAAATCACTGGGGATTGGAACCCATATCCCTTGTTTAGCAAGTGTCACTTAAGTTATATTGAGACATCTGTCATAAAGCAGTCTCATAGTTCCTCATTCACATAATCAGGTGGCAACAGTTTATTTATCCTGCCCCAATAACAAAGAAATTGGGGATCCCAGAGCTGTCAAAATAATTATCCCAGGCTGCATTGGGCTATGCTGGGTGTGCCCATGCAAATATCTGAGAATTCGCAATTCCTGAAATTCTTTCCACACTTCCCATAATTCACCACCAGATGTCAGGGTAGAGCTCATCCTGACTCTGCTTACATCGATAAATGTTAAACTCATGGTGCTGCCTATGCTCGATGTTGTCCAATGCTTCCCATGCTATGATCCTCTTTTCAGTTGTTTATGACTTTTGCAATACTTTAAGTTTTCAGACTGAAATTTTCCATGCCAGATATCTGCCTCAGGCTGTGCACTGAATGAAACTGGGCCGGGGAAAGCTGTTGAAAAAATAGCATGTGATAGTGTAATTAAAGACTGTATCATAATGCATATGTACTAGCAAAGGTTTCACAGGTGACCTTAATTCTGGGATATTGCAGCTTTGTGAGTGTTTGACTTCGTAACTTTAATTTATGAATGTAGGATTTTTTTGTTTGTGTAGGTAATATATAAAGGCATACCAAGGAAATCCAAACCTTTTAAATGCAATTATCGAAGGGCCAGTAGGAGCAAAAATTCCTTCCTAATAGGGATGTTCTGTCATTAACATGAACAAACAACTTCTATGCATTTTTATCCAAAACCCCACTGTCTTCTAGTAAGTCTCATCAAAAGACTCAAATATCTTTCAAAGAAGAATTCACTTTAATTAAAAAAAATGCATATCTTTAATCAACGAAGGCAGAGGCAGCCAAATATTACAATCAAAATGACTTTTTTCTTGCTGGTTGAAATGGTGTAGGGTGCCGCTGGTTTTTAAACTATATTCTCCCATGACATCCATGGGGCAGCTGTAAGCCAAGTTGGTGTATCTTGGTTTCAGAGCGCCGGCGTGGCTCTTTAGCATGCTTTTGTACTTCAAACAAAGAAAAATGTCCCATTTCTGCCACATATATACAGTTGGCTCTAACTCATTGCCAAAAGGGGAGATGGTCTGGTAAAAGAAGACCACCTACAGTTCTTTGCACCACTGATAGTTTCTAGTACCCTGAAATGTACGACAATGAAGACTGTGTAGTGTCTTGCAGGGCTGGCACTAGGCACCAGCTTGGGGTGACACTTTTCAAGGGGTAGCACTCCAGGCCCTTTTGCTTTGGTGGTGACACTCTGGCTTTTTTTTTTTTTTTTTCACTTGGGGCAGCAAAAAACCTGGAGCTGGCCCTGATGGCTTGTAGAAAAGATCTTTCTCTTCTTAGGTTGTATTGCTGCTCACTAGCCTCTGTCAGTTCAGAAACACTAGAAAATGCATTCTTAACCAAGCCTCAGTGTGGTAGTAAGAGGGACTGCTGTGCTGTAAAACGTATTTGATCATTAAAGATACCATGACACATATTGCAAATATTGGGATGTTGGCCCCACTGTCCTGGCCATATTCCAGTTTGGATAATTGTTAGGTCAAATGTGTCCCTATAGTAATGTCATTGGCCCATTCTGTCTATTTTAGACCCCCTATGATTACCATTTTGAACATTCAAAAAAGAGGACAGTCCACGGGGGGTGGGATTTGCACCAGTATCTATCAACTCATGTTGTATTAATGTGTTGTTATATATGTTGTGTGATACATGTTGTCTATATTGAGTATATATAAGAAAAAGTGATATGGCCTCAAAAGTGAAGTTTAATTATTTAAAGTTTACTGTACTACTTTATATGAGTCCTTTCCTTTCACAAGTTCTTCAGTTTTCTTTCTCCTCATGTGCCCACACATACTTCTCTGCAGATCGCATTTTTCTCAGCAGTGGTTGATTGCTCTTTAAGAAGGCATGAAAGTCTTTACAAGAAGTTTGTCTGAAGTTGTACTGTACAAGTAGAATTCCTTTGAGACTCAACATTCAAGTTGTTCCTTTCCTTTGTCCACTGGCTTCGCATCAGTGAAAAAATTCGCTCTACATTTGCATTGTGAGAAGGAATAGCAAAGAAGTACTATGCAGTCTTTAACAGTTCTCCCCTAACCGGCCCTACGTACAATTTCGGAAACCCAATGCAGCCCTCAGGCCAACAAGTTTGCCAATCCCTGTACTAGACTCAAATCCAGGGTGCCAGAAGCTCATCAGCAGACACCAGCCTCAGCTACAGAGTTTGGACCCATCTCAGAACTCACTTCGGCCCAGACCTCAGGGTTCAGGGATATTCGGGTCACCTACAAGGTCTGATTCTGAAGTCACAGCCAAAGTTTGCCCTGAGAGGTTAGGTCTGTTTTTGTCCCATCTCTAGCTGATTGAGACAAACTAAGTCTCTGGGGTGAAGTTGAGCCCAATTTGTGCAGCTGAAGGAGTCACAGCTCCAACTCAGAACCAAATGAAGTTCTGAGACTTCTATGGCACTTTCCCTTTGGGCTCGTTCATGGGAGAGCAGAGGGGGAAAATCAAGTAGATCACAACTTAAAAAAGGAGCCTGACAAAACATTGCAACACAAAAGCTGTTGGCTCATCCTGCCCCATCTGTGTCTGATTTTGCTTTGACTGGTTGCTGGTTTGATTTTGCAAATGCTCATGTCAAGGCTCTCTTTCCCCTGCATCCTCCCTGCCTCTCCTTACACCCATACACCTCCCAAACCAGGCCCCATGGACCAGAACCAGACCAGGGGCAACAGACATGGGTTCCCATCCACATGCCACCTAGCTAAGGGTCAAATTCAGCCCCCGCTGCCTGCCTTGCTGGGGCAGAGGAAATCGGCTGCTGCTCTGGGCAAGTCTCTGTAGTAATAGGATGCCAGGGAATATTTATAAAAAGAACCACCAGAAAATATCAGGTGTTAGCAGCCCGGATCCCAGGCAGCGTGTTTGCTAGGAGAGATCAGAAATACTTAACATCACTGACTGCCTTGGTGTCATCCCCCCCCGTGTTCACCTACGCTGCCTGAGCAGTTCCAGGGCCCCAAAATGGAAAAACTGTACCTGCAAGAGACACAAGGTTGTCACCGTGCAGCCTGCTAGCCCTGTAGAGTTGCACTCTGGCTTGCCGGGCAGTAATGTCCCGGCTAGACCATGCCCCAAGCGAAACAACAGCTCCTTCATCCAGCTGCATGGTCCATGCACAGACAACTCTCCCTTCTCCCACTGACAAGGGAGGGTGTTGAGGGCTGGCTCTGGACAATGCCTAGCCAGGCTGAAGTTCCAGCTTACATGGGAAATGGTTCTTCGTTTCAAAGCAAGGAGTTGCCAAGGCAAAAGTTCAAATCAGCAAAGTTAAGCAGAACCTTTCACTTGTTGTTAGCTGGCTTCATCTGCGAAGCTGTATCTGCACAGTGGCCTTGATTTATTTCCCGGTCCTGGCAGCGTCTGCCCCGGGGGACCCAGAAGTGGAGCCCCCCAGGGATGGAAAGTCCACCTGGGAATTGGGGCGATAGTAGGACAAGGTACTTGCAATCTTAGCAGCCGCACAGTGGATGGGGCTGATCAAAGAGGAGGTATTTCTGCTCCCAGTCACTGCAGCAGCCAGGGCAGCCTGGGCTCAGGGCCTCTCCCAGCTCCAGCAAAGGGTCGGGGCAGCCCGGGCTGGGGACTTCCACCCCAGCCAGGGCAGTCCAGGCTCGAGGCTTCCATCCTTCCTCCTCTGCTCCAGGAATTCCACCCCCAATGGCCAAGGCAGCCCAGGCTCTGACCAGGCTGGGGACTGACTGTCTTCCACCCCAGCCGAGGCAGCCCGGGATTGGGACTTCTGCCCTGCAGCCCTGTTCTCCTGCTGCCCCAAACTCCTACCGCGGCTCTCGGGCTTCCTCCTCCAGTGTCTCCTGGGGGCTTCTGCTCCTGCCGGCTGCAGCCAGGGCAACGTGGGCTCAGGAATTCCACCTCCTCCCTTTTCCTCTCCCTCCCAATGGCCGAGGCAGCCCAGAGGCTCTAGACTTCTGCTCCCTGCTGCCACCCGGGCTCGGAAGTTCTGCATTTTCCTCCCCACCCAGCAAAATCCTGGACCTTTTGAGCTATTTAAAAATTCCTCCCAGATGGCAATTTAAGATCTAAAAAGCCGGACATGTCTGGGAAAATACAGACATATGGTAATCCTAACCCCCCCCCTGGAATTTCTATTGTAATGCAATATTTTTCCTCTCCATGTTTCTCTTATGGCAGTGCTTTACAATGCTGGACAGTTGCCACATTTTGTTTGAGTTGTGGCTGCAATTAACTGTTGGTGTTAGCAAAACAGCTTGTGATCCATGTGGATGAAAGGCACTAAAGTTCAAGATCATTCCTCTTCCCTCTGTAGTCAGACAGGTGCAAAGAAGAGACAAAAATACGAATTTAAGAATGTTGAATGAAAAGTAGAGAACCGTGAATGTAGACTATAGCAAATAGCTTTAGGGTCTCTGAAGTTCTGAAAAAAAATATTACTTCACAGAAAGATTTAGTAATGTGTGGCAGAGAGACAGAAGAGATCTGTTTTTCCCCTCTGAATACCTAGCACTAAATGCCCCAGAGCATGCTTTGAAAACACGCTGCACTTTAGCACCAAACACCGCAACCTCCATTGTGCTTCTCAAGCCCTGTAAGGTCTGACCATTGATACTCCGCTTGCAACTGTGTGAGATAGAAACTTCTTCTACTATCATTTTACTGGATCTCCCAGGCCTGGTTTGATTGACAGCTCTTTCAGTTAGATGCAGTGGTCCGGGTAGCCCAATTTAACATGACAGCAGACATAAAATCAACAACAGTTAATGAATCTTGGTGGTTGTTAATGAACCAAGGATTGACAGCAGTGGCTGTAGTAATTAATTCTCTCTATTGTGACTTCACCCTTCCCATTATGTTTTAAAGCTTTTTATCTACACTGGTTGCCTAAGGCAGAGTGGCCTGCAGAGATGAGACTAGTAAAGCTTAGAGCCAAAAAAAATGACAAATTGCACTGACAGCATTTTAGCTTATAGTTTTGTATTTGTTCAGCTGTACCTGGAAGCCCTGCCATGTGAGACATTTAAAATGAGACTGGACAAAGCTCTTGAGAATATACTGTAGGCAACAGGCCTGCACTGGCACATGAGACACGAGTTAAACAACATAGTATGGCCTTCCATCTTCCCAGAGAAAGAGAGAGACTGTGTGAGTCCAAAACTTTGCCTGCAAATAACCCTTCCTTATAAACTCCAGCCCGCGTGTATACATAATAAAAAAAAATTTCATTTTCACAGCTACAGCACTGGCCCTCTCCTAATCAAATGGGTCCCATGGTGCTGTTGTACAGTATAAGACAAAGTCCTACATGCCTTTCTTGGTCAAGATTCCCAGTGAAGTCAATGAGCATGTTCTCTGAATAAGGAACAACAAATGGGCCCCATAAGTGATAATAACTTATTTATTCTTACACTAAGATAAATGGCAACTGGAGCAGCAGTTACCTGCCCTATTGTTATGTACTGGCTTTGTGTTTTTATGAGTTGACTTTTGCTCCTTAGTGATTGGTATTTTATAGCAGCTGAGCATATTTGCCTTTAGCCTGTGGTTTTTGGAGCTGATAGATCAGGATTCTAATCCCAGCATTTTGTGTATCTGTGTGATTTATATGATAACTGTTCATAGTCTGCAGTGGGGATTTTTACACCTGGGGATTTTTCAGAACATGGTTGGCAGCACTAGTGATTAATTGCTGGAAGGCCAGGCAACTGAGTTACTTAAGCTAAGGTGGTAATTTATTGTTCTTGTGGCTGGGATGAGTGAAGTTCAAAAGGCTCAGTTTGGATTAGCAGGCACAATTTGAAAAGCTTATCCAAACCATGTAGACCAGTAATTCTCAAACTTTTGGGGCTCAGAACCCATTTATAAATGTTTATGGCCTGTCACGACCCAATAAATAGTCTGGGGATGGAGGCCCTGGGGTGGTTTTGGTTGGATCCTGTGCCCCAGGGGCAGGGCCGCCCAGAGGATTCAGGGGGCCTCAGGTCTTCAGGGGTGGGGAGTCCTTCCGCTCTGGGACCTGCCACCGAAGTGCCCTGAAGACCCGCGGCTGGGGTCTCCCACCGCCAAATTACCGCCTAAGACCCAGCACTTCTGGAGAAGCTCCAGGGGCCCTGAAAAACTCTCGTGGGGGCCCCTGCGGGGCCTGAGGCAAATTGCCCCACTTGCCCCCCCTTCTGGGCAGCCCTGCCCAGGAGGGTTGGCTCCTACTCTGGCACTCACTCTACAGTGGTGGATCCTGTGTTGTGGGGCTGGCTGGCTGGATTTGGCTCTCTGCTCTGCGGTTTGGCCCTGCCACCCTGACTGGACTAGATTTGTATGAGTGGAGTTGTGACCTGGCTAATGGAATTGTAATGACAAATTTGGTCTACCTGGACTCCTGTTGTCATGATGGCTGGGCCAAACCTGAGTGGCACTGGGACCCCAGAGGTTGCAGTGCCTGGAGCAGGGAGGTCAGCCCACCCAGCCCTATGGGAAAGGAGCCACAGGAGCTGCTTTGTGACCCTTCAAAACATTCTGAGAAACCCAATTTAGACTCTTGAAAAGCTAGGCTGGAAATTTTAAGAGAACCAGCATTCTTATGAAGTTTGATTCATCTGCTCCAGTCTCAGTTGAAATATCACACAAACAGCATCTCTTGTGGTATTTTAGCATTTCTGAGGCTGGCCCTGATGCAATGAAAGATGAGCCTGAGTCATAAAATTCCAATCTGAACATCTCCAAATTGAGGAAGTGTTTGGACCCATCTCTACCAGAAATTAGAAGAAAAAACCTCGTAAGTGAACATATCAGAACCTCAGAGGTTGCAGTTCACTCTTGCAAAGCTTTTTGCAGCTGTAGAAGTGAGGGTGGATAGTAGTAATGGAGGGAAACTAGTTTGCCCTTTCCTGCTTTTAGGCCTTCTGTACTTCTCTGTGCTTTAAAAATCTTTTATTTTACTGTGAATTTCTGATATTTCTAATTGCACATAACAAGCATAATATTTTATTTATCCTAATTTAGCACATGCCTCTGATGAAGTCTATTAGATACTAATTTTCAGTAATGCTTTTACTGTTCAGTCTGCAAACTCTGTACTTAAGGATACTAAAATCAGAAATGTCAATTGAACTAGACACTCAGAAGTCAGGCTCATCAGAATCTCAGGCGAATATTCTTAAAATGTCATTTATTTTCTCCAGAGTCTTTTGAAAATTACTACATTAAAATGAAGGATTTTAAAGCACTTGTAAGCTGGGAATGATTCATACACTACATTAAAACTACTTAACTTTATATGTTGATTTCTCACCTGAATAGCATTAGCTACCAAATGTATGTTAGGGTTACAGAATATAAAATGTTATTCATCCTTGATAACAAAAGCATTACTTCTCAATGGCAAAAAGGACATAACAGTCACCTTTCATCCTTAATATTTAGAACTAATGGTCTTTAAAGTAAGACATATGACTGTCTATGATAAAACCAGTAATTTGGCTTTTTTGCAGAGGATGGGCAAAACATCTTTTTAGTGCTAAAAATGCTATCCGGAGAAAACATCAGAAGGGGCAAGGCTTATTAGGAAAACTCTTATGATCTTGGTGCATATTTCCAACATAATGGGAAACTTTTCAAAGTAGTATGTGGAGATTAGCAACACAACTCCCAGAGATTTCAATGGGAGCTGCATGGCAAAGTCACTGCAAACTGCTCTGAAAAATATACGCTGGTGTGTTTAGAGAAGTGTATTTGGAGTGGAAAAATAGCATAGGGAACACTCAGCTAATGGTTCCCCTCCTGCCCACAATAATAAACCAATATCTGACAAGGTCCCATTTTGTTTTTGGATGAATATCCTTTATTCTATTTTCAACGAAATACTCAACTTTATTGTATTTGGCATTTATGACACACGTGACTTTTTGCCACACAGTCAATCAGAGGAACTTGATCTTGCTATTCTTAACTACCCCTACAATTTCTATCACCAGTCTGGCACTCAAATCAAATGCGAATGGCAGTTATATATTCTCTGTTCCCTCACCAAAAGTGGTAATGTCTGAGATGAGTGACAGATATCTGTGGTAAAAACAACATTTACAGGTTTATTCTGCAGCATCCTAGTCAGTTATAAAGGTGAGGGTGATGGACAGCTGAGTGCTGATTATATTACATGGTAATGGACTAAATATACTACTGTTTTATGCTGGACTGAAATACAGACCAGTATGTGTAGAGAACTCATGAAAGTAATTAATTGGATTATTTTTGCTATTAGATTGTAGGAGAGTCTCCTAAGGGAAGTAGTGGAAACCCTACTTACTTAGGATATCTAAAACTAGATTGGACAAATCAGTTGCAACTGTATTACCGAAAGTACATCTGTGCTCCCCATTACTGCAGTATGTGAGCACTTCCCAATTTTGAGTGTATTTACCCACAAAACACCACTATGAATTAGGGAAGTGGTGTTGTCCTTATTAACAGATGAGGAGCTGAAGCACAGAGAGGCTAAGTAAAAAGTGCTCGGGTCCCATTTTCAAAATGACTTAAGCACTTAGGAGCCAAAGATCCACTGAAAGTCAATGGAACAGAGCTTTTGAAGTATCTAAAGTCACTGGAGGCAAAAGAACCTCACTCAGGAAGCCTGTGGCAGAGTAGAGAATTGCACCTAGGTCTGCAGAGTTAGAGGCTAGCACCCTAACCACTAAACCATCCTTTCTCCCTACGAGGCAAGGAACTATCACCTGTAATTCCTATGACTCATAAAGTTCCCTGTATATCAGATGACTTTCTATGGACCCAGGATGAATAGTTATTGCATTTTTGAATATATCTCTCAAACTTTTGTGAATAAATACATCAGGCCAACAAGTGTGTGCCTGAAGATGTCTATTAAGGTAATGTCTTCAGATAGCTGCCCATGGCGTGGGCTTGTGGGGCGGGGAGAAGAGCACAGAGCTGGGCTTCATTATACATAATTCAGCCTAGAAGCATGGGAAACAGACTTCTGGGCCAACAGAAATTGTCAGGTCCCAGGAGCAACTATGAACTGGCATACTGCTATTAGCATGCAAGAACCACTCACGCTAGCTTTTCATCCTTATGTTTTCTGGACCTGTAATGGTGCCACTCACCAAAGCTGCATTTACACAAGAGCGAATGGTTCCCTTCATTGTCTGTTTCTTAAGAAAATACATTGTTCAACAAACCTTGGACTGTTAATACCATATGGGAAAGAAGAGTTAAATTGAGTTGAATACGGTACATTGACCCTGACCAGATTGTGGTTAGGGCACAAGGCAGAGGGATGTTGCCTGCAGAGAGGCAGCTCACTGATTTAGGGTTGCTGGGATACAGTGCCACCTGCTATATAGTTACTCAGAGTAAACATACTTATCACATATTATAAGGGAATATATAACTTGTGTATCCTTTGATTATTTGTGCATCAAGAATGGCTTGCAACCTCAAGATTTCAGTCTCCCCAAATCTTTTGAAGCTGGGTCGCTCCTTTAGTGGCACATGCTGTGGGAAGTTGTTGATGAGCAGGAGGTGACATTTGTCCTTTTGAGTGTATTGATAGGGCTCTGTATTGTTGGCAGCACCACCTGTTGGAAGAACCATGAAACGAAAATTCTGGCTACTTGTGTGTATTTAAAATACCTTTGCACTTTTTTGCAAGGCTAGGGATTCTAGCTCCAGTATCTTCACCAAATTTTTTGCTGCCTCATGTTAAGATTTTCCAGAGTGGTTAAGGATTTTGGGTGTCCAATCTGGGACACTTTAGGATAGTCTGACTTTCAGAAAGTGGCTCTGTTTTTAGACATGGCTCAAGGCCCAGTTCAAATTAAGTTGAACACCCAAATTCCTTATTCTCACTTGTAAATATCTACCTGGGTGGTAATCACACTTGGCCTATATAAAAATTACCTCAGTCATTTCATAAATTGAATACCCTGTTCCTTACCTCGTGCCCTAAACTGTTCAATGCTGTTATCATAGACCGCTAAACAGCTGTTGCAGTCCATATCATAGGGGGCTGCATTTCATTAGGACTTCCTGTAATGCCTCTGTGCAATTAGTTAGTTGATTTTGGATTAAAGCTGTTAAATAAACGCAAAAGCAGGATCATTACCAGACTGGGAAAAAACTCCCTAAATTGCAGATTTTCTTCATGTTGTCCTACTTAACTCCCTCTCCTCTGCTGTTAACATATGAATGTCAGTAGAGTTTCTATGGAGTTAACTTTTCTTAGTTTCATTGGAGGTGACTTCTGATTTAATTTCTAGAAGTCAAGCAGAATGTAGTCATCGTTCTATGTTACAGAGCCATTAGCCATACCTCTGTGATCATGGATACTGTAACAGTAACCACTGAAGGCAATGAAAACTGACCCCAGTCCAGTGGGAAGATTCTAATCTTTTGTAACCCTGGCTTGTGTCATCTGACTTTGACCAGGAAATTAATATAAGTCTCTTAATAGCACTCCCGTGTATTGCACCTTCATTACAGAAACTAGGAGTACAGATTACAGTCTACAGTAACTCTATTGTCTGTACTTTCGCTGAGCATATTCATTGAATCTACTAATGTTAATACAAAGAAAAGGAGGAATCTCTTGGGCAGAATGAGAGCTTTGATCACAGTTATTCAGCTCAAAAAACTCCTTATGAAATGGCATGTTTCCTGGACTCCTTAGAACATCTTAGGTGACAAAAGTTACCTAGGAAACCAAAGATGCATGTTCACACATCTTTTTGGTGCTCTGTAACAAATGGCTAATGTGAGTTTGGGTCTGAACAATGTGTTCCAGGGCTCAACAGCTGCCACACGCCTAAAAGTTTGGAATTGCATCTCTAGTTTCATAGGTAGCTAATCTGTATTTATTGGAAGGGAGCATTAAATCATACCTTCAAGTTAGACAATTTAAATTTAAATGCTGAGAGTGGGAGATGTCATCTTTGTTCAGGGCATATATTATAGAAGATATTAATTCTGACCACTGGGTTTTAATTCAGTTCTGAGCCTCCTGAAATCATTCAGAATCAAGTGAAATACTATGCTGTTGTGGTACACAGACTTTTTTCCTGCCCTTCAGTAGTCTCATGCAGTCACCGGATTAAAGTTATTCAAAGCCTGGGATGGATTATTGGCTGATGGCTATTCGGCGTGCTATGGGATAATGTTTGAGAAATTTAATATTTTTCATTCGTAGAGCACCTTGTCATTCATTAATCCTCACAATACCTTTGTGAGCTAGTAAGGAATAGCCCAATTTTGAAGGCCAATAAGAAACTGAAAACTTGAATGCTGCGTACAATTCTGGTCACCCCATCTTGAAAAAGATACATTATAAATGGAAAAGGTACAGAGAAGGGCAACAAAAATGATTAGGGGGTATGGAACAGATTCCATAGGAGGTGAGATTTAAAAAAACTGGGATTTTTCAGTTGGGGGGTATGAGAGACATCTGTAAAATCGAGACTGGAGTGGAGAAAGTGACTAAGGAAGTGTTGTTTATCCCTTCACATAGCAGCAAGGGTCACCCAATGAAATTAATAAGCAACAGGTTTAAAACATACAAAAGGAAGTCCTCCTTCATACAACACACAGTCAATCTGTGGAAATCATTGCCAGGAGATGTTGCGAAGGCTGAAATTATAACTGGATTTAAAACCAAATTAGATAAATTCATGGAGGATAGGTCCATCAATGGCTATTAGCCAAGATGGTCAGGGATGCAACCCCATGCTCAGGATGTCCCTAAGCCTCTGATTGCCAGATATGGATTGAATGACAGGTGATGGAGCACTTGATGATTGCCCTGTTCTGTTCATTCCCTTTGATGCATCTGGCATTGGTCACTGTTGGAAGATAGAATACTGGACTAGCTGGACCATTGGTCTGACCCAGTATGGCCATTCTTATGATAGAATGGAAAGAAAAAAAAAAAGTAATCATAGCCAAAGCCTATAGGCTAACCACCGACTAGATGGCAGGACATTGTATGCATGGATTTGACCAGTCTGGGCTTAATGGAGGAACAAGCAGTGGACAAGGAGTGAATGGCAACAATGACTGCTTCCTGTGTCTGCAAAGATACTTAGGGATGAAAAAAAAGGAGAAAAAGAGAAACTGATGCAGGAATGCTACCTAACTTACCCCAGGCCACAGAGACCATTGTGAGAGGCCAAATTAGAACACAGTGTGACTTTTCTCTGTGCTATGGTCCTATCACTAGATCATTTCCTTTTTTCCTCATTTTCCCGACATATAATTGTCTAGGGGCAAAACCATTTCACAAAACTTGGATTAAGGCACAGATCCTTCCATGAAAAACTTGTTTTAGGGATTTATGCTGCTACTGTTGAAATCTATGAAAGTTTTGCCGTTGATGCCAAAGGGAGGAAGCATGAATTCTTAGTTGGCTACTGAGCAGTTTATAGTTCCATTCAAGGGAAAAGATGTCTTGCGTGTATGGGACTACAAACCCTTTCTATATTTGTTGAACCATGCTTGAAAACGTTATTTAAATTTGGTTTCAACACTGCTCTGCCTAAACCAGCTTCCGACTGGATTTGGCAAACCAGGGACTACAGAAGGACTGCTTTTAAAAAATATTTTTAAAAACCCTCTTTGGGACCAGTTTAGTAGTGGTGGTAGTAAATATTGTGGTAGCTCCCAAAAGCCCAAATTGGCACTGGGCCCTGTTGTACTGGGGGCTGTACAAACATTGATAAGAGAGAATCCCTGCTCCCAAGGATTTTGAATCTAACAGACACAGATGAAGGCTAGAAGATGGGATATAATATACGAGCAGATTAGTACTGTGAAAAACTGGCAGATGATGTTAATTTCATGTAGTGGTGTTTTTTTAATTTCGGCTACAGGGAAGGTGTGTGGGAATAGGAAGAGGATAAAAGTGAAAAGAGAGACAGACACAGCTCATCACCTGCCCAGCCATTATCAGCAGGCAGGGTTTTGTGGGCATCATGGCACAGGTAAATCTTAAGGGAGGATTGGAAGGAATATGAAATAGAGGTTGTTTGGTTATTTCAGGGGAGTTTTTCCCGGGCATAAAAGTAGTGTGGGAGAAAGCTCAGGATATTTGAGAGAATTTGATGGTTGGTTGGAAAATGTTGGTAGTGTGAAGATGGGAGTCAACATAAGGGCGCTGGAACAATTTTTATAGTGGGAGCACTGAAAGCCATTGAACAGAACTGTAAACTTGTATACGATTGAAACTATGCATTCGGTTGCCATTATTACGTGAAGCCAGTGGGGCTTCTGCACTGCCAGTCTCCTGGTCAACATCTTTGATATATTACTGGGTCAGCTAGATTGGAAAGTGTTGTAGCTGCAATCCTGTTTAAACAGAGTGAAAGCTCTGTTTTTAAACATGATTTAAGGTCCAGTGCAGTGAAACTTGCCAGCTGCACTAGTGTCTAAATATTTTTTGGACTTCATGTGGGAGAAGGTAAGGAGGAGGAATGGATTAAGAAAAGTGCACCAGATTTAGAAGATCTAAGTATTTCTAAACTTTCAGAAAATAACTTACAATACATATATTGACATAGGATTGAGACAGGGCCAGAACTTTGAACACTGTCTTCCCTATGTGCCTTCAGATTTCTTTCCAAAATCAAGTACTGAAATGTCTACACAACCTGAACTGCACCCACAAATAACTGAGGACACAATATAGCACACACAACAATGTGGGCCTGCAAAATTACAGATATAAAGGTGGAGCTCAGTAAAGGAAAAACCTAAAACCAGGCCTACAATAGCCAATTTCTCTGGATACCAATATACTCAACTCATTTGCTTTGAGTTTACAGTGTAAAGTAGTGGGGTTAATCCAGAATGCTAGTCAAATGAAGAATTTTTATGATACTGAGGTAGATGCAGTGTAAGCAGATACAGTTCCCTTTCCTTTTTGTGTTATAGGCTGGCATTTGCCTTGCCTTATGCACTATCAAATGAGACAGGAGATTTCTAAAACACGCTTCTCCAGGTAGGTACAAATGGATGCTTTCAAAATAATTCTTAACCCAAATCAGCTTCACTATAGCAGGACTGCAAGCAGCTTCAGTTACTGAAAATGGCCAGCTGCAAGGTGCTTGACTATTTTTTTTCTCTTAAGTTGATTTTTTCCTGATGTTAGTACAGCTCTAGCTGTCAAGGCAGAGGATCAGCCTATGTTTGAGTTAAGGTCCTTTTTTAACCGTTTTTTTTCCTTGGCTGACCTTAGCTATAAACGAATTAGGGGTCATCCTATTCAGTGCATGCTAAACAATAAGTGTTACCATGTGCTCTTAATTAAATTACTGTGGGAGTTTTTAATATTTCACTTATGTCAGGTGATGCATAGTGTAAAATAATTTCTGTCCTTTTTAGAAATATTTCATGAGGGAGCCTCTTCGTGTCTTAGTGGTAACCAGCTTTAACTATGGGCAGCCTTGCAGAAAATGCTGAAGCAAGATGAGGAAAATGTGGAACATCAGTAGAAAATTCTATTATCAAAGGTGCATCCATGTAGGAAATAATTCTGACAGCAGCAAATCTTCTTTTTGTTCCTTCTCATTTCATGCCTTGTCATGTCTTTTACCCCTCTGAGAAAAGAGGCATTGTATTGTTTCCAACATTCATATCAGGGACTTGTTCTTGTTCTGCTGAAGGATAGAAACCGCCCCTTGCTAACACCGATACTGTTTTCTGCATGTATCTATTACTTGTAGGGTCACACAAGGAGTTCTATACAAATACAAAGCAAAATGTTGGGCGGGCGTGGGGTGCGGGGGAGGATGGGAAATAGAAGTACTTGATGGAAAAGAAAATACAACTTAATTTTTGACATGTTGCTGCAAGAACTTCCAGATTTCAGTAGCTTTATTCTAAAAAGTCTTGCACTGTTATGATTTGTTGAGCAGCTTTCTGATTCAGAGTGGTGATGGAGTCCTATATAAAGAACCCAATCATCATCTTACTATTGAGAAAAAATTGTTACTCTACCTTTGTGCTACTGTATTGTAGAAGTTCATATTAAACTAGAAACCCCTTTTTTGAGGACATGATTTGATTCAGTGATTTAAAATAGAAAAACAAATATGAGGGTTAAAGACATTCTTTAAAAAGTATGCTCACTGATTTAGTGTGTTTGGATGCTTTGGTTATGGGTGGCAGTATGTCAGAACCCAAATATATTAAGTTTCTTTGGGTAAATCAATATCTTATGTTGAGAAATGCATCTGTCCTACAGACTCTGTTCATTTTGCAATGGAATATAATAATACAAATAGCAAATAATACAAATAGCAAAAGCTATTAGGTCATCCAGCCCATCACAAATGTAGAATTGCTATCTACATTGAAGTTTCTAGCTCTAATCCAAGTTAATTTTCCATTTCTCAAACAATAGGGTTTGAACTATATTCCCTGGGAGATTATTTCATATTACAATAAATCTATTGATACGTCTTCCTGATATTTTGCCAAAAAGTTTGCTCTTAATTTCATCCTATCAATTCTAAATTTTCTATTTATATCATCATAGAACCGAGGATCCCCAGTCAAGGACCAGGGACCACATTGTGTTGGGTGCTGTACAGACAGAACAAAAAGACAGTCCCTGCCCAAAGAATTTCCTTTTCTTCTTCTGTCCTTATCTTTTCAGTTACTAGTAGCTTTTTATGTTCCCCCCAACTCACTTTAGTTGGTGCTTACCCAATATTTAAATGTAATATTTACTTATAAATCAGTCCCTTTGGCTCTGTGATGGGAGATATGCCCCACGCTGGGAAATAGAGAGTTAACAAGAGTCTGAGGGCCTAATTAGCTCACCAGGTTATGACCTGTGTATGTGGGAGGGTGAGATGGGGCAGGAAAGACCAGTTCAGTAGCATGTCTCACCTGAGAAGGAGGCTCCTTAAAGACAAACCTGAAGCAAAGTAGGAAAGACTCTGAAGTTAAGAGGTTTATGATGATGCTAGTCACCTCAATTCTGAGGATGACATTGACAATCATAGTTTGTACTATAATTCAATATGTGAAGAACAACATTTACTACGCTGGCCACAGAGCCATTTGCTTACTTGTGTTGATTGAACTGCACTTTGTTTCTGTGCCGGGTGTTGTGCTCCCAGCTGTTGAACGCAATTCTTCTGAAAGTCATGGACACTCATTCTTACAGGATGGCCCCGTGCAATGCAATAAATCTCCAGGTGCTGAAATATCATATCATATCAGAAATGTTCATTTTTGGTGAAATTATGTTTCAGAGAGTCTTTGAAGTGTTTCTTCTACCCTCCATATGCCAGATCTTAATTTGGAATATGTTTTGCTTTGCTAAACAGATGCCAGGCAAATGAATTACATGGTCAGTCCATCTCAGTTGGGAGCAGATCAAATGAGCCTCCATGCTGATTGAACCAGCTTTTGCCATGGCAGCTCAAGCTTTTTAATGTGCCATTGATAATAAGTCTATGCTTTGCACCCATAGAGCAGTGTTGTGAGGACATCATCATTATAGACTTTGATTTTCGTCTGTAGAGAGATTTCATATTGTCTCCAGATTCAGTGATGGAGGTGACCACAAGCAGGGCTGGCTTTCTTAATTCACACATCCGCTTCATGGTCAATGGTTGCTTCATTGTTCAGTGTGTTGCCACATTTGACAGTTTGGAGTAAGATATCTTCCAGACTTGTTGATGGGTCGTGGTAAGGTAGTTAAGGAGCTGGTGGGTACTTAATCTCGGGGTTCACTCAGCTAATGGTAAGGCCAAAATTACAAACTGCCACAGCAAAGCAGTTTGTAAGATCTTGTAGTGCTGCTTCAGAGTGCACTGTCAAGGCCAATCATCAGTGTAGAGCAGTTCCTGGATCAACACTTCTCTCACATTAGTGTTTGCACATAGCCTGGAAAGATTGAAGAGCTTACTAGTGGAAGCATATAATGATGTCATTTGAAGAGCCACAAAGGGCTTTCTCTAGCAATGCAGCAAAAAATAGATCCAAAGAGCTAAAAGTGATCACACATTCTTACTTCGCCCCATTTGTGATTGGAAATGGGTCTATTAGATCACCATCAGAGTTAACTCTTTCAGTCATATCTTCATGGAATTGCCAAACATTGTTAATAAACTTGTCTGTGCATCCAAATTCAGTGAGTCATTTCCAGAGGACAGTGTGGCTGACTGTGTCAAATACCGTGGTTTGATCGAGAAACATGATATACAAAGGCTGTTGCAACATTTTTCCTGTAATTGTCAAATTATAATCACGTCAATTGTGCTCTGCTGAGCACAAAAGCCGCATGGTTACTCAATTGAATATTGTCAGTGATTTGGGTCAGGAGTCAGTTCAGGACGAGCTGTACAAGAATCTTGCTGGCTGCAGCCAGTGAAAGAGCTACTGTGGCAGTTCCCACATTCGCTCTTTGAGCTTTTATGGTTATAATGATGATGTTGGCATCTTTCAGTTGTTAACATATGATTTCTTGAAGCCAGATGTAAGAAAAATTAAAAAAGCCTGTCAATAAAAAGATTTCCTCCATGTTTTTGAAAACTTTAGCTGGAATGGCATGGGGACCAGGAAATTCAATATATTTCATTACTTGAACAGCCTTCAACACCTAAGCTTGTGTGGGTCATTTGGTAAATGTGGATAATTTGTGGACATTATTCAGCAACTCATTAGAAACCATAGGTACACGGTTAAGTATAGTAGTTTACTAAAATGTTCTTCCCACTGTTGGTTAATGGCAGTGCAATGAGTGATGAGAGATTCACCATCAGTATGTCAGTGGTGTCAAGGCAGATTGGGTGAGGCCATATGCAACTTTAACTGCATCATAGAAACCTATGGAATCAGCAGGGCTGCCCAGAAGATTTAGGGGGCCTGGGGCAAAGCAATTTTGGGGGCCCCTTCTATAAAAAAAAAAAGTTGCAATACTATAGAATACTATATTCTTGTGGGGTCCCCTGTGGGACCTGGGGCAAATTGCACCACTTACCTGCCCCCCACAACCCCGGGCGGCCCTGGGAATCAGGTTTATCAGTAAGGGCCTGTTTACCTGCTTTATGGTCAAATCACATATTTTGCACTTGGCAGAGTTTGTGTTGGAATGTGCTGCAAGCTGCTCTATATCTGGCATTTTTCAGCTGAGTGGGACAGCTAAGAGCACTTGTTGCTTGATATCAAGGAGGTTTGATACTTCAGGATAATTATCACTGAACCAGTCTGTATGATGGTGTTTTGTATACCAAGCACAATCTGCAACCATGTTATAGATTGTGTCATGCAGAGATACCTGTTTGCAGATGTTGTCACTGATCATTTGAAAAATTTCTAAAACAGTAGCTAGCCGTATTGAAAATTGTTCTGTGATTCACAGATCTTTCAGCTGAGAACGTTTAACTGTTTTTTATGCATTTTTGACCAAATAGAGAGGGAAAGTTTTGTTCAAACAATCAGCTTCATGTAATACTTGAGTTATGCATGCCACTGGTGTACAAGGGTGAATACAGGTGCGTCCAGGTCATTTAGTATTTGCTGGAGAGTCAGAAGACAGTGTTTGTAAAAACTAAATAGTACTTGACACATCATCAGGAGAAGTAAGCTATGCTGTTTATGTTGCCACCTCCATGTTTGCTAGTTATGCCATGCCACATAGAATCATGTCGAACCCAAGCATTAAAGTCACCTAAAATAATCAGCTTATTTTCATGGGGAGTCATTCAGACCAGGTCATTTTGTTCATCATTGCAGTGTTGATACAAAGTCTTTCAGGTTCTCAAGCAACCAGAGTAGTCTGCCTGGCAGGACGATCAGTTTGGTTTGGATGATCAGGAGTGTAATAGCGTACCACGTCGTAGTACTGGGACAAAAAGGAAACTCTCTGAGGCTTGTCTGAATTTTGACTGCATGATTTGAAAGGGCTGGTCAGGGCTGTTTGGGCTTATCAATTTTTGGGCACCTTTTATAGCCCTCCTCCTCAGATTGAGAAATATGGTGTTACACTAGGTCAATGCTGAGTGACCAAAGTCTTGGCCTGCTGTAGCAGGGGGGTCCCCTGCTCCTGCCCTGAAGGGCTTAAAACAGCCCAGGAGAGGGCTGTGGCTGAGACAAGGAGCCTGAGATGATTAGGGAAAGTAGGCTCAGCTGTGGCCATGCCCCAATCAGGCCCAGCTGGCCCCAATAAGAGGCTGTGAGGCAGAAGCCCAAACAGTCTTTCTCTAGCTGTAGAGCGAGATGGGCCTGACTGCAGGGAACTGGACACAGGGTATCTGAGTGAAGCAGGGCTGGAGAAAGGCAGAGGAGTCTATGAGCTCCAGCCCGGAAAGCCCCAGGCTGCGGCCTAGCATTGGGCCAACAGATACTGGGGGTTGCAGAGGGCAGCCCAGGGTAGGCCAAGGCAGCAGGTCCAAACCCAACCTTGCCAGTGATCTGTAGGCTGATACTGCAGTCTGCCCCAGGGTACAGGGGCTGGACAATGACTGGCAGTAGTCATATACTGAGGCGAGGTGGGGATAGAGGGTGGGGGTTTCCTGGGGAGGGGAGACCCTGAGAGAAAGGGGTTACTGCCAGGGGGCAGCACCCCATGTAAAAGGGCACTGGGTCCAGGGAGGGACGCGGGGGCCAGAGGACAGGCGGATCACTAGCCTGCAGAGAGTGCTCCAGAGCTGGAATGAGCTAATTCCCAGGAGTCACCAGCAGGAGATGACGCAGGGGTGAGTCGCACCTCTACACCTGCCCATGTGCAGATTCATAACTGACTCCCAGTAATGTTCATCACTTGTCACTTTCACTGTTCACCCATTGCTGTGAGACTTGTTGGATTGTCAAAGGCTTTGCGAGAATATGTTTGAAGTGTGCAACAAGTTGTGCAACAGCTCACTCACTGGTGCATGTGTTCTCTCTCTCTCTCAACAAGACCATTGGCAAGGTAAACCAAGACAAATGAAGGACTTTCTGGCTGCAGTTTGGTTTTCAGAGTGACCTGCTATTAGACCAATTGCCCAGGCTAACATGCCTGGTCTGCATCCCCAGAGCCCTGTTACTTGGGATGTTTTGGAATAAATCCCTGTAGGCCTTCATGGCTACTGTGGGGACCAGAGAGCAAAGCTCACCACCATACTTTGCCTTTCAAGACAATCCCCTACTCTCCCTGTTTCCACCACGTGGAGGAGGGATTGAATGTATGAGAGGCAGTCAGGAGGCTACTAGAGAGCTTGAGGACGGCTTTGAGCTGGCTTTTCAGTGGCAGACTGAGAAGAAGCCACATGAAGAGGTAGAATTCCAGAGCAGGCATAGAAGAATGCTATTGGATGCTATTGGACTTTAGGTTTTCTGTTTGCACTTTCTGGTACTCCAGTAGGGGGCTATCCTTGAAGGGTGACCTGGCTGGAGTCATGTAAGCTACAAGCTGAGACAACAAGAATGGCAGACAATAGAGGATGCTAAAGTCGCAGAACCCCTGCCATGTCATGTCCTAGTTCAAGGGGGTGCTCACGTGGTGAGTAGGGATTTACTTAAATTGTGGAGAAATCACACATTTTTCAAGGGTTGGTCATGGCATAAATAGTAAATTTAGCAGATGTATTCACTCCACGCCACCCTTTCTTCTCTGCTGCTGTTGGTGGTGGTGCTGCCTTCAGAGCTGCATGCCTGGCCAGCAGCCACGGTTCCCTAGCCTCCCAGACCTGAAAGTAGCACAGAAGTAAGGGTAACAATACTGCAACCCCCTCCCTACAATACACTTGTGACCCCCCCCTTTTTGGGTTGGGACCTCAAGTTTGAGAAACTCTGTGTACTTTTACTCTATAGGGTATGGCTACACTTGCACTTCAAAGCGCTACCGCGGCAGCGCTTTGAAGTTTCGAGTGTGGTTGCAGCGCCAGCGCTGGGAGAGAGCTCTCCCAGTGCTGCACGTACTCCACATCCTCTACAGGTGTAGCTTGCAGCGCCGGGAGCTGTGCTCCCAGCGCTGCGGCACTATTTACACTGAGGCTTTACAGCGCTGTATCTTGCAGCACTCAGGGGGGTGTTTTTTTCACACCCCTGAGCGCAAAAGTTGCAGCTCTCTAAAGCGCCAGTGTAGCCATGGCCTATAGCATAGGGTAAAACTACACAACAGACCAGATTTCATGGGGGGCACCACATTTCACAGTGAGGTATTTTTCATGGCTGAGAATTTGGTAGGACCCTAGTGAAGAGTGTCCTCTATTACAGGCTTCCTAATTTTTTGTTGTTGTTCTCTCTGGGTTTCCTCTAATTTATTAATACCTTCTGGGCACTTTAGTAACAGTAACTGACTACAATAGTAAAACTGTAGTTGTACTAGGGCAATATGAAACATTAAATTACCTCACTGCTCAGTGATCTGATGCCTCTGCATCCGCAGCCCCAAACTTCAGTAGCCTTTTTTGTTTTACATAACATTGCTGACTTAAGTCTAATTGGATGACCACCATTACTTCTAGCTTTTTTCTTAGGATTACTACTTTCTAAATATCTCCCTCCCACTGAATTTCTGTATTTTATATTATTCCCAGATGTAATTCATTGCATTTTTTCAAAAATTTTCATTTTGATGTTTTTTGTTCATATTTCTGCATTCACTAGGTTCCTTTGAACCATAGCTAAGTACGTGGTGTTAACCTTTCCTAATTTAGTATAATTTAGAAATGTTGTTAATATATTCTTTAAACCCCTTCCACATCATCAGTAAAGATGTTAAATAAACATTTGCTCTTTCTGGTTTCCCACTGGATACATTTCCCATGCCATTTTGGTTCATGGCCCTTCAGCCCATGTGATAATGTTCATATGCAGTGAGCATTGTATAGCCATAAAATATACACATTCTAAATAACCTTTGAAAATATATGTAGGGTTTCTGTTTTTCCTCTTTCCAATAAATTCATTTAAGCAAAATTCAGCACTTCATATGAGTAGGGATGGAACAAATGCCAGGAATTATAGTATAGAAAAATCCATAGCCCTCTTGTTGAATTCCTATAAATATGATTCTGCTGTTGCCAACTCCTAATTTTATTAAGAGTCTCATATTTGGTGTTTTTTCTTAAAGCCTTGGCTCCCCAAGACATGCAATTATATGAGAATCTTAGCTTTCATTTTTAAAAAAATCTAAGGGCGTTTCTATAATATAGCTGCTACAGGGATGGAGCTGCAGCTGTGCCTTTGTACTGCCGTAGTGTAGACACTTCCTACATTGATATAAGTGGTTTTTTCACCACTATAGCTAATCCACCTCTCTGAGAGGCAGTAGTTAGGTTGATGAGAATAATTACATTGACCTAGATGCATCTATACTGGAGGTTAGATTGATCTAACTATTTCACACAGGGTGTCAATTTTTTCACAACCCTAAGTGACATAGCCAGGTTGATCTAATTAAGTGTAGACTAGGCCTAAATTAAGAGCTCTCATGGTTGTGGAGAAAAGCTTGAAAATGTGATCCATGAGCACCTTAAAGGCTCAGAAACCAGAAGACAGACAAAATGAATCCGAAATTTATTATTTTAAAAAAAAATCTCATGATTTTCAAGCCAGTGTTGTGATTTGCAGGGTAGAGGACTTGACTCGTCATTTTTGAATGGTTGTGGTTTGGCAGTGCTGTGATTCCAAAAAACTGATATGAATAGCACATGCCTAAAATGGCTAGCACAACAGTGGCAGCCATTTTAAGAATGATCTAGGTCTTACCCCACATACTGCTGCTCATACTCACCCCAATCTTTTGCCATGTTCCCACAGGCTTACTTCTGTAACTCAGTTATCTCCCTCTTTGACCATATGTTGTCTTTCATTTCCTCCTTCCTGCTGTAGCCTGCCTCCCCAGCCTAGAAATGACCCTGTGACATTGAGAGTTGCTGAGTGGTAAAGACAAAGCATTTGGCAATCTGAAAAGGTGTGTTTGTTCATTCTTTCATAAGACGTTTGAATACAATACTATCTTACTATTGTGCTAAGGCAGTTTACCATAAATTATGCACTAGCATAAAATGCATCTTATTTTGTATGGCATTAGTAACAAATCACATATCATGTTAGCAAATTGCTATATATTTAAGGAGCTGGAAAAGTATGTCTTGAGCAATATCCAGATACTAGACTACCGCAAAACAAAATAAAAGCTATATTTATATGTAGGACTATTGTAGATGACATATGACATGTTTGTTGTATTATGAAACAGCTGCATTGCATTTCCAGAAAATCATGTACTTAACAGCTATGGTAGCTCAGATGATTGGGGTACATTTTGTGAAACTACTGTGTGCTTTCTGCAGCTTCTTAATTCCTATATAATATATGTAGCACGGGAAGGGTAAATACTATAAAGCAATGATCACCAGATCACTAAACACTCAGGAGCATGAAGTATTTTTATTTCACTCCTGGGCTGTCAATTTTCTGTTGCTTAGTCTATGGGTCTGTCATTTAAAGATAGGAATACAGGCATGTTGTTCTAGTTATGATCAATTTTAAAATGGACTCAGGAAACAAAAACATCAGAAATTATTCTATTTGCTGGGGCGATATCAGCAATATTGCCAATATAACTTTTTAAAAGAAATTCAGAAGTCACCAAAAAGATTCATTATATGGTCCTGCAAGCTGAAAAAGAGATCACAGAAATGAATTTTATCCATTTTACATTTGATCATGGTTGCTCAAAACTACCAGCAGCTGCAGTTACAAGATGAAAGGTGCATGAGTTCATGATGTGTGCAGTCAGAATGGGAAGAAGAATGCTCAATGCAAACATTTATTGGTTACTTACCATAAAGAAATGAAAACAGCTGAAGGCACTTGAAGCATTTAAAAAGGATCAAAACTTGCTGGCAGAACTTCACTGCCCTGTGTTGCTGTTACTGTGGTCACTCATAGAGGCCAAAATAAAATAGAAATATAAACAAGAATTGACATAAGCTATGTGAATTATAGATGGCTTATGAAATGTGGGCAAAAAAAAATCACTGTTGTCTGCTGAGGTTTAAACACCAATTATACTTTATGCCTAACACAGCATATGAAAGCAGCATATGAAAGCAGATCAAAGTAGCAGGGTATTAGACAAAACTCAGCACTTTTTACTCAATTTTAACCAGTCATGTTGTATCCAAGTGTACAAAGAGATTTATCATGAGGTAATTATGCCTTAACTATACATTTTACTTTTTGATCTAGGAAAAAATACTGTGCTTTGGTTTTAAGTACTAGAGGCTGGCTTCCCCCAACCATCCACAACACTGTGATCTATTCAGAATGTGTGTATTCTGTAAAAGAGATTACTTTAAGAAGCATAAACTAGATATTTTTCTTTACATCTGATTGTGCAAATATCAAATCCAAGGGGCTGCCCACTTCATGCTTTTTGTTAAATTAATTCAGTTTCAAAAAGCTGAATACAAAGTTATTGTCGTCAGATGCTACCAGCGCAGTGCTCTGCTCAATGTTGATATCAGTTGGCTGCGTGTGTGTTCCCTCTGTGTGCTGTCCCAGCTCTGCGCAGATAGCTGACACAGCAGACCCGAAGACAACCCCAATGACCACAGACTCTAGTAAGGTACAAAGGTACGAAGGCACGTCGGCCAGGTTTATTGTTGAAGAGAAACACAAGTCTCCAGCTTTCCCTGGCATAGAAGTCCAAGGTGCTGCTAAGGTGCTGCTAGCTAGTACATACATGCTCCCTGACAATGGACTCAGCTCAGTCAATGGCGGGACTTACAACTGCCCCCTAGGCTGGACAAAGGCATCCACTCAGAGGTGCATTTTTATACAGAGGTACAAACAAGTTACACATCACTCCTGATGTATTGAGGTGCAACTCCTCTACGTAGCAAGGTGCCGCCTCTCACTTTGTACATATTGGTTCAAACACAACTCTATCCATCCTATTACCTTTTTGACCCTGTCATTGGGATGAGTCAGCCTGTTCCTTGTTATCTGTGTGGAGTGTTCAAGTATGTGAATGTTCTGATATGTGGTGTCCAGTACCTTTTAGGTATGTCTCTTTTTGCAGCATCAGCCCTTTCCTTGCCAGCTTCTTTGAGCAGGGCCTGCTTCTGGCTCACAGCTTAACTTTGCTTTATGTTAGCAAAGTCTTGACCATTACTTTAGTTCAGGCCTTAGGCCTTATACCGGGCCTCTGATACCAAGGGTTTGTGTTTCAGGGCCTCATTTTACTACAGTTATTTTTTATTAATCAGACTGATAACATGAAATCATACCCTTCCACATAAATGTAAGCAGAGTCAGGATAAGCTCTACACTGACATCTGGTGGAAAGAAGTTCAGAGAGTGTATTTGCATAGGCATGCCCACCCTATCCCAGACTCCCAAGCTGTGGGATTGCTTGGTGACAAATTGCTCACCCTCAGTTGGGTGGTACTGGCTAGACATGGGACATGGGTTCCAAAACCTAGAGAATTGAGAGAGGGTGGGGACATGTATTTGTGCCTGGCGGTGCAGTCTCCTTGTGGAGCTAGAAGCACCAGTTGCACCCCCTCCTCTCTCCACTGTGGAATGTCAGAGTTGATTTTTTTATTCCCTCAAGAATTTAAATACAGGTTACTGAGCTGAAGTCACTTTGGGCTAATGGTGCACTAGCCCTGGGGCTACCCTACTATGAGCTGGAATCACTAAGAGCTGAAAATTACTAAAAGCTAAAATCACTGAGCTGAGAGCACTGAGTACGGTGCTAACTAGTGGGGAGCCCAAAGCTATACTGTGGAACAGAGCTGCTGGCGGAGTGGAGCAGTTTGTGGGGACGGCTGGAGCGGATCACGGGACAGCTGGTGGCAGCAGAGTGGCTGACAGAGCGGAGTAGCTGTGGGACAGGTGGAGCGGCCCACAGAGCGAGCGGAGCCGAGCAGCTCATGGAGCAGAGCAGCTGGTGGAGCGGAGCAGTTTGTGAGGACGGCTGGAGGAGCAGCGTACAGCAGCTGGTAAAGCGGAACAGTTCGTGGAGAAGGCGGAAGCAGAACCCACGGAGAGGCAGGGCAGTTGGCCCAGGACCACGTAAGGTGCCCCTTTCTATCCAGGCTGGGGGGGGACCTCTACAGATGAACTCTCGAACTCTGGGGTGGCATTGACCAGAGACTTTTGGGTTGTTGGACTTTGGGGTGATTGGACTTAAAACCCTAAGGGGAAAAAGGACAGTGCCAAAAGTACTTGGAGGTGGGTTTTTGTTTATGGTTTGTGTTATAACCCTGTTTGTGGTGTTTCTCCAATGGGATGCCGCATTAATTCCTTCCTTTATTAAAAAGATTTTGCTACACTCAGACTCCGTGCTTGCGAGAGGGGAAGTATTGCCTCCTAGAGGCGCCCAGGGGGTGTGTGGTATGTGAGTGTCCCAGGTCACTGGGTGGGGGCTCGAGCCGGTTATGCATTGTGTTACTGAAACGGAACCCCTGGATACTGAACCCGGCCCTTGTTGCTGCCAACTCAGAGGGGCAGAAGGGTTACATAAATAATTATCTTTTTAGCCCTAAAATTCCAATGGGAGAGTGGGGAACAGAAGTACAGATGATATAGGACAGTCCTTAGATTACTGTGTGCAGGGATGGAGGATAATGCAGAAAATATTGTGCTACCTTATAAATCAATGGTATGCCCTCACCTGCAACACCATGTTCGGTTCTGCTCATCTCATCTCAAAATGAAGACAGCAGATATAAATGGGTTTGGAGACGTGTGACAATGATTACAATCATGGAAAAACGCTCATGTGGATTGTTTACCTTGGAGCGAAGAAGACTGAAAGGGGACATAAGGAAAGTGTACAAAAAATTAATGGTGTAGAGAAAGTAGTTCAGGAACTTCTATTCATCCTGTCTCAGTACAAGAATTATGGAACATTCAATGAAGTTGCAAGTGAACTCAGAACTGCTAAAAGGAAATACTTACTGCACACAGTGCACAATTGCTCTGTCAGACTCATTGACACAAGTTGTCAATAAGGCCAGGAGCTTTACATGATTGAAACAGAACTGGACATGTATATTGAGAATGAGACCATTCAGAGTTATTATAACTAATATTATAAAAGCCATGCATTTTGGAAGAGAGAAACCCTCATGCTTCATGACATTAAGCCAATCGTGGGTTAGAAAAAACTTTACTTGTGGGCAGGTCATCCTAAAATTGCTTATGGTGGGTTTCCTGAACCATCCTCAGAAGCAACTGGTACAGGCCACTGTTGGAGACATGATACTGGACTAGATGGACCACTTACTTGGTATAGCAATTCCTGTGTTTTTATTTTCCCTTAAGAGTAAAATTTTCTAGAGGAGATTCTTATATGTTGTCTCTAAGTTTTGAATGTCCAACTTTGGGCACCAGGAGTATGATTTTAAGATGTGCTGAGCACCCACTGCTTGCTGTGAGATAAAGATGTTTGGGACTATGTGAGTAAATTTGGGGTGATTGCATTTTTGGATGCCAAAATTAGAGGCCGTGTATGAAAATTTGGGCCTAAGTGATTAACTTTACCTTTTCTGATCTATGACTGGGATTTCTGCCTCAGCAGAGTGTTGCCCTTTGGTGCTGGCTTTTTTTTTTTTTTTTTGGTGTTTGACTTCTTGCTTTTGTTTATAAGCTGGCTGTACTCTGAAAGAAATAACCTAGCCCAGGGGTCGGCAACCTACGGCACACCTGCCATCTTTGGCACGTGAGCTGATTTTGCCTGGCACACGGCTGCCAGCCGGGGTCCCGGATGCCAGCCCCACTCAGTGCGCGGCCGGCGGAGTTAGCAGAACCCAGGCTGGCAGAGGCTGAGCGGGGCCGGAGGCCGGGACCCAAAACCAGCAGCAGGTGTGCCCCCCAGCTCCCCACTCACCATGCTCGGGTTCTGCAGCTCCCGGGAGCGTGAGCCGCTGGGGTGTGGGGCCCTGAGCCTGCTGTGAGAGGGGTGGTGGTGGTGGCTCACACTCCCAGGAGCTGCACAACCCAAGCGCAGCGAGTGGGGAGCTGGGGGGCACATGGAGACCACTGCCCTCATGCATCCGCTGCAGGAGCCCCTGGGGGGAAGCACCAGGCCGCAGTCTGGGCAGGCGCACCCCTGGCTCCCCCATCACCACGCTTGGGTTCTGTGGCTCCAGGAAGTGTGAGCCGCCACCGCAGCTCCCCCCCTTCCCACTGCCTCAACACTCCACGTGGAGCCAGCATCTGACTGGCATGGGCCTGGTAAGGGGAGTCCGGGGGGCAGTCAGGGAGCAGGGGAGGATTGGATGGGTTGGGAGTTCTGGGGGTCCTGTCAGGGGGTGGGAAGTGGTTGGATGGGGTGTGAGAGTCCCCGGGGGTCTGTCTGAGGGCAGGGGTGTGGATAAGGGTTGGGGCAGTCAGGGGACAGGTAGGGGGTAGGGTCCTAGGGTGGCAGTTAGGGTGAGTGGGTCTCAGGAGGGGGCATTCGGGACAAGGAGCAGGGAGGCTTAGGTAGGGGGTAGGTTTCTGGGGGGGCAGTTAGGGACAGGGGTCCCCGGAGGGGGCAGTCAGGGGACAAGGAGCAGGGGGGTTGGGGGTTCTGACCGGGGCAATCGGGGTGGGAAGTGGGAGGGAGTGGATGGGGGCAGAGCTAGGGCAGGGCTCTCCCCTCTTTTTTGATTGTTGAAATATAGTAACCCTAGGTGAGGGGTAAGCCGGTGGGTGCAGGGGGGCTGGTGCCCGCATATATCTACTGTAGCCTGCACGAGGGGTGGGGGGGCATGGCTGCTCCCTGCTAGCGGTGCCACTGCCTTTGCAGGGCTGCTGCCCCCCTACACCATGCTGGCTTCTCCATGGCTGGGGCTTGCTGCTGTTGCAAGTGGGACGCTCTGGCTCTCCGGTACCTCAGGAAGGCAGCTCCTCCCTGTCGAGTTGTTGCAGCGGCCCAAGCCCGGCAAATCCAGTAAGTGGACTTGGGGCGGGAGCCACCTGGGTGGGGTTGGGAGGGCTCGCAGGGGGGCTGTGCACCCTCCAGGGGAGTTCAGGGGACAGGGAGGGGGGAACCTGGTCTGGGGAGCAGCCCCTGAGCATGGCTGGCCCCTGGGGTCTATAAAAGCTCATTGGGATTTGCCCCTCAATGAACCGATGTGGCGGGGGGGGCTCCAGAAGGTGGAAGTTTCACCTAGGTTGCAAAATATCCTTGCAGTGGCCCTGTCCCAGGGGGTGCGTGCTCCCCAGGTTAAGAACCACAGCAGTAAACTGATAAGATCTGCATTTTAATTTAATTTTAAATGAAGCTGCTTAAACATTTTAAAAAATTTGTTTACTTTACATATAATAGTTTATAGACTTATAGAGAGAGACCTTCTAAAAACCTTAAAATGTATTACTGGCACGTGAAACCTTAAATCAGAGTGAATAAATGAAGACTCAGCACACCACTTCTGAAAGGTTGCTGACCCCTGACTCTAACCTATCTGTGGTTGGCTGCAGTCCTTATATGTGTGCTTGCAATGTGATATATCCATATGAGGTATTTTGTAGCTGATCACCCATAGCTGAAGACTCCCTAAGCAATTCCTAAGCTTAAGAATGTGTGTTAAACATGTCCTCAGCTGCACTACAGCTCTGAGGTTGCTGTACACTACTTCTATGCTTCCCTGATTCCCAGGCATGCCAAGGCTGCCCTATTCTTGATCCTCTGGCTGCACCCCCGCCCATCCTTGCTAAGGAATTGGGAGTATGTGTGTGACCTAAAGCTAATATCAGTGGGGAGTCTTCAGATGGCCCTTTAGGGCAGCTTTCTGGTCCCTTTGCACTGCTAGAGTGGCTCAAAAGGGTTGTAGTGCATTCAGAATTGGACCTCTATTGATTCGAAGTATGATTGCATTTATGACTCAGCCTTTAGTTTGAAGCAAGTGAGCAACTTTTGTTACAAATATTTTAATTGGCTTCTGGTCCCCCATTATCTGGGTTGCATGGGGATGTGGTTGGAGAGAGGAGCTGGGGGCATGCAACTTGAAACTGTATTCTTTTGCTGTGTGACGCTGCCAGTCTACATCTTCCAGGGAGGCAGGTGCTGCTGAGTGAAAGCTCAGACTGCACTGAAGTTTGTTGGCTATTTATACAACTGTTGTCACAGCTCATTGCTATCCCTCATGCTGCTGTTTAATAAGGCACACCCAGGCTTCTGGATGCCCTAAAAAGTAACAAAAAGCAACCTTATCTTAAAGACAATAGACCCATAACAAACACCAAACAAATCTCAAGAGCCAGTGAGCTGATAATGTAAGTCCAAACAACAGAGCTAAAAAGGAAAGTATAATAAACATATGTAACGTGGGAAGAGCCTGGAGTCTCCTTTGGACTAGGGCTCCTAGGCACTAGACTAATATAAAATAATAATCATACTTTGCTATCTTGTTAATGATTAATACCATTAAGATCTAGCCTGGATTTTCATATTATTTATAATAGTCTTTCTTTACATACCACATAAAGACTCTCTCTGTGCTGTGAGGGCATACCACTCAGCAGCATTCATGGGCCTATTATCTGGAGTAAAATGGAATATGGTTAGTAAGGTTTTGTGTACTTTAAGCCCACATTCACATTACAGCTAATGCTGTGCTGTGCTTCACTGATGTAAAAACAGTGCCTTCTCTACACTAGAACTCAACAATGTAAAAACACACTGTAATGTGTGAACAGATGCAGAAGTGGGAAGGGAGCCTCTCCTGCCTACTGGCAAGCAGCCTGACCACACCCTCATGCAGCTGCCAGTCATGGAGGCAGGAACCCTTAGCTGCAACCAATAAAGGAAATAAGGCCTGCTATAAAAGGAGAGAGCTCAGAGAAGGAAGGTGGTCAGAAAGACCAGGGACAGTGAAGTGGCACCCCTGTACCATGCTACCTCCAGAAACATGACTCAAAGGGACCAAAGCAGACCACAAGGTCTAATTAGAGGCCAGGAGCCAAGGACTTCCTTGACCAGGGGCTAACCAAAGAAAGCCACTCAGAGAGCAATAGAGACCCCCTGAAAGACCACATCAAGGACTGCTGACACACCCCTTTTTGCCCATGAACACAGCTGAAGAGAGACTATGGTGGTATTGAATGGGCCCAAAACTGATGAGTATGTTGTGCACCAATAACTGCTTAGGATGAATATCATACCATATCTCGCAGTCTAAACAGTGCTAGCCAGGTTCAGTACTTGCACAGAAGACATCCACGGAGCACTTAGGTACTGGGGCAAATCATGTTGGTGAGTCAGCAGGTGGCACTCTTCCTGTGGAGTTAAAGGGCACTGTTACCAGAGGTGACCAGCTTTCTGATTATATTCAGGAAATCCATAGCTGTGACCGCTTCACAGTACATGTCATGGTTCATTTAATTTGTTCCTGTGCCTTTTTAATAAGGAAAATAATTATATGAGGTGGTGAATATTGACAATCGCTGGACTTTAAGGACATTACACTGCAGACCCAGTGCCAGAGGCATGAAAATACTTGTGAAGGAAACAGACTATTGGGGAATATTTTCTCAGCAAAAATATGTGTTCATCTGTTTGCATATGCAAAACTTGTATTTTGAAAATCAGATTTTCCATTCTAGGCCAATGTAAATATAATGTTTTCATAAACAAAATAAGAGCTAGTTTGAGATGTGCTGAAAATGTGGTCCCTGTATTCAGGGGTGAAAGCAACTTAAATTTCTTACCGGTACAGTCATATCGCAACTCCCATTCTCACCTCTGCTCTTACACACTTAACTTAATGGATCCCTTTGCATGACTTTAATATATTAGCTGTCTACTAGTTTTATTCTAGAGTATTGGTAGTTGTTTTAAGGCTATGTCTACACAGCGGCAGCGCTTTAACGTGGCTGTGTAGTCACAGCTCCAGCGCTGTAATAAAACTACCTCTGCAAAGGGAATAGCTACCAATGCTGAGAGTGCGACTCCCAGGGCTGCAGCACTGTCTCGATGCTGTAAGTGGAAGCATAAACTTTCCTTGCTCAGGGGTGTGACCCTCCCCGCTCCCAAGTTTCAGGGCTGTAAAGTGGCAGTGTAGACAGTGCTACAGCACTAGGAGACGCGACTACACAGTCATGTTAAAGCACTGCTACGGCAGCACTTTAATGTCAGTTGTGTAGACAGACCCTTTTGTGGATGACTTTCAGCTTCTTTATTTGATGCTGTTCTTTTTGCTGACAATCCCCATTTCCTCACTTTTATGTTTAAACCTATCTGTTAGGGTCTATTGAACACGTATCTTCTTAGGTGGCATTTTTTTTTCACTTGCTTTCTACTGTAAATTGCTGCTCGACACGACAGACTTGACCAATAAGAAGCAAGCAATTAAAATGATGGCACTCAAAAGCTAACGTTCGCAATCACGTGACTGTCTTCCACCTGACAAGAAATGAAAATTGAAAACATTTTGTTTCTAGAGAATGTAAAATATATTTAATTCAAGCAATGAATCTGATTTTTTTTGTTAGTACAGTTAAACCTAGCCTATTTTACCCATTTGTATTGAATGCTTCGGCCACTTTCTTACCGGTACGCCGTACTGGCCTGTACTGGCTTATTTTCACCTCTGTCTGTATTTTAAAAGATTACAGAAGTTGCTTGTGACACTGCTTTAGTCACCTCCACACATGAAATACTCAAAAGTAGATGCAATAGGTGTGTGTGATGGGGCGGATCAGCCATGCACTGATACAGCGAGGGTTAATCCTTCCCTTCTAGCAGAAGAAGCCCCACCCCTGAGGCTCTGCTGAGCATGCTCCACCGGGAAGTCAGGTATAAAAGCCTGCAGAGCTGCCCAGTCAGGGCTGACCACTGGGAAAAGAGGACACTTGGTGAAGACTCCATCCCGGGAGCCGCTTCAGACCTTTACTGAAGAAACCAGAGAGTCTGAGGCCCAGATCAGACACCGGTTGCCCACAGCGAGGTCGGCAGTAGTGTGTGCCCCAACAAGTTACGTGCTCCAGGGACTATATAGTACTATAGATTTACATGACCCTTTACAGACTGGATAGTCTTTGCCCCAAAGAGCTTACAGTCTACCTTAAGATGAGAGGAACCAGAGATGACAACATGACATGGAGAGATTTGATGAAACAGGAAGTACAAAGGTGAAGGCTGTATGGTTAAGCAGTCACTTGGAATGGTAGTGTAGGCAACTTGATAGAACAGATTGAAAAATTATTTTACTATATATGTACATATAAGGCTAGAGTTTACAGCCATATAACCACTATTTTGGTATATAAATAAGGATTTATATATGAAACTTGGGTAATTGTGATCTTAAAATATATGTAAGTGCATACAGTTACTCTTGTTTGCATAAGTGCAGGTTTTACTGGACAGCACAAGAGTTAGAGGTACATTTGTTCTCACTTATGGCAATATACCACTTAACGAGCACATCTGCTAATGCTCATTTTTTGTTTGTGACTGTCCTTCACTTTCCTAGCATTGGTATTATTACTGCTAGTGCCTTAACCTGTCAAGTTTGTTTTGGTCCTGCTAGTGCTGCTAATAATCACAGTAAAATTGTATTGAAAGTTTTTCATCTGTTATCATTGTAAAGCTGCTTCAAAGGAACCTAGCATGCATCAGTGAAATCATCAGCAGAACTTCAGTGACTTGCCCCACTGCTAATAGAGGCTATGAATTTGATTTGCTCCACTAAATCAGTGCAAAGAAGGATGAACAAAAAATTGTGTATAAAACCTTCTACATAATAAAATAAAGATGGTTATATGGTTGTTATAATTGCTTCCACAATAGTGACTGGTACAGATAAATCAAATAAGGAGACGAAACCACGAAAAAAAAAAGCCGTAAATACTGAAGACATTTGAGACTCATGAATATTCATATAGTAGCTAAAAGCAATTGCAGGCATAGAAAACTAATCTGTTTTTGCAAATAACAATTATCAATGAGATTGTAAAATGGATGCTAATATACACATGGTAATGAGCTAAGAAATGGCTTTGACAAATTGGGGGTGTATTCTGCAGCAAAACTCTGCATTGTGAATCAGATGACAAGGCAAAGAAAAGACATGACTCAGATGGCAATCCCTGAAAAGATGTCAGAGGCCCTATCATTCAGTTGCAAATGTGAAGAGTTCTTTCCTATACTATTCATACAGAAATCAGCAACTGGGGTTTATTCTGTGGAAGGAAACGTATCTTGGTGTTCAGCTGTACTGGAAGTGGCACATAAGAAAATCCTGTTGATTTTGCCCTCTCTGAAGTGACATGAGTGACAAATGTTTTGGTATGGTATAGCAACAGCATATAAAGTTTAGTTTATAATTGCCATAGGAACTAGGGCCCAGAGTACAATAGTTTCATATCAAAGGCAGAAGCCAAATAGTTCACTTGGTACACTGTATTGCTTTATTTACATTTTATAGATATTTGAAAGCATTATTTCCATGTCTGGTGCCAGTATTTTGGATTAGAATTGTAAATTTCTATTTTCTTAAGTGTATGTACAATATGAATATATAGATATGTTGATGTACAACAGTTGAGGATCTGAGGCCAGATATAAAAAGGGGTTTGTTTCATTTACAAAGAGTGAAACTGAATGCAGGTTAAGTTGAACAAGAGGAACTTTATTAAACCCTGTGCCCTAGTGGCTGAGTTGCTTCAGCCTAACTCCCCAGCATTTCCTGTTGTATCATCGGTCACAATCTCTCCAGGGAATACGAGCCCTCTGACTCCAGTGCCACTGATCACAATACATATTCCATATTTTACAAACACTTTAATATAAACATTAAAACAAATAATTCAGTGGTTCTCAAACTTTTTGTATTGGTGACCCCTTTCAAACAGCAAGCCTGAGTGCAACACCCCCCCATAATTTAAAAACACATTTTTTTTATATGTAACACTATTTGAAATGCAAAATTTATAATCCTATTGTTTAAAACAGATTTATGTTTTCTTATTATTTTTAATTAAGATGAACACATTTTTATGGAATTATGAGCAGAAAAGTTATTTGTAAAAAATAGTTACTGTTTAATAGCGGGGGGGGGGAGAAGAAACATCGTCAATATCACTTTTCACGGCAGACTTAGTGCATCTTTTACATCTGGGCTGCTGCTGGTGGCAGGTGCTGCCTTTAGAGCTGGGCGTCCAGAGAGCAGCAGCTGTTGGCCAGCTATCCAGCTCTGAAGGCAGCACCACTGCAGGCAGCAGTGCAGAACTGCAGAAGTATTGCCGTCCTTACTTCTGTATAATGTTTGACCTTTGCGCTGGGAGGTGTGTCTATGGGAGGGTTAATGCAAATTTTGGGGTAGTTATAGCCCTCTCAAGTCCCCCCTGCGCTGCTTTTGCCTATGTGTCTGTTAAATTATAAATAACTTTTTTTTTTTTTGGCCTATCTCAGTGTTCTGAATAGCCTGCGGTTTAATGCAGTTCTTCAGCTGCTGAACAATCAAGCCCTCTAATGTTGTTTCAGTCCCTTCTTTTTAGTCTCAAGACAACAATCCTGCGGCTATGATATTACAATCCCCAGAGTCCATGTTTTTAAAGTGATGATTATACAAATACATACATCTTATTTAGGAACAACGATTGCTGCTTTATAGGTTTACAATATTTTTGAAGTAAATACACTACATTGCAATGGAAAGGTGTGTGTAATTTTATAAAATACTAGATTTAAATTATATATTTTATAGCAATTGCTCTCTGTTTTGTGCATGTACATGTGATCCCAACGCAATATGTCATGACCCCCATTTT
The DNA here is from genome assembly GCF_007399415.2 of Gopherus evgoodei. NCBI lineage: Eukaryota > Metazoa > Chordata > Testudines > Testudinidae > Gopherus > Gopherus evgoodei. The sequence goes on from NC_044325.1 coordinate 97,566,028, forward strand.
GAGAATTCCTGAAATAATTGTTGCTCAGGCCTCTACTCTGTTTCTCTTTGGCCAGAGGTTGTTAGCACATAGCCAGGTTGGAGTCTTTACACACACACACACACTCAGCTCTCAGAGTAGCAGCCATGTTAGTCTGTATCAGCAGAAAGAACAGGAGTACTTGTGGCACCTTAGAGACGAACAGATTTATTTGAGCTACAGCCCACTTCATCAGGTGCATAGAATGGAACATATACTAAGAAGATATATATACATACAGAGAACATGGAAAAAGTGGAAGTAGCCATACCAATTGTAAGAGGTTAATTAATTAAGATGAGCTATTATCAGCAGGAGGAAAAAAAACTTTTGTAGTGATGATCAAGATGGACCATTTTAGACAGTTGACAAGAAAGTGTTGGAATACTTAACATGGGAAAATAGATTCAATAAGTATAATGACCGAGCCACTCCCAGTCTCAATTCAAACCCAAGTTAATGGTATTTAGTTTGCGTATTAATTCAAGCTCAGCAGTTTCTTGTTGGAGTCTGTTTTTGAAGATTTTCTGTTGCAAAATTGCCACCTTTAAGTCTGTTACTGAGTGACCAGAAAGATTGAAGTGTTTTCCTACTGGATTTTGAATGTTATGATTCCTGATGTCAGATTTGTATCCACTTATTCTTTTGTGTAGAGACTGTCCAGTTTGGCCAATGTACATGGCAGAGAGGCATTGCTGGCACATGATGGCATATATCACATTGGTAGATGTGCAGGTGAACAAGCTCCTGACGATGTGACTAATGTGATTAGGTCCTATGATGGTGTCATTTGAATTAATATGTGGACAGAGTTGGCATTGAGCTTTGTTGCAAGGATAGGTTCCTGGGTTAGTGTTTTTGTTGTGTGGTGTAATTGCTGGTAAGTATTTGCTTCAGGCTGGGGGGCTGTCTGTAAGGGAGGACAGGTCTGTCTCCCAAGATCTGTGAGAGTGAGGGATCATTTTTCAAGATAGGTTGTAGATCTTTGATGATGCGCTGGAGAGGCTTTAGTTGGGGGGCCTCCAGTTTGCTAGTCACTGATTTGCTTCTTGAATTAAGCATGGCATCATCCTCTAAAAAATTTGAATAGTCCACTGTAATCAATTACTGCTTTTTCCTTGAAGGTAACTAAGTCTGCTCTCACCTTCTCCCTTGGCTGGGTGGGCAGCTCATGCAGTAATAAGTAATACATTCTTTCTGCTGGTGGCTATCACGCGACCGGCAGGCACCACATTCTTTTATCAAGGAGTGAAGTTGTATATTAATTCCTGGTTAGCAAATACACTCTTGAGAACATCTAAGACAGCTGCCAATACCCAGTTGTGAGGCCTGTATTTTTTTGCATCACAGCCTTACCTATAGAGGTGGGGATAACAGCTCTCTCGCCTCGAAATATGATTCCATCCTGCACACTCAGGTCATCTTTCATTTGAAATATGGTTCTGCTTCTATTGGTATTTGGCTAGTATTGCTGTCTTGAATGCCTATAGTTGGATGCTGTCTTGAATGCCTGTAGTGGGATGTCCTTTTCTGCTCCCTCTTTGATTTCCATCAGCTTTGCTGTTGAAACTGAGCCACGTCCAGACTAACCCGCAGCATCGGCGGGTTAAAATCGATTGCTCGGGGATCGATATATCGCGTCTAGTCTGGACACGATGTATCGATCCCCGAGCGCGCTTACATCGATTCCGGAACTCCATCAACCCGAACGGAGTTCCGGAATCGACATGGAGAGCCGCGGACATCGATGCCGCGCCGTCCAGACGGGTGAGTACCTCGATTTTAGAAATTCGACTTCAGCTACATTATTCCCGTAGCTGAAGTTGCGTATCTAAAATCGATTTTAATATCTAGTCTGGACGTGGCCTGAGAGTGTAACATGTTAGTGACTTGATCATCCCGATTCCCTTCCTTCTACCTGCTAATGTATACTTTCTTACCTCGACCGTGTTGCCTACCCAGGCTGTACTGGCCTCTGTGATGTCCCAGCTCCACAGGCTTTCCAGCTCCATGTGTGCTGGATTACATAATGCCACTGAAATTTTCCTTTGTGTTAATTCCACTGTGGAGTCTACTTCCAGTTGCATTGTTCCTTTGAGGCACCTTTCACCTTTGAAAACATCCCCATATGCTTTAAAAATTGTCTCTGTTGCCCATGAGAACTCCCTTTTTGGTTCTTGCATTGCAGCTATAAAACTCTGATGCTGCACCCGGATCAGATCCATGGCCTAGGTGGCTATAATTCCATCAGAGAGGTCTATTGTGCTTACCATCTACCACCCCAAACTTCAGTTGGTGCCATTTGTTGTTTTTTGGATAAGTTACTATGAGGTCACATTTTCCTACAGGCTGCATTATGTTCTCATTCTACATTATTAGATTGTTCCTGCTGCTTGTAATAGGTATTTCAAGTCTGATTCACACTGAGAAATCACCTTGCAGACGATCCCTTTTATTCCGTTGAAATTGCAAAGGGCACTTCTCCATTAACACTGTTGCCATAGGCGTCAACTTTCCCCAGTGCTGGTGGGAGCTTGCGTGCCTGGCCTCGCCCCAACTCCACACCTTCCTGTGGTGTTTAGATGTTGCTTGTAATTATTAGAACTGGGAGCACTGGCTGTTGGGAGTCTGAAAGGACAGGAAACAGGAAGGAGGGGGATGGAATTGAGGAGGCAGAGTGAGAGTTACAGAGGGTGCAGCAGCAGCTTGGTAAAGAGGTTTTCATTTTAAAAATAAAGTCCTGTTGAAGTTTGTTAGTACCTTGTCTGGTTGATACAACACTTCCCCTGCCCTGCCCCCATTCCAACTCCTTCCCCAAATCCCTGCCCGTCTCGCCTCTTCCCCGAGCGTGCCGCGTTCCTCCTCCTCCCTCCCAGCACTTGCTGCGTGAAACAGGTGTTTTGCGGTGGCAAGTGCTGGGAGCTAGGGAGAAAAAGCTGTCTTGTGGTGTGCTAAGGGGAGGAGGCAGAGCAGAGGTGGAGGTGATCTGGGGTGGGGGGGGAGGAGCTGTCAGTGGGTGCAGAGCACCCACCACTTTTTCCCTGTGGGTACTCCAGCCCCAGAGCACCCACGGAGTCAGTGCCTATGACTATTGCGTGCCTGGAGGTTGGTGGTGTTCCTTGTTGCTTTCCTGTCTTGACAAGCATGAACTTGATATGCTTTCAGAGTCAAGGAGAGAGTCAGGATGTCATCACTTCTGTCTGATGTGCTCCCTTTCTCTTGTACAAGTCTGACTGAATTTTTCTGGGACCTTCCTCTGCTTTTGCACACACTGCTCAAATGGTTCAACGTGCCACAGTCCTTCAATGCTGTGCTAGCAGGGCACCTCTTTACCCACTCATACTGTGTCCTACAGTAACTGCAGCTCATAATGGTATGGAACTCTGGCCACCTGCTCTCCTTAGCTGTTGTCTCACTGCATGCACTTCTGAAGGTGTTGGTCCTCCTGGAGCTTTCATTCTTTCTCTTGAGGCCTCTGATGCACGCCGCATGTGTAAGCATCTGTTTAATGCGAGATCACCTTCCCAGAGCAGCTACTCCTGCAGGTGGTGATCCCAGGTACCACAGACTATCTGGTCCCAAACTAAGAAGTCTGTCAGGTCTCCAATGAATTCAGAGTGGCACAGATCTGCTTGCTTTGATCCCCAGTAAGGTAAAGTAACAGCTTTACTTTTCTGCTGTCATCGTCGTCCTGTGGCCAGGTCTGTGTACAACTCAAACACCTCCTTCCACCGGGTATATAGCTGGGCTAGGCTTGTGTCTGTAAAATCCAGGGGCTTCAGACCAAGTTCTGTGGCTTATACTGCCAGCTACTGCACAGCAGAGAACTTGCAACTTAGATGCTGCCACCATGTTTAACTCTTAAAGAGTGGTGCTCAGCACAGGTTAAGCTGATCAAGTGGTGCTTTATTAAACCCTAGGCACTGCTCTGTCCAGATGGCTGTGTTGTTTACATGTAAACTCTTCACTTTCCATTTCCCTGGTCTATCAATCACAATCCCTTTGGGAACATGGGCCCCCTGACTCTAGTTCTACTGATCATGATGCAGGATTTAGGCACCTAAAGATGCAGATCTGTACAAAGTGGAATTTACAAAAGTAGCTATAGGTGTTGGGCATCCAATTCCCATTGAAAGCTAATGGTAGTTTGGTGTCTAGCTTTCTTAGGTTTGTAGAATTCCTTTAGGCACCTAAATCCCTCTGTAAATCTGGTCCTTGACCCATAATATGGTTGTGACCAAAACTTATGGGTGAAGCTAATTTTAGAAATGAAGACACTGCACAATATAATGGACTGTATTGAATGGGATATAGTTTTGGGTCACAAGTTTTATACTTTCTGGTTTAAATATACTCTTGTGCAAGACTGAATCAGTGTAGCAAATGACTATCTCCCACAGATTTCCACGTGCATATAATTAATTAGAAATGGGGTGTGTGCAGTGTTGTCTGTGTTTGTGCTTGTGTTTCTTCAACATTTGTAATACCTCATGGAGTCATTGATGGGGTTGACATAATGAGAAATCCGTATTTCGCAATATTTTAGTTCAAAGCCACAAGGGTCGAAATGCCACGAGAAGGTCAGAGCTCACTTTATTTTTGGAAAAGCATTAATACAAATAAACACACACCCTAAACCCTGTGCACCATCTCTGTTGCTCAAAGCTATTAATGCCTCTGGCTGGGCACATTATATTCGTTCTTCTTAGAAGATGCCCTTGGGAATTAAGAGTAAATTTTTGTCACTGATAAAAACTGAGATCTGATGCATAGCAGGATTATTAGCAGTGTAGAATTAGACACTAATTACATTAATTCAAAGTATGCCAATACTCTTGGGATCCTTCAGTACACATTGTTTTACCAACATGTCATTAAATACACTCATTTTCTATTTTACATGTGTCACAGTATGAATCAGTTTTGTATGAGGATATTTACATTAGTTACAACTTCTGATATAAAATTGCATCTTCATGCAGTGCATGTACATTATATTGTGCTTTCTCTTCATTTTGCCCTTTAGTAGCCATGATATTTCAGTTCCTGGGTGGAGGAAATATTATGAAAACGGCAGATGGCTTGTTGTTTTGGCTCCATCAATAGCTCCCGGAGGCATTAAAAAAGCCAGTGACAACTTTAAACGCAAGCAGAAATGCCAAGATATTTATACAGATTTACCTGACTTTCACTTCTGTCTTTCTCTTTGATATGGTTCCTATGGAACTTGAATGCATGGCTGTAATTAAAAGGGCACCTTAGGCAGGAAGCTTACAGGAATATCCTGTGTGACTTGATAAAAGAGGGAATAGGACATGGACTTTTAAGTATTAGGTTTTAAAAGATTGTTTAAAAAAAATCCTTCTTTTAGAACTATGAAGTGAGCTGCTACAACATAATTAAATATGATGCAGGACTCATTCTGTATTGCGACTGAATAGAGAGCATGTGATTTTTTTGCTTTTTGTTCAAAAGTCTGGGTATTTAGAAATTAAGTTTGGGTATTAAGTGAACTTATGAAAACCCTTCTAGCTAAAAAAATGAAGCTATTGGCTGCAACGGTGCACAAATGAAAATGGTCCCAAAAGCATTGCATGTTTGACATTTTTACTTCTAGGTATTGTGAACTTAATGGCTTCCATTATGGTGTCCTTAAGAAAATATATTTGTATTAGGCCTTATCTTAGAGCCTTCAAAGAAAGTAAAAAGACAAAGTACACTCAGTCACTTTCCTGAACAAAATGGTCCAAGATACTAGCATCACTACATGAAATTAAAAAAATACTTTCTGTAGTGAAATCTGAAGTTAGGTGAACGTTACCTAGGTTTGAATTCTGTTACAAGCCCAGAACTTGGCCTTGGGTCATCAAAAAAGTTCATGAAGTTTTTCAGACCTTTTGATAAACATGCCCCAACATTGAAGTGAATCTATGCTAGTTTATAAACCTGGATCTAAACTGAATGAAAACTCTGGTTTAAATCCCAAACTGGGGAAAATACATTTCCCCCACCCCCATGCAAATGACATGACCTGATATCAAGAAGGAAGTGGGGGACTTTGGGCTGACGTCTCTGAATAGAAACAACATGTCTACCCATAAAAGCAGCAAAGAATCCTGTGGCACCTTATAGACTAACAGACGTTTTGGAGCATGAGCTTTCGGGGTGAATACCCACTTCCTCAGATGCCCACCCACGAAAGCTCATGCTCCAAAACGTCTGTTAGTCTATAAGGTGCCACAGGATTCTTTGCTGCTTTTTCAGATCCAGACTAACACGGCTACCCTCTGATACATGTCTACCCATAGTGTATTTTTGACAAGAATCTGAAAATGTCATATGCATCTACTCGGCAATGAGGAACAAAGCAAACCTTCACCTTACCGAAATGAAAAGCAGAATTTCCCAGATATATTTAAATGAGAGAGAATGAAATTGCTTTTGGAAAATTAATTTCAAGATAGGAGTAATTGCTTGAATTGAATTTTCTCTTTACTGTCGCAAAGGTCCACATTCTGTAAAGATGCAAAGTCAGGAATTCAGTATTTCAAGAACTAATATTATAGGGAAAACAAAGTAGATATGAAAATCTTTTGATGACTAGTCTTATTTCCTGAGATGTATTGCAATTACTCAGACATATAGGAAGAGATGTCTCTTGTTAAAATAAAGCTATCCATAAGGCACCTACCAGACACAACATAATATACTTGCCAGTGTTTCAGAAATAAAACAAAGGCAACTTACAGCATTGAAGTGAGCTTAGGTCTGCTAATGGGGCATTGCCCCTTCTCCATTGAAAGTCAGAAACATTTTCAGTTTTGGTATGTGCTAAAACAGTCAAACCATTCTTAGATTTAAAACCAGAAATAAAGTCAACTGTTGATTACAAATGATTATTTGTGGTGTCTGCTATGCTCTCCCTCCCTCCCCCATTTTCCACCTTCACCGCTGTTCTGCTGCAATTTTCTTCAAACTTTGTAATTATTTTTTCCCCTTTTGACTAGGTAGTATTATAATTATTCATCCTTTTCTCAAAATCTTGTATTTATCATTTTTATTGATAGTATTTTCTCTCCTGTCCCAGTTTCCCTCCCCTATCCAATACTACTCTATTCGATTCTTTCTCCCTTTCATTTCTTCCCTTGCTCCCTGTAATCCTTTTGGGGTGAGGTCACAGTGTAGTTCCTGCTATCTGAGTGTGGATGTGTTCAGAGTTTTTGGAGGGCGAGGTGGTTACTGATTGAATTCACAGTTCTCATTCTCCAAACATAGCTGAATCGGTAGCTCAGTGTAATGAGAAGGGCATCACTTAAGAAATACTGAAGTGTCATTACATCCCAGCATAGCTAGAAATAGGGAGCAAGTGGCATTGCTCAGGAAACTTGTCAATTATTAGTGTGGGTCTTCCTCAGCTGGCTCATTTGAGCTGCCTACAAATATTTAAGTAATTGGAGAGAATAAAGAAAAAAGAAATATCAAGGTTTAATTGTTTCCTTCATCCAAATTACAGTGTGGGAACAGTGCTGGGGGGCAATGTGAGCTAAAAAGTGTATGGAAATAATGCAGTTTGAACTGAGAACCTTAGGACTGAAAGAAATGGCCAATAGTGTTTGTGCTTCCATGTGCCAAAGAAAAGGGAGTTTTTTATCAGGTAACATTGCAGATAGATGCCTTTGAGGCTGCTGCAGTGAACAGCTGAACTGACTAATGAAAGAGAATCTGGAAGGGATGGGGCAAAGAACTTCCGAAATGATGGCTAGGCTGCTGCTCTGCCTTCTCTATCATTTCAGCTGATTCTTGTATTCTATTGGGTGTATGTTTTCTGTATGGCTAGTTATAGAGTAAGAACAGAACTGAGAGACAGCATGGCTTTGCTATTATGAGGAGTCTAACTTCCAGCTGCCCTGGAAGCATAGGAGGTCCAGTAGCATGGGAGAAGTGATTAATGCTGTAGTCTGACACCTTTTCAGTCCCATTGGTTATGGTGCAAACGCTTCTGACTTAGCAAAGTTTCAGGCCATCATCTATATGGTGTGTATTTTGTCATCACCATCTTACAGTAAAGGAAAATAAGTGTGCAAAAGTCACATCTTGTCATCTTTGCTGGCCTTTAAAGGCCTATTTTTTCTGAGTCAGGAAAGCACAGTTACAAGGTATCTATCCTCCGTCGTCTTTATAACATGGCTCCATATTGTAGCATAAATAGGAACTTAAGTGTTCTCTTGCTGGGCTAAAACTGGGGACATGATAAAATCCCTGTCTACATTGGAAAATATAAGTGTTGGAACTAGGTCCCCTGACTCAACCATAATAGCCTGGCACTTGGTGCCCATTTATACTATAGAAAAACTACCTATTTTTATTTTAAGGACGTTGGGTGATGAGGGGGAATTCACCACAATTTGGGGGGAAAAAGATTTTAGTGTCCAGTAAAGCTAGCTGAATGTTCTTCAAATGAATTGTTTGACACACATTGCTGACAGCCAGTCAATAATTTATTCAATTGATAAATGGTATGATTGTTGAAAAATGGATTTGAATATTTCTTTTCGAGACTCAGCTGCTTGTCGTATCTTTGTTTTCCTAGCTACACTCCTGCATGTGATTGGTCAAAAAGGACAGGCCACTCTGTCCTAGTAAATGTCGTGACTCAAATGATGAAGGTGCTATAATAGTGCTTCCTTAAAGTTTTGTGTATATAGACTTGCAATCTAAACTTGGTGTTAATTGAATTCAGATTGCTTAAATGTAAAAAATAAATACTGTAATTAGAAAAGAGCTAAAGGACGTGATTAGTTATTTTATTTATTGAATTATTTTCTGTTGTTTTTCATGAATACTTGACTGGTTATCCCCAGATTTATATAAAACTTTACAAATGAAGCTTTCAGTCTTCATCTGATTGAATTTGATATATTAAAAGTTTATATTTTTAATATTGTAAAGCTCATCACTCAAACTCCTTCTTGGCCTAGCTGAGCATCCTGAATACTTATGTTACTTTAAAGACTAAAATGTTGTTTTCTCATGCTTACCTGGTTGCCCTCTCTCAGTGGGACTGAGGGACTTGGGCTGCCTGTAACCATCCCTGTCCATCAGTCCCTTTGGCCACCACACTGTGGCCATCAAAAGTACATAGCTTCTGCAGTTTGGGTGTGAATAAGGACCTTCCAGGTAGCCTACAAAGGACAAATAAGACACATACTTCTAGGAAAGCATAACATGACATAAATATTTCCCCAACCTGTAGGAGGCTGTATATTTGTCATTAAAACTTTAAATTGAGTTTGGCTGCCTTTCTAAAGGACATGCTATAGTTTGACCACAAGTTATTGGTGTCATGGTATATTTCCCCAATCTGAACCTTAGAGTCCAAAAAATTGGGGTACCAGCATGAATTCCTCTAAGCTTAATTACCTGCTTAGATTTGATACCCTGCCACCAACCAGGAATTTCAGTGCCTGGTACACTTTTGTCTCCCCAATACCTTGCCCGGGGACCCCCAAGACCCAGACTCTCTGGATCTTAACACACGGAAAGTAAATCCTTTCTCTCACTGTTGCCTCTCCCAGGCTTCCCCTCCCTGGATTACCCTGGAAGATCACTGTGATACAAACTCCTTGAATCACAACACAGAGAAATCAGGTTTGTTTCCCTGCCCTTCTCTCACCAATTCCCTGGTAAATACAGACTCAATTTCCTTGAGCCTCAACAAGGGGAAAAAATCAAACAGGTTTTAAAAAGCAATACTTTTAATAAAAAGAAAAAAAGTAAGTTACAGGATCTTTCAGCTTATAGACACTAGATAGAAGCCTCCCCCCAGCAAAATATAATTTAAAATACTTCCAGCAAACTACACGTTTGCAAATACAGAAAACAATTAAGACTATAACTGCCTCTTCTACTTAATACTCACTATTCTGAATATATAAGAGACTGTAGCAGGGAGATTGGCAAGAAACCTGGTTGCACGTCTAGTCCTTTTCAGGACCCAGAGAGAACAAAGCAAAACCCAAAAAACACAAACAAAGGCTTCCCTCCACCGAGATTTGAAAGTATCTTGTTTTCTGATTGGTCCTCTGGTCAGGTGTTTTTGGTTCCCTGTTTGTTAACCCTTTACAGGTAAAAGAGACATTAACCCTTAACTATCTGTTTATGACAATTGGGTTTGACAGTGTTCACTTACTTAGGAAGGAACAATAATTCCTTCCACTGCAGGAATAACTGGATGACACTCCAAGGCCTGTGTTATATAGGAGGTTAGACTAGATGAACATAGTAATACCTCTTTGTTCTTTAAATGTATGAATACCAAAATATGATGAACCCCCCTTTCCTGACCCTCCACGCTACTCCCAATGGGAACTCTTTATCCCCAAAAGATAATTTTCAAACATGCAGCTTCCACCTGAAACTTAGGCACTCTCACCCCAATGGGGGGATGAAGGGGTAGGTGAAATGCTAGCATTCAGACACCTTAGCCCTTATTAGCCCTGAGGCTATGGTGGTGGCGAAACCCGAAAAGGGAACTTGAGAAAGAGGTGCAAAGGGAAATAGTCCTTTCCACATGGAAAACCACACCACAGCATATATTGCCCTCTTGATGGAGACGCCCATTTCTTGTTACCTTATGTAACAACCAAACTTCTTTCCCTCTAAAAACACACAATTTCATCCTTCCCACTTTTCCATTAACATAGAATAGCAGTTGAAGATTTACAACTCCAAATTACTGACCATCTCAGGCCCAGAAGTACAACAAGCAAGGAAATAAAACATCACTCAAGACCTATGCTTTTACTGGGTCCTACATTGTGGCCAACCACTATTTCTCTCTGTAGGGTTTAGAAAACAGGCCATCTTGTGTACATGGATGTTGCATGCTCTTTGGAGCAGCATCAGATTTTACAAATGTTCCTAATGAGAAATCTGCTGGCTGAGTGGCTGTTCCCTATCTCTGATCTCTCTGCTGGACATGCTCCTTGAAGTCCCAGCTAAACAGGTTTCATATGGAGACGCTTAGGTAAGCCTTGGGCAACAGAGTGTAATATTTGAGCCCAAGAGATTCCGTATATTTAGAGTTTTATTTTGCTTTAAAGTTTGATGATTTTCCAATTTTTTATGTTGACCTGGTTTTGGACTTTTAGGAAAAGGTTCTTTTAAAAACAACAGTTGTTCCCATTTCTGATGTAAATCTTGTACATACGTTACAGAATTTCAGAACATGCTCTATGAATTCCTAGTTTGAGCTGAATTGTGTATCCAGATTTTATATCAAACCCCAAAGGTGCTTAATGTATCCCAAGATGCATCTCAAAGTGGATCAGACATGACTTCCAAATCATATTATCTGTGGTAACTGCCTCTTAGAATTTATCAGCTGTAAACCTATGTAGGTTTTCTGATAAATCGCCTGTTTCAATTCAGTTTTTTCATATGATAGTTACTAATAGTGTTGGAAAAGGAACTAGATTTAGGTCAGATGTAAAAATTCAATGTAGTCTTCCTGTTAGCTGTCCAAATTGACACAGCATGTCCATCCTCTGACAACCCTAAATATGCATAGATAAAAATGAGGCCACACATCTTCCAGGCTAGCCTGAAATGCTAGAAATTAGTTTTTATTGTATTGATCTCATAGATAGGAGTTTCGTGTACTGAATAATTATTTCAGGATGGATATATATAATATGAATGCATGTTGAATGATGCCTTCCTCTTAACACCTAGAAAATCATGATTTTAAAGAGTTGAGGTGGTAAATCTGCTTGCATATTTGTGAAAAAGTACAGACAAGGCAAGGATGTATAAAATATATCTGTAAAGCAATAGGTACATCACAGGATATGTTTTTGAAGTGAATCTTAGCTAGACATATTGCAGAACTCCATATATGCTTAGCTTTAAATGCATAGCTTTGAGCGGTGGTCAAGGGGACAACCCTTTTTTTGAAAGTTAACATGCACCCCAGAAATGATGAGGTCCAGCACTTCAAGCAAATCAAAGTCAGTGAAACTTCTAAATAAATGTAACATCATATTCAGGACAAAAATCACTTAGCATGAAATGTCCTATATACAATTATTTCTTATGTGTAGCTCCATATGAGTCTGAACATTTTCCCTTAATCCCAACAGTAATTCATTCTCTTTGGTCTAAATAAATAAAAGGAGAATAATAGCATTTTTTAGAGATTACAAACAATTCCCAACTTCTTTGGTCTGACTTTTGTTTCTTGGACATTTGAAAAAAAACAAAACCAAAAACTTTTCAAGGAAAAAAACCTAAAACAAATAAATTATAGAGCAGTCAATGAGAAACTTAAATTAATACAAAGATCATCAACATTAGGACATAAGGACAAATTAATACAAAAATCATCAACATCAGGACATTGGGATATACACATGTCTCTCCACCCCCACCCCTTTTTCTGGAATAGGAGTTGGCCCATCACAAGATAGATAATGGGATTAGCATATACTAGTTACAGATGTCATCTTCAAAATGCTTTTTTCAGTAAAAACATAAAGCTGGAAAGCCATACTATATCACATGTGCATCAGTATGACACCTAATTTTAGTATACTTTCACATAAAGTTACTTTCTCCATTAAATCTGCATTTGACAGTTCTTTCCTCCAACTATTCTGAATACCCTGGAGATGTTAGATTTCCAGTTTTGTTACCCAATATCTTAGTGCTTGATGGCAGATTTAATTCATCTTCCCATTCCAGTATACAGATTTTTGTAGAGGTGTGTATCTTGGAATTCAAAATTGTGAAAATGCCTTTGCATATGTTTCTCTAGTATTCTTGTAACTAGTAGCAAAATATTCTAGCTCTTTGTAAGATATGTTAGCACTTTGGGCAGGAACCATCCTTTTATTGTGTGTTTGTACCATGCCTAGCCATCACAAAACAAATTAATATTATCTCTGTGTATGTTCCAGAACATAATCTTTAACAGATTTTACTGGATACTTAAGTGTATAAAGCAGATTGCACTAACCACAGTAAATGCTAGAGATACTGCTAACCGGCAGCTGGTCTGCCCCATATCTCTAGCATTTGCTATGGTTAGAGAAAACTGCTCTATGTAATATGCATTAAACACATGGGTTTCCAGTAAAATCTGGCGAAGAGTTGTTCCAGAGGAACCATAAAAATTGGATATGCTGCAATTTTGAATTTCTGCCAGTTTTCTTCCCAGTCTTTCTGGAGATGAGATAAGTAATTGAGCTTCTTGATTATCTTTTGTGTCCGGTCTCAGTGAGTACATAATCAAGCCAGTTGTATCTATTATTTGCAAGGTATCCTTCATTACCAAACTTCTTAAGAAAATCCTATAACAAATACGTTTGTTGGTTTTTCCACATGTTGCCTAATTTCTCTTGTATAATTTACTTCTATTCAAAAGTATTGTGTGTTGGAAATTGGTTGCAATTTGTTTAGAAAATAGAAGTAGCAATTAGATAGGATTTAAAAAGCAAAGAAATAAAACAATCTGTAGAAATAATTTGAAATTTCAGATGTCCCATATGGGACCGAATACAATCAATTTGAGTTGGTGAGTGTCTGAACCTGAAACAGAAGGTACATATCTGGAAGACCCTTTTCCTTCATGGTCTCTTTATTATCCCGTATGTGTGAAAGACATGCTTGGTTAGCATTTAAAGAGAGGGGGAGAAAACCTCAGAGGTAACATTCCCATTAAGTATGAGAGTTTGAGTCTTACATTATCTTTGTAATTTCAGTGAAATGTAAGAAGACAATGAATCTGTTGCCAGCATGCAATATGTTTAGAAATGGGATTCAAAATAAAGAAGTTAAAACACAGCTTTACTCCCTAAATGCTGTCTGTATATTGGCAATGGAGAAGTATTGATACTGAATGGCATTTGGTCTCTTGAATACATCACTGAATTAGATGTGTTTCATTTAACCATCTATCCAGCCACGCATTCAGATTTCATGCGAAGGTCAAGGAGTGGAGGTAAGGATGTGGATGGATTCTTAAGCATGAAAATATTGTCAGAACACATGTGTAATAAGTATTTATGCCATTCTCAGTCAGTTTCATCTTGTTTTGGGTCCCTTTTTGACAAGGATTTTTCTGTGTAACTGGGTGGTCTTGGCCTTTTAGTTTTTGTGATAGAGATGAAATGCCATCACCTACCTGTATCTATTAATATTCTAATATCTGTGTAGTATATCTGCATCTCCTCACATCTCATTGTGAAACAATCATCTGTATATTTCAGCATTGGCTTTAAAAGGGCAATATATCCAATTGCTGATGTTACAGCATCCATCAATCAGTGTTTTTAGCTGTGCAGCACAGTGAGTTTCCATTTTCATATGCAGTGCTTTCTAGTGGCCCTCACTGCAAGTAGTTAGTAACAAATCAACCCAGTATCTATGTCCTGTGAGGGTGCTTATTGGTTCCTGAAATCTGTAGTAAGAAGCTACTCGAGAGGGCTGAGGAAAGCTGCTGGGAGGAATTCCACACTGAAGCACAGAAAGAAACAGAATAGTCTTAATAATAGTATTGTTTTCTTTATACTAATGAAGTTCCTTGTTCAGTGTTAAAGAAAATGACTGATTCTTTGCCATTATCACATGACCTACTCCTCTTGTGAAGTATGTACATTTCTTCTGAATAGCCTTACACCAATCTAATGGAATGAAACAGCAAGCTGCAATTAAAAAATATTAAACCTTCTTCTAGAACAGGAATAGCAGGCTTGAAATGTTCAATTTAAATGAAGTTCTGACATAGGCAGTCACATAAAATAATATAAGCAAACTCAACAAAACAGTGCTAAAGCCCTATTATTAACATCCACATCACTGTATGAGAGTGACATATGGTGAGCTGCAAATAGCATCACAGGGGTAGGAAGCAGTGTGGGAAATGAAGGGCTTCACAAGGTGTAATTTTGTAGCTACATCAAACCAGTTCAAGCCTGCTGTTAGATCACTGCGAGATAAATGTGGAAGTTAAAAGTTACGGTACCTGCAAATCTGTCCTTTGAATTATTGGGTATATGGGATGCTGGGCCTTGCATCCATTACGACTTGCAAGAGAGTTGGTGCTGCAAACTGAACTAGCAAGCAGGGTCAGAGGCCCTAGACTTTTCTGAAATAATCCTGTTTTCTAGCTACAGCTGAATCATTGCTTATTGTAGACTGGATGGTGGAGATAGAGAGAGAGAGAAGATGAAGACAGGTTTCAGAGTGGTAGCCGTGTTAATCTGTATCAGCAAAAAGAACGAGGAGTACTTGTCGCACCTTAGAGACTAACAAATGTATTTGAGCATAAGCTTTCGTGGGCTAAACCCCACTTCATCGGCGGCGTGCAGTGGAAAATACAATAGGAAGATATATATCTCACACACGCGCACACACACACACAGAGGACATGAAAAAATGGGTGTTGCCATACTAACTATAATGAGAGTAATCCAGTTAAGGTGGGCTATTAGCAGGAGAAAAAAAACGTTTGTACTGATAATCAGGATGGTCCATTTCCAACAGTTGACAGGAAGGTGTGAGTAACAGTAGGGGAAAAATAGTATGGAGAAATAGGTTTTACTTTGTGTAATGACTCATCCACTCCCAGTCTTTATTCAAGCCTAATTTAATGGTATCCAGTTTGCAAATTAATTCAAATTCTTCAGTTTCTCGTTGGAGTTTTTTTTATTGGAGTATTGCGACTTTGAGGTCTGTAATCGAGTGACCAGATTAATAAATATAGTGACTCCTAACTAAGACTGTGAAAATCACAATTTTTGTTTTACAGAGTTACCCACAAACTTTTTTTTGCCATTTTGTTCAGCCTGAATTTGAATGCTGTCATATTTCACTTTATTCTGAATGTAAAAGGACACATCTCTTGGCTTCTTTCTTTTTTAATTTTTAAATAAAGAAAACAGATTTTTTTATAAATAGAGGTGATACATTTGAAAAAAGTAAATATTTAATATAGATTGTCATTTTCATTTTTAAATATTTTTTTAGGAAAGAGTTAGTTCTAGATATATAGTGTGAGTACTTTCTTCTGGTCAGGAATGAGGTTCTCTTTCACTTGCCCTGGTCAAAGTCAACTCATACAGTTGAGATGTGACAAATCAGAAACCTAATTCTCCTCACCCCTTTTACACTCTTCTCTTGCCTTTGTGTATTAAGCCTTCTATATATACTTTTGACCAAAAAGGCTCAGTATATCTCGAGATGGGATATGGATAATATTTTATGACTCAATTCAATGAGGCACTTAAGCATCTGCTTAATTTTAAGCACATGAGTCTTTGGTCCTGTTAGTTGATTGGGCTAGTCACATACTCAAGTGCCTTGCTGAATCAGGGCCTCAAAGTGCAATGCCTGTATAATGCTTCAAGCTGGTTGAACGATAGAATAGATTTGTGAATATATTTGCTAATAGCTTGAATTTGATTCACTGCTAGACATAGGCCCTATAATTCATACTCATTCTGTTTATGTAATTGGCTGTTGCTGTTCTTGAAAATGTTGCTGAATCCTGAAAGTACAGTGGGCTCATCATAAGTTAAATTTTAGCCAGCCAGGGATCAGAAACAATACCATATGACCAACCCTACACCATGAATAGCAAATGGTTTGAAAACACCACAGTCTGAAAATTAGTCATCCAAACCAGTTGGTGAATGTTTGAGTACTGAACATTTTTGCAGCCATTGGCTTGGGAATGATTCATGAACCCTGCCCAAAAACTAAAGTGTATTGAATTTTTTGGCTCAATGAATACTGTTCAACAGACTCTCATTTCTTTTAGTGTGCTATATTTGCATGTCTCTGCTATAAACCAGTAACCACTCACTTTAAGAAAATGTTTTATGTATTGCATGTAATTTATATAAATCAAAGCTTTTAAAATGTTGCAAATATATATATGTGAAGTTCTCTTTATCTCACAAATGACAGGGATACCCACTGCAAATTAATAAATTATGTGAGTTAACAAGTAATGCAAGTGAACAAATAAGGGTAATACGATGCAAAATGTAATTTGTTCATTTTTTAATAATTATAGTTTAGCTTTAATTTTTTATTATGCTTAATTATTGCTAGTACTTATACTAGGATAGTAAATGTACTGTAGTATATTTTGTGAAGGTAATGGTTAGCTATGTAAGATCCCAGTAGAGCTTTCTGCTATGAGAGGTTGCGAGAAGACTGCAGTTTTTGATGTGAATTTCATAAAATGGTTGGATGAACAAAATGTAGATTAGTGCAATTTTTTTGCATACGGCGAATATATTGGTTTTTGAGAGATGGGTGCTCGCCAAACTACCAGACCCAAACAGAAATATCTCTACTAAGATGTCCCTATAAGAGCACTTGTATTGTAACCTGATAAGTTAGTCCAATGTACAACCTGTTAGAGCAAACTGCTAATAAAACAGGATTAACCCTGCATCTGGGTTTACTCCTATAAGACACTACTCTAAATTTGCAGGAGGGAAGGAGGAGGACTGAAATATGAACCCAGATACAGACCCAGTTTCTGTAGCTGGCACCCTACTCCATAGTGGGCCAACTTAAAATGGCGGCTCCAAACACCCCGGAACTTTGGGGGATGAAGAAATGGGTTGGGAAATGGGAGTAGTTGCAGCTATAGACGTATAGGATACTAATTTCCCACATGGGTCCTGCAAACTTAGGATCAGATTGTGCCACTCTTAGGTTGTGAGTAGTCCCATTGATTAAGGCACTCTTCAATGTGAGTGAGGTACTCTTCAGTGGGAGTAAAGGTGGCAGAATTTGTCCCTTAGAGCTCTATTCAGTCCAAATACTTTTAAGTGTTTCTTATTCAGGAACCAGCCTGGTTAACGCAAGGTTTTCTAACCACATATTTTTTCCCTTTTGACTTCCCTTTATTGTCTCTGGCCTCAGAGTTGGTTTGTGGGGTGGTTCTGCAGGTGCCTAGCAGCAGAACAGAGTTCAGCAAACTTCTGAGGCCTAGCTGATTTTTTTTGTTTGTTTTCTTTTTAAGTCAATGAGGTACAAAAGTCTGTTTTGCATTTAGAACCTTAAATAGTACTTTAACTCTGCTCAAATGTTGTCCTGCCAAACTTCTGTGTGGTTTAGGGATGCCAGTGATGTTAAGCAACTGCTCATTCCCTCCACTGAAACCAATCGTAAATTCTCACTTTAAAAATGCCTTTGCTAATGCAAACAAAACAAATCCTTAGCTTCTAAGAATAGCACTGTAGGAGGAGCAGTGGATGTAAAGCAGCAATTTCTTTTTAGGAGAACAGTGAGGGCAGTGCTGTCATTAACTTTGGGGTCAGCAGAACTCAGGCTTGAGCTGAAAACTTATTCTATACATGACAGTGCTTGTTAGAATGAGCATTTTTTGCCTGCACCACATAATTTCAGTACTGTCATCCACTAAAGAACAATTTCCCAATCATTTCAAGCAGCTGTTTGCCAACCTCGTGACTACTGTGATGTTTGGGGTTTTGTGAGTGCACGACCACAGGCAGTGGACCATTGGGATAACACTGAGAGATGTGTGTGTGTGTGTATGTGTGTTAGGGTTATACTGAGGTGTATGTGTGGTTGTACACACTGCAGCCCTCAACTGGATCACCTATTGGAGCTGCTCCTTTAACCCACTACTCCAGAGTGGGCAAACTATGGCCCGCGGGCTGGATCCGGCCCCTCTGGGCTTTGGAGCAGGATTGCCTGCCGTGGGCCCCACGCTGCTCTCAGAAGTGGCCGGCACCACTTCCCTGCGACCTCTGGGCTGGGGGGCAGAGGGCTCCAGTGTTGCCCTTGGCTTCAGGCTCAGCCCCCCGCAGCTCCCATTGGCTGGGAACAGGGAATTGTGGCACGTGGGAGCTTCAGGAGAGGTACCTGGAGGCGCGGCAAGGGCAGCACATGTGGAGCCCTCCACTCCACCTGCCCCAGGGGCTGCAGTGCTTCCTGGAGCGGCGCAGGGCTGGGGACAAGGCAGGCAGGGAGCCTGTCCTGGCTCTGGTGCGTGCCACTGCCACCCTGGAGCTACTTTAGGTAAGCGCGACTGGGCTGGAGCCTGAACCCCTTCTGCATCCCACTCCCCAACTCCCTGCCCTAAGCCCTCTGCCTGCACCTCACACCCCTCTTGCACCCCAACCCCCTGCCCGGGCCCTGCATATAATTACCCCACCCAGATGTGGCCCTCCACCCAAAAAGTTTGCCCACCCCTGCACTAGTCAGAGACCTCTATTTTTTGCATTTGAAAGTTGTGCATTCACATCTGGTTGCTGTATGAAAGTATTCTGTCACTGTAGTATAATCAATGCCTCCTAGGCCGCGCTGTATCTAGTGGTTTTTAAACTCTGGTGCAACCAGTAATAAATTGAAATTTGAACATTCATCAGCCTGATTCTGACGTAAGTAGCTCCATTCTAAATTAGGATTAACTCCACTCTGGTAACTTGAGTGATACCAGTGTAGAACACAGGTGAGATCAGAATTGGACCGTTATAACATGTAATGTTTAAAACATTTGACCAGAGACTACTGCACTCTGGATCATACGATCTTTTATGGTTACATGTCCACTGCTCAGTAGGACCCAATAGTGTACTGTGGGTTAATATTTTGCCCTTATTATTGTTACATATTCAGAAGCTTGCTTTTATTCTCCATACAAATAGTGCCCACAAACTATGCGCAAGAAGTACTAACAGGCATTTGAGCAATGTGTGCATCCTGTTCTAACAATAGCAAGTTTGCTGTTTGTAGCACAATCCACAATAAACTATTTAAGTGTCTGCATTACCTTGCATTATACTACCTTCAGGTTGAGTTGAAGTGTAAGCTCTTTGGGGTAGGGACTGTCATCTTTGTTCTTTGATGCACCAAACACACACTCAGCGTTCAATAAGTAATATGGTAGTAAATTATCTCACGTGCTATCCATTGTCATGCAAGGGAGAGGGCAAAATTCTGCCTTAGCTATATGCATACAGTACCCATTGCATATCTAAGGGCAGATCTTGGTGTGGAGTTAAGAACTTTTAATGCTGTTTCTGGATTTAGCCAATTTGGGGTGCTCAAGTACAGCTGACCTCTGGAATGTCACCTTGATCAGGACAACTCTTTTTTTCCTATTCTCATTAGTATATCAAATTAGCAGTTCTAATGAATAATTTAAGCAACTGTGCACCGAGTCAAAGCATGGGTTGTAGCTGCAATTTTGGTAATAAAGTACTTAATATTACTACTCATAACTGAACACATCAATAAAACTTGCATCTTATCTCAATTAATAGGCATTATTTTATTGAGTCAGCGAGGCTTTCAGAAGTGCATCTTTGGGAGCAGGCCTGTGTTTCATTGCACCTACGGAACAATAAAGTGTTAGCAGATTTACTGTCCATGTATGAAAACTAACGAACCTCTTAAAGGCATGCCATAAAAATGGTACTTTTTTTGTGCATCACAGGGATAGCTTGGAAAAGGAGGAAATTTGATCAGAAAAAATATATAGAAGTAGCTTTATAAAAGCAAATGGAAAACAGATGAGCAACCCGCAACAGATGAGTATAATGTAGAGTTCTCAAACTTTGCTATAGTGAGTCTCCCTAAGCTATGGGGACAAAAAACAGCAATCCAATTTCGCCTCTGCATAGTTTACTAAGACAACATAAAACGGAAAATCCTATCCTTTAAAGGAATGAGTAATAAAACAGAGGGCCTTGTATCAGTGCAGTTATTATGAGAATATGAGAGTCAAAAGTGTTGTTTTGCAGCTCTGTTCAAAAAGAGTACAGATCTCAGCATCCAAAATAAAACTGTTGAGACTCACTGTAGAAGTGACATAAGGGGTGGTCCTGGCATGTGTGTCTGGCCTGTGGCCATGACAGAGGTTCCCATTACATGGCACAACAAAGCAATGGTGTCTCCCAGTGTGCCCAGCACATGACTCAGCCTTCCTGTTCTAGCTGCACCAATTCAGTTGCTGGGGGAGAGGGGAGGCAGGTGTCACTCTGATGCACTTGTATATTGTCCTACCAGTAATGTTATTGCCACTGTAACTTATGTCACAGTAGATGCCAAAAGAATTGTTATGCCCTTAACAGAGATGGCACCTGTGGCTCCTGAATACAATGGGGGTCCTGAGGAAAAACGGTAGGATCATCATAATGCTTAAGACATTATTACAATACATACATGCAGATAGACTTAACTCTAGCGCTTCTTAGCACTTTGCAGCCTTAATGTTCTTTTAATGTAGTTTCTTGGATGATTTTATAAATAAATTTCTTTACTGAAGTTAATATGCAGATTCCTGATCTTATTAGCAAGACTTTGATTTTAGAAACCCAGGACCTTGATTCTGCAAACACATATAGATAACTTTACTTATGGGAATAGATCCACTGAAGTTTACTTATTGTATGTATGATTACTCACTTGGGGAAAGTTTTGTGTAAATTTTGAAGGACAGGACTGACTGAGGGAATTGAATGGGGAGGATTTTTTAAAATTTTCCTTACAATCTAGCTCAGGATTGAAGGGTTTTTTTTATTTGTTTGTTTTTTTTACAATCACTGTATGACTTTATTTTGAGAAAGTAGCAATGTTGTGTTTCACATGCTGAACTTTTCTATTTTCACTCAGATTTTTCTAAACCAGCAATTGCTGCTCCTTTCCATTTTCCTTCTCCTTTTTGTTGCTTCCTCTTACTTGGCTTACATAGTATAAAATGCTAAAGTAACTCAATTTGTTGGGCCACTGTCTTGGTTTCCACTTTGAAGAACATAATAGGTCAGATGCTGGCATCCATTAAGTCTGTTTTGTGCTGCTCTGGTGGCACAAATCAGACTTGAAGCTGGCATAAATGGGCAGCTGAGGATTGTCCTTGCATACAGATTCCTCACTGGCATAAAGCCAGCATAAAGAGCCCTAAACTGTCCCCTCACCGTCCGATGTAGAAGCCATGTCAATAATATTGGAGGAAAAGAGTGAAATAGGATCACTGCAACACTCTGAGGACTCTCAGCTTCTGGAATGGTCCCTTCTGTAAAGTGTTGTTGCTGTTTGGGTCAGACAGACTTTTCCTATGTATTAAGTGTTGTATTATGCCCAGGAAACTTCTCTGAGTCGTTGAGCCAGGGTCAAGTACAATCTCAGTAGGAGGCGCAGTGGAGTGAGTTAGAAAATGGAAAAAGTCAGGTAACATTGTTTGAAACTGTTTTTCCATTTTGAAGAGGACTAAATGGAATAATGTTTTTTCCAGATTTTTTTTCAAAATATTTTTCAAAAATTTTCAATTTTTTCTCCCTTTCCTTTTTTGCCACTGAGTGCAATAAATTGAATATCCTAGGAAGTTTACATATTTTTCTTTGCCTCCCTTTTTTCATTCTAACATCACAAAACTATTTCAACTTGGAAAATGTTAGAGTGATGAAAGGAAAAGTAAAACACTAACTCTGCCACTCTCACTTTTCCAAGGTTGAGGAAGTTTTGAAAAGTCAGAGTGAAAAAATGTAAAATGAAAAGTGTGTGGGAGGAGAGGACAAGGCATAATTCATTCTACTGCATTCAGTGGCAGGAATTGGAAGGAAAGAGAAAACAAAAATTTGAAACGATGAAATTTTTCAGTTTTTGAAAAATAAAATGAAAATTTAATTTCAAAATGAAACAATAAAAATTGTATTCCCAAAATACAAAAAAAAAATTGAAAATATTGTCGTATGGCTTCCGCCCCACTTCAAATACCGCTTTTTTGGTGGGAAACTTTGTTGGCCAAAAAATGTCAATCAGCTGTGGAGAGCAAGGACCGTGCAGCCCTGTCACTGCTTCTAGACCAGGGACAGGCAAACTTTTTTTGGCCTGAGGGCCGCGTTGGGTTTCGTAAATCGTATGGAGGGCTGGTTAGGGGAGGGGGTTGTGGCCCAGCCTCCACCTCCTATCTGCCCTCCCCTGGAACCCCTGCCCCATCTAACCCCTCATTCCCTGACAGTCCCCCCGGGACCCTTGCCCCATCCACACACCCCTTCTCCCTGTCCTCTGACTGCCCCAGAAACCCCTGTCCCCTAACTGCCCCAGACTCCCACTGCCCCATCCAACCCCTCCTCTCACTTCTGACAACCCCCCATCCGGGACCCCTTCCCCATCCAACCACTCCTTCTTCCTGTCCTTTTGACTGCCCCAGGAACCCCTGTCCCACACTGCCCCCCACCACCCCATCCAACCCCCTTGTTCCTGACTCCCTCCCAGGACTCCTGCCTGCATTCAACCCCTTGTTCCCCCCAACCCCTATCCACACCCCTACCCTCTATCCACACCCCCAGCTCCCTGCCCCCTTACCACACTGCCTGAAGCACCGGTGGCTGGCAATGCTACAGCCTCACCGACCTGCTGGAGCTGGGCCACACTGCCACTGCTGCTGCCACCACACAGCACAGAGCATTGGGTCAGGCTGGGGTCTGCATCTGCGCTGCCCCAGGAGCCCACAACCCTGCCACCCAGAGCATTGCGCTGGCGGTGGAGCAAGCAAGCTAACTGAGGCTGCAGGGGCTGGGGGAGGACACAGCAGGGGAGGGGCCGGGGGCTAGCCTCCCAGGCCAGAAGCTCAGGGGCCGGGCAGGATGATGTCCCGCAGGCCACAGTTTGCCCACCTCTGTTCTAGACCCAAGAAGAGATCCTAGGGCCCCGTCCTGATCAGCTAACTTGTTCAAAACATTGACTGTCTTTGTTCGTCAAAGCATTTCAAAACATTCGTCTTCCCAGTGTAGACAAATCTCAAAGGTGATGAGGCTGTGGCCTTTCCTCCTTCTGCTTTGGCCTCTGGAGTTGAACAAGTGTGTGGGACTCAGAAGGAGTTTCATGCTGCACTGTCTCAAAGGGTGGCCGCGTTTTCCCTCCAGCACACATGCTCCTTGTGTAGATTTGTTTAAGTCAGCCTACGTATCTCTCGGGATTCCCCCATTGTGAGATCCTTCTGCACCACTCCTTAAACGTGTGCTTTGGCCCAATATTACACTAGACACAGTCTGTTGAAACCTCTAATCTCTTTCAAAGTAATTTTTCTCTACGCTTAGATCTTTGTCCCTTTATATTTCTGCTTCTTACGCATTAAACTTTTATATTATAATTGTGAGGAAACGCCTACTCTCATGACTCTTCCATTAATTTTTCCAAGCTACCATTTATTATTTCTTACAAGCTCTCTAACACGAGGCAGTTTCTCACAATTGGAGTCTAAATGTTTAATATGACAGAAGTTGGTATAAATGGAAAAAGATCTAGGTGCCGAGTGTAAATTAGCTTGAAAGAGAGTACAGGGATTCTTGGCAAGGTCTCCCAGCTGTGTAAATAATCTTGATCACTCAGGTGAGATACTGATGGAGATTGATTGCAGTGAGGTGAGTTTGCCCTTCAGTTTCCCCTTTGTCTGTGGGGCACAACTTTTCAGGGTTTTTTTTTTTTAAGGCTGCTTTTACACACTGGATGAAATCTGCACTGTAAAACTCAGCAAATCAGAGAACTTGCTAAATGTCCCAACTCTGCCTAAGGGAGCTTTTTATGTAAGTTAGATAGTAGAGCTTTTGTATGCTGATACTAACAAACTTTTTTTAAAAACTAATTTTTGTGGTTTGGTAGTTGATAATTCTCAGTTAATGTGTATTTAATTTCCATATGCCACAGATCCTAGCAAGTGCCCCCTTGCAGCCACCCACTAGGACTGCCATTAAACGAATTCAAGCCTTTGTGCTTTTGCATCCCTTGAGTTTGTTCCCCAGCAGGTTGCAGCACTGATTCCTCCCTTGCCTATGGCATGTTTCTTGGGCAATGACTCTGTTATCCCTTCTTGGAAATGGGGCTCTTGAGCCTACCAGCTCTAGGTCCAGCACTGACTCTTCAAGATACCCCAGTTATTTAAACACCCCCTCTACCCATAACAGCACCCAAAATATGAAGCTTCTGTTTTCAGTTTAACTCTCACAGGGTCATGCAGTAATTGTGAAGCAGTCATCATGCACAATTTGTACAGTCTGATACCTTTGTGATCTTTTATACTTAATCACGTAAAGCACAGGAGAATTCATCTTATACAAAACAATAAACACTAAGCATATGTCTCTGCCTTAGTTTAGTCATCAATCAAGGGCATTCTTTGGGCTGAGGTCTGAGTCCCTTGGGTTGGCAGGAATCCTTGGGGCAATCTTGGGTCAGGAAAGAAGGCAGGGACCCTCTGGTCCATGAGGCTGCTACATGTTGGGTGACCTCTCCTTTCTGGAGCCCCTCATCCAGCTTCTGTGACCGTGCTCTCTCTTGCCCTAGTCTTCCTGTTCCTGTGTGTTTCTGTATTTAAGTCCCTCCTGGTCACCTAGCCTCTTTTCTTCTACTCCTGGTATGTTTCCACTGCTCCTACCTTTCCCCTCCCTTCAGCTAAGCTGGATTTCCAAGGCTTGAACTGCTTTTTAGGATAACTTTGTGAGGTGAAAGTTGTGATGCTGTCTAAAGGGGAAGATGACCATCTACACTAATGCAGTCACCACTTTTACAAAATCATGATAAATCTTGCACAAAGTATGCCTTGTGGAGTGTCACTGGAAAAGTTGTAATCTGTTGAGTATTATTATCTTGTTATAATGTGCATATAGACATTGTGTATGTGGTGTTATTAAATTTTGCTATATAATTGTCACTGATAGATATCTAAGTATGAGAAATAGATTCATAGATTCTAGGACTGGAAGGGACCTCAAGAGGTCATCAAGTCCAGTCCCCTGCCCTTATGGCAGGACCAAATACTGTCTAGACCATCCTGGATAGACATTTATCTAACCTACTCTTAAATATCTCCAGAGATGGAGATTCCACAACCTCCCTAGGCAATTTATTCCAGTGTTTAACCACCCTGACAGTTAGGAACTTTTTCCTGATATCCAACCTAAACCTCCCTTGCTGCAGTTTAAGCCCATTGCTTCTTGCTCTATCCTTAGAGGCCCAAATGAACAAGTTTTCTCCCTCCTCCTTATGACACCCTTTTAGATACCTGAAATCTGCTATCATGTACCCTCTCAGTCTTCTCTTTTCCAAACTAAACAAACCCAATTCTTTCAGCCTTCCTTCATAGGTCATGTTCTCAAGACCTTTCATCATTCTTGTTGCTCTTCTCTGGACCCCCTCCGATTTTTCCACATCTTTCTTGAAATGTGGTGCCCAGAACTGGACACAATACTCCTGTTGAGGCCAAACCAGTGCAGAGTAGAGCAGAAGAATGACTTCTCATGTCTTGCTCACAATACGCCTGTTAATGCATCGCAGAATCACGTTTGCTATTTTTGCAACAGCATCATACTGACTCATATTTAGCTTGTGATCCACTATAACCCCTAGATCCCTTTCTGCCATACTCCTTCCTAGAGAGTGTCTTCCCATTCTGTATGTGTGAAACTGATTGTTCCTTCCAAAGTGGAGCACTTTGCATTTGTCTTTGTTAAAATTCATCCGGTTTACCTCAGACCATTTCTCCAATTTGTCCAGATAATTTTGAATTATGACCCAATCCTCCAAAGAAGTTGCAGTCTCTCCCAGTTTGGTATCATCGGCAAACTTAATAAGCCTACTTTCTATGCCAATATCTGTAATTGATGAAGATATTCAACAGAGCCTGTCCCAAAACAGACCCCTGTGGAACCCCACTTGTTATACCTTTCCAGCAGGATTGGGAACCATTAATAACTACTCTCTGAGTATGGTTATCCAGCCAGTTATGCACCCACCTTTATAGTAGCCCCATCTAAGTTGTATTTGCCTAGTTTATTGATAAGAATATCATGCGAGACCATATCAGATGCCTTACTAAAGTCTAGGTATACCACATCCACTGCTTCTCCCTTATCCACAAGACTCGTTATCCTATCAAAGAAAGCTATCAGATTTTGTTTGACATGATTTGTTTTTTACAAATCCATACTGGCTACTCCCTATCACCTTACCACCTTCCAAGGGTTTGCAGATTTTCTTAATTACTTGCTCCATTATCTTCCCTGGCACAGAAGTTAAACTAACTGGTCTGTAGTTTCCTGAGTTGTTTTTGTTTCTCTTTTTTATAGCTGGGCAATATATTTGCCCTTTTCCAGTCTTCTGGAATCTCTCCTGTCTCCCATGATTTTCAAAAGATAATAGCTAGAGGCTCAGATATCTCCTCTTTTAGCTCCGAGTATTCTAGGATGTGTTTCATCAGACCTTGGTGACTTGCAGGCATCCAACTTTTCTAAGTGATTTTTAACTTGTTCTTTTTTTTATTTTATCTTCTAAACCTACCCCCTTCCCAATAGCATTCACTAAGTTAGGCATTCCTTCAGACTTCTCGATGAAGACCGAAACAAAGAAGTCATTAAGCATCTCTGCCATTTCCAAGTTTCCTGTTACCGTTTCTCCCTCCTCACTGAGCAGTGGGCCTACCCTGTCCTTGGTCTTCCTCTTGCTTCTAATGTATTGATAAATGCCCACAAGTTAACTCTTCAGGAATAACAAAGGAACTTTAAACAAGAGCTCCTGCATGTCATCCCTGAAGACACTTCAAATGTACGCAGAATGTGCAAGCAAAAATTTGTATGAAGAACTGATGGCAAAAATGATTGCCATAGAACTGCTTGACCCAATCACACAGTTAGGATGTTTCCAGCAAAAAGGGTCAAGATATAAAAGAGGAGAACCAAGGCCTCTGTCCACGTCTTTCTAACCCCATGTCTGGACTGGTGAAATTTCTGATGGGAAATTTTGAACAAGAAGACTGATTCCCCAAAATGATTTGGTCAACCCAGAAGGACTTATAAAAAACTGGCAAATTTGACATCCTTGCTGTCATTTTAGATTACATGCTTTGATCCAACTGTAATGTATTTTATTTGCTTGAATATTTTTATTAATTCTCATTTTTTTCTTAGTTAATACATTTTTAATTAGTTTACTAAAGGTATAGCTACAGTGTTGTCTTCCCCAGGTCAATGGATGCTCAGGACATTACACTGAAGTGACTGGCCTCCTGGGGATGGAAGACCCTCACGTGGTGATTTTTGCTTTTAATAACCTGTCATCACAGAAGCCCATTTTATCTGGGTGGTAATATAGGCTGGAGTGCCTAAGGGGACTGTCTGTGCTCCGTGTTAAGCTAGTATAGCGATCCAGGAGCACACATTTGTTGCTGATTTTGTTAAATCTAATGATAGATGTAGCACCAGTGTTGGGGTGTCTGCCCAACTTTTTTTACAGTCTGACCTGAGGTTGGCCCTCTCAGCTGTGATCCATACCAGGCCCGGTGACATAAATATCATTATTAACTTTAAGTATTTTTCGTTATATCCATCTGGTGTATACATGCTACAGGATCTGTCAGTAATGGTGGAGCCACATACATCTAAGCATTTGATACAGCAGTTTTTATAATACAACTTCAAATTATCAACCAGAATTCATAAATTGTAAAAACATATTCCCAAATTGTCATTCCATATAACTATCTTTCTTCTAAATTAAATCCATGTCTGCAGTAATAATTTCAAAGTGTGATTGTAAATAACTCATTCCTGGTCACTTTTTTCATGCCACCCAAATGAAAAATGTCAGAGGTTTCATTTTTGTCACGAGTGCATTTATGATGGTGATGGTACAACACGTACTGCATTTTCTATGCATTTCTCTTTCTGCTGTAAGAATCAAAAGAAAGGCAAGGTTTTGAAGGGTATTCTCATTTTTCAGTTATAGAATTATAGTTTTTCTTTGGGACCTCCCTCCCCTTTTTTTTAAGAGAACCTGAACATTGCTATTCAGTTCTGTTATGGGTTTTATCTTTAATGATAAGTGGCAACCGGATTGCTTATGTCTGTAAAACAGTAAGCTGATAACATTGATAAACTGATGATTGAGATATAGTGCTATAATGTAATATTTGTCTGAAAGCATTCATCTACAGTTGTAAAGACATCAGAACTATGGGGTATATCATTCAATGCCCCATGCAAGGAAGCCCAGTTTGAAAGGCTCTTCTATTTACAAAACCTATTACTGTGATCCATTTATCAATTTTTTTATTTCTCTTTTTGTCTTTTGCCTTCCTGCCTTGATAGTCACCATTCTGTCACTACTTGATGGCTAAATAATACAATTGTTCTAGGTGGAAACCTCCCATTGTTGTCACTGTGGATCGTGATTAGTATACATCCCTAACTTTGTAGCCCTCACTCAGACCACAGTTAAAAATGTGTTTCCACCTTCCCTTCAGCATCAGTTTGAAATCCCTGATGTAGAATGATCCCTTCAACTGAAGAGCTGATTAGAGAATGAGCCCTGCTTATGCTCCTATGCTATACTCTTTTGAGAGGAATAAGAAATGAAAAAATGAAGTAATGATTTTAGCTCCCCATTCCACTAAATGAGTGCTTATACAAAAGCATCATATCTGCTATTTTCCTGACCTGTAGAAGTTCTGCTTTTACCCAGTCTAAAAGTAAAATGTCTTGCTATTAAATGCTTTTTTTTAAAAAGAAAGCTTTCAATTATCAAACTCTAGGGTGTATGACTATGAAATTATTCCAGTTGGTCTCCCATGGGCTAAGTTATCAAAGCAGTGCAACTAGATATTAGAGGTAATAGCCTGTATTGAAACAAAACTCATTGTTCAACTTACATAAATTTATTTTTGAACCCATATCCCTATCTTGGCACCGGAGCACCAAGGTAGCAAGTACATAAACCAAAAGGGGTATTTTTCAATGGTGCTGCAAGCACTGGTGGATCACAAGGGATGTTTCACAAACATCAACGTGGGATGGCCGGGAAAGGTACATGACACTCGCATCTTCAGGAACTCTGGTCTGTTTCAAAAGCTGCAGCAAAGGACTTTCTTCCCAGACCAGAAAATAACTGTTAGGGATGTTGAAATGCCTATAGTTATCCTTGGGGAACCAGCCTACCTCTTAATGCCATGGCTCATGAAGCTGTGCACAGGCAGCCTGGACAGTAGTCAGGAGCTGCTCAACTTTAGGCTCAGCAAGTGTGGAATGTTGGTAGAATGTGCATTTGGACGTTTAAAAGCGCGCTGGTGCAGTTTACTGACTCGGATAGACCTCAGCGAAACCAATATTCCCATTGTTATTACCGCTTGCTGTGCACTCCACAATACTTGAGAGAGTAAGGGGGAGAGGTTTATGGGGGGGGTGGGAGATTGAGGCAAATTGCCTGGTCGCTGATTACATGCCGCCAGACACCAGGGCAGTTAGCAGAGTACAGGAGGGTGTGGGGTGCATCAGAGAAGTTTTGAAAACCAGTTTAATGACTGGCCAGGCTATGGTGTGAAAGTTCTGTTTGTTTCACCTTGATTAACTCTCCCCCCTTGGTTCACTCTACTTCCCTGTAAGCTAACCACCCTGCCCTCCCCTCCCTCAATCACTGCTTGCAGAGGCTATAAAATCATTGGTGTTTCATATTCATGCATTCTTTATTAATTCATCACACAAATAGGGGGATAACTTCCAAGGTAGCCTGGGAGGGGTGAGGGAGGAGGGAAGCACCGGGTGGGGTGGGGGAGGAGGGAAGGACAAGACCACACTGCACTTTAAAACTTATTGAATTCCAGCCTTTTGTTGCTTGGGCAGTCCTCTGCGGTGGAGTGGTTGGATGCCTGGAGGCCCCCCTGCACCGCGTTCTTGGGCGTCTGGGTGAGGAGGCTATGAGACTTGGAGAGGAGGGCAGTTAGTTACACGGGGGCTGTAGTGGCGGTCTGTTCTCAAGCTGCC
Organism: Gopherus evgoodei; assembly: GCF_007399415.2. Classification (NCBI taxonomy): domain Eukaryota; kingdom Metazoa; phylum Chordata; order Testudines; family Testudinidae; genus Gopherus; species Gopherus evgoodei. Next base: position 97,596,840 of record NC_044325.1, read on the forward strand.
TTTCCTGAACCTCAGCCATACGCCAGAGCATATCAGTTTGTTCCTCCAGTAGCCTCAGCATTGCCTCTTGCCTTCTGTCACCAAGCTGATGCCACCTATCATCTTCAGCCTGCCACCTGTCCTCGTGTTCATACTGTGCTTTCCTGCACTCTGAAATTATCTGCCTCCAAACATTCTGCTGGGCACTTTCAGTGTGGGAGGACTGCATAAGCTCAGATAACGTTTCATCGTGAGTGTGGTTTTTTTTTTCCACCGTCTAATCTTTGCTAGCCTCTAGGAAGGAGAAGATAGTGTGAATGTTGAAACATTTGCAGCTGAGGGAGGAAAAAAAAAGGGAGAGTGGTAGTTAAAAAGACATGATTTTAGAGAACAATGGGTAGACTCACCGTAAGCCTTGCTGTTAACATTACATAGCACAAGCGCTTTCTGTAAAAGGTTGCATTTTTGCCTCTTATTGAGGGTATGCTGGTTTGGTGTGAGAGATCTTTCACGCAGGGCTGGGCAACAGAATTTGGCTTGCAGGCAGCCATGGTAAGACAGGCTTTTGGCATCTTTAACCTTCATAACATGTGGGAATGGTTTCAAACAGCAGCGCCCTCATTTTCCATACCAAGCAGCCATTGGGTTGGCCATTTAAAAGGAAGAGGGGCTGGGTTTTCAGGTTAACGTGCAGCACAAACCCAACTATCCCCCCCCAATTCTCTGGGATGATCGGTTCACCCCTCCCCCTATCGCGTGGCTAACAGCGGGGAACATTTCTGTTCAGCCACAGGCAAACAGTCCAGTAGTAATGGGCACCTCTGAATGTCCCCTTAATAAAATTACTGTATTTCAACCAGGTGACCAGGAATGATATCACTCTCCTGAGGATAACACAGAGAGATAAAGAATGGATACTGTTTGAATGCCAGCAAACACTCAGACCATACGCTGCCATGCTTTGTTATGCAATGATTCCAGACTACGTGCTACTGGCCTGGCATGGAGGACAGAATAAGGCTGCCCTCCCCAGAAACCTTTTGCAAAGGCTTTGGGAGTACATCCAAGAGCTTTATGGAGATGTCCCTGGAGTATTTCTGCTCCATCCCCAGACGCGTTATCAGACTTTCCCAGTAGCTGTACTGGCCGCGAATGCCACGGCAAATTAATCATTAAACACGCTTGCTTTTAAACCATGTGTAATATTTACAAAGGTATACTCACTAGAGGTCCCTTCTTTGCCTGGCAGGTCCGGGAGCTTGCCTTGGGTGGATTCAGGGGTTACTGACTCCAGGTCCAGGCTGAGAAACAGTTCCTGGCTGTCAGGGAAAACGGTTTCTCCGCTTCCTTGCTGTGAGCTATCTTCAACCTCTTCCTTGTCCCCAAAACCCATGTCCCTCTTGCGTGCTACTCCACTGATGGAGTCAAAGCACAGGGGTGGGGTAATTGTAGGGGCACCCCTAGAATGGCATGCAACTCATCATAGAAGCGGTGTGTCATAAACAGATAAGAAAAGTTAATAGAACAAAAGTGCTTCATATCTCTTTGCCTGGAAAGGGTTAACAAGAACAGTGAGCCTGGCTGTCACCTGACCAGAGGACCAATCAGAGGACAGGATACTTTCAAATCTTGAGGGAGGGAAGTTTTCTGTGTGTGCTGTTAGTTTTTGGTTGTTGTTCACTCTGGGGGCTCAGAGGGACCAGACGTGCAACCAGGTTTCTCTCCAATACAGGCTCTTATAAGTTCAGACTAGTGAGTACTAGGTAGATAAAGCGAGTTAGGCTTATGTTTGTTTTCTTTATTTGCAAATGTGTATTTGGTTGGAAGAAGTTCAAATGTGTATTTGGCTGAAAGGAGTTCAAATTGGTATTTTGCTGAAAAGATTTTAATTTATATTTGTATACTTAGGCTGGGAGGGTGTTCCCAGTGTCTACAGCTGAAATACCCTGTACCTATTCCATTTTTTAAAAATTTACAAAGATAATTTTTACTGTTTTTTTCTTTCTTTAATTAAAAGCTTTTCTTGTTTAAGAACCTGATTGTTTTTTTATTCTGGTGAGACCCCAGGGGACTGGGTCTGGATTCACCAGGGAATTGGTGGGGAGAAAGGAGGGAAGAGGGGGAGAGATGCTGATTTCTCTCTGAGCCAGGATTACTTTCTCTCAGGAAGAGTCTGGGAGGGGGAAAGAGAAGGAGGGAGGAAGGTGAATTGTCCTCTCTGTTTTGTGATTCGAGGAGTTTGAATCACACAGTGATCTTCCAGGGTAACCCAGGGAGGGGAAGCCTGGGAGAGGCAACGGTGAGGGAAAGGGTTTAGACTCATAGACTCATAGACTCATAGACTAATAGGTCAGAAGGGACCAATCTGATCATCTAGTCTGACCTCCTGCACAAGGCAGGCCACAGAACCCCCCCATCCAATTTTATAACACCCCCTATCCTAGGATAGAGTTATTGAAATCTTCAAAACTGGTTTGAAGACCTCAAGCTGCAGAGAAACCACCAGCAAGCGACCCGTGCCCCATGCTGCAGGGGAAGGCGAAAAACCTCCAGGGCCCCTGCCAATCCGCCCTGGAGGAAAATTCCTTCCCGACCCCAAATATGGCGATCAGCTAAACCCTGAGCATGTGGGCAAGACTCACCAGCCAGCACCCAAGAAGGAATTCTCTGCAGTAACTCAGTTCCCATGTCATCCAACATCTCCCCGCAGATCATTGAGCAGACCTATCTGGTGGTAATCCAAGATCAACTGCCCAAATTGACAATCCTATCATAACATCCTTTCCTTGTGTTAAGATCCAGAGGGTCTGGGTCTTGGGGGTCCCCGGGCAAGGTTTTGGGGGGGACCGGAGTGTACCAGGCACTGGAATTCCTGGTTGGTGGCAGCGCTACAGGTTCTAAGCTGGTAATTGAGCTTAGAGGAATTCATGCTGGTACCCCATCTTTTGGACGCTAAGGTTCAGAGTGGGGATTATACCATGACACGATGTGTCTGGGAATCCGAGCTGGAGCGGCTGTTTGCCTCTCTGTTTTTCTGGTAGGCTTGCCTCAACTCCTTACATTTCACGCACACTGCTGCGGATCCCTGTTATAGCCTCTGTCCTTCAGGCCCTTTGAGATTTTTTTCAAATATTTGGGCATTTCGTCTTTTGGAACGGAGTTCTGATAGCACAGATTCATCTCCCCATATATTGATCAGATCCAGAACCTCCCATTCGGTCCATGCTGAGCTCTTTTGTGATTCTAGGACTTCATCATGGTCACCTCTGCTGATGAGATCTGCACTCATCTGCAGATCACCATGCTGGCCAAACAGGAAATGAGATTCAAAAGTTTGCAGGCCTTTTCCTGTCTACCTGGCCAGTGCATCGGAGTTGAGAGTGCTGTCCAGAGCAGTCACAATGGAGCACTCTGGGGTAGCTCCCGGAGGCCAATACCATTGAACTGCAACCACACTACCCCATATTCTACCCAGTAAGGTCAATTTCAGCACTAAGCCCCTTGTCGGGGGATGAGTACCAAAATCGATTTTAGCAGCCCTTTAAGTTGAAAATAACGGCTTTGTTGTGTGGACGGGTGCAGGGTTAAATCGATCTAATGCTGCTAAATTTGAGCTAAACTTGTAGTGTAGATCAGGGCTAAAACAATGTAGATAACTACTTGAAGTATCTTTAGTTTTGTTACTAGGCAACATAGCCAAGGTACTGATATTTCATAGGATGTGTCGTAGCTTGCAGGGAAATGAAATTAATTCTCATGGTTCCTACATAGGGCACTGATGTAGCTTTCTCATTTCCTCTCAGTTGCTTCAGCTCAATTCAGTTGAGCACCGCCAAATCCCTGTGAATCGAATGGTAGTTGAGTATGTTCAGCAGTCTGCAGGATTGGGCCACTAGTGCTAACTTTTGTACGTGTGACTTCGTTATTATCAACCCAATACAATGAAAATGGAAACCCTCTTGACAAACTTCAAAACAACAAATCTGTTTCAACTTCATTGTGATAAGGCTGCATTCTGACTCTGTGAGCCCTGCAGTGATTTGTGAATGATATGAAAAATCCCCTTTCCACAGACAGGACAGTCAGTACTATGCTTGGCTATTTGCAATGTACTCAGCCTCCTTATATTTAGTTTGTTTAAAAACAGACAAGAGTGTACCAAGCTGAGAAATCAAGACTCGTTAAAGAGTTTGCAAAATAATTAGGGATTTTGTATTAAGGATTTAATTCTGGTTGAAAGAGGTGGTAAATCCTCAATACTTCATGTTTCTCTGATCATTAGTTTTCCTAAGTTTAGTACGTGTTGATTTTCTTCTTTTCCTGCCCATCAAACTATGAGAAAATGAATCTTTCTCCAGTGTCATCTGAATAGGAACTATTGTTTTTGCTCCTGCACTGTCAGTGTTGCCAACTCTTGCTGTGTGGCATTTTAGTAAAGCTCCATTTCCTAGAGAGCCATGTAATTCCACATTCTTCTTAGACTTTTCATATTTACAAAAGTTTATAGTCTTCATGGTTGCATAGAAAAGGAGGAAATCATGAACAGTAAAGGGCAAAAACCTGATGACTCAGAGAGAGAACCAAAATGTTCTGAAAATGCTATAATTTTTAAGCCAATCTTGTGATTTTTGGGTCTGACTCACAATTTTTGAACACTTGGGGTTGGCAATGCTGCATCCTTGTAGGGTCTAATAATAAATAAATGAGTTGGCTTTAGCATTTTTGATTGAGCCAATAAAATCTTTTTTCAGCCTTCCCCGTTTCTCGTAATTGTAACTGGTTCCTATCCTCCATGATCTCACAATGATGTGGCCTTTGGATTTCGGGAAGATGCTTTGGAGCACCACATTTAACTACATTTATATAAATGGGATGAGGAGATAAAGATTTTTGGGGATCCCAGGGATCTAGCTGCAGGGGGAGGGAAACCTAAATGTTTATGCTGGAGTCTGACATGTATGCCAACCTATTTTTTGTTTTAAAGCATTTCAAAGGACAGTTATTCCAATCAACTAGAGTATCAGTCACTAACACACAGCTACTGAAGCGTCTTGTGTGCATTCTGGTACTGTATACAGAACTTGACAAATGTTAACTAATCAATCACCTGGATGCTCAAGTGAAGACAGTATTGTCTCCATTTTAGAGAGGAGAGACTTGCACATAAAAGGTAGGTGGTTTGTTATGGGAGTCAGAGCTAGCATTTAGAATGGAGAGAGAACTGGTCTCAGTTACACGTTTAGTCCAGCATGCCAGGCTTCCTTGGGCTTGCTCTGGTAGAAGTAGCAGAGTAGTATGTGAGCTAAAAGGACTGAGCAGCAGTGGGGCTTCTGTATTTGGGTTTTCTTTTTATTGTTTAATAAAAGGCTAGTTTTAAAGCTGTCCCTGATCTGGGAGTGTAACATTTGGCAAGCACAGACAGGGGATAAATTGTACAGATCCGACCTTGCTGAGAGATTAACCTACCTAGAAGTTGCTGGAGATGGTTCCAGAAAAAGCTGCCAGGGAAGATTTTATTGTTTTTCAAGCACTATGGCTGGGAAAGAGTTAGAGGACCTTCACTTGGAGGTAGAACTTTAATATGAGCTAAAAGATGAACATTTAAAAGAATTCTGTGACTCGCTGGGCAATTCTGGGAAAAGTCACAGTGAAACTGCAGCAAAAGGCCATTTTCCTTTCATCAACTATATAAGAAGCTGCTTAAATGAACAGGGAGAGTTGGAAGATCCAGCAATTGCTAAAATTCTTTACTGTAAGTCCTTGGGGGCACAAATTGAATGGTCAAGAGAATGCAGAAGGATGTGGTCAAATCTCCATCCTGATGTGTGAATGATGCCAGTTGCATTTGGATACAGATGGAATATTTTATTGGGAAAGCAAGTTACCAAACCAGCTGGTATTATCTGAAAAATACAAAGGGTATGTCGAGAACTACATAAAGTGATGGGACACCTGAGAGCAGAGTAAGTAATCAGTTTCTCAAGATCAGTTTTGTTAGCCACAGATGGAGAGGATCATAGAACATTAAGTCATTAACTCGTATGTGTCAAGCAAAAGAAACTCCGCTGGCTGCCAAAGCTCCACTAACATAGTATCAACAGAATAATTTGAACTTGTATCAATAGACTTCTTGTATCTAGACTGGAGTAAAGCAGAATATGAATACATCTTAGTCAGAATGGATCATTTCACTAGGTTTTTTCAAGCCTACCCTATTTTCAACAAGGCAGGCAAGACTGTGTGGGATAAGATCTTCAATGACTGTTGTAACATTTGGTTTCTGAAAAGGATACATCATGACTGGGGCAGAGTTTAAAATTAATTATTCACAAGGTTACAGCTGTAGTGTAAACTTGAAACATCTCTCATAATCCCATTCCACCCACAATGGAAAGGGCAAGTAGAAAGGCTAAACTGAACTCTGCTGCCAATGTTGAAAAGTTTGCCATAAAAACAAAAGTCAAACTGGAAAGACTGTCTTTACAGGGTTCTCACCCTTCTAGTTATTATATGGAAAATCACCACATTTGTCAATTGATATCACATTTGGTTTACTATAAACTCTGAGTCTGCACCTGTGGACCATAAAGATTACACTGAGAAATTGAAGCAGCAGATGAAAGAAGCTTATAAACAGGCCTCAAAATATTCACAAGTCTGTTCGTGAAAAGAATCGGGGTGAGAAAATGCATGGTGCTGCTCTCAGGCTAGGTAACTGAGAACTTGTCTGGAATCTTTCAGAGGGATGCAAAAGGCAAAGCAAGGTCTTATTGGGCAGATAAAGATCATGTAGTCCTTAAAAGGGATAGCCCAACCTATGAAGTAAAACCAGAATGTTTTATGTATTAGTTGTTTACTGCAATCTTTTACTCTTCTGTGGTTATAAGACCATCCCCGGAATCACTACCGTGGAAGAGACAGAACAAGGCAAACTAGTACAACGAGAGATCAAAATAAGGACAGAAATTTAGACTCCAGTTATTCTGATACTGAGAGTAAAGAAGAACTACATTATGTAATAGTACCAGATACTGCCCATGGCACAGAGACTTTGAAACCAGAGGCAGAAACATTTAATCCACATCTGGGAACCGAGGATTATGTTGCTCCTGTAAACTTGGAAACTGCTGATCAGACTGATGTTCGTTCACAGTGCATATGGAAAGACATGAATGCCAAAATGTGACTATGGATCCTGAAACCAGTAGTGCATAAAAGGACAGATCAGTAGAACAATCCACTGATAAGCAAGGTTGTCCATTCAGAGAGAGTAGAGCCCCACAGACACTGACACATGAACAGTCAGGGACACCTACTTATCACTGTCTGATTCCAATTATTAGATTGGTGAATGCACCACACAGTTATCCTCATGTTGGTATGGTGTGAGACAAAGTGTCTAATCCTGTATCTTACCCTGCATTCTATCTAAGACTGGTGTAACTTCGATAAATAAAGTAATATTGACTTATGGTATGGCTACTGCTCTAAATGAAGTGTTCTAAAGTTTGTACAGGCGAGTCTCATCTTACATGGGGATTCTGTTCCACGGTTAGCGTGTAAAGCGAAAATCGCATATAGTCAAAGTTACATTGAGTTGAATGGTGGGCGGTATTGCCCGCACTACAGTTACAGTATTAAAATCATTATCTTTCTCTTTTTGGGGGGTTTGATTTTGTTTTTGCCAACTGCGTAAAGCTGAAATTGTGCACGTTAAATGCGTGTAAGATGCGACAGACCTGTAACTGTTAATTTAGTACGTTTCTCAATAGTTTGCCATATGCCTACTGACGTGGAGTTATATCATTATACCATTGATCACATAGGAGCTATGAATATTTTTGGGAGTTTAAGGTGGTCGGAACTGACAATTCAGTTAGATAGTGGAACTAAAATTACTTCAGGAACTTTCTGATTAATGTGAAATAAACTGAAGAGAGACTCAGAAGCTTCAGTCATCAGTACCAGAACTTGTGACAGAGGAGAGATCCACAGTCTCTGTTGAGAATGACAATTATGAACTTGTGATATTCATGGACTCCTGCGAATAACCCAAATGAATGGACTGTATTTTATATTAAGTTAATAGACATGTCAGAATAGCATTACATTTATTGGAGGAAGAATAGCTCTTATAAGGGAATATCAGGGTTAGAGTGCCCTGTCCCTTTGAGGATTAAAGATCTGTTGAGGGGATCAAAGGGAATAGGTCTGGTTGCACCAGCAGAGTTGTGTGTGCCCTGAAAGGACTGAGAAGCAATGGGGCTTGTGTATTTAGTTTTTTAATACTAAGTTTCATAAGTCTACCTTTAAAACTCTGCCTGGTCTGGGAGTGTAATAATCACCCCACTCTCCTGCATGATGCTGCTGCAGGTGAGATCGGAGGATATGTACAAGTTAGCAGTAGGGAGTTCTGGCAAGGTGTTTTCCATGGGAAATCTTGGACTTTGGAAATTGTTGCTTCCTTTACTCCAATAAAGTCTAAATTTACTAACTTTCTGAGCACACTGAAAAGTCCAGTGTGTCCCTGGAACTTTTGGAGAGGGGGTGTAGCTTATGGTGTATTTTTGGCCAGAGCTGAGTGAACTGGGGTTAGGAATCATTTCATTTTTTGCTGAAGGGTTAGCTGGCTTCTGCTGGTAGATGGTGAAACATACTGCAGGTTTTTGTTAGTGTTTTTTTTTTAATTCTTGTCAAAAGTGTCTAGAGCCTGGGATATGGGCCTTTTCCAATATTCTTCCTTATAAATAAAGCCCATCTGTCATTTTGGCCAGGGATTGAACTGGGGACCTCCAGTGCTAAAAGCACCAACTAGAGCTTGAGTGGAAGAGCCAGGTTCTCTAGCTGAGAGTGGTAACAGACTGTCATCCTGTGTGGACACGGAGAGGAACATAAAATGCTTCCCCACCAGTGGTTTACAGTCAAGGCTTGTCCACATGGAGACGTATGGTTATGTCTACACTTGGAGCTAGTGGTGTAATTCACAGCTCAAAGAGACATACCTGAGCTAGCTCTGATTGAGCGTGTGTGCTAAAAACACACTGGTGGCACAAACAGCATTAGGGGGTAGCTGCCCTGAGTACATAACCATCTGAGAGAGTAGGCATGTACCTGGGGTTGGCTAGGGTGCATGCTAATCTATGATGCCACTAGCCTGCTGCACACTAAGTTGCCACACAGACTCTACAACTCTGCATTAGAAGTTCCATTGCACTCTGATGTACTGTACCAGCACTAGGTCAAAGTGCACTATAGAACTTTTAGTGCAGCATAGCAGGGTCACAGCCGGTTAGTGCTTGGCAAGCTAGTGCATTGTAGACTTATTGTAGATTGCAGCTTGCTGGAGACTGACAATGAAGACAAGCGCTTACACTTTCTAACTAATCAAGACTCTGAGTGGTTTGCAGTGGGTGGAATCTGTGTGAATGATTTATACCCGAACACAAATTAGTGGTGCAAAATATTTGCATTATATTTTAATTGTCTTTAGAGAAATTACCCATTTGGAAACCTAATGATAATGTTTAACATTCTAAGCTCAAGTCTTCTGTGCTCTCAAAGTACAGCTCTGCCAGTACTCTGAGTTGCTGTTTAAGGGAAATATAAATTCTTTAATATCAAGTATTTACACTTTTCTCTCAAAATAAAGCTTTCAAGAGATTTAAGGTGTGAAAACAATATTATAAATTTTTGAATTTTTTTTAGTATATCGTTATTGATTTCCCTTTGAGGCAGTTTTTAAACTTCATTAGTGTAAAAAAAAAAAAGCTATTAAATCTTTATAATTTATTTGAGCTACTGCTGTAATTTCTAATTCCCTGGTACATTTGGCCTAAAAGCTGTATGTAGATTAAGGCATAAATTTATTAGTTATTCTGATATTTTAATTTTCAACCAGTTACATTAAGATAGAACTATGTCTCTCTGAGGGGAACCCATGGGAGAAGGTCAGAGGTTCTGCAAAACTTAGTTTCTAGGCAATTGTTGAGAGGCTCAATTTTAGACCGCAGTTTTGGTCTCCCTAACGTGTGGATCCAGGGAAATGATGGGGAAGGATGTACCATTTGAGGCAGAAAGTACCTTCAGTTTTCTCTGCTGGCTCCTGCTCCCCATCGATAGCAGAAATCCATGATAACATTGGTCGAAGCTGCTCATAGTGTACAGTAGCAGCTGCAAAAGAGACCCAGAAGGTGTTGATGGTCTTTTAAGCAGCATTACTTCTCAATTAGATTTCTGCATGGAAATTCATAGGGAATGGAAGGGAAGGTGCCACAGAGTGGTGAGAACTCCAATACTGCTGAGAGCCAACTGAGAGGATTTGAATGGATTCCAGAGCTTGGAAGGGATAGGGATGGGGCAGCAATACCTCAAAAGTGTCCTTCCTTTTATCTCTATTACAGTAACATCTAAATGTCTCAACTGAGATCAAAGCCTGGTTATGGGAGACATTGAACAAATGGATACTAAGGAATAGCCCTTACCCTGAAGAGTGTAGAGTCTAAATAGAATAGACAAAGGATGTGAGAATGAGAGAGATATCTTCATTTTACAGACAGGAAATGCAGGCATGGAGGCTGGGATTTCCAAAGGAGCCTAAGGAAGTTAGGCTCTGACTCCCATTGAATGTTATTGCTCGTTCTGTGACAAACTGTTCTTCCTGGTTTTGTACCTCTTCAGTTTGCTACACCAAGCTTACTCTATTAGAGATTATTTTTAATTGGCATATGTTACAAATATAAAAAACACCAAAGTAATAAATCCATGGATGATTAGGTACTGTAATATTGTCACAATGCTGAACACTGGGGCTGCTTGGAATTTTCTGGTGAGAATGGAGATAGAACTTGTTACAAAAGATTCTGTCTCCTTTTGAGAGTGAGATAGAACCCTGTTATAAAAGGCCTCTTGCTGCTTAAGCTAAAGGAGAATCTCCTCTACTTTTTAGGACAATAGAGGTTATGAGAAACAGCTGAGCAGTTCTGATTCTGTGTTGAGTAAAGATTGATGATACCCAAATGTATTAGCCAGTTTGTTACAAAAATCACAGTATGCAGAGTCTTTCATCTGAAGGTGCTTTACAAAAGGTGGGTAAATATTGTATTTCCATCTTATAGATGTGAAAATGGCGTTATGTGACCTGATCAAAGTAACATAGTGAGTCATTGTCCATAGACAGGCACAGGTCTCCTCTGTCTTAGTAACCAAACCATGCTGCCTCCAGTGGCTAAATAAATGTTATAATAGAAATATCTTTTTTGATCTACCTGGGCACATCTTTCAGGCAGATCCTTTTGCAGGAGCTAGCTTTCATTTTTCATAGATTATTGAGGCCTCCATTAGTTCAGTATTTTTCCTGGTTTTAAACTATAATATTTGACAAAAAAAATCCAGAGTAGATTTAATCCAAACATAAAACAGCTACTCTGTGTTCACCAGTTTCATTAATTCAGTGTATAATTTTAAAGGTCCATTATCCTCTTGAATCTGAGATCTTATCAGCAGGTTTTATAAGCAGAGTTGACTGCTTGGGGAAAAAATGACTGCACCAAATAATGTTTTAAGTGGAAAATCTCAAAATATATTTTAGGGGACTAAAAGGGTATACCAAGAAGCTCAGTGATAATACATCTGTACATATTTGCTGACTGTAAGGGGCATATTTTCTCAGATACTCTGAAATATACTATGGTCTTGAATAAGTCCAATTTTTTAAAAAGAGATCTGCAAAGGAAAAGGAAATGGGTTTGTTCCTTCCCATCCCCAATCCCCTTATGATGTATAAACTTGAATTTGTGGCCTGTTTTGATTCTTTTTGATATGTGAATATCTGAAAGGCTTTGGTTTTATGAACAAAAATCAAGTTTCTTGTCTATAATCCTTTTCCGGGAAAACTCTGACAACTAAAGAGCTGATATGATTGAAGTATCAGCTAAACCACACACTTAAAATCTGATTGAGACAGAAAACAATCTTTAGTCACTGTTTCAAATTATTTTTGTTTTTAGTGGGTATTTAACGCAAACACCTTAAAACAATAGGGAGAAAAAATATTAAAGATTCAACTCCCGCCCGCCCTTCTAATTATGGCTGAGAGATTTCAAAGTCCACATCTCAAAATGCCAACAAATCCTCTAGTAAAATTAGGTGAGACTAGATTTGGCCCTGTTGACATATTTTAAGTTTTTAAAATAGTAGGAGGGATGGGTGAGTGGGGAGAGACCCACCATAACATAACAAACATAAGCCTTTTTTATATATCAAATATAAGGAAAAAGGGGGTACATTTATTTCTTCCCTTGTCATGTCACCTATTAGATTAGTAAGTTTAAAAGCAAAATCACATAAAACATTTCATACATTCTATATCCTGATTGGTTCAGTGTTGAGCCATGATGGGGATGTGGCTGGTTAGAGTCATGTGAAGAACGCTTCATGTAAATGGAGGGAGATGGTGGGAATTCTCTTCAAAAGAGTATGCCAAGTAAACTAATACAAAGTGTACAAGATCATGATTGGCCAGCTTTCTGACCCATACATCATGGGTGGCCTAATAAGGAAGGACTGCTTTGTGCTGTCAAAATGAGGATGATTAGGTGGATGCTGGTTAAGATGAAAGCTGATAGGCAATGAAACAGTATGAGCCATGATGCAGGTAACCCCCATCATGGAAAAACTGTGAGGGAGTATAAACTGATGGCTTGGTCATGTGAGAAGAAGAAATGTGGATATGTTGGTCAGAGAGTACAAGAACTAGTAGTCACGGGACAAAGATCATGCGTAAGATCTTGGAAAAAGGTAGGTTGAGATGCTGGAGGAGGTGTCAGCTTGGAAGACACATTTGACAAGAATGCTTAGAGTCAAAGAACAAGTGCCACCAACCCAATTGATGGGATAAGGCGAAGAAAAAGATATAGGAAAGGAGTATCTTGTATATCTTGATCATGTAGGAAAGGTATTTAGGTTTGTGACTATTTCTCAGTAACAAAACTAGTACAATTTATTTGTGTGCTAAAATGTGATGATGACTTCAGTTAATTTTACAAACGTTTGGGACATGTTTCACTTTGAAGTTAAAGAGTCCAGTTCTCTGTTGCCCTGAATTATGCAATACAAAATAAAATGCTGGAATAGTAGGTAGCATTTTCACTCTTTTTGCACTAGTGTAAATTACAACAATAAGGGGTGCAAGGCAATTGACTGCTAGTTCCAAATATGTTTTCCTTTAAATCTTAGCTTGAAAAGAAATGAACAGAAAAAATCTGATTGAGGACCTGATTAAAAATACAGCACGCTTTTCAACCCTGTAAGCCAAGTCTGTTTGCTGGAGTTCTAGATGTGTGTTCACTTTCCATATCTGATTTATAGAGGCAGCAGATCTCATCCTTTTATCAGACTGGATGTGAATTATGAAAGAAAAGGAGATTTGGATTTACAATTTTTTCTCCAGTCCCATACAAACAAAACATGTCTCTAACCATTCACAGCCATAGTAATTATCTTTTTAAGCTCTCTTGTGGTCCCAGGCAATACTTTTTTTCTAAACAGTCTTGCAGTGACAGCAGCCCTTTAACGGTAGCACATCTTTTTCTGAGGCCTTCCTCATAAAAGGCTGAGAGAGATAACATAGAAAGAAGATGGGCTGTCAAGAAAATTGATGGTGGGAAAGAAGCTCTGCTTTTTATTTCACCAAACACAGAAAACGAAGTGCCTGGTCAGTTACTTAAACATTTTCAACTCTACTGGCGTTAAGAGATATTTTGTGTAAAGCAAATCAAATTAATCACATACAGAGCTCAGCAACAGACTTCTTCCACAGTGAGACAGTAAATTCAGTCAAACAGAAATCAATATCTTGGGGCCATGGCTGCAGGGCTCTGCAAAAGCCCTTTAAAATTTATTCAAATAATTTTGTGAACAGGTGCAAGAAACTGTTTTCCTTCCTCCACTTTGCAGATATAGTGAAGCTAGTTACTTAGAATTCAGCCTAAATGAAGCTGGGCCATTTGTAGCTGGTGCTAAGGCATCTTTCAATAGACGTAACTCAAGGAAGACAGTGTTTTCAAGACAGCAATCGGAGGTCACACTAATGGCTAGAAAACTTTCAAATTTCTTCTCTTGTTTGGAGAGGGGAGTAAAGGAGGGGCATCCTTTTGTTTTTACAGAGAGTTTTTGTTCTATGAAGACTGAACTGTGTGCTATCAAGTTTGCATACATAATATTTTCATTAGATATTCAAATTTAGCACCACTTTGTGTGACTGGCACTGCTTTCTTGTCACTCTTTTCTGAACAGGACTTGAACTTCCATTGCCCCTAATGCCTTTGTTAATATTAATGACCACATTCCTAGTGTGTGAACAAAATTAGAATAGCTGGGGTTAATAGGCAGAAAGCATACTAACCATTCTGACAGAGCCTGGTCCCTTACCAGAGAAAAGGCTACAGATAAAAGCTTTCTAGGTGGGAGGTCGGTTTGTGTGTACATATGTGTCTGAACACAGTCCATTCATTTACAGCTGCTACTATTGGCAAGAACTGAAGCTGCCCTAAGAGAATTGATATTGAGACAAAACTTCGTTTATTTAAACGTTCATTTCTTTCTGAGCTACTTCCTTTGACAGTAACTGTCATACAGCAAAACAGCTCCGGACTACTCTAGAAAAGTTTTAGCGCTGTCAAAGCCTTGAGTGCAGTGACCAGTTTCAAATCAAAATGAATGAGGTAGAGAGAGAACGTGAGCCAGTGAGTGCTTGAAAGATTCTCTTTGTCTGTTCATATGTCTCTTTGCAATGGTCGTCATTCTTCTATATGATCAGCAAGCCTCATTGCCCTTCTTGTGATTTGTGCGATACCTCACAGCCCCTTGCTTACTTTTCCTCCTTTAGGTTTTGGGGCTGACTTGCTTAAATCTCTCTCTCAACAAGGTGAATGTGAAATGGCTGCTGATTGTTTCCATTGGGACAGACACTCTCCCCACATACTCAGGATGAGAGTAACTCCCACACACTTCAGATGAAATTACTTTTATCCTGTGGGGTGGAGGGGGAAGAATATGTCCCCTGGAGTTTGACTGCCAGAGGGAACCCACAGTGTTGTGTTAATGATACAGGAGTGACTGAAATCCCTGTTGCTTACAGTATGCCACACTCAACTGAATACATTTAAGAGCCAGGTTGACAGAAATCACAACAGGGATGGAATGGCAGTATTGAATCCTTCTTTTCCCTCCACCATGCTTAGACCATGGGAGAATAGTATTTCTAACTTAACCTGCAAAAAAGTGCAACTTATCTTCAGTGATCTCTCCAGGTGCTAACAAAAATCATTTGCTTGGCAAAAATGGCAACCTGATAAAGGTGGAGACAGGAATTATATGCAGTACATGTGGAGATACTTCAAGGCAGGAGGTTGGTCTCTTGTACAATGAGGTAGGAGTCTGAGGCTGTGTGCGTGCATGTAGCTAGACAATGACTACATTGTTAATAGGAAGCACCAGTCAGGATCCACAGAGGTGATGAGGACTTGATCCTTGATTGCAGTGATCTTGGGATTTTAGCATGTCAGAGCTGTCACAGGGCTACTCTAACTTATGTCAGTTGGTCTGGTCCTCTAAGGACTGTTCTGCTGGCTGGGGATCACTGGAGCACAGCACGTTGGAGCCATGCCTTCTCTGTCCTGGACTGCCCCGAAAGCCTTGCACAAAGGGAATCCCTAGATGCTCCTTTAGGGCAGTCCGCTTTATTAGTGGTGTAAAGAAGACTTTGGCTGGGTTGAGGGTCCAATTTAGTATTCTTAGTTACCTGAGACTTGGAGGCAGATGGCTAGAAACAAGCCATATTTCAAAACAACATAAAATCATTCTGAAAGCCATCAGTAAAGGGTATTACGTGATTATATGTGTGCAGCAAGTGAGCCCAGTAAGTGTTATAACTGTCAATAGATTCTAAACTGGCTTTGAATATTGGCTAGTACTATATCACGTAATCCATCACTAAAGGGCATATTGTATGTAGTATTAAATACTGATGGAGAAGAGCCTTTTTTCAGTTTATAGTCCCATTTTGCTGTAATCTAGTTTTACGTGTTTATGTCTTTCAAATTGCACTTCAATCTTTGTTCAAGACATTCTGATTTCTATTCTACAAGTGATGAATTTTTCTAGAAGAGCCTAAATCAGAAACTGAATTACTTTGGGATCTTATTATTCTAGCTTGGAAAGTATAATGCATTCATCCCAAGCTGCACATACTCAGCTATTATTTAAAGGTTTTTTACTTGTAGCCCTAGAAACGTTTTGAGCATCTGAGTCTCTCTCCCACTAGGGGGAAATTCAACAAGAGGCTCAGCGGAACATAGCATGGCAAGGGGTGGTGACATTTTTCCAGGGAGATTTAAAATGATGAGCCTTGAGGGAGGTGTTATGAAGAAGCAATAAGAATCTTTAAAGGTTATGAAATAAGTCTTTATCTCCTTACCCTTTTCCTACCCCTCTCCCAAAGTATCTCATGTGAATATACACCACAGACTCCTTCAATATCAAATGGGAAGGATTCAGTGATGCAGCTATTGGTGGTACCTGTAAGAAATCCATCATTTTCCTTCTATATTGTTGCTCCATCTGCTCTCTTAGCTTCCTGCCCTCTTGCCATCATCTTGTTTGACCTTCAAACATGGATCAGTTCTCCCACTCAATGAAATGGCTGCTCACTTGACTCTTTCTTCATTAAAGACTGCCTCTTCTTTATACTTATCCTCCTGAACTTTTTTTTGTGCTTTTAACACTGTCATTCACACATTTCTTTGGCATTGTGTGTTCATGTGTTATCATGATACTGATCTATCTCTATGATCACTACTTCAGTGCCTCCTTCAGTAGGTGGTCCTGCTCTTTTCATTCAGTGTGTGTTTACTTCAGAGATCTGTCTTTTGGTCATTCCCCTCTTTTATCAGCTTACACCATATCTTTGAGTGACCTCATCATTCATGGGGCTTTAGGTAACACTGCTAAACCTGAGGGGGTTACAAATCTATTTGTCCACCCCTAAATTGTCTTCCTTTATCCATTCAAGTCTGTCCTTCTGGTGTTTACTCTTGGATAATATCTTGCTCTGAATTAATTTTTTTTCACTTTGTGGGAGAATGTCAGAGTAGAATGTTTTGTTATTACTAGATCATATACAATTATAACTGTGATTTAAAAAAAATATTGGTTCTATTTTCTGTATACAGTCATTGTTAGTATTTGATAAGGTATTCTGTTACAAAAAAAGTCGAAATAGAAATGAAGCCAAAGGAGGAAAGATGGAAAACTTTTCTGCCAACATAAATCTCTCTATTAAAAAAAAAATCAGACTCCCTTTCCCTCCCCAAATATATACATGTCTTTTTTATGAACGTCCTGTCACAGCCACTTGCAATGATGTTGACTGAGACGCAATTACTAGATGTCCTTTTATGTTTTTTTCATTACGAATTCAGGAGAGTCAGTGGTTCTTGTATGTCTTTAGGAGGTGGGTTCTTGTATGTTCCCTGATTATCAAATTTATCAGTGGACCAGTTGGTCTGGTCTTTTAATGCATATCATGGACCTTAATTCCAAAATATAAAAATAAGTTGGGGTGTGACTTAGCTGGCACTGCAGAAGGGTTCCGTCTTCCCAGTTCTCAGGAGACCAGCTGCCTTCTAATGCAAAAGTAACATGTGGATCCCATGAGGAAACGTATCAAGTCAGATCCTCAGTAGTTATAAAACAGCTGGAATCTCATGTAGCTAGATCTGTTTACACAAGCCAAGGATCTGGGTCACTATCTCTGGGTCTAATACTGCACCTGCAAACAAAGTAAATAAGTTGTTACATGGGTTTTTGGGGGAATAAGCTGTTACTCCATCTGGACTTCTCAGGCAGCAGTCATGTTTCTCAGCCAGCCCTGTTCCTTTAAGAAGCCTTTCTAGTTAATGTTGTTTTTCTTTTATGGTTTTATTTTTATTTTGGCTATGCTGTTTAATACCCTGCATAAAGTGTAATCCCAGGTCAGTTTCCTTTAATCCTACAAAGAACAAATATTTTGTGGATTAATGCAGCTCACTCCAAAATCAAGCTTAAGGTGTGATTTACACCCACCAACCCTCAAGGGGAAACCTCAGCTATTGGTCACAGGCAGCTTTAGCCTGCCAGTTGTATTCACCTCTTCTGACCCAGACATTCACAGCTTCCTTCATCTTGCTGTGAGATTCCTTCCATCCAGCATTCTTATGTCCTTTAAAAGCCATACACTTTGTAACAGCAGCGGCCATATATCTTGACTGGTTCCTCCTTGCTCCTCTGCTTTTGTAGTGCATTTAGTAAGAAAGGCTGTGTCCCAGCATGGACCTGCCGAAGATGGAGTGATGGAGGGTGAAAGAAGGGGGATAGCCTCTTTCCTACCATTGTTTTTGGGGAAGGTTATTCTCTGAAGGAGAGAGCTTAGTTGTCAGGAGTGTCATGTTCCTGGTAGGGTCCCAGACAAAGCAAGGTCCAATCCCTCAAATCCTCAATGGTGGATCAGGTGGAAGAGAGTCCTCAGCTCTCAACGGCTGTGAAAGCAGATGAAGGCTTCAGCAAGTGAAGATCTCCAGTTGTCTTGGACTTTTCCTGCCACTGGGTCCCAACTTGTCATGATTGTATGGTCGCTGTAGGTGCACCTGCTTCCCCACATTAAAAGAAATCACGTGTTGGCTTCTACCATGGGAAATAATGTCTTTCATCAGACTCCTGAGTCATCTAAGGACCCATATGTAGATCCGTGATGTAGATCATCCTCGAATCGAGGGATCACCATTAAATCAATCTCTGGAGGAGAGGTCTCTGTCCCAATCAATGCAGTTCATGATCGCCTCAAAAATCCCCATCCACCTGAGCATCATTAAGTCATCCAGGAAAAAACCCCACCACTGATGGCAGGATGAAGGGCCAACATGCACATTTGTGCAGAACTTCCTCATGAGAGTAAGTTCCACTGAATTAAATGGAAATTCAGTGGGATTACTTACATGATCAAAGCTAGGTGCATATATATTCACTGTAGCACTGTATATGTTCAGAATCTCTAAACATAGTTCCTGATTGCCGTACACAGCTGGGTGGAGCACAGACTTAAAAAGGAGAGTCTGCTGAATGCCTAGAAGAGAAATCTCAGTCTTCTTTAGAGGGCAGTGCTTCCTTCTGTTGTTCAGAGTAGTCCACAAGACTGTGGACCTCTAGAGTCCCATAGGTGTTCCAGGGGCCAGCCACCGTCCATGGAGCCTACTTCCTGCTGGAACAGAGAGGAAACAGCAGTAGATCAGTTCTGTTCATGCCCTCGTGCTACCCTCACTTTTCTGAAATTTACAGTAACATTGTGAAAAAGATAAAATGAATAGCAGAGAGAATCCTGCTTTCCCTGACTCTTCAACTAAAATAAAAGAGATTGTCAAAAGGGCCTCTTACAAGACGAGGACACAAGTTCATGCAGCTAGTCAGACCTCTAGGGAGAATGTGCAGCAGGAATCCAAGCAAGTAATGGACAGGAAGTCAGTGAAGGAGCAGGCTCTTTCTGCTACATAAGCAGGCAGCTTGGGTCACCAGTTATTTAAAGAAACTGAGCCTTATTCCAGCAGGATTTTTGTAGTAACTGAAACATATCTTGCAGAATGTTTTATGCTGAAATGTTTATGGTGACTAAAATATGACTTTGTATTATTTTGAGGTTGATTCCTGTTGGGGTTATATTTTCATTCTGTGGTGATGGGTGTTTGCATTTGGGTGTGGAATTAAGGACAGGAGAGAAGCATGGTGCAGTGTGTGGACACAGTCCAGTGATTTCAACAGAGTTCTGCCTACTTACACCAGTGCTGAATTTGTTCTGTGGTTTATTTGAACTACTGAGGAGAGAGGGCACTTTTCCTTAGCATGCTGTTGCGTATGACAGAATGTGGAATATTTGTTCTGCTATGAATAAGAGGATGGTACGTTGTGTAGGGTATCTTAATTCAATAATCCCCAAAGCTATAAAATGTGATACCTTATCAAACACAGCCCTGCTTTTCAGTTACACAGGCAGAATAGTGTGGCAGTCGTAAGTGTTGTAATTCAGAATAACCATCAGAAGTAGATAGACAAGACTGGTCTTAAGTGCAGTGGAGAATTTTTTGCCACCTCTGTCCCCATCAGAAAAAAATTGGGAACACTTAAAGTAATCACATTCTAACAAATGGGCCCTAGTACAGAGAATTGAATTAATATGAATTCAAATATACATATACTTTTGTCTGAAGCTGTGTAAGATCCCCCTTTTGCTGTTCTTTTCCATAACTTTGTTTCCTCCGCCCATTCTCTCTCTCCGTTTCTATTTTACTTTTCATCTTTCTGCCTGCTTTTCCCCATACTTTTATTATTTTGCTTCCCCTTCCCCGAGTCCATTCTCTCTCTCTCTCTCTCTCTCTCTCTCTCTCTCTCTCCCCCCCTGTTTCCTAGGTCCTTCCCCACTCCTCTCTCCCTCCCACCTTTTTGTCCCCCATTCTCTTTTCCCTTTCACTTTCTGCTCCTTTTCCTCCATTTCCTTACTCCCGTACATTTCCCATTTGGGACACCCCAGAACAAACACACACTTTCCACTTACCCATTGTCGTCTTTCCGTATTTCCCTTTGCTACCCTTTCTGCATCTTTCCATTCTTTTGACTGCTTTTCCCTCCCCTTCACCTCCCTTTAAGTCTCTTTCTCTTAGGTTTTTCTCCATCTCCCTTTCTGGGCTCTGTCTGGCCAAAATATCCTCCTATCCAGGCCAAGAAGTTCCTAGGAGTACAGAATACATATTTTAGCCATTGCTTGTATAGCATCTATTTTACTGCATTAATTGCCTGTTGATGGTGGAGAATGCAAGGCATTTCCTCTGCCCACCACGTCTGCTGAGATGCATGCAGGTAACTGTCAGAAGATGGGGAGAGAAATTGGCTATTGGCCAGATTGAGGTGCCACTTTAGAAGCACGAAGGTGGCAGGAGCAGCAGATGAGAAGACAGAGGGCAAGCAAGTACATGGAGGTGATTTTTTTGGCACCTCCTGTAATATGGCACCACAGATGGACTAAAATTTGGCTTATGACATGGCCACCATTGCCAGCACAGAGGTCTCAGGAAGCTTTCTAAGTTGATAGCAAGGGTGTTCTGAGGGAGACAGTCATTTTGCCCATCACTTAACCATCATACAGAAATGTTGGGACAGGAGATATTGAGATGCTCCAATCCACAGTAAACTTCTTTCAGCAGTAGTGGCCAGTAGCATCCCTGTTCTATCTAGAAGCTGTAAAGTGGCAGTGCTTACTGGTTTCCAAAGGTGCCAGAGCTCAGTTTAGCACTAACAATCCAAAAACCAACCTGAAGACACAGGGGTGTGTGTGTGTGTGTGTGTGTGTGTGTGTGTATACACCTGGTGTTGTGTTTGCACTAAGAGTATTAGAGTCTAGAGGACACAAGGTAACAACTGAGTGCTGGTAAGTTCAACTGCGTAAGCAAACTGAAAGATCTATGATGTTCTGATTTTATTCTAGAATTGTCCAGCAGGATAGTGAACAACCTACTTGAACAATGAAGCATAAGACAGAAGCCTTTCAAAATCAGATGACCCTTATTGGCCAGAAATATCCTGAGCAAGTTAAGCTTCCTTAAAACCAATGTTGTTAGGTGCCCACGCATATCCCACTCTAGGCAATGGAGGGCATTTCATTTTCATTACATGGTATTTTGTCTGAAGAACTTACAGGGAAACCTGTCTCAGTGTTTCTCTTTTAACATGATTCACTCTCACACATATGATAGCAGAATTTTAAAATAAAATATAACAGCTACAAGGCAACTAGTTATCATTGAATTTAGATCTGAGGAAAGTTGTTTTTTTGGCAGCTTCCTCCTCATTCTATCATTTAAATGACTAATAAGCTGGCAGTCATTCTTAACACCTGCAATAATTAATCCTACTTGATCTCTCAAATCTTCATTAAATTCTGAAACAACGAGTGTCATCTGAAGAGGACTCAAGGCATTTTTTACAGTGCAGTTCTAGCAATGTTTTTTTTTTTCCTGGTTTAACTATTTAGGCAGTAGATATTCCTACTTCTCTCTCCGTTGGCAAGAAAAACATTTTCCTTTTAGTTAAATTTATAACAGGCTGCAGAAGGATGTGTGAACTGTAGCTTTCCAGTAGAGTAGTGCATGTAATCCCTTATGCCAAGGAGCATTGTGTCCTGAATAATAATGACTTTCTCTAATCTCTTGTTTTAGCATCATGTTTTGAGCTTTTTTAAATGTGTTGGGAGATGTCACTAAAACACAACCACTTACGCTTTTAACTGCAGCTAACAAAAACTTGATGACTTTTAAACCCAGGTTTCCATCTCTAGCTGTAGAGCATTGCACACCTCATGTTTGTAATACCTACATCCTCTCTCTGTTACCTTGTGGAACTAGGGGCCCAATTCTACTCCATATGTTACAAGTAATTCCCACTGCTTTTAAGTTAAGTGAACTCCCTGTGAGACCCCAGTCTTGCAATCAAGCCCAAGGGCTCACTCAGCTTTCCACCATGACGTGGTTACACTGAGTTCCATGCAGTGTATTGTGTGAAGGGTCTTTCTGATGAGATGTTGAAAACTGAGGTATCTGCACGGATATTAAAGATGCTGAGGAAATTTTTGAATTGACAACTGTCTGACCTCGTCCTCGGCTAAGATTTTCTCACCATTGTTATGTCAAGTGAATAGATAGCTGTCACTTTCTGTTCCTGAGATGGCATGAGTGTGTGTGCGCTCTCTCTAGTGTGTGAGTGTGTGTGTATGCACATGCGCACACACACACAAACGTGTATGTATAATATATTTTTGTAAAGTGCTTTGGTATACAAGCCACTATATAAATATAAAAGAATATTCTGAAAGAATAGGATTTATTCCACCAGCTGGAAAAAAACATAATCACCATGGAAACCATAACTCTGTTAATCCCTTCAGTGGTAGAGGCTGAAATGTACATTTTGCTTTGGTGCCTGCCAGTACCTCTCATATCCTACTGATCCATCAGGGAGCTTCAGGACTTGGAGAGAAGGCAGTAAAGATAACAGGGCATTCAGGCCTATGTGAGGATTTAAATAAAGGGAGTGGAGAGGTAGCCAAAGTCTGAGAGAATCAAGCTTGAGGAGGAGTGCAACGAGGTGGCAGGCAGAGCTGTCTGGGATGGCAGGCCTCAGGTGGAAGGTATTTCAGGGGTGGGAACTGCCAAAGAACATTGGCTGTGGGGAGTAGTGGCTGGAGCTATTAGCAAGCTTGAGACTTTTGGGAAAAGGCAGTAGAGGGAGTGGGAAAGAAGAGGGACTGGAGTGGGGACGATAAGGGGAAGCGGGCACTGTCAGAATGGTTCAGGTCTATGAAGGAATGACAGTACTAGGTGCAAACAGGAGTTGGATCCATGGATCTGTCAATCATTAGCAAATGCATATTAGAACACAGTATGTGAGCCTTTATGAACATGTTGATGGACTTGTGACCCCATAATTCAGTTGCTTGATATTTCTTACAGTGAAGAAAACGAATTGTGTAGTCACAAAAGAAAAAAAAATCATGAGCCTAGTGAAAGCCTGCAGCTACTTAATAAATACTGTTCAGTGACTTTGTGATGCAAGTTTTCCTTATCTAACTGTTTTGTCCTGGCCTGACCAAATCTGTTATCACTGATTACAAGTGTAACTTTTTAGTAGAATATTTATAATCTTAACAAGCAAGAAATATTTTGTGTGTAAATATATAAGGTAGAAAACCAAGAAAAAGGCTTTGTTTTGGTTTCCAAGATGAGTCAATGTCATTTCTGCCCTTGGTTTATAAAACATGCTGCTGACTCTTTAATCATAAACTTTTTATTTTGAAATAATTATTTTAAACATCATTTTTATCCAAAGCACTGGCCTACCTTGTCAGTCGTGAAATAGGCAGAGCAACTGTAGAATAAATTTACAAATCTTAAAATTTTATAATGAATTTGTAAATCAGATGTATAAATCCTGAAGAAAATACTTTGATTTACAGTTGCTTACCTCCCACTTGGGATATGTTATTTGAATGATTTCTAAATCAGGACTCTGAAGCACTGTCATTTTCACTGTGTATAGGGAGAATGCAGAAAACCAAAATAAAACACTTTAAAGCCATAAAAGCGGTACTCTGCCCACTTTTATGACTCTGATTTGGCCCAGTATTGATTTAGAACTTAACCGTATCACCCCTTTTAACGTTTAAGAAATAACACTGTTGTTAAAGGCATCTTGTCCTAACCACCTTTTATTCTTTTTTATTCTCATTTCATGATTAGGCTCTCAGTTCTGTAAGGTGCTGAACATCTAACATCAGCGGGAGTTGAGGGAACTCAAGCATTTTGTAGGATCAAATGCCACATAAGGAAGTATGGGGTGTTGGTTCAAACATAGGACTCTGAGGCTTGAGACATGGGTTAGTTTAAATAATGTCCATGAAATGGTTTGAAATCCTTGGATGGAAGGAGTTAGATGAATGCAGAGTTTTTTTTTTTAATAAATCTTGATTGATTTGGGGGGACTTGAATATTCACACAGCATAAAATGGAATTAAGAGCAAGCCTCATGAAAAGAATTAATTAGACGTTCACTTCCTGCTTTCAAATCTGCTGCTGTAATGTGGAAGTGAATGAGATGTAGAAGCTATGCTGTTTAAAATGACTTTCGGTGTTCAGCACTTTGCAGGACTGAGATTCTAATCAAGTAATGAGGAGAACAGAAAAGAATAAAAGATATCACTATGAAATGAAACCAAGGTAAATATAAATAAAGCTAGAAACTTAAAGCTATAAAAGAAACAAGTACAAGCTGCGGGAAGAGGAGGATGAACCCAGCCTCTCATAAAATACAACAAAGAAGTGATTGGAAATGATGAGAAAATCAAACTTCATAATCCTGGCAGGAAGAGCATTCAAATATCCCTTAAAACTGCCTCCTGCCATTGCTTATCATCTCTGTCAATTAAATATAGACACAGGCATTGCTCGAGCACTGTTGACCTGAATAGAAACCTCTGTTTGTGCCCTTAGTTTTTAAGTCGTTTGGAAATATTGTTGCATGTTTTGTTGAAGTGATGGGTGAAGTCCAAGTCAGACATTCAGTCAAGTGTAAAAGCTCCAGTTCATCCCCCAAGGAGGAGCTGGACAAATAGCAAAACCAACATACATAATTCAGGCCAAGTTGCCATAAAAAATCTCCTCTTACTAAGGAGCGTAGAGACACAGAATCACTCTACGTCTTCCTCCTTCCCCCCTCTGCCTCCCCCCCTCAGTGAGGAGTGGTGGAGTGATCTTCAGGTCATTTCACATATAGGAAGAGAGACCCATATGTGAAGGAAAACTAACGACCTTGGTCCCTTTACAATATCTGCCTAATGTTTAATGTTAATCGTTTTGTATTAATGGTTCTTCAGCCTCCAGGAGCATGACTTTATCTAGATTTCCTTCTTTCTTTATATGGGCCTTAGTTCAGCAAAGCACAAAACTACATCCCCGCTGAAGTCACACTGATTTCAAGTGCTTTTGCTTCATAGGAATGGATTTAGGCAAGTGTTGGACCCTTTTACTGAACTGAGATAAGCATGACCCAAATCCTAGATCTCCAAATTTTGGGTTGATGGTAGAGGGGAGTGAAGAGGCAAATCTCAGTGAATAAATATTTGGATGTGAATACTCAGACTTTGGCTTGAAATCTAGATCATTTCACCTTTTTTCTTTTTGTTTTGGCCTATCTCTAATTGCACGATTACAGTTTGTAGATTACTCTACAGTTCACAGATTTGATCACTTAAATTTCTAAGAACAGACAATAAAAAATAAAGCAACTGTCTAGGGAATTAAAAGCTCTTAGTAAACCTGGCTAAGTTTTGGGTTGCATAGCATGTCCATAGCATATCTAAACCATGCTGTAGTCTCATATGAATTTGAGGATTTTAAGATAAATTAATTTTTTGCAGTATACATAAGTAATCACTTTTAAGTATACTGATTTTCCTCTGTAGGTAACTAAGTTCTCTCTAAAAGTGTGTTTATCCCTGTTTTTACAGAGGGCACGGAGCATTAGAGTAATGTCTTGCTCAAGGCTCTTACTGTCAGTGACCAGGTTGGAGGTAGAACTGAGAACTCCTGACTCCCCTGCCCCTGGCTCAGTCCAGTACAGCTGCTCCTCTGTAAGTACATATCTGTTCTTCTTTCTGTGGTTTATCTGTGCTGCAGTGCAGTATGTTTTTTGTTGGCTAAAATAATTTCTGACTTTTATTGATAAGTTTATTTGCTATCACATTTATTAATCAGTATGCAGTGTTTGGAGCTCCATTGGACTGTGGCAGAGTTAAGGCAGTCATCCTTAAGCTGTAGAAGGTCCAACATGTTTAGCAGTCTTTAGTACTTTTATGACTGTATATAGGACACTGCTTCTCAACTTCTTAATCCTCCCTCACCACCCTAGTCATGCATTTCTTCTATTTCCTCTGCTACTTGCTTACTAGATGGGGGAAGAATCAATCCAACATTTCAACCATCAACACTAAAAAGTAACCGGAAAACTGCAATAGTATCAAAGGTAGATGAGATTGTTGAAGTGACTGGGGAGCTTGTTTATCTCAATCAAAATCAGATATCTTTAAAATGAAATGATAGAAAAGTGCCTGATAATTATATCTCTTATTATTAAACAGGAACAGTGTTGATTTTAAAACAAGAACAAACATTTCAAAACTAACTTTATACCGTGGCAGTACACTCTATATAGAGTTAACTCAGACTAATTAAAAAGAACAAAGTATTTGCATAATTGTATGTTGGCGATGTTTTCTGCTCAGCCTGCTGAAATCTCCTGGAACACAAAAAAGCAAAGCTCAGTGAACCTGCTATTCCCAATCTAACCTACTTCATCTACAATAAATCACATTAATACTAGTGATAAGCACTAGAAATATTGTTTGATGTGCGTTCATATTAATTATGCTTGTAGCAGTCTTTCCTTTTTCAGACTAGGTAATTCATCCAAATATTTGCACTTGCAACTGTTTCTGATGGGGTCTTCTGAATTCACTTCAGATGTCATCACAATAGAATGCAATTTTGTAAAGAATGTAAATGTAAGTTCCATTAACCTCAAATTGGAATTTGAGGGGTGTGTCTTTGTGTGAGGAGGGGGGCGTACAGTCTAACACCAACTGCAGTAATACAGAGAAAATGGATATGGGACCTGGGGTAACCTAACTGGCCAACACTAGAATTTGGATAGCTGACATATTAATTAATATATGAGTATGCACAGATTCTTGCGGTAGGTTGCATTTTATTTCTGCAGGTGTCTAAAAATGGATGAATTTTGAAATGTCTTTTTCTGCAAATGATCTTCAGTATTGTGTAGTAACTTTGTTTGTTTTTATATTCATATAGGTGTGGCCTCTTGAAAATACCACTGGGAGCATAGTGAGCAATTATAGAGCAAAATCATCCTCCCCTTACGTGGTGTGTTCCACGTGCGGGGCAGGGGGAGAGAAGGCCCAGATTGTCATGCATCTGGGGGCAGCATAATCTTTCTCTCAGCACTGGGAAGCACAGGTGAAGGACAGGGCTGATAGTTCTGCCAACAGCTCTAGCTACACCAGAGATGGTTTGTCTCAAATACTGCATGCTCCTAATGTGCCACTGTGGAGGGAGGGTCAGAATCATGTCCCTTCTCTTGTGCGGTGGAACCACTGCCTTGGGGTCCTCTGCAGATGTGGGCCTCACAGTTTGATTTGCCTCAAAGCAGACAAGCATACACTGTGAAGTGTGCAGCACATGTGAACCTCTATGCTATACTTACTAGAAGAAGGATAGTTTATATGGCTCCTACAGTGCTGTGTTCCATAGTCTGGCAACTCTATTGTTCACAGTTCCTTTTACAGACCGCTTCTGTTCAGTAGGCAAAGTAAAGGTGATTCTTTTTCTCAAAGGGTGCACCTACTCTGCAGCTGGGAGCATGCTTCCTGACTCAGGTAGACAGACTAAAATAGCAGTGTACTTGGGAGTGGTACAGTGGCTCAGGCTAGCTGCCCGAGTATGTACCCAGGGTCCAGGTAAGTTTGTACTTTGGTGACAGCCAAAGACAACATCCATGCTAGCTCTGACCACACTGCTATTTTTAGTGTGTCAGCTTGAGCAGAGCCAGTGTATGTCTGTCTACTTGAGCTGGGAAGCAGACTTGCAACTGCAGCGTAGATAATACCCAATATGCAGGGTAGACAATACTCAATATTAACCTTTATTTAATCTACTGTATATACTGTAAAATATTCTGGATATTCAGAGAGTTAACATTGTTGGAGAAACGTTGGACAAATCCTCAGCTGCACCAAGCTCTGAGCCATGTTTCTTCTCCCCCATTGCTGGGGATGCTAAGCACCAAAATGGCCCTGATGTAACTCAAGTAGCCTAAGTTACACAGGCTGAAAGGCTGCTTCAGCTAGCTGAAGTGATCTGATCTCAAGCCATGCCCTTTCCTGGACCTGAAACACCCACTATATTGTAAGAGTAGTGTCTAGAGTGAAAGACATAGAACCTGCTATGTTACCATAATGCCATTAGGGTAAGGGAATCTCTGGTTACCCCTTTGAGGGAGGATTTCAGCCACTTTACTCTGCCTCAGCACAAGGTGAAGATTTGGCCTCACTGAATTTTGAAATTTTTGGACTTTGAGTTTGATTTCTTTGCCTTAATATTAAATTTCCAATAGCTTTGCATTATATTAGGATTTGGATTTGCAATTAAAGATTTCATTGGTCTCGCACAATAGTAACCTAATATCAGACTGTAGAGCAAATAATTTGTTGGAAGTATGATTTATTTCTATTTTACTTCAGTATCTGAATTTTACTATCAACAAGACAGAGCTCTGTGTTGAGACTGTGGGACTTAAAAGAGTATTAACATTCTGCAAATAGTACCTGTGTGAGAACTGTGCAAATTGGCAATACATTTAATGAAAGCAGCAAAGAATCCTGTGGCATCTGATAGACTAACAGACATTTTGGAGCATGAGCTTTCGTGGGTGAATACCCAGATGCATCTGACGAAGTGGGTATTCACCCACGAAAGCTCATGCTCCAAAACATCTGTTAGTCTATAAGGTGCCACAGGACTCTTTGCTGCTTTTACAGATCCAGACTAACATGGCTACCCCTCTAATACTTGATTTAATGAAAGGAAAGTCATCTTAAGCTCAGGCAGGAAGGGATGGCTGAATTGTATAGAAACAGTCGAGTTTTCAGTTTATGGATCATAGTATCTTAGGGAGTATGCTTATTGATGTTCGGCGTGGATGATGTTTTTATGAATCCAGGAAGATGCTAGAGGAGTTGTTGCTTTCTTTTTTCTCTCCTCCTTGAATGATGCTTCTGTATTCTTTCAAATCTGCACAAACATTAACATAGTTAAATACTCACATGGCATCAGTACTTTAAATGTGGTGACTGTATGATCAATTTGAATGTTTAAAGCATTAATTTCTTGAGATACAATTGGCTGGATGAAGGAATTGATTCAAGGATAAGGAGAGCCAGTCAGCTCTGGTTCGCTGATTGAAAGTCAGTCCAGGTTAGCAGTATATATGGTTAAGTGAATCACTTTGGCTTTAGCGTGATGTTCTTCTACCACCTTTAAGCAATCTCACCGTATGCTCATAAAACTAGCAATGAAGTTAATAAAACAGAACAACCCCACCCCTACCCCCCAAGCAAAAGCAGTTGGGGGTGTGAATAACCCAAGTGGAGCCGACTCTTATAATTATTATTCATATTTCCAGTACAAACAAGGTTTATTCACTCTCCTGTATTTACCAATTTTACTATCAGACAAAAATATGAAGGCCCTGAAAAGACTTTCATATTAATGACAATATCAGATGCCATATTTACAAGATGAACCTCTTTTAAAGGAAGCTTCATTACTTCATCTTAAGTCTCCTCTTGCTTGGATACAGTAATCTAGAAAGAATGTGTGAAACACTGTCTCAGTGTGTACATAAGTATTGGATTTTTTTCTGGTCAAGTCTCGTTATTGAGGAACTCATTTCTTAATATTAATAAACACCATTTGAGTCTCTGGAAACAAATATATTGTCAATATGACTGTAATTAGGCAAACAAATGATTTCACAATTTACTTCCATAAAACTCAAATTGTTCATACAAAGATACATATTGGCCTATTTAAATGTATTATTGAGCATAACATTTATTCAAGAGAATCCAAGCAGCTAAAGATTGCATTTTTTTATTAATGCCTTTTTATGAAACTCAGTTGAATGACATTCCTTGATGTTAAGAGTCTTTGAAAGTCTTAAGTGCATAGAGTTGACATGAGAGGCCTGAGATTTTGGGTAATGAGTTTGGCTTTTATTCATTTGCCATCTGATAATGACGCCTACTAGTTTGCAGAGCCATCATGAAAGATCAGAAACTTTTTCTTTACAAACCCATTCTTCATGGATTTATTCAAGGGTTGTCAACCCAGATACAAAAGTTGGCTTAAAATAGTTAAGAAGTTTTGTTTAAATGTAGAGGATTTAAAAAGTGTTAATATGTAAATGATTATATAAACATAGTAATCACTAAAAAAGTACATTATAACAGATGCATAAGAGCAGCTTGCCACGCATATATTATGCTCACAGAACTACTGAACACCTTATTTCTATATTTTCATCTGATCATGTGGCTGCCACTGTTGCTGTTTGAAGTTGAAAATTCCCAGTGTCAGAGGCAACCTTTTTATTTTTATCTTGATTACAATAAACATATAAATCTCTACAGAACCGAGGGTGGGGGATAGATTGCTCAAAATAAGAGTGATCTTACATTTCATCTCTTGATTCAAGCTGAACTGAACTAAATTGGAAATTATGAGATCACATCAATCAAGTCAAGGTGGGGGGAGAGAGAGATGTCACTTACTTTAGTCGCAAGGTTCCCTATGTTCCGCATAAAATTTGGCATCTCTTCACTTTTATTGTTAAAAATTATTTCCATCCAAAATAAAGAATGAGGACACTGAAGTCATAGAAGTAGTTATACTATAGAAAATAATCCCACAGAATTTTGAGGTTTCTACTATGAAGAATTTTGTTTCTGTCCCTCATTCTGGTGTCTGGCGCAGATTGTGTCCCATGTTGAGGCACTGGTAAGATAAGAGGTATGATCTGGTGGAGACTTGTGTACCTAAAGCAGTTTTCACAATAAAGTGTGTATGGATAACTGTTCTTTTCTCCAGTTTCTTGAATCTAATGAAGAGAAGGAACTTTTGCCAGTATTAATCTCAGTTAGAGGATCACCAAAAGTTTAAATGTACTTGTAAAAATAATGTACATTTAGAATCCTTGTTTAATGAATAGGTTGTCTGTCTGTTACATTTTTCTATCTTGCTCTGAAATGTGTAGGTTTTGACCATTTGAAGACCCGGCCAAAGAGCCTGAAAACATGTCTCTGGTGCATAACTTGTAACTCTGGGCTGCTGCCATCTTGAAGGGCTTCTCCAGAAAGGCAAGAGGGACATTGTGGACAATAAGGAAAAATTCAGGCCTGAAGCACCTCTTCTGTGGGGTGTGTGGAGAGGTTCAGAAGTTTACTCCTCCTCTTCCAATGGTGCATAGCCCCTCTCCACTACTGTCACAGGGTGGGGGAAGAATAGGAGGAAATTCCCTCCCAAAAATCCTGTTGGTAGGTTGGAGCTACTGTTGTGAGGAGGGAGGGATTAAAAAAAGCTGTTGTCCCACCCCCCTCACCCCAAAGAGAATTGCCTCATCCTCACCACAAAAATCCCATTACTGTCCTCCTCCAACTTTAATCAAATGCTATTGATAGTAATAACTGCAATACCTTTAGTCCCATTCTTGTTTGTTATGCACAGATGGGAGCAGTTGCTCTCACATAAGAGTGGATGTGTGAGAGAGAGATCATGTGACTCTCAGAACAGTCCATGAGTATGGCCATGTCACCACAGAAATGCATGTGAGCAGCAAGTACAAACTCATTAAATCCTCAGGAAGTAGTGAATGAAACTGCTAGAATTTATAACACTGCAAAATTACAAACTTGATCCAAAAACAGATTTTACTTGCAGGTTTCTAAGATGCATGGGTAACATAACTAAGGGGAATATAATACAAGACACCATTTTTTCAAGTTCATGATGTCCATTGTATCGTTTTCAGGAAAGTCCTGTAACATCAGCTTTATTCTGTGGTGAAAGTCAACAAAACACTGGAGAAGTATGGGAAGATCTATTGGTGTGCTGCTGGTATCTGACCAAAAAGTTTTCCTTAATCGAATGCTGTCAAACATTTCAAGAGTCCCTCTTGCTGGCATTTATTCAGAAAATGTTTTAGGTCACCATAGCTGGGAATGTTGTTGGCATCCATTGAGTAAGTGTGAATATGGAGTGTCAAATTACTGACATTTTTATAGGACAATATAAAGCCTTTTCATCTAGAAGATACTTCAGCTATGATAGATGTCATGAGTTCCGATACAGAGTGATGAGCGGTATGTAATGTCAGTTTAAAGATGCAAAGCTACAGCACAATAGAAAGGAATCCTCTGAACATGAATCCTTGTGGCACCATAACAGTTGGCATTTGAAAACCCTGACTCTTCTGACTGCAAAATAACTGAAGAAAAGGCCAACCATGGAGTTAAATTATTATCAGATGTTTTTTGAAAGCAAATGCTTCCAAGAGTGTTTCAACCCATAAGTTTTAAATGCATTTTCCTCCTTACTGAGGAATTTTATTTATGATTTGGATCAGGGCCAGCTCAGTAAAACTGAATACCAAACAACCCAGCATGCTTTAAATCCAGTGTCTGTAGTTCACTGGAGCTTTCTCAACATATTTCCTATATCATGCTTTGTATCCGTGAAGACTGGCAACTGGATCTTTTAGTTTCATATGACCTTGTTTTGGGCCCAATTCTGCTCCCATCTAGTTTTAATACTTTAGTGGGAACAAGATCGAACACTTTAACTAAACTAGTGTTCCACTTTAATGTTAATTTCTTCATTGTGTAGTTTTCTCCACTTTTCATTTAATTCTTCATCAGCTCTGAGGGTATGTCTACACTGTGAAGTTTGACAAAACTTTTGTCTTTCATGGGTAGTTAAAAAAGCTCCTCTGCGAAAGAAAAAAGTTTTACCAACGCAAGTGGCAGCGTGAATGCAGCCT
Source organism: Gopherus evgoodei (assembly GCF_007399415.2). NCBI lineage: Eukaryota > Metazoa > Chordata > Testudines > Testudinidae > Gopherus > Gopherus evgoodei. Next base: position 97,630,116 of record NC_044325.1, read on the forward strand.
TGTCGGCAGGAGCGCTCTCCTGCCAACAAAGCTAATGCCGCTTGTGGGGCTGGAAGTATTTTGTGGCAAAAGTGCTGACAAAGTGCCAACAAAGAGTGTTCACACTCGCTGACTTTTAGCGAGAGGGCTGTAATTGAGCTCGTTGTAGGCAGGGGTGGCTCCAGGCACCAGCACACCAAGCGTGTGCCTGGGGCGGCAAGCCACAGGGGGTGCTCTGCTGCTCACCATGAGGGCGGCAGGCAGGTTGCCTTTGGCGGCATGCCTGAGGAGGGTCCGTTGGTCCTGTGACTTCGGCGGACCTCCCGCAGGCATGCTCCCGAATCCGCGGGACCGGGGACCTCTCACAGGCAAGCCACAGAAGGCGGCCTGCCTGCCATGCTTGGGGCCGCAAAATACCTAGAGCTCACCCTGGTTGTAGGTCTAAAAGCAGGTGAACTAGGAAAACTGTGTATTTGAATGAGCTTGCTTATTGGGATAGGTTCTTCTCTGTTCTCCAAGGAATCTTAATTTAGGTGGGGTTTTTTTGAATATTTTTTTTTAAGAAGCAGAGGGGTGTTAAAGGACTTTGAAATTTCTCTTGACATTGTCATATGCCAAATGTCTCTCTTTGGTTTACAGTTAGGCATGGCAGAATTAGATTTTTATTGTTTTATAATTTTGACGGCTAATATCAATGTTGATTTTTTAAAATTATCAATTTTAAAATTTGTTGGGCAAAATTACGGTTTTGAAGCTTTTTTAATCATTAAATTTTCACAGTTGTGGGACATTGTGGGATCAGACAGTGAGGGGGAAAGACCATCATTAATGATAATAGACACTGAGATTCAAAAAGTTCAAGCTTTATAACCATTATTAATAAAATTGTCAACATCACATGTCAGATTTACAAAGTAAATATCCCTAAATTAAACTAAATGGTCAAGCAACATTTTTATTATTTTGCCAACTGAAATAAATTTTGATTGATGGAAATATTTTTGTCAGTTTGTGTGTGTATGGTGGAATTGATGTTTATTGACATTTACTGACAAAAATCTGATCATCCCAAACTTAGTTTGTTAAAAGAACTAAAAAGTTAGAAGTTTTCCAAGGTTTAATTAAATGATTTAAAAAACTAAATTATAAGAATTATACAGTAAAATGTTTTAAACAACTAATAGTTCTTAATTTAATAAGTGATAAAACATGAGTGTAATGTTGTTAGTGACAAAGGGCCTTACTGGCTTTAATAGCCCATGTGATTGTGAACCAGAGGGCTGCAGTCCACACATCCAGTCTGAGTGTTTTGGACTGCATGGTTCCACCAATAGTGAAGTGTAGGAAACTAGGCCAGTCACGTGAGGTGTGTATTCAAGAGGAACTGAAAGGAGTCTAAAGCACAGCTCACCTTGCAACCATGACAGTAGCACCAAGAATTAATTTCCATACTGTCAGAAGATGGCAGAGAATTTTCTTGTACTATAAGAAGTTATCCTAAATCGTGGTGAGCATTGGTCTCTAACTTCAAAATATAGAAGCACAATTTAATAGAGGTTATTGAGCATCACCTTACCTCCCATTCATGGCCTTCCAGACCATTGCCCCTCTTAGTCACAGTTGTGTAGGCCACATCCTCTCCCCAGACCAATTGTAAAACATTCCTGGGGCAACTACAACATTGTCTATGTGAAAAACTACTATTAGGAAAATATTTAGGGGAAGACTTACAAAAGTACCTAATAATCTTAAGAACACAAATGCATGCTGTGAATGTGAAGGTGGTCCAGAACTTGGGAGGAAGTGATCATGATCTGATAGAATTGAAGATCCTAGGGAAAGGAGGACATGAGAACAGCAAAACATGGACACTGGATTCTAAAAGTCAGATTCCAACCAACTCAGAGAAATAGTAGGCAAGGTCCCATGGAGAGACCAATTAGGAAGAAAAGGAGTTGAAGGGGGATGGCAGTTGTAAAATGTAGTACTAGAGGCTCAACATCAAGCTATTCTGATGCAGAGGAACAATAAGAAGAGCCAAAGGAAACCAACATGGCCATACAAGGATCTTTTTAGCTATCTAAAAACTAAAAGGGATACAGATAGAAAATGGAAGGATGACCATGTTGTTTGGGAAGTATATATGGGAATAGCACAGTGTTTAGAGACAAAATCAGGAAAGCCAAGACAAGGAATGAGTTACAACTGGCAAGAAATGTTAGAGACAACAAGAAGGGATCTAGAAATATATCTGACAAAAAAGGATCAGGGATGGTGTGAGTCTGTTGCTCAGTGGAGAAAGTGAGCTGGTAATGGAAAATAAGGAGTAGCTGTTCAGTGCCTACTTTGCTTCTGTCTTCACACAAAAAATATCATATGACTGGATGGCTGGCAAGGTTAAGATAAAGAGGAGAAGGGATGCAGATCAGGATAAGTAAAGAACATGTCACTTCAGGGCGCCAAAGGAATTAGCTGAAGAAATCTCTGAGACACAGGTGATATTTGCAAATTCATGAATGACAGGAAACATCCTGAAAGACTGGAGAAGGGCTAACCTAGTGCCCATTTTAAAAAAGGGGAAGGAGAATGACAAGTCAGCCTGAGCTAGATACTTGGGAAGCTACTAGAGCAATATATAAAATATTCAATTTGCAAATACTTGGAGGAGGAAGGGATGATCACAAGCAGCTAACATAGATTTACAAAAAACAAATCATGCCCATCCAGCTTGATTTCCTTCTTTGACAAGGTAACTGGTTTGGTGGATGGGGGAATGCAGTGGACATAATATACCTGGACTTTAACAAGGCTTTTGCCATAGTCTGACCTGTCTTTCTCATAAGTAAGCTGGAGAAATGTGGGCTTGGCAGAACTACCATTAAGTGGATACAAAATTGGTTGAACAACCACGAAGAGTAACTATTACTGGAATGATGTCAGAGTGGAAGGAGATCTCAGAAGAGTTTCTGTGGAATCCCACTTGGGTCCGGTGATATTTAACATCTTTATTAATGACCTGGATGTTGGAACTGAGAGCATACTGATCAGATTCACAGATGACACAAAGCTGGGAATGGGAAGGTTGGACTTCAGAGGATAAAACTAAAATTCAAGGGGTTCTTCGTAACTGGAAAACTCTGCTATAGACAACAAAATGAAATTCAACAAAGACAAATGTAAGGTGCTACACATAGGGAAGAAAATCAAATGCACAAATACAGAATGGGGGATCGCTGGCTTGGCAGCAGCACCGCTGAGAAAGATCTGGGAGTTGTGGTGGATCACAACCTCAACATGCTGTTGCAAAACAATGTGATTGTGTTGCAAAACAAGCAAATGCAATTTTGGGTTGCATCAACAGAGGCATAGCATGCCAGTCATGGGAGGTGATAGTACCACTCAGCACTGGTTAGGCCTCTATAGGAGTACTGTGTCCAGTTTTGGTCATTGCTGTGTAGAAAGTATGTGGAGAAACTGGAAAGAATTGAGAAGCAAGTGACCAAGATGATCAAAGGGATGGATGCAAGCCATATGAACATAGGCTGAAAGAAATAGGAATTTTTAGCTTGGAAAAGAGGAGATTGGGGAGAGGACACATGATAGTGTCTTCGAACACTTGAAAGGCTGCCATAAAAATATGGAGAAAAAACTTCTCTCTTGCTACAGAGGTCTGGACAAGAGGTGGTGAGATCAAACTACAGCATAGCAGATTTAGATTAAATCTCAGGAAAAACTTACTAACTGTAAGAACAGTAGGCCAATGGAAGTCACAGAATCTCCTTCACTGGAGGTTTTCAAAAAGAAGCTGGATAGCCATCTGTCTTGGATAGTTTAGACAAAGCAAATCCGGGTGTCAGAAACAGATAGTTAAGGGTTAATGCCTCTTTTTCCTGTAAAGGGTTAAGAAGTTCACCTAGCCTAGCTGACACCTGACCAGAGGAACCAATGAGGGAACAAGATGTTTCAAAAGGAAGGAGGGAAGTTTCCTTTGTTTAGAGTTTCAGTTTCAGCCAGAGTGGAAAAGATCAAGGAACCAGCCTCTTATCAGAGTAGTAAGTTTTAGAAAGGAATAAATAGGTTTGTTTATTTTCTTTGTAACTTGCCTTGGTACCATTAAGGGAATGATCAAATTTGGGTATTCTTGTGTGTATTACGATTTTTGCCCAGGGGAACATCCTCTGTGGTTTTGAATCTGTTGTCTGTGAGAGTAGCTGGTATACTAATCTCTCCCAGAGGGTTTTCTTTTACCTTTCTTTTCTTTAATTAAAAGCCTTCTTTTTATATACCTGATTGATTTTTTTTCCTTATTTTTAGATCCAAGGGGGTTGGATCTGAATCCACCAGGAGTTGGTGGGAGAAAGGAGGGGGATGGTTAATTTCTCCTTGTTTTAAGATCCAAGGGGTTTGGATCTGTGTTCACCAGGAAATTGGTGAAGTCTCTCAAGACTACCCAGGGAAGAAAAGTAGTGCTTGTGAGTGGTGGCAGCAAAACCAGATCTATGCTGGTAATTGAGTTTAGAGCTTCTCATGCAGGTCCCCCACATCTGTACCCTAAAGCTCAGAGTGGGAAATGAACCCTGACACCCTGCGTCTTGACAGGAGGGTAGACTAGATGAACCTTGCGGTCCCTTTCAACCCTATGATTCTGACACCAATCGTACTGAAAGTACCAATGAATGAATTGCTTGTAGTCCTATTTTTGAGAATATTATGTGGAGAGGACATTTTCCTTGCAGACAATGTAGTTACAATTAATTATAAAGAAAACAAAATTGAATTCTGATCCCACTTAAACCAACTTCTTTGAGTAGGTACTGCCATTTTAAGTGAAAAGATCAAAATAACATTTAAAATATTGTTAATCCTGTTTTCACTCATTTTTTTCCTGTTCTAAGATGTTAGATTGTACTGGTTAATGGGCAACATTCAAAAGAGTTACTTAATCTACCTGTACCTCAGTACCTCATCTGTAAATTTGGGATAATACTTTGTGTGCCTTGTCTACTTAGAAAGTAAATTATTTGAGGAGGGGGCTGCTTCTCACTATGTGTCCATACAATCTGGTTGGAACGCTTGAAATGATGCCATGAAACAAATAATAACATTTCTGGGATTCTGTACTGTTTAGGGAAGGTCTAAGATTCTTTTGCAAAGGTTCTCTGAAGTTATTGGATTCTGTTACTTAATAGGTTACCCTACTCCTTTCCAGTAAATGCATATTGAAGAAGCATTGACCAAGTCCCTGCTTTCCCAACCACAAACTTTTTTCTCTGAAACAACCACCTTTTGAACAGCAACTGTCTCCAGTATTTCTACCATTCCTTCTCTCCTCCCACCTAGACGTCTCTACTCATACTTTTGGCTGTACTAACTCTCTCTAGCAGTCACTTCTCAGTAGGGTTGCCAATCCTCCAGGATTGTCCTGGAGTTTCCAGGAATTAAAGATTCATCTTTAGTTAAAGATAGTCATGTGATGAAACCGCCAAGAATATGTCTAACCAAAATTGGTAACCCTACTTCTGGGAGTTAGATTTGGATCAATCACCTTCCTTCTGGTCCATCTGTCCTTTCTAGTTGGTGCTATCTCTTATCCTTTAAACTTGTCCATATCCTGGGTACCACCTTATATCAAGAAAGGAGAACAGAATTCAAAGTAATCAAGTAGTTAGCACCTCAAAGCAGGCTACTAATCTTTACCAGTGTATATATCTTCCCTTGCCTCCCAAACAGAGTTTTATCAGTAAATACTGGTTTACACTACAAAGCAGAATCGTTTATGCTACCAACCTTATTTAAAAAACCACAAATAATACCTTTCTGTTCCAGTATTATCTTTATGCATTGCTTTGCTTTGACAGATGCAAACTCAGCTTAACAAAATAACGGGGGGTGGGGGAAGCATGCAAAGATATTTCTTAGAAATATCTAGGAATAAACACAATGCTTACCAAAGAAAATAAGCACATTTTTCACACTTACCTTTTCAGTTGAAATATGGCTTAGTGAAACAAGACACAAATCTCTCTAGAGCCTGCAAGACAGGGGAGAAAGAGACAGGCTCACAAAGATGAAGGAAGAAGTGGTATAGGGAAACCTGATTTCTGATAAATGCTAAGACCTGCAGCCAACACTTAATGCCTGTCCTCATGAAACTTGAGCCCAAATGGTGAAAGCAACTCAGATAGTTGTTTTGACTACCAGGCTTCAGGTGGGAAGGCCAAGACTGATACAGAGGTAGCAGTGAAAGACACAATGAGGATGACTGGATGTGGAAGCTGCGGCATGTACATGATCCTGGAGGGGGTGCCTGAAAAGAGCTTTGTCTGCATGAAGTGCCGCCTGATAGAGCTGATGGAAGAGAAGATCCGAGGACTGGAGATGCAAGTGCAAACTCTGGTTGAGTTTAGACAGGGGTTTGAGCATATGGAGCACAGACATGAGGGGGCTGAAGGGATAAGCTCAGATGTGCAGATGGAAGCAGAACCAAAGAATTCAGAAGAGAGACTGCTTGGTGAGGAAAGTGGACGGTGGAAGCATGTGACTAATAGAACCAGGCAGAGGAAAAGACGGGCCAGTGAAGGACAAATAGAACTCAGGAACAGGTTTGCAGAGTTGGAAAATGAAGAAGGGGCACAGCAGGTGGCCGCTGAAGGAGAGAGGGCAAGGAAAAAGAGAAGAGCTGATAGTCCTGCAAGAGGAGGGGAGGAGTCAATGGAGACAACACCACATGTGAGCCCCAGGAGGATTGCAAGGAGGAATAGTAATCGAGAGGACTTGCACCCAGTGGGTGCAGGAGATAGATTGGAGGAGCGCACTGTCACCAGGAAAAGGCAGGTCTACGTGATTGGAGACTCCTTACTGAGAAGAGTAGACAGGCCTGTGACTAGAGCTGATCGGGAGAACAGAAGGGTGTGTTGTATGCCGAGTGCTAAGATACAGGATGTGGACTTGAGGCTGAAAAGAATATTAGCGGGAGTGGGGAAGAATCCGTTGATTGTCCTTCATGTGGGAACGAATGATACGGCTAGATACTCTCTGGAATGTATCAAGGGAGACTATGCCAGACTGGGGAAGACGCTTAAGGAAATCGAGGCTCAGGTGATCTTCATTGGGATTCTGCCGGTTCCTAGAGAAGGGCGACAAAGGTGTGACAAGATTATGGCGATCAACAGATGGCTCAGGCAGTGGTGCTATAAGGAGGGCTTTGGGATGTACGGCCATTGGGAAGCATTTACGGACAGAAGACTGTTCTCTCGGGATGGACTTCACCTGAGCAAGGAGGGAAATAGACTTCTAGGATGGAGGCTCGCTGACCTGATTAAGAGAGCTTTAAACTAGAAATTTGGAGGAGATGGTTAGGAGATGTTCGGGAGATCTCCAGGCCGGAATTTAACCTTGAGAGGGAAGTAAACAACGTAAGAGGGGATACAGCCGTGGACAGAAAAATTGGCATAAGGAGGAAGGGTAGTGTAGATAACAGACTAACAGGTGATGTTGGTGGTAGAATGTCTGTGCCTAACAGGGTACAGAATGTGAGTGAAGCCAAATGGCAAAAATTAAGATGTCTGTACACTAATGCGAGGAGCTTAGGGAACAAAATGGAGGAATTAGAGCTACTGGTGCAGGAAGTGAAACCGGATATTATAGGGATAACAGAAACGTGGTGGAATAGTAGTCATGACTGGAGTACGGGTATTGAAGGCTATGTGCTGTTTAGGAAAGATAGAAATAAAGGCAAAGGTGGTGGAGTAGCATTGTACGTCAATGAGGAAGTTAACTGTAAAGAAATAAGAAGTGATGGAATGGACAAGACAGAGTCTGTCTGGGCAAAAATCACACTGGGAAAGAAAGCTGCTAGAGCCTCTCCTGAGATAGTGCTTGGGGTGTGCTACAGACCGCCGGAATCTGATCTGGAAATGGATAGAGACCTCTTCAATGTTTTTAATGAAGTAAACACTAATGGGAAATGTGTGATCATGGGAGACTTTAACTTCCCAGATATAGACTGGAGGACAAGTGCTAGCAAGAATAGTAGGGCTCAGACTTTTATGGATGTGATAGCTGATGGATTCCTTCACCAAGTAGTTGAAGAACTGACAAGAGGGGATGCCATTTTAGATTTGGTTTTGGTGAGCAGTGAGGACCTCATAGAAGGAATGGTTGTAGGGGACAACCTTGGTTCGAGTGATCATGACCTAATTCAGTTCAAACTAGATGGAAGGATAAACAAAAATAGATCTGGGACTAGGGTTTTTGATTTCAAAAGGGCTAACTTTAAAGAATTAAGGAAATTAGTTAGGGAAGTGGATTGGACTGAAGAACTTGTGGATCTAAATGTGGAAGAGGCCTGGAATTACTTTAAGTTGCAGCTGCAGAAACTATCGGAAGCTTGCATCCCAAGAAAGGGGGAAAAAAACCATAGGCAGAAGTTGTAGACCAAGCTGGATGAGCAAGCATCTCAAGGAGGTGATTAAGAAAAAGCAGAAAGCCTACAAGGAGTGGAAGAAGGGTGGGATTAGCAAGGAAAGCTATCTTAGTGAGGTCAGAACATTTAGGGATAAAGTGAGAAAGGCTAAAAGCCAAGTAGAGTTGAACCTTGCAAAGGGAATTAAAACCAATAGTAAAAGGTTCTATAGCCATATAAATAAGAAGAAAACAAAGAAAGAAGAAGTGGGACCGCTACACACTGAGGATGGAAAGGAGGTTAAGGATAACCTAGGAATGGCCCAATATCTAAATAAGTACTTTGCCTCAGTCTTTAATAAGGCTAATGGGGAGCTTAGGGGTAATGGAGAATGACAAAAAGGAATGAGGATATGGAAGTGGATATTACCACATCTGAGGTAGAAGCCTACTTTAACAGCTTAATGGGACAAAATCGGAGGGCCCAGATAATCTTCATCCGAGAATATTAAAGGAACTGGTGCATGAAATTGCAAGCCCGTTAGCAAAAATTTTTACTGAATCAGTAAACTCAGGGGTTGTACCGTATGACTGGAGAATTGCTAATGTAGTTCCTATCTTTAAGAAAGGGAGAAAGAGTGATCCGAGTAACTATAGGCCTGTTAGTTTGACACCTGTAGTATGTAAGGTCTTGGAAAAAATTTTGAAGGAGAAAGTCGTTAAGGACATTGAGGTCAATGGTAATTGGGACAAAGTACAACATGGCTTTACTAAAGGTAGATCATGCCAAACCAACCTGATCTCCTTCTTTGAGAAGGTGACAGACTATTTAGGCAAAGGAAATGCGGTAGACCTAATTTACCTCTATTTCAGTAAGGCATTTGGCACGGTTCCACATGCGGAATTATTAGTCAAATTGGAAAAGATGGGGATCAATATGAAAATTGAAAGGTGGATAAGGAACTGGTTAAAGGGGAGACTACAATGGGTCGTACTGAAGGGTGAGCTGTCAGGCTGGAAGGAGGTTACTAGTGGAGTTCCTCAAGGATCAGTTCTGGGACCAATCTTATTTAACCTTTTTATTACCGACCTTGGCACAAAAAGCGGGAATGTGCTAATAAAGTTCGCGGATGATATGAAGCTGGGGGGTATTGCTAACACAGAGAAGGACTGGGATATCATACAGGAAGATCTGGATGACCTTGTAAACTGGAGTAATAGTAATAGGATGAAATTTAATAGTGAAAAGTGCAAGGTCATGCACTTAGAGATTAATAAGAACTTTAGATATAGATTGGGGACGCATCAGTTGGAAGGAACAGAGGAGGAGAAGGACCTTGGGGTATTGGTAGATCACAGGATGACTATGAGCCGCCAATGTGATATAGCCGTTAGAAAAACTATTGCAGTTTTAGGATGCATCAGGCGAGGTATTTCCAGGAAAGATAAGGAGGTGTTAGTACCGTTATATAAGGCGCTGGTGAGACCCCACGTGGAATACTGTGTGCAGTTCTGGTCTCCCATGTTTATGAAGGATGAATTCAAACTGGAACAGGTTCAGAGACGGGCTACTAGGATGATCCGAGGAATGGAAAACCTGCCTTATGAAAGGAGACTCAAAGAGCTTGGCTTGTTTAGCCTAGCCAAAAGAAGGCTGAGGGGGGATATGCTTGCTTTTTATAAATATATCAGAGGGATTAATATTAGAGAGGGAGACACTAGGAAGTTTAGACTTGAAATTAGATGAAGGTTTCTAACCATTAGAGGAGTGAAGTTCTGGAACAGCCTTCCAAGGGGAGTAGTGGGGGCAAAAGACATATCTGGCTTTAAGATTAAGCTTGATAAGTTTATGGAAGGGATGAGCCTAATTTTGGCAACTGATCTTTGATTATCGCCAGATAAGTATGCCCAGTGGTTGGTGATGGGATGTTGGATGGGATGGGATCTGAGTTACTGCAGAGAATTCTTTTCTGAGTGCTGGCTGGTGAGTCTTGCCCACATGCTCAGGGTTTAGCTGATCGCCATATTTTGGGTCAGGAAGGAATTTTCCTCCAGGGCAGATTGGCAGAGGCCCTGGAGGTTTTTCGCCTTCCCCTGCAGCATGGGGCATGGGTCACTTGCTGATGGATTCTCTGCAGCTTGAGGTCTTCAAACCACAATTTGAAGACTTCAATAACTCAGGCATAGGTTAGGGGTTTGTTATAGAAGTGGATGGGTAGGGTTCTGTGGCCTGCTTTGTGCAGGGGGTTGGACTAGATGATCACATTGGTCCCTTCTGACCCTAGAATCTATGAATCTAAGAGCTGAACTTTTGGGTGCTCACATGAACTGTGCTCAGTTTCTGAACCTTTGGAGCTTTACCCATTACTGGAAAAAAACATTGTGCCCCCAGGCCATTGCTTCTCAGAAAATGAGTTGCTACTTCCCAAGATGACATTGGGAATTGACACAGGAAAAGTTTTGGGATTGAAATAGAATTGTCTTCAGAGGCATGAAAAGCTGACCAGACCCTGTGCCTCACTCACTGTGTTAAGAACCATCTTTATGACCTAAATAGGCTCTGCTTGCCATATTCTAATAGTTATTATGCAAATACTGTATCTGTTCTCATCTGATGACTTGAATGCCTTCAGCTGCTCTTGAGATTTATCTGAAGCTCAAAATAGAGAGCAAATTTTCTCCTCCTCTGCTGGCAGAAATGATGCACTTGCTTTTAAAATAACATTAATCCCGAGCAGAGACTACCCAGCTGCAGTACATTTAAGATGATTTAAAAAAAAAAAGATGTACTTGTGATTACCAGAAGGGCTGCAGCCTGAGACCTGCTGAATTGCTGTTATATGGAACCTCTCAGTCAGCTTGATATCAGAACAGATGGCATGAAGTAGAATAGAATTTGAATGCAATGCTCCAAAAGGAAGGCCCATTCCCATGATGGGTTCAAGATTTTAGAATTGAAACATGGCTGACAGTAAAACCTTAAATAGAAGGAAGTCCAGCAGTTATTTGTACCTATTATTGATTCCCTCTCATACATTAAGAGGTCCCCCCCCCCACCATATTTCAAAGCTGGAAGGCCCCTTGTGTTGCACTGGAGTCTTAAAACTTTCCCAAAAGCCATAGAGGTTTTGTACAAAATAAATATAATGGGCCAGAGCCAGTGAAGTTGGCACAGAGCAGTGTAAAGTATATCCTCCCACACTCATCCCCTTCCCTCCCCTCTCCTCAGTGGGATTCACACAGAAGAAGGGCAAATGATGGTGCCATAGGCATTGCTCTTCCTTGTGCTGTTGAGGAGTAGCTTTTGATTATGAATGGGCATATCCCTCAGCTGCTGGGTTATGCCCTGTCACTGGCAGAGGAGATGTTGTGGTCTCTCTTTACTGCTTCTGCTAAGGGTCTGTGCCAGTGGAAGCCTCAAAGGCTAACTGATCTCTCTCAAATAGGATTTGATAGAACACTGACCATTATGGTGGGGGAGATCATCCTGAGATTAGTAAGGCATTTAAAACACTTTTGGTCAATTTCAGAATCTGTGTAAATGATTACCATTGTTTTTTATAATGGGTTTACACCAGGTCTGAACAGACTTATATAATGTCTCTAACTAGATGTTTTTTCTAAAGTTGGGTTAACCAATGGTATTTCTAAGACTTTTTGGCCTTAGCTTTCTCCTCGAGCCCTCATGCCTTTCTGCTTTGTTCCCAGAAGCCTTCCTTCTCTTTTGATTTTTTCTTTCTTTCTATTTCTAGGAGTTCTTGTTCTTTCAGGACACTGTTTCACTATCTCCTCCTTCCTTAAGGCCACTTTCTCCTTCTATTTTTTTTAACTTGTGAGAGCACCCCCCTGTGATGGGGTGAAAGGGTTGATATAGGCCTGAGAGCAATTAATTCACCTGTTTGCAACTGGATTTAATAATTAAATATGAAGGGTGAGTCGGAAATAATTAAATATGAAGCTTAGTAGGGTGGTGTTACATAGACAGGAATTTGAGCACAGAAGGGGCCTGAATGGGGGAGAGAGGTAAGAACTCTATAGTCATTCTCTTCATAGTAAAGATTGGAGTGACCTGTGGGGAATAGGAAGACTCTTGCAGGGTGAGGAACAATGTCCTGTGACTGACCCTGACAAAGGTAGGAACTGGACCTTTAGGGAAAGAAGCAACACTTCCCAGGGCTCCTTACAAAGAGCCCAAGAAGAGGCTGGAGAAAAGGCCTTAGGAACGGCTAATGGTAGGAAGGAGCCCAGGGAAGGAGTGGCAAGGTGTCTGATGGGACAGACTTTGGCTGCTTGTCCTAGGGACCCTGGATTGAAACCCAGTATAGAGGGTCGGCTTGGGTTCCCCAATCAGCCACTAGGAAGGAGGTGTAAAGCCCCTCTGATATAAATGATTAGGTAAGGATGATTTCTAAGAGAAGGTTGTAAAGACCACTAGGCCCATCGTCAGGGACCGGAGTCGATGACAAAGGCTTGAGATTATTTGTTGAACTTTGATACTCTGGAAGGGGTGGATCCAAAGTGTGCATGCTGGCTGAAGAGCTGAGTCACAAGAAGAGGCAAACCACTGCAGAACTGGAGCAAGACTGCCGGCAGGGGTGCTAGGCAAGAATGAGCTGCTACCCCACACCGAGCCTAACGGGATTCACCAGTGAATCTACACTTTGGCTCACCCTTTTCTTTTTCTTCCTAACATTCTCTGTGTTCCCATGTGTCCTCTCCTTTGCCTCATTTACAGAGGAAGAGGTCTCCTGTGAGGCCTCTATCCAGCTGCTCTCCCTAGCTCATTAGTTTATCAGGGTGGCAATGATATATATGGGCCCTCTTCATTTTTATGCTACTATTCACTGCCACGGTTATTCAATACTATCACTCTGATGCACTGTTGTTGTTCCCAGCACACTCAGTGGTTGTCTGAGATTCTCTGTGTCCTAGAAACAAAATATTAAATAGGGTCTCCAATAGTCACTTCAATTTGGAATTTTCCCATACTAAGCTCTTTAACATTAGCCCATAGTACGACCTTTGTCACACTCTTGATCCTGTAATCAGTTGTTTTGAACTGTCACATGACTGGAGGGGTGGGAATTAAAATGTAGCTTAATCATTCTTGAAGGGATTAATCATCAGCAGTATAACACTTTAACATTCAACCATGGCAGGTAAAAAGGAAATTGGATTTTGGGGGTGGGGAAAAACTGGCCATGGTTTTCAAAAGTGATTAGAGATTTTTGGGTGCCCAACTTTTGAGATACCATAAAAGGGACCTGATTTTCAAAATGAGTGGGTGTTCAGAACTTTCTGAAAATAGGGCCACTTTAAGGTGTCTCTAATGCTTACCTGGAATCACAAGTTATTTTGAAAATCTTGGCCTTAGTGAACATATTTAAATTCAAAGTGAATTCCTCCTTTGGGTGTCCCAGAACATCTCATTATTTGTCTGTTTCCTAGACTGTAAATTCCTTAGGCCTTGTCTACAAGAGAAAGCTATCAAGGTCTAAGATCAAGTGTGAATTTAAACAGATGCCTTTATACCAAATGGACACTGTTTTATCAGTAGAGGTTATGTTGCATGGGAAGGGGTTTAAATGAAACTGAAAAAAGCCATTCTTTTATCAGACAAAGGTGTCCTCGCCAAAGGTGTGGGTGGGTGTTCTATTGTTATAAATATACCAGAATAACTGGCAAAAAAACCCTCCATATAGGCAGGCCCTGAGGGCAAGGATTGGCTTTATATGTGACTTGTACAGCTCCTCAAACATCACTTAGGTTTAACAAATAATTAAATTTCTGTTGTCAAATTATGCAAACAAGGGAAATGTTCCTCTTCAGCTGAGTGTTGTGGTAGATTTTGTTTCACTGAAATAGCTAAGAAAAAAGCAAATGACACATTTTATTTCACTACTGGCTGGCTAAGCACATATACTGACTCTTCTGTAATGGAAATGCACTTGAATTTGAGGCTAGCTGCAGTAATTACAATTTCAGGTTCCAGTTTTCACTGTCAAACTTATTTTTTGTTCCATTAATTTTAAAATATTTTATGCTTTTGAGTTAGTTATCATGAGCTATACTGGGGGAAACTACAGCAGGTAAATTATAAGCCAGCTTTCTGCCTGCTTTGTGCTGCTGATGCTGGGCCACGCAAGTGGAATAGAGACTAGGATTGTGGGGCCTGTGGTATTTCTAGTTTGCAAGAAGCTATGGGAGCTTGTTCCCTTGAAGTTTCTGGTCTAATTCCGCAGCCCTTAGAGGTTCTCAAAACTATGCTGACTTTGTGTGCTCATTCAGATTTTCTATAATCTGCCTATCATAGGTGTGAAATATTTTTTAATCCCTTGAAAATACTGGATCAGTTTATGCTCCATGTTAAGTCTGCTTTGCACTGCTCTAATGGCAGAATTTTAATTAATGTTTATAAAGAAACTGGGAAATTCCCCTGGCATGAGGAATCTCAGGTCATAAACTGGCATAGCTTGCTCTGTCACTGTGACCTGGTTACCCCCAGTGGGAGGGGATATGGCTAGAGCATATTGTATTCTAGTGATCCTCACCAGCCTCTTGATTTCTAGTGGTCAGTTTAAAATCGGACATAAGTTAGAGCAGTTTCTGTGAGTCGCTAATTTATACCTGGGGCCAGTATGATCTACAGTGGCCCCAGGAATTAGGGGATATAAAGATGGCTATTTTCTACCTTTCCCTCCCCACACCTTTAGGTTCTACGCTGAGTGGATCTTGGCCAATTATGAGGATTGAACCCATTGTGTGCAAATATAGTTAGGAAAACTGCTGGACTGAAAAGAGAGTTTTTGACTGCATCAGACATCAGCACTCAAGTTTTGTAACTGTACATAAGATAAGAAGTATAATATTACTGTAAACGTAAGACTTAGTAGGGGGCTACTGTGTATTCTTTAAGGGAAAAGCAGCATGCTAAGGAATTTGTTCAAATTGTATATCTGGAGATTTTTGATGACTCTCTGATCCAATCTGAACTGATCAAATCCAGGGGTGGCTATGAAGCCTCGAGCTTAAGAAATGCAGTGTCACCAAACCCACTTGTCCTTCATAAAACTGCTGCAGTGCACCAGGAAGAGAGAATAATAAGCATGATGTTTTCCATGCTCGGTGTATGTGGGTTTTTTTTTGTTTTTTAGGGTTTTTTTAAGGAAATTTAGGACTCAGAAGAAAATGAGAAGCCAGAAATTGCCTGAGTTTTGAAAGTTAAGAGGAATATTGGGTTGAGCTATTTAACTCTGCCATTGCTTTCAGCATTATTTTAAGAAGTTCAAAACATCCAGTTTGTTGGAGACATAGAGGAATTTCGTTATGATGCTCTCTAGTTGCATTGTTAAAGGCAGATTATTATGTTGTCCTGTTGGAACGAGTATTCTGGAACAGGGAATATTATATATGGCCAGACACTTCTTGCAGCAGCCTTGTAGGCCAATTGCATTAGGATGGGGGACTGTTTGGTATTTCCGTTAGTCTATTTATGGCTGGTATTCACTACCACTTTGACTTGACAGGCGGCAGAGCCACCTATATTGCGTAGATTAGACTGTGTACTCCATAAAATAGTATAATGTTTATGAGCTGTCTAATTTAGCTTTATAAAGGACACCTTGGTAATGAACAAGAATAGCAGGAAAGCTACCTGTAGAGTCAAATAATGAAGAGAGAACAAGAAAAGAAATTTCACTAATTTTACAATGAGCTGATAATATTGTCATATAACTAGTAAAATTGAAATATAGCACCAACCCACTCTACTGAACTTGTGTGTGAAAAAGCCAGTTGCTAAGATTTGTGATAGCTGAAAATTATGCTGCAGTCTCCTATTGAATACTGATGCCATTGCTACGGGTGTCCTCACTTACTCATTTTTGTAACAGATGAACAGTTCTCGTTGTGTGAAAACACCTTAACACTTACATTTTCAATAAATGTAGTGTTTAAATGTACAATGTGTAATAATTAGCAGAAATACTAGAGTGAGTTAATGGAGCAACTGAGCAGTGATATAAGCTACTCTATTCTGTAAGTAACACAGAAGATTAGATGTGCAGCTGTGTCTGGAAAAGTTTAAAATAATCTGAAATCCCTCTTCTTGGTGGATTGGTCTCGTCCGTCATTAGAAACACTATTCATCCTGCCGCAAGGACTCAATCCTGCAAACACTACCTCATGTATTAGTTAGTACCATGAGCAATCCCACTGAAATAACAGTAATGTGTTTGGTAGGAACTGGGCCCTAATGGTATAAAGTATCATCTTGGGTATAGCATAGATGATTTAATGCTGTAAGGAGGCTGAACAATTCTACCTCCCATGTCAAGGATACAGATCTGGCCATAGGTTTATTGGTCCCCTAAAAGTTATATTTTTAGTTCTCTCTCCTGCCTCTCTATCTCAAATTTGAGATTGAAAAGGGAAAAGCCAGCAATATTTAAAATAGAGAGAGAGAGAGAAAGGGGAGGGGGGGGGAATTGACCACATCTATGAGACTTGCCCCTCAAGCACAAGCTTAAATGAAAACAAATACAATATAAATATATTACACTAAATTCAAGTGTGTGCCTGTGCTTTTTCCTTTCATAATGTCTTTGCTGCTAGGATGCAAAGCTTTTACTGTTGGGTTTAAATTAAGAAACATACAAAATGATCAGGGTCTACTTTGTACTTTGCTGGTGTGTAGGGTAAGGACATAAACCTAGAGTTATAGTCATGGCTTTGAGTGTGATTGCTGCCTAGAGAAGAAGATGGAACTTGTTTAGTTCACTGTTTAATAGGAATATGAAACCTTGTCTGGGTGAAAAATGTTGATGGCTTTATTGAGAGAGCTCAGTAAACTGTAAAGGATATGTTGCCATCCATTTCCTATGCTATAAATTAATCTGTTGCCTTAATTAGTTTAAAAAATTGGTGGACTTTACTCGCATTTGACTTTCTTTGGCATGCTTCCAACAGTTTTAGCTCTTCAATTACTTGTCTTAGATGCTTGTGGCAGTTGGAAGACTTTTGAAGTCATTTGTTAATTTAATTTTTCTTCTATAGGAAGTTAAATATTGATTTTAGTATAAAAAAATTCTAGCCCCTCTTTCAAAAACAGTTGATCTTAAATATACTTTGAAACAAGATACCAGGAATTGTGCTGGGTGAGGACGATCAATGATATCAAGGGTCTTTTTCATATGAGTATCTGCTTTGATAAGATTCTGGGCAGCAAACTCACTTAAGCCTAAATCTCCTCCAGCAATGTACAACCTGCGTAATGGGCTGTGCATTGCACTGGTCCATGTGAGGATGCCTAATCCCCCTGCCCTGTGGTTAATGATCCACTCTGCAGCTGCTACTGTAGCATAAACACCTTAACATACACTCTAACTGAAAATATTTTAGCCCATGGCCCATCTCCTGGCTAGGGCATTACAGGGTCCTCTGTGGAGCTAGTCTTCAAGCAGGGCATACAAACTTCGTGGACAGTAATTCCCTACCCACTTCTCGAGCAATGGAATCTTACTGGTTCCAATTTTAGGGTACCTTCATGCAGTGGAGCAAGATTTGTCCTTACAACATCTAATAAACTAGAGTAAGGAGAGAACACACAAACTTGTTTATAATTGTGTTGGCCATTTTTCTAGCAGATTATTTTCAAAAAGAATACATACTGCACAATCAGCAAATTACAATAAACTAGTTCTAAACTTTCAGTAATTAAAATACCCCAGACAAAAAGAAAGAAATGGAAATTCATTGTGCTTGCACATGGAACTCATTTCATGCACTAAATATCACCACTCTGAAGCAAACAAAAATTGTTACTATTTAGTTACGATTCAGCCTGTGTCTTACTCAACTGCTTCAGACAATTTGATCACACGTGGCCTGAATTTTGCTTATTACTTCTTGCTGATCTCTGTGGATCTTGAATGGATGGATATTAGAGTTCTTTTATCCAGTTACTGCTTGTGTCTTGCTTTCTTGGATGTTCAGGGCTGAAATCAACTCTCCAATTTCAGAATAATATTTTTGGACCCTTAGACTGTGACCTACATCATCTAGAACCTTTCATTGAAGAAATGAGCAAATGGTTTGTCTAATAGGCTATCATTAATATTATTGTGTCATAAAGTCTCTTGCTTAGTCACCATTCACTATCTCACAGCTGATATTTCTATTTATCCAATTGGTCTTTATATGCAGGTCTCACCATTTTCGATTAGAGTCTCATCTGAGCTGCATGTCTCAGATCCTTCCCAAAATGATGAGGGAATTGAGGTCTGTTGTCCCAGCTCAAGCTTAGGAAATACAGCATCTGTAGTTCTTTCAGGAAAGATAGGGATAGACAAATCTGTTCTTCCAAATTTTGAATCAGTAGTATATTGTGGGTTCAAAAGTCCAACTCAAACATGAATGATATTGGGTTTAATATACTTCTAAGGGGACACTAGGGAAGAGAAAGGGAACAGACAATGATGCAGAAAAAATCCAGGGGGAAAATGGGCAGACAAAAAGACAGATACTGAGACTGGGAAAAAGATTAAAATGAGAAGAAAGCGAGAGAACAATTGAAATGGAAAAATACTTAGTGGTATTCACTTGTGATAGAATTCATTTCCCAACCCTAAAAAAATTAGTCTAACAGAGAGAGCAGGCAACACTTTCACTAGAAAAAACATGTTAAAAACAAATGAAACCCCTTTGTTAGGTTTAAATCCCAAGGGGAAAAGGTTAGTGAACTTTAAGTTTTGCAAACCCACAAAGTAGGTTAAGAAACTCACACAACCTGAACTTCTAAGATTTTCCTGCTCCCATAGAGATTCTGAAACCTGTGAGTGATCTTACATCCCACCTCTTCAGAAACACAACTGAACATGAAGAAGGGGTGCAAGGGTTTTCCAAAGACCATCTGCTTATTTTTTTTACTGAAGAAAGAAAAAGAGAGTCAGGTGGTGTGCTTTGGACATCACATATAGAAGAGAAACATGAGGGCAATCTTGAAACTAGCTGTGCAGATCCAACATAATGGTTTTATGATACATTTGCATAACTGAACAGAGAACTGGAAGTATAGTTTGTGGAACTTTATGCACAATTATGAAGATTCTATCATAGCTTTTTATTTAACAGAAAAATTGTAAACATTTCTGGAGGCCAAGAGTATATTCATTGAAATGTGGTTCCCAAATTGTGTCTTGATGTCTGAGAAATATATTTAGATTCCACTTCGGTCTTGGAATGGATCACACAGTTATGCAGGAAAAGAAAACTAAACAAACCCATTTGATCATTTCCATATTAAAAATGTGGATAAATTGGTTTATCCGGCCTGCGCAAACATAGATAGCTGAAGCTGCCAGCAAATGCAGATATACTTTGTCGAAATGTTTTTTGCCCAATAGGTCTGACATTTTTTCATCAAAGGAATATTCAGTTGACTTATAAAGGCTTTTCAAGCTATCTCCAAAAACTCAATATGAATTTATTTCATTGTAGAAACATGTAGTACCTTGTCCTGAATGACTAACTCCTCGTAGGTGTTGAGGGTAAAAGTCTGCATCTGTTGGCGTTAAAAATATAGTGGAGGTTGGGTAAGCTGAAGAAAAATTAAATGACTTCGTTTACAGTACTATAGATTACTACAATATATAAAGTTATATCAGGAAGAAATAGGCTGATCTTACTGCTAGGTAAAATGAAGCGTTGATCACCTTGGTTGTATGATGACTTTATAATTGATTATATACTGACACAAAAATATTGTTCCAAAATCAGAGTGAAAAATTATTGCCCACTGTTTGAAAATTGACATGTAGGGAGATATAATGCTTTAAATGCAACCTAAAAACTTCAATCAATATTATGGTAATTGCTCACCAACAAATGCTTACAGTTAGGATGGTTAATTTTATAACACTATTTTTGCATACTCATAACTTACTGAAAAATGCTCCTTTCAGGGCTAAACTTACCATGCTTAACTGCTGAGCAAAATCCCTTCAGCTGTTTTAGAGTTGGCTGGGCATATGGGGGAAGAAATACAGATATTTACGTATAAAATTTGAATAATTATTTATCTAGTGTTATATAGCAGCAAAGCTACTATTAGAAACTTGATGTGCAAATGGAGCTGGATCCTGTCAGTTGGTGAACACCCTCAACTCCTGTTGACTATCCTAGGAGTTGGTGGTGCAGTGCATGATGCAGAATCCTAACTTTATAACTGATGCTTATTTTTTTTCTTTGAGAAATCTTTAATTAGACACAATTAAGTACAGAGGTCATACTCAGAATGATAAATCTACAGTGAGTTTTTCCTTTTGAGTAGTCAGCTGATTGCCAGATGCACTGGAGGTATTTCCTTAGCAGTAGCTCAGTTCACATTCATCATTCGGGAGGGAGAAAAAAATATGGAAAACATGTATTTTAAGGAGAGAGTTAACACTGCAATCACCAATTGGATATGAGGAACTTCTTCAAGGAATCAGTGGGAGCTGGTTTGCACCCTTATGGATCGGTAACCACTAGGAACAGACATCAATAATTCTTATTTCTAAGGAAATTTTAGGCCCACATCTAAAGATTTTATTGGGAGGGGAAAGAGGAAGATTTTTTTTATTTTTTTCCATTTTGCAAATGCAGTCATCTTAAAAAATGGATCTGCTGCTGCCTTCTAAACAGACAACTGTCGTCAACTAAGCAACAGCAGAACTAAAGTGCAATTTTTCACTCTTGTGTCTGAGGCCTCAGCTTCAAAACTTAATAGGGCTATTGAAATGCTCATTTTTCTTTACACGAAATAACCATATAAATGAAATGAATGTCATTTTAAGGATTAATCACAAAAAGCAAGCAATAAAAATGTTTTAGTTCTTTGGATAACATTAACTCCTCCTTTTGAATTAACTAATGTAAATATCTGAGTCCCCAGACAGTTTGCATGGAAGGCAGGGATCCAGTGAATTGGCTGGAAATGTTCAAAAAGATTCCAGAAAAGGAATTTTTCAAACATTTCCATTCTGTGGGAAATTTTGCATTTCCGACTTGAAGGGACCCCATTTAAAGAGAAGGTCACTTATTTCAATTAAGGCTTCTTTCCATTCCTTCATGATTACTTCCTTTTTTCTTTCTATTGGTTGATAGCACCTGGAAGAAAGAACAATAGATAAATGCTGTTATCTTATCAATTAAAAACATACCTTGGCAACACTCTTCAGACCTGTAGGATATAGTTGGCCAAGTTCTCCTCTGCTTGTACAGTGGTTTTCATTGACACCTGAGCACCTTTCTGCTCTCCACATGTTTAGAAGTTATGACAGATCCAAACCAGTGGGGTACAGGAGTCTGGTAGAGGGCAAATATACTGGTCCTATTGGCATCCAGTGGGGGTGGGCGGGCAAAGCCCGCCCACTTCTATAGGGCCTCCCCCCAGCCTAAGGGGAGGACCCACAGGTCTGGGACACCAAGTAATTACGGGGGACAAACTAATGAAAAAAACAGGATCGGGAGTGAGGTCATAGGGCTAAACGAAGGGAACCTGATGGGGACACCGAGCAGAGAACCCCGGACAACGCCCACTGCTCCTCGAAGGCGTCAAGGGAGCCAGTGGACGCCGCCCAGAGGAACTCTGCCCGGATGCGTGAGCAGACGGAGGAACGGAAATAGGCCCGACAGTCGCAGGAAACCCCGTCAGCCAACCTCCTCTCCCTGGTGTCCTAGATGGCCAGTTTGGCCAGGGCCAAGAGGAGGTTGAGAAGGAGATCCCGCGACTTCGTGGGGCCACGGATGGGGAGCGTGTAGATAAAAAGGTGAGGGGAAAAGTGGAACCAAAAACGCAGGAAAATATTCAGGAGGAGCCGGAACAGGGGCTGCAACCTGGCGCACTCCAAATAAACGTGCGCCAAGGTCTCCTTCTCACCACAGAAAGGACAGGTGCTAGGGACAGACGTGAACCGCGCCAAGTACACGCCCGTGCTCATGGCTCCGTGAAGGAGCCGCCAACCAATATCCCCGGCGGGCCTCGGGACCAGGGCAGAGTACAAGCTGGCCCACCGGGGCTCCTCACCCTCGAGAGGCGGCAGGAGGTCCCGCCATTTGGTATCGGGGCGGGACGCGAGGGTGAGGTAGTGAAGGGCATGGAGCACGAGCGAGAACAGATGTTTCCGTGGCGTGGTCTGGAACAAAACCGGCTGCAGATCATGCAGCCGGCTGGCAGTGAAAGGGTGAGGGGGCCGATTGGGTCCACGGGGCAGGGGCCCGATAAAAATGTCCACGGGGCCTGGGGTGGAGGGTGGGCGGGGCGTGCCCTCTCGCAGAACCCGGTCGAGGTAAGCCCGAGCAGCGGGCAGTAAAGCGGCCTTCACCTCCTGAAGTACGCGCTGGGGAGTACGAGAGCCCCATGCGCTGAGCGAGCGTCAGGGGATCCAGCCAGTCTCCCTGGTCGTAGTCCAGGAGGTCTCCAACCCTGGTGACTCCCACCGAGACCAACCTCTGGCACACCGTGGGGGACTCCGCCACCCGCACACGAAGCTGGGGATTGTGTAGCAGGGGCTCCGCGAGGAGGTCAACCCCCACGGTGGCCGCCACGGACCTGGTCGTTGAAAAGAGCTTCCAGGTCCGGAGGAGGTCTTGGTAGAAGACCGGCAGCCCGGAGAGGTCTCGCGGAAGACCTCTCGGATGGAGGTAAAAGAGCTGCCGGTCGTATCGGAGCCCTCGAAAGCGGCGGAGGAAGGCGTGCGCCAATACGCTCCACGCCGGACTACCCGCACCAAACAGGAGCCTCTGCAAGGCCTGGAGGCGGAAGACATGGACCTGAGCATGTAAGCACTTCAGGCCCTGCCCCCCCTCCTCCAGGGGCAGGTGGAGGACCCCTGCAGAGACCCAGTGCGTCCCTGGCCAAAAGAACTCCAGAATCACAGTCCGGAGGTTGTCCAGGAAACCCGGGGCCGGGACCAGGGTGTTGAGTCGGTACCAGAGCATGGACAGGACCAGTTGATTAAGCACCAGTGCCCTCCCCCGAAGGGAGAGGCACCGGAGTAGTCCTGTCCATTTCCGGAGCTGCTCCGTCACCCTGCCCTGCAAATCCTGCCAGTTCTCCGGCGGAGACGGATGCGTGGCAGAAAGGTAAACGCCGAGATAGAGCAGCGGACCCGCGCTCCACCTGATGGCCTGAAGCGCAGGTGGGAGGGAGCTCGCCTGCCACCCGTCCCCGACCACCAGGCCAGAGCTCTTGACCCAGTTGACCCGGGCGGAGGAGGCCGCCGAGTACACAGCCTGGCAAGCCTCCACCCGCGCCAAGTCGCCCGGGTCCTGGACCACGAGGAGCACATCGTCAGCGTATGCCGACAGGACCAGCCGCAGCCCCAGCTCCCGAAGCACCAACCCCGTCAACCTCTTGCGGAGGAGACAGAGGAAGGGCTCGATCGCCAGAGTGTACAGCTGGCCCGAGAGGGGGCACCCCTGCCGCACTCCCCGCCCGAAGCTGACCGGCTCGGTCAGGGTCCAGTTGAGCCTGACCAGACACTCCGCAGAAGCGTACAGCACCTGGAGAAAACCCACAAACAGGGGTCCGAAGCCGAACGCTCGCAGAGTGCCCAGGAGATACCCGTGATCCATCCGGTCAAACGCCTTCTCCTGATCCAGGGACAAGAGGGCGAACGACAGACCATCCCTACACCCACAATTCCAGAAGGTCCCGGACCAGATACAAGTTACCAAGGATGGTGCGGCCCGGGACGGTGTAGGTCTGGTCTGGATGGACCACGTCCGCCAGCACGGACCCAAGCCGCATCGAGATGGCCTTCGCAACAATTTTGTAGTCCGTGCTGAGGAGCGAGACGGGACGCCAATTCCGTAAGTCGCGGAGGTCCCCCCTCTTCGGCAATAAGGCCAGCACGGCTCGCCTGCACGAGAGAGGGAGGACCCCGCTCTGCAAAGCCTCGGCCCAGACGGTGACCAAGTCTGTGCCGAGGACGTCCCAGAACACGCGGTAGAACTCCACGGTCAGCCCGTCCAAGCCCGGAGATTTATTGGTGGGCATGTGACGGAGGGCCTCAGAGAACTCGGCCAGAGTGAGAGGCAGCTCTAGCCGGTCCCGGTCGCCCATGCTGACCGTCGGGAGCCCGTCCCAGAGCACTCTGCAAGCGTTAGGATCGGTCGGATCCGTGGAGAAAAGAGTGGCGTAGAAGGCCCTGGCCCTCTGGCACATCTCCGCCGGATCCGTGAGGGGGGTGCCGTCCTCCGCCAGGAGGCAGGTGACGTGCTTCTTGGCCCCGCTCCTTTTCTCCAGGGCGTAGAAGAAGCGGGAGCCGCGATCCATCTCCCGAAGGAGGTGGATGCGGGATCGAACAAAAGCACCCCGGGCCCGATGGTCTTCGAGGGCCCGGAGCTCCTCCCGCTTCTCCCGGCACGCTCCGCAGAGGGATGGATCCTCGGGGTTGACGGCCAGACACCTCCCCAGCTCCAAGACCTCCCGCTCCAACTGCCCTATCGCCGCATCCCTCCGTCGGCTGGCACCCCGAGTGTAGTCACGGCAGAAGAGCCGGGCGCGCACCTTCCCCAGATCCCACCACCGCCGCGCCGAGGAAAAGGCGCGCCTCTGCCCTCGCCAGGCCAGCCAGAACTCCCGGAAGGACGCCACGAAGCCCGCATCCTCCAGCAAACTATTATTAAAGTGCCAATAGGCCGGCCCCGGCCTCTCCGCGCAGAGAGAGGCCGTCACGGTGGCAAGGTGGTGATCCGAAAAGGGGGCCGGCCGAACGCTGGAGGAGTGGGCCCGTGAAAGGTGGAAACGTGACAGATAAATACGGTCCAGCCGGGAGTGGCACGACCGATGGGCCTCCACCCGGACGAAGGTGAACGGCGAGACGTCGTCTGGGTGGTGGTCGCGCCAGACGTCCACCAGGGAGTGGCGGTCGACAATCTCCCGGAGGACGTCCGCAGCTGCCTGGCACTGCTCGGTCCCCGAGCGGTCCCGTTCCTCGAGAGTGGTGTTAAAATCCCCTCCCAGGACCAGGCACTCACGAGGATCCAGGGAGCCAAGGAAGGCGGACGCCTGCTGATAAAAATGTAGCCTCTCCGGGGCCGATGTCGGGGCGTAAACGTTGACGAGATTAACCACAAGCCCCTCCACACGGACCCAGAGGTGCAGCAGGCGACCCGGCACAGCCTCGGCGACCCCTAGCACCTCGGGCCGTAGGTCGGGGGAGAACAGGGTCGCCACTCCAGCCGCGCAGACAGAGAAGTGGCTAAAGTAGGCCCCGTCCCCCCACTCCAGCCGCCAGCTAGCTTCAGCGGCAGGATCCGTATGGGTCTCCTGCAGGAAAACCACAGAGTGCCCCCCCTCCCGGAGGAAGGAGAGCACCTGGCTCCTGCGGAGACCCATCCTACAGCCTCGGGTGTTCAAGGTGGCAAGGACGATCGGCGCCATGAGGAGGGCTGGGGGGGATCCTCGCTGGCAGACACGCCCACGGCCTCCGGCAGGCCGCGCAGCAATCCGTGACCAACGCCGAAGGTGAGCAAGGAGTCACGGAAGGCACGGACCCGCCGGTAGACCACGGCGGCCTGCTTCCCGGTCCTCCTACCCTCCCCCATGAGGGCCCTTGCGGCCCGGAGGACCTGATGGAAATCCCCCCACCGCTGGAGCGCAAGATGGACTTTGTTCCGGGAGCCACGGACGTCCTCAAGGAACTCCCGCAGCTCCTCCCTCAGCACATGGGGGGGTGGGGTCACTGATCGATGACTGGCCCCCGATGGGGCCCCCATCACAGCCCCGTGGCCCACGAAGGCGGGTAGGCAGGGGGCAGATCCCCAACGTGGCAACAGATGGACCGACGCCACACGGCCCGCCCCGCTCTCAGATTCAAGAAGGGGCGGTGGAAGGAGAACAGCAGCCCCTGGGGGGTCGGGACAGGAAAGAACTAGCGAACCCGCTCCCTGGGCGGCACTGGCATCACAGGAAGTGGGGGGGACAAGGACAGGGCCGACAGGAGTAGGGCGGGGATCAGGGAGAGAATCCGGGAAGGAGGTAGAGGCAGGATCCGGAGCCTCCACAGGTGAGACGCCAGAAGGTGGCTCCTCCTGGCCAGGGTCAAGGATCTGGGAAGCTGGCAGGGGACCCCTAACGATGCCGGGCTCAGCCACTGTGGCACATGCGGCAGCCTCGGCATCCAGAGAGAGATGGTGGTCAATGGGGTCCCCGCTGGGGAAGGAGGGCGGGTCCTCCACACCAAAAAGGGACACCCCCTGGGAAGCGGGTCTCGGCAGCGGGGCACTGGCCGTCGCCCCGAGGGGCTCGGCAGCTGCCAACAAAGTGCCACCCACAGCCGAGTCGAGGGAAGATTCCAGGGGACCCTCAGAGGTGGGAGCAGAAACAGCGGGTAGGGGAAGGGAACCCAGGGACAGGGGGGATGTAGTGAGGTCGCCCAGATCGAGGCCCGCCGGCAGAGGGTCGTCCTCCCCCTGCGTGACCGGGGTCAAACCCAGGGCCTCGATCTCCGCGTAGATGGGAGGGAGATCACCGTCCACCACCCCAGGGCCCTCCCCGCCAGCACCCGAGGTGATACCCACCGCTGCACTCTCAGAGGCGTCAAGTGGGAAGGGGGCGAGAGAGGCCCCCTCGGGGCCTTCCACGGGAAGGGACCCCGGAGGAGGGGCGGTGTCACCTTCCGGTGCTGCCACGGCATCCCCAGCCGGCACCACAAACTGGGAGTCATCAGGGGACAAGGCGGAAGACTCGACATCGGCGCCCCCCTTCCTGCTCTTCCGGGGGGCCTCCGAATCCGAAGCATGGAAAGAAACTCGAGCCTTCCGCTTGCCCCGCTTCCCCTCCACTAAGGACCAGCCCTCCATGGCATCATCCGGGGGCTGGCTAACAGGGGTCGGCTCGGGGGGCAAGGGCAATGGCTCGGGGACTCGAGGAGGCAGTGGTGGGACAGCAGAAACCGGGGAGGATTCCCCCTGGGACGAGCCCTCTCCCACGGCCGGCGATAGCCCCGCCACACCCTCCTCCACAGAGGTGGACCGAGAAGAAGGAGGAGGGGCAGCTTCGGGTGCTAGGCAGCCAGGGGCACCGGCGATGACAGGGCCGGCGCCTTGCCGGGGCTCGGGGGTCCCGGACGCTCCTCCGTGCTGGGCCAAGGGACAGTCCCTCCGGACGTGCCCCATCGCCCGGCAGAGGTAGCACCGGGCCTCCCCCGTCGAGTAATGCACCCGGTAGTGGGCTCCCTGGTAAGGGACCAGAAAGGACCCCTCGAGCGCCTCTCCGCCACGCGCCGCCGGCGGCAGTTGAAGCTGCACTTGCCGGCGGAACGAGAGAACATGACGGAGGGCGGGGTCCTTGCAGCCCAAGGGGAGAGGGCTGATGACAGAGATGGGGCGTCCCAGGGCAGAAAGGGCGGGCAGCAGGGCGGCATTGGGCAGGAAGGGAGGGACGGAGGTCAAGATCAAGCGGACCCCCAGGTCTTCTAACGGCTCCAGGGGGACGAACACGCCCCCCACCGCCAGGCCCGTCTCTACCGCCTCCTGGGCGGCAGCCTCCGATGCCAGGAAGAAGACCACCTTCCCGTACATTTTGGAGGCTGCCACGATGGCCGTGGGCCCCACTACCCTGGCCAACGCCCGCACGTAGGTCTCCACGTGGGGCGAGGCGGGCACCAGGAGGCAACGGACGCCGTGCTTCCTGGTCAAAGTGGGAAAGGGGCCCCGGCCGCTGTAGATGTTGGCGGAAGCAGCGGGCGGAGGAGCAGCGGCAGGCGGGGGGGCCGCCGCCACCTGGGCTTACGCCCTGGGGGCCGGGGGAGGGACACCTGCAGAGCTGGTGGAGGGAATAGCGGGGAGGGACGCCGCAGCCGGTAGCGGGGCTGCGGCAGCGGGGGCAGTCTCCGCCATGGAGGGCCTGGCCTTTCTAGCGGGGCCCTTACCCTTCTTCCCACCCCGACCCTTCCCACCGGCTGGGGGGGCTCCCCCCGAATCTGAAGGGGCGAGAGACGTGGCAGCAACGGAGGTCTCCCCAGTACTCGCCGCCGCCGGTGCCCCAGCAGGGGCGGTGGTAGGTGGATCAGCAGCGGCGGCCGAGGTAGAGGCTTGGGCAGTGGACACGGGGGCAGGTGGAGGAGGGGTAGTGGGAGTATCGCAAGGGGTCTCCCCCGCCGCATCCCCCGCCATAACGTGAGCGGAGAGGGGGACAAACAGCGAGGGGAGGGGAAGGAGAGGAGGCGGCCACCCTTCCCCGTGAGGCTACAGGCAGGGGAGGAGGGCGCCAGAAGGGGAAGGCGAAAGGGGCGTAGGGAGCAACCAAGGACTACGGGTGGGATCGGTGCAGGGCACCAACGCAGAGGGGGGTTCCGGCTCCTCCAGTTGCACTAGGGGAGAGGGGGGCAACGGCAGAGGGGGGAGTGCAGTGAACAAGGGGAAACCAAATGGGGAAGGGCACAAGCGCCTGAGAGGGGGCGTGGGCGCATGGGGGGGAACCGATCAGGGCTGGGGGAGCACAGGGTGGGGGGAAAGGGCGAGCTGAGATTGGGGTAGAGGAACCACGGGGACAGCTACAGGGCTGGGGCAGAACTATCAGGCAACAGAGGGAAATAGGTGGGGTGGACAAATGTGACAGAGGGGAGGGGGTCAGTCCAGTATGAGGGGGGAGGTGGTGCACCCCCAGGCACTTGTGCCAAAAAGTCAATGGTTGGCTGCTGCTGCTGCAGGCCCAAATGGTGGAAGTGGGCGTGGTGAGCCAGGCGAGCAGCTCAGTCCCAGAGGCAGGAGTCCAAAGCAGAAGGAAAACAGCCAGCAGGGGTGGTGGAGGGGGCAACGATGGTGGTGGGGGCGAAGGGGGACACGGATGGACCGGGGACAGGCTCCACGCCACACCCCCGGTGCCCCAGCGGACACAGTCCAAACCCCCACCACAAGAGCACAGTTCGAAAAAGACTCAGTCCAGAAAAGCCCCCTCCACAGTGGTCTTCATACTGTCTCCAGCAGCAGGTGGTCCTCTTCTCCTTCCTCTCCTCCTCCGGGCACCAACAGCTCCCCAGCAACAGCCACAGTAGGCCCAGCACCTCCAGGCGGTGGTGGTCCTATTGGCATCCAGGCAGGAGGGACCCCGCTCAGAGGGTGGTGGTCTCAGCAACAAGAGCTGGGGTCCCTTAATCCCCTCTTCTCTGGGAAGCAGGCCAGCAGCCCCCCCCCCAAGGGGCTGTAGGTGGAATAACAGCAGTAACTGAGGTGGGGGGGGGAACCACCAGCCAGCCAGCAAACAGACAGCAGAGAGAGGGGTAGGTGGTGGTGTCTAGCCCAGCCAGGGAAGCAGCAGGAGCAGGAACAGCAGCAGAAACAGCAGCAGTGAGGGTCCAGCGCCCAGCAGGAACAGCAGCAGCAGCAGCCGCCCTCTGTCTCCTTCCTCTACAGCAGAGCAGTTGAAGGAAGAATCAGTACTGGCCCCAGGAGAAGCAGGCTTCTGTTTCCTGAGGGACCAGAGCAGGAGCTGCACTAGAGAAATCAGGAACCTGCTAGACCCAATTAAGGCAGACAGGCTGATTAGAACACCTGCAGCCAATCAAGGCAGGCTAATCAGGGCACCTGGGTTTAAAAAGGAGCTCACTGCAGTCAGGTGAGGGGGAGTTAGAGGAGAGGAAGTGCATGTGAGGAGCTGGGAGCAAAAGGTACAAGGAGCTGAGAGTAAGAGGCTGTGCTGCTGGAGGACTAAGGAGTACAAGCGTTATCAGACACCAGGAGGAAGGTCCTGTGGGGAGGATAAAGAAGGTGTTTGTAGGAGGCCATGGGGAAGTAGCCCAGGGAGCTGTAGCTGTCATGCAGCTGTTACAGGAGGCACTATAAACAGCTGCAATCCACAGGGTCCTGGGCTGGAACCCGGAATAGAGGGCAGGCTCGAGTTCCCCTCAAACCTCCCAACTTTTGATCAGATACAGGAAGAGCTGACCCAGACTGTGGGGAAGATCACTGAGGTGAGCAAATTTGCCAATAAGCGCAGGACCCACCAAGGTAGAGGAGGAACTTTGTCACAAAGTGGATTGGCTGTTTCACCTCTTGGTCTGTAATTTTCCCCAGAGCCTATGTTTCTAAGCCATGTGCCTTTCCCAGTGTTACTTGCTGCCTTAGAGCAGAGAACTGGCAATCAGGATTCCTGGGTTCTATTATTCCCTGAACTTCCACTTATTCCTCATGTGCCTCAGTTTCCATATGTAAAATGAAAATAAGTATTATCTACTTTATGAGGATTTTGTGAAGATTAATTCATTGTGAAGCCTAGTTAGATTAATGTATGCAAGTGCTATGTTTGTGCATGGTATTAATATTATTAGACTGTATTGTCCTGTTTCTAAAATCACTTTTTGGTGTATTCCAATTTCTGTAAATTCTAGCTATCAATCAGTGTGAAACTGAACTGATTGTGATCATGCTGGTGATCACTGCCTCCCTATCTCATCTACTCACTGGTGATAATGTTAGAAAGACAAACCTTTTTATCCTTTCCACCTCTAAGTTCCCTTTACTGGTCTCTCATCCTCATGTGCAGAATCTCTTTGCCATCTCACATAGATGCAAACTATAGTCTGCTTCTTCTGAAGTAATTCTCTTAACCTCAGTTAGCTGGCTGAAAGGAAGATCCTTTTCCAGTGGCCTAGGATGAAAGCTTGAATCTAGTAAAAGGTTACTCCGATCTGTCTCTTTCCAATAGACTTTTGTTTCCAAGTAACTTTTATAATACTTTGTAAGCTGTATATCTAAACAGTGGGTGGTATGAGCAGAAGTTAAGACATAATATTTTTAATAGTGAGCTGAACTGTGGAGGAGGGTAGATATGCCTGTTTTTTATATTCACAAAACTCTGCATGCAAAAGGGGCTAATTCTTCTCCCCTGCTTTTTACCTGTGCAAAATGGATGTAAAATACTACTGGTTCGGAATGGTGGAACTTCATTCACTATGTACTAGGATACATTAATACACAAGGTACAATCAGGCTCATAGTAAATAGAATTAGCAGCAAAGAATTCTTCCCATCCTGTGAACAATAGGAGCAAACTCACCTTTGGGATAACTTGGCATAACTTAATGGAAGTCAATGGAATTGAGTCAATTTCCACCAGTAGAGTATTTGACCCTAATTACCATACATCCACTGTAGCAACTCAGATGGAACTTGGACGGTGGAGCCAGGGCTGGCTCTAGGTTTTTTGCTGCCCCAAGCAAAAAAAAATTTTGGCTGCTCGCCCCCGCACCCACCTGCTGCCCCAGACCTGGGCTCTCCCCCCACACCTGCATCCCCTGCCACCCCAGCTCTGGGCCTCCCTCAACCTGCACCCCTCTGCCATCCCAGCCCTGGGCTTTCCCCCACACATACTCTGTGCCACCCCAGCTCTGGGATCTCCTCCCCACCGCATCCCCCTGCTGCCCCAGCTCTGGGCTCCCCCCCCTACACCCCATGCTGCCTCAGCTCTGGGCATCCCTGTTCCCCCACTACCATTGCCCTCCCTGCCGCACCAGCCCTGGACTCTGCCCCAGCCCTGGGCTCTCCCTGCACCCTCCTTCCGCCCCAGCCCAGGGTCACTGGTAACTTGCTCCCAGGGCAGGTCATTCAGCAGGAATTTTGGATGTGCACAGAACGCAGACAGGATTGGTTCCCATATGCTTACAAAACTGCAGTAAAGTGGAACAATTTTCAGCTTGTGTGATTGGAGGATATCTGGATGCATATTATAAGACTGTCCTCCATAAATGCCTTTCTTATTCTTTTGTTCCACTCTTTATTTCTATGGAGAATTTGCCAATGCAATATCACTGTCTTCCTTTTAAACAAATAAAACTAAAAAAATAATTAAAAAAATAAAAAAAGGCAATGGCTGTTGAAAATAGCAATTCCAGTCCTAAAAACCACTGGGAAGCATTTCTTAATTTTATCCTACTTTTTCTATAGCAAATTATAGTGGATAAGTATATTTGATTTGAGAGAAATGAAGTAACAGCTGCCCAAATTAAGCTTGAGCACTCCTGAATTTTGAAGTCTTCAGATCTGGAAGACAGGTGCTAGATTCCCTTTCTGAATATTAGCTAAATCTGGAAAGGAAAAGTCAATTTCTGCTTCCATGGCTCAGAAGTGGAAATACACTACCAGGCACTTAGGAGTATCTAAAGCTACCCAGGTCCAGAGGGGAGGCTCCCTTACTTTTCATTTTAAATTCTAGTGGGGTCCATATACCTCCCTTGCTAGGCTTCAGATAGAGAGGGGCACCCAATTCCTTCTTTGAGGGCTGCAAGATGAGATCATATCAGTATCCCTAATCCAGTCTGGGGATGTCTTCTGAAGGGGCTATCTGGGCCAAAGCCTTCTACTTCTTGGGCACACTTGTTCCCCATTCACAGTGCCACCCCGCTCTAGCAGTGAGCTCTCCATTCACAGCAAGCTGCAGCATGAGGTTTTAGCTACCATTCTCCCTCCCCTTCTGTCATAAACAGATGATTAAGGGTTAATGTCTCTTTTACCTGTCAAGGGTTAAGAAGCTCAGTAAACCTGGCTGACCAGAGTACAAATAGGGGGACAAGATACTTTCAAATCTTGGTGGAGGGAAGTCTTTGTTTGTGCTTTTTGTTTTATTCGTCGTTCGCTCTTGGGACTAAGAGGGACCAGACGTACACCCAGGCTTTCCCAATCTTTCTGAATCAGTCTTTCATGTTTTAAAATTGTAAGTAGTAGCCAGGCAAGGCGGATTAGTCTTATGTTTGTTTTCTCAACTTGTAAATGTGTCTTTTTTTCTGGAAGGATTTTTACCTCTGTGTGCTGTAACATTGAATCTAAGGCTGGGGTGGGGGGGGTCCCTCTAGTCTATATGACTCTGAGTACCCTGTAAAGCATTTTCCATCCTGATTTTACAGAGATAATTTTTACTGTTTCTGTCTTTAACTAAAAGCTTTCTTTTTAAGAACCTGATTGATTTTTCCTTGTTTTAAGATCCAAGGAGTTTGGATGGTGTGAAGCCTCTGAAGGCAACCCAGGGAGGGGAAAGTCTGGGGGGAAAAGGAGGGGGATGATTAATTTTTCCTTGTTTTAAGATCCAAGGGGTTTTGGATCTGGGTTCCCCAGGGAAGGTTTTAGGGGAACCAAAAGTGTGCCAGACACTAAATTCTGGCTGGTGGCAGTGTACCAGACCTAAGCTAGTAATTAAGCTTAGAAGCGTTCATGCAGGTCCCCACTTCTTGTACTCTAAAGTTCAAAGTGGAGGAAAAAACCATGACACTTTCCCTTTCCTGTTGATAGCGGCCAAGGGAATGCTGGGAAATGTAGTTCTTTCCCTGCTCCAGGGCTGGCTCTATAGGCAGGGAGCTAACCAAGGAACTACAGCTCCCTGGGCCCCCTGTTGGTTCTCAGCTCCCAGGCTGGATCCCTGCCAGCTGCCGCCCCTGGAAATGGGCTGCCCCAAGCAGCTGCTTGCTTTGCTGGTGCCTAGAGCTGCCCCTGGGTGGAGCACAGGGTGCAGGAGGGAAAAATTGGGAAAATGCTCAGGCAATGTAGGTGTTAAGAAGCGAGAACGTGGTTAGAATGCTAGCTGAAGATTTTGTACCTCTGCAAGTAGTTCTCTTAATACACAGTCAATTTAGTTTTAGCTACGTGGAGTTTTCTGTCATATTATTACCCAGCATGTGATACGTGAAACATCCATTGTTTGTTTATGGCATTCTGCTGTGACTCTATGGTGGGAAATCTGTGGTGATAAATGGGAGCTCTGGATGTGGGACAACTGCAAGATTATCCTCAAAATGTACAGTAGGAGAGATATTTATATTTCTCTTCGCATTGTACAGTTGTGGCTTTAAGCACAGCACTGCTCCTTAGAGAAAAAGATGGAGATTTTGTAGTTCTCTGCTTAATAGGAATGTGAAAAGCTGAATCTTAGAACTATCCACATGTTGGTTATTTCAATATTTTAGTTCGTGAATCAGAGCTTTAAAAAAACACAAGGCATGTGCTGTAAGGAGGGAAATAACTGCACTTGCTTTTTTTTCACATAAGCCATTTTGCCATAAAGAAAGCATGTGGAAAACTACTACAAGAATAATCTTTTAAACAGTTCCTTGTAATTGCATAATATATATATTGGTGTCATTCTCTTCAACATAATAAAATGCAGAGAAACAATGAAAATATTCAAAATCACATACCAATATGATCTAATTGCTTGCTGATGGCATCTTAAAAACAATTGTTGCCATAAGTAACTTTCTTTAAACATTCCACTGACTTCCTGGTGTGTGTTCCCTGTAATTACTTGCTCATTACTAATTGGGGAAGGGTAATATTTCAGAAATTCAAAGTTAGAATAATTCATGAGGATTTCTAGATCTCAAACAATTAAACATCTGCAAACTAATTTCCTTGACCCATTCCTATGCTTTAATTAGTTTCACTAATTGAATATAATCACACTAGGGCAAAAATAATGTACTTAATTAATTGCCATATGATAAAATGGTTTGGGAACTTGTCTTGCTTTTGAAAAGTTTGAAGGAAGGAAAAACTACTGATTTGCCCAAGAATTCTTCTACCTAATCACTGGCCTGGCTATTAGAGTCCAAACGCTGCACTCAGATTTAAGGCATGGGAGTTGTATGTGTTGGTGCATAAATATGTCCAAGGTTTATTTTAGTCAATAACTCCTAATGTGTCATAAGAGCCACTCCCATATACTGAGCAGCTGATGTACATTGTTCCATCAGAGACAAGTGCTGGTTAGAAATGGCTGTTAATTTTATTTTGCTACCACATGATAAATGCTTCTCCTCGACTTACCCCAGGAACATTACACTAGGCCAACATCATTAATCAGATATTGCTACAGCAGTGTACCTGCTGAAAGATTTTTACATGCACTGGGCTGTAGCTCTCTTTATTATTGTAGTTCTGCAGACTGATGAGTTTATCAATAGTAAGAACCTGGGTTTTTTTGTTCAATCTCAAGTCCAATTGCCTACAGTTGTTCACCTTTTCTTAAAAAATGGAATCAAGGTAACTACGATGTCTCAATTACCTTTATACGTATCCAAACATGGGAGAAGGAAAGCTGAGGGGTGGGATAAAGACATCCTACTCCCCTGCTTAATGACTTTGGGGGATGGGAGGAAGGGTATGCTCTGTTTGACATCACTCTTGAAAGTGCTTACTATCTCCTTCTGCAGTCCTATGGAATATGTCAATGTGGCAGGGTCAGATCATTTTTGGGGAATTACAGCATTTTCTAATTCAGTGTTAGAAAAGCTTGTCACGATAGGTTGGAGGACTAGTTTTTCAGTGATGGGTAGCTACTGACTCAGAGATAAGTCACTTGAGCAAAGTGCTACCACTCTTGCTATTCATGGTCATCTTTTGCAGTATTTAGGGAAGTCCCTCAGCCTGAGGGTTCCTATGTGGTCTTAATCTTATAATTTTTAGTATCTTCATTCCTCGGAGTACAGTACTGTCTCCTAATGTGAATGGATTTCTATTCAATAGTCACAATTGTAAGCAAGCAGGACTTGGACAACTTCTGTAATTTTGACTTACAGTGTAGATAGGATTGGTGCTGTTGGTTCTGGGGATGACATCACTGTTAGGTCATGGCATGGCTTTCTCTTTCCTAAAAAGCTCCGCTTTTCTAGTGATTTTATTTCCCTAATTACATGAGCATGTTGACCATTGGGTCTGAGTACCACTTACGATGTGTGATATTTGAATGACCATTAGTAACTATCTGTTCCACACAGTCAAGATCATTTTCAGTTATGCATTTTCCTAGTTCAGAGAGTGACCCTTTTTTTCTTTAAAAGTTGTATCAATTTCATGTTTAACCCAACATTAGCATGGCCAGGATGCAGTGACGGAAGAGCGTTGTGGCAACAATGCCGGAGGAAGAGTGAGGAACTGAGATCCCATCAGAGAAGGAGCAGTCCCCATCTGATGGTCCTGAAGAACATGACACAAATGCTTTTGATTCCCCTGCTACCCTTCCTGTGAGCATGCTAATGAGGCTGAATCAGCTGTGCAGCACACAATGCTTGCTGTCAGAAATAGGAAATGTTGTGTACATCAGAACAGACTCAGTAGAGGGAACAGCAGGAAACTATTCTTTTTAATTCTGTATTAGGCTCCTATGAACCTCATTTTCAGGGTTTTAGTTTCGAAGGTGATAGAGATAAAGCGAGAAATTTCTTCCCCTCACTACACTCTTGGATCGATTCTTTTCTTTTAATAAAGGTGCAACAATACGGTTAAGCCAAATAGATTCAGTCTTACGTATTCATTAGACACAGGATCAATTTGGCTTTGTTAGATTGGGGCAATTCCTATTCATTTTAGTGGGAGTAACTCCCATGTATCTGAGAGCAGAATTTGTCCTCTCTCTGTTCTCAAATGAGGTACATGCGGTGGTGACCATTCAAAGATAGACATTTTGCCATTTTAAGCTAATAGTATTACTGTGGCCTTACAGGTATTCTCTGTACCAAGTGACTTTTAACATCTATAAGTAATTAGGGTCAACATTTGAATGGTGGCTACTGGAGGAACTTCGACAAAGCCTATGCTTCAAATAAATCACTTAACGAGTTGGATCTGTAACATCCAAATAGCAGTTACTCTTCATATCTTCCAAAGAAATGTACTGCTTTAGAACCACTCAGAGACTTGGAAAACCACAGAATGACTACATCTCTTCTGAAAGTAACCACTATTACAGCAAACATATTTTTCATAACAGATAATGTGTAGATTTATTCCAAAGCTAACCTCCCTAGGGGGTTATAGACTAGAATTAATAACATTCTACTTAACACTTACCATGCACTTGCAATGTATATTTTAAAAAGGAGACTTGTCAAGGTTGCTAGGCCTCACAGGTGACCTACCTTTTTCATATATCTGTGAGCAAAGCCCATATACATTTTAACTATAATCAGTGCCAACATTTCTGAGCAACTATAAAATAGAAGGGCACTATGCATACAAAACAGAAATGGAGAGAGTTCTGCAAGGAAACCTCTTTCAGTCCCAGGCTTCATATGCACTGGTTAAACAAAAATGTGAAAAGATATTTTTCTTTTGCTTTTTACATAACAAATATAATATGAAGAACAATAAACTTGGGAATATTTGGTTACAAATAACTGTGCTAACTAGCTGTATATCACATAGAAGACCTAAATGTCATGGATACACAAGTGTTTTGCCGAGATTTTGGTGGCTTCTGAATTGTAGAAGTCACTGCATGCTGGTAGAGGAAATGCTACCAAATTCCTATACGCTACATTTTTTTTTCTCTTGGGAAAATACCTTTAATGTTTGTCGTTTAAAACATATTGTTTATTTTTGGTAAATCATTGCTATTAGAATGTGAGAAACATTTACTTAAGTAATCTTTTCTTACACCACTCCCACTTCTGTGTGCGGGACAACTATGAAAATATCTGAACTCATTTCTGGTTTCATTCTGAGTTTTACAGCCTAAGTACCTGTGCTTGTATTCCAGTAAATCTCAGACTGTACTCTGTACCTTTTAGAACTACAGTTCAATTTCAAGAACACTAGATCTATGCAAGTGGCATGACTCATGCATGTATAATAGCACATTGTCAGCCATGCTAGTTTCATAGCTGCCAACTATGTACTGCAAAACTTTGCAAGGAGTGTCCATGGGATTGAGCAAATCAGCTTGCAGGGGTTCTCAAACTGAGGATTAGGACTCCTCACAGGGTAGCGAGGTTATTATGTGGGGGTTGCAAGCTGGCAGCCTCCACCCCAACCCCGCTTTGCTGCCAGCATTTATAATGGTGTTAAATATATTAAAAAGTGTTTTTAATTTATAAGGGGGGGGGTCGCATTCAAAGGCTTGCTATGTAAAAGGGGTCACCAGTAAAAACAAAAAACAAAACAACAACAAAAAAAACTTTGAGAACCACTGAGCTAATGCATTTGCCATGTGCCACCTCTGCCATAAAGAGGGAATGGGACACTTCCTTACAATTTCCAAGAGTCCTCAACTGGTACTTGGAACAGCTCAGAACACACACTAATTGTGAAGCCTGATCTTGTTTTCAAGTGGTTTTTGTTGTCTTTCCAATAACCATCCACTTGTTGTGGTTTGCATGGGAAGGTACAGCAACTGATAGCTGACAAGAATCCAAGCCGTGCAGAGCACATAAGGAGTTTTAGCACATAAATTTTCATTTTAACTTTGATTAAATACCTGGCATGATGAACTTTTTAATTTATTGTGGGGTAGGGTTTTTTTTACTTTTTTTAGTTTGTGGTATATTTTTGTTTGTTTGAATTTTATTGTCAGTGCATATAGAGAAATTGTGATGGCCATCCAGTACCAACTGGAGGAAAAGAAATTGCACACACACATGTTCAGATTTCAGGAATGTTTGCTGTCTTGGGCAGTTATCATTAACTGTAGTTAAATTACAGTCCAGTTTAACCATGACATACATGTAGAAACCACCCTTTCTGATGTTAACAGTAACATTGGCTTTCCCAAGTTTGTAATTACTGCTATGACATGCTTTCCATGTGCCAAGAGAAAGAAAGAGCTCAGAAGCAAAAATTGCTAATGACTTTGGGTATGTCTACACTATGAAATTAGGTCGAATTTATAGAAGTAGTTTTTTCAGAAATCGTTTTTATACAGTCGATTGTGTGTTTCCCCACAAAAAATGCTATAAGTGCATTAAGTCAGCGGACTGCGTCCATAGTACCAAGACTAGCGTTGACTATCAGAGTGTTGCACTGTGGGTAACTATCCCACAGTTCCTGCAGTCTCCGCCGCCCATTGGAATTCTGGGTTGAGATCCCAATGCCTGATGGGGCAAAAACATTGTCATGGGTGATTCTGGGTATATGTTGTCAGGCCACCTCTCCCTCCCTCCCTCCCTCCCTCTGTGAAAGCAACTGCAGACAATTGTTTTGTGCCTTTTTTCCTGGGTTACCTGTGCAGACGCCATACCACAGCAAGCATGGAGCCCGCATAGCTGACCATCACTGTAAGTCTCCTGGATGCTGGCAGACATGGGACTACATTGCTACACAGCAGCAGCTCATTGCCTTTTGGCAGCACATGGTGCGTTATGACTAGTAGCCGTTGTCGTTGTATTCCTGGGAGCTCTTTTAATCAACCTCGGTGAAGGCAGACATGGGAGTGACTCAGCCAGGTCATTCCCATCTTCAGCTGAGCACCAGGAGATGACGATGGCTAGCAGTCAAACTGCACCATCTGTTGCCACCCTAAAGATGTAAACGATAGATGGAGCGGATCAAAACAAGAAATAGACCTGATTTGTTTTGTATTAATTTGCTTCCTCCCTCCCTCCCTCCACGAAATCAACGGCTTGCTAAACCTAGGGTTTTGAGTTCAATCCTTGAGGGGTCCATTCTGTGTGACAGTTGTGTTTCTCCTTGATGGAAAGGCACCCCCTTTGTGGACTTGAATTCCCTGTAAGCCATGTCGTCAGTCACCCCTCCCTCTGTCAGAGCAGACAATCATTTCGTGCCTTTTTTCATCCAAGACACCATAACACTGGGATCATGGAGCCCGCTCAGATCACTACAGCAATTATGAGCACTGTAAACACCACACGCATTATCCTGGAGTATATGCAGAACCAGAACCTGCCAAAGCAAAACCAGGTGAGGAAGCGACAGCAGTGTGGTGAAGAGAGTGATGAGGACGTAAACATGGATATAGACTTCTCGCAAAGTACGGGCCCCAGCAGTGTGCACATCATGGTGTTAATGGGGCAGGTTCATGCTGTGGAACGTCGATTCTGGGCCTGGGAAACAAGCACAGACTGGTGGCACCACATAGTGTTGCAGGTCTGGGATTATTCCCAGTGGCTGCGAAACTTTCACGTGTAAGGGCACTTTCATGGAACTTTGTGACTTGCCTTCCCCTGCCCTGAAGCGCCAGAATGCCAAGATGAGAGCAGCCCTCACAGTTGAGAAGTGTGTGGCGATAGCCCTGTGGAAGCTTGCAACGCCAGATAGCTACTGGTCAGTCGGGAATCAATTTGGAGTGAGCAAATCTACTGTGGGCACTGCTGTGAAAGTCATTTTGTTCAGTCAAAGAGCTGCTGCTATCAAGGGTAGTGACTCTGGGAAATATGCAGGTCATAGTGGATGGCTTTGCTGCAATGGGATTCGCTAACTGTGGTGGGGCGATCGACGGAACTTATATTCCTATCTTGGCACTGGAGCACCAAGGCAGCGAGTACATAAACCAAAAGGGTTACTTTTCAATGCTGCTGCAAGCACTGGTGGATCACAAGGGATGTTTCACAAACATCAACGTGGGATGGCTGGGAAAGGTACATGACGCTCGCATCTTCAGGAACTCTGGTCTGTTTCAAAAGCTGCAGGAAGGGACTTTCTTCCCAGATCAGAAAGTAACCGTTGGGAATGTTGAAATGCCTATAGTTATCCTTGGGGAACCAGCCTACCCCTTAATGCCATGGCTCATGAAGCTGTACATAGGCAGCCTGGACAGTAGTCAGGAGCTGTTCAGCTGTAGGCTGAGCAAGTGCAGAATGGTGGTAGAATGTGCATTTGGACATTTAAAAGCTCGCTGGTGCTGTTTACTGACTCGGATAGACCTCAGTGAAACCAATATTCCCATTGTTATTACTGCTTGCTGTGCGCTCCACAATATCTGTGAGAGTAAGGGGGAGATGTTTATGGTGGGGTGGGAGGTTGAGGCAAATCGCTTGGCTGCTGATTATGTGCAGCAAGACACCAGGGTGGTTAGAAGAGTACAGGAGGGCACAGTGCGCATCAGAGAAGCTTTGAAAACCAGTTGCATGACTGGCCAGGCTACGATGTGAAAGTTCTATTTGTTTCTCTTTGATGACCCCCCACCCCTTGGTTCACTCTACTTTCCTGTAAGCTAGCCACCCTTCAATCACTGCATGCAGCTCATCATAGAAGTGGCATGTTCGGGGCTCTGATCCTGAGCAGCCGTTTGCCTCTCTTGTTTTTTGGTAGGCTTGCCTTAGCTCCTTAATTTTCATGCGGCACTGCTGTGCGCCCCTGTCCTTCATGCCCTTTGAGACTTTTTCTAATGTTTTGGCATTTCGTTTACTGGAACGGAGTTCAGCTAGCATGGATTCGTCTCCCCATATGGCGAGCAGATCCTATACCTCCTGTTCGGTCCATGCTGGAGCTCTTTTGCGATCCTGGGACTCCATCATGGTCACCTCTGCTGATGAGATCTGCACTCACTTCCACCTTGCCATGCTGGCCAAACAGGAAATGAGATTCAAAAGTTTGCGGGCCTTTTCCTGTCTATCTGGCCAGTGCATCTGAGTTGAGAGTGCTGTCCAGAGCAGTCACAGTGGAGCACTCTGGGATAGCTCCCAGAGGCCAGTACTGTCGAATTGTGTCCACACTACCCCAAATTTGACCTGGCAATGCCGATTTCAGTGCTAATCCCCTTGTCAGAGGTGAAGTAAAGAAATCTATTTGAAGAGCTCTTTAAGTTGAAAAAAAGGGCTTTGTTGTGTGGATGGGTCCAGGCTTAACACTGCTAAATTCGACCTAAGATCGTAGTGTAGACCAGGCCTTTGAATGTTACAAAAATGAAATGATAAAGTTTACAGATGTGTCCTGCTTCATAATTCACAGTCAGAACTTATTTGTAAACTATTTGCTTTCAACAGTTGAAACCACACAGAAGGTTCAAACACCAATGTAACAATATTTTATGCACCTGTGGAGGGTTTATATCTTGATAAAAAAATTTTTAAAAAAGCTGTGTATATTTAAAATGTGTCTTATTGTATTGATATGAAAGAAAACAAAGTTAAAACCTGTTTCATTTGAATACCAGTAATTTGTTCACAGTTTCACTTCACCTTTGAAGTTCCTTCACTGAGGAACATAGAACAAACAAAAAAACATGGAGAGGAGGGAGAAGTGGAGAGAGTGATTCTAAGGATAGAGCTGTTTTGCCGTTAGTGCAGGAGCCACTCTTCAGCTGGCATTACAATACATAATTATAAAATTACTCAACTAAGAAACTGTAACCTAACCCATGAATTGGTCCTTACCCTTTTGTATATTTTTACTGCTCTATTGTAGCCTTATTTTGAATAATTTTTCAAAGTTGCTTATCTTTATACATTGTCCCTATTAGAAGTTAAGTGCTATTCATTCTGTATGTTGATTTATTTATTTTTTTTTAAAAAGCCTACTAACCGGATGTTTGTTCTTGTGTTTCATTTTAGATGTTTCAGACATGACATTTATGCAAAATCCTGTGCTCCTCATGCTCACCAAACCTAACAAGCAGGATGTAACTCGTCTATCTTTAACTGTGTTCCACCAGACTGTGCCAGTCAAATGTTCACAGAAATGGCCAAAAGATTCCAATTCTGGCAGTAGCAGTCAGCTTACCTCTATTGTGTATATAACAAGATTTATTAAGCAGTGTAATGATCTCCCAAGAGAAGCAGTGGAATCCCCATTGCTTGAGTCATTTAAAATTAGAACAGACAAAACGCTACTA
This sequence comes from Gopherus evgoodei, assembly GCF_007399415.2. Lineage (NCBI taxonomy): Eukaryota > Metazoa > Chordata > Testudines > Testudinidae > Gopherus > Gopherus evgoodei. The sequence continues at coordinate 97,673,035 of NC_044325.1, forward strand.
AATGCACAAAAGGGAAGAAGTCTGTACTGGCAAAATAGGTACTAGATGGCCTAATAGGTTTTTTCCCCTCTCCTGCGTCTCTTTGAAATCCTATAACATTTCCCCGAGTTATTGAATTTATGTATGCAGGTCATTACCTGAAAATACTAAATAAGTATATTAGCATTTACTGAACAGTGGTCTGCTTTTCCACTGAGGAACAATACATGACAGGCAGGACCAGCACTAGTGTTTTTAGCGCCCTAGGTGCACGGCCATTTCACCGCCCTGCGCGCTGCTACCGCGGCTCCGGTGGACCTGCTGCAGGCATTCCTGAGGACGGTTCACTGGTCTGCGGGTCTGGTGGAGCTGCCGCAGGTGTGTCTGTGGGAGGTCTACCGGAGCCGCGGGAGCAGCGGACCATCCGCAGAAATGCCTGCGGCAGGTCCACCGGAGCCGCGGGAGCAGCAGACCGTCCGCAGAAATGCCTGCAGCAGGTCCACCGAAGCACCTACCGCCCCCCCCCCCAGCAAAATGCCGCCCCCCAATAATCCTGGTGCCCTAGGCGATTGCCTAGGCCGCCTAAATGGAAGCACCAGCCCTGATGACAGGATAACAGTCTCTGGAAATGTCACTAAATGTGATCTGTGTTTTGGGGAAATAGGTATTTGCACATTGCTTGTTTCCAAAGATTTAATTCAAATGTGTCCTTAAGAATTTTTGAAACCTTGTATACAATGAAAGTTAATAAAGTTTGCTTAAATTCAATGAAGGCAGGAACTGGGCCTAATTTAGGAAGTGTATATATGCATCCCTTAGCTCTGTTTTGTACAAATGCAATGTCTTCAAAACATTGCCTTAATTTTCAAGCTCTGATGTTGAGTTTATGCTTCACAATGAAGGACCAAACTGTCCTGCATTCCTTATATATTTTCATGACTTCCATAAAAATTTTGTCTGTAAATGCATTGCACAATGGACTGACAACTCAATCACAGGTAGAATTTCAAAGGAAGTCAGTGTTTAAGAAATGGAGGATGGTTGGTTTCTTCATATGGAGCTATATTGTAGTTGTAAGACTGATCTGCCATTGATGACAATAAAGTCATACAGGATTGGGTCCTTAGTTATGTCAAGTATAATTCCCAAATCTGGACCTTAGCGTCCAGGATATGGGTACTAGCAAAAAGTCCTCTAAGCTTAATTACCAGCTTAGATTCTGTAGCACTGCCACCAATCAGGAATTTTTAGGGCCTGATACCCTCTGGTCCCCCCAAAACCTTCCCGGGGACCCCAAGACCCAGATTCCTTGAGTCTCACAACAAAGGGAAATAAACCATTCCCTCTCACCTCTTTACCTCCTCCCAGATCTTTCCTGCCTGGGTACACTAGGAGATACCGTGAATCAATTCCTTGAAACACAACACAGAGAGATCAAGTTTCTCTCTCCCCCTCACCCAGAGGCAATACAAATTTACCTTTCCCTCCTTGCTTCCCACCAATTCCCTGGTATATACAAACTCAATTTCTTTGAGCCTTAATTAGGAGAGAAAAATCAACCGGTCTTAAAAGCAAAACTTTTAATAAAAAAAGAAAAAAAGTAAAAGGTTTATCTCTGCACTTTAGATGGTAAACAGTTACAGGGTCTTTCAACTTATAAACAATAGAAATAAACTTTTTCCAGCAGAAACACAATTTAAGCTACTTCCAGCAAGTACACACATGCAAATAAGAAAACAAATTAAAAGACTATAACTGCTTTTTTTCTTACTCATAATTCTGAATAGATAAGAGGCTGTAGCAGGGAGATTGGCAGAAACCTGGTTGCACCTCTAGTCCTGTCCAGGACCCAGAGAGAACAAAGCCAAACCCACAAACAAAGACTTCCTTCCACGAGATTTGAAAGTATCTTGTTTCCTGATTGGTGCTCTGGTCAGGTGTTTGCAGGTCACTGTTTGTTACCCCTTTATGGGTGAAAGAGACATTAACCCGTAGCTATCTGTTTATGACAGTTATTACCTATAACAACGTGGAACTATAAGAATGGAGTTCTTGTATATTTGTATTTAGGCATTGCCTTTACTCTAATATTACCATGCCAAAAAAAGCTAAAAAGGAGAGGCAAAAGGAGTCAATTGTGCCCCCAAATGATTGCTCTAGTTTCCACTGATCTCCCATTAACTGTGATTCCTGCCTTGTACCAGTCTTGTTTTCAAGATGAGAGCAAAAAGGAGCTTCATATCTTCACAATGCTGCTTTTGCCAAAGGGCTGACGGTGGATGAACTGCTTGGCTTCTCCATTCTGAAATGGGAATAGTGGCACACACACCCTACAACTAACCTGAAAAATCAGAAGAAAAGGCAAACTAAAGAAACAGAGCAAACATAGAATAGTATCAGAATGAGGCGCCAGGTTTCTGCCCCTTCATGAAGTGGGGGAGCAGCTATACACCCTCAACTTCCATAATCAATACAGAATCTCCTAGCATTAACCAAGCACTACAAGCTTCTCCTGTGTTAGCTCCAGAGGAAACCCAAAACAACTAACTCAATTCTTTCTACAAGCGAATACTTCCCAGGAGCCCACCTGTGTCATGGGCACCCTGCTGCTGATTCCTCCTCCCCATTACTCTTGCATCTTTTCAGAGAAGGGGCCTGATTTCATTGGGATACTGTCTGAGTCCTGACTAATAGAATGTTCTGTAAGCAACAGAGTAACTGCACCCTGCTGAAGCAATCTGTCCTCCCCTTCCTTCCCCCTCTACATTACCACTATGGCAACAGGGCTTTTGCTCTGGCATTAATGTAGAAAATACTCTCTTATTTGTATTTAATTGTTAGCATTGAAGGTTTCTTTACAAGAAAAAACACGTGGTCGTACCAACACCATTACAGGGGACCATCTATGGCAAAATATTCTATTATCTCCTGCATTACGCAATAGAGATTGAAGGTCTTATATTTTGCATTGTCTGGTTTCTGATTTTATTTGCGTTTGGTTATGTTGAAGTTAGTTTGCCAGCAGAGCTGATTCAAAATGTCAAACCTGAAATATTTCACAAAGATCTCTCTCTGGAAAACTATACCTTTAACAGGCTCTGACAAGAACCAGTTACACTGGTACATGTTATGCAATGTTGATCAGTTAGAATTAAGAGACACTGTGGGAAGCACACCTCTGTCAGACTCTTTGGGTTAGTGCCTGATGTTGGGTTCAATGAACTTTCACCCAAACTCAGGTAGGGTTTGGAGCACCACGTGTCAGTGTTTCCAAAATGAAAATTTTTTAAAAAATCTTTAGTTGAAGAAATTTTTGAAATGGTGGAATTTCCCATGAACCGGAAATTCCAGGTATTGGCCAGCTCTGTGTGCCAATGTCAATTTGTAGAATATCAGGAACAATCCATATCAGAAAGAGGTAATTGTGCCACAGCTCTAGTTCAGACTGTTTTTATTTTCTCTTACGTAGTGACGTTTTGCAAAGGCAATTGGATTTCATTGTGATCTCACACCTGTCTAATCCATTGACATTAGTGGGGTTACTCTGATTTGCACCAGTGTAAATGGAATCAAGCCCATTAGTAATAGTAACAGGATCACAGTAATACCTAGAATGCAGAACCCAGACAAGCTCTCCATTGTGCTAGGCTCTGTATAGACACACAAACTGTTCCTGCCCTGAATAATTTGCCTTCTAAATTGACAAGAAAAGGACCTGAGTGAAAATAGAATCACAGAGGTAAAATGACTTGCAAGGTCACACAGCAGGTCAGTGTTATATCTGGGTTTTATTTCCAGGTTTCCTGCCTCTCAGTCCAGTGTCCTATTCACAGGGCCGGCTCCAGGCACCAGCATTCCAAGCAGGTGCTTGGGGCGGCAGTCCATACGTTTTTCTCCCCAGAGCATTTCCACAGTGGTGACAATTTGGCGGCAGCTTCTATGTTCAGCTGTCCACGGGGGCGCAGCTTCTGTCTTTGGGCTGAAGACAGAAGCTGCTGCCAAATTACTGCTGCCGCGGAAACGCGTGTGACGCCCTAACGGCACACAGACTGCCCCTGCCATCCGCGGCAGCAATTTGGCACACTGTTTGGGGCAGCGAAAACGGTAGAGCCGGCCCTGCCTATTCACTAGCTCACAGTGCCTCCCCATTGTATTGCTGGTGTTTGGTCTGTTTAGGATTGTGCTATTTTAGAAAGTGTGTAACCACCTGGCAATATTGTCTGTGACTATGGGTGAAAAGTCATTCTAGAAAATGTTCACATCTACACTTAAACTGAGTTGACAACTAAGCAAATTACTTTTAAAAACTGTATTTCTCATCACAATGTACTCAACTTGTTTTTGAGTGTGTTTGTATATGTAAATAACCAACAGTCTTTCTTCTAAAGTGCTTATTCCAGACTCTTGATTCCTGAAGGGGAAGCCATCTAAAATTGCAGTCCACTCAGTCCAGTGAAGATAAAGCTAGTATGGCATGTGTACAGAATGCATTATGATATTTTTTTGGGGGGGGGCATTTTATGAAATTACTGAAGGAGCAATAGGGGATTGCTTATTACAAAATATACATGCCATAAATGAAAACTTCAGGCTGTGAAAATATTCCCTGTGGGGGGGGGGAAGCTATATTTTGCACCCTAGAGATTCATGTATGTGTGTGATCCTTTTTTGCTCTTGAAATGGATGTTAATGTCTCTCATGGGGTGAAGGTGTTCATGGCTTACTGATCACGTATACTTGCAATGGAATTAGTCATTCTTCAAGCATGAAATACTGTATTATAGAAATTGTATTAGCTTTATTGGTTCACAATGAAGAACCTTATCAAAAATCATTAATCACTGTTTATGCTATTTTTTGCCTGTTTTCAGTGCAGTGAGAGATCTTTCTCTCATTCTTTTTCTCCGTGAGAAAAGGTGCAAGAAAAATTTTATTGGTTTTCCATTTTATGCATCAGAGAGATGTGCCTATTAAAAATAAATACATTTTCAGTGTTGCATTTATTTGAATATCCGGACAGTTTTCATACTAGCAGTTGTTATGTAATAGGACAATTTAATAAATTCAAAGAAAATGCCTGGTTGAAGAAAGATAAAATAACAAATTAAATGGTTCGGTGAATGTCTCGTTTTGGAACTACATCAGTCTGTATAGCACTTGAAAAATGAATTTTTAAATTACAAGACAGGATGAACAGAGATATTAATCTAACCATGCACTCTCATGTACAGTAACTTTCATGTTAATTTCTCAGTTTTTAAAATTAATCAGCTACATACAAATCAGAGAGTTTAAAAAAAAAAAGATATTGGTTAAACTGAGTTGTTTAAAGTTGTCCTAGGACAGAGAATGTTAAATGACAACTGAAGTATGTGTCCTGACTAGACGTCAGTTTCCCTAATAAGAATAAACCATCAAACTATCTTTTTCTAGTACTTTGCTTGATTGTATGCTATGATGGATGCAGAATTCAAATATGAAGGAATATTTTATAATTAATAATGCTATAGTCTTTATAATGGGCTCCAGATTACCATAAAGCACTGAAATCAATGGGAGTTTTGCAATTGATTTCAGTGAGACCAGGATTTCACTGTTAGAACCACCTCCAGAAATCCCAGATACTTTCATGCATATGTAGTCCTAATCATATAAAATGTGATTGCTCCCAACAAGTCTATGAAGGTGATGGTCTTAACCTATCAAGACCTGAATGTGATACTGATTTCCATCATATGTGAGAGGGCCAATATGAGACACATTTCAAAAACACAGGAGAAAGATTAATGGCATCCTTTCAGACTTTTAATAATTTTTTATCTGCAGACTTTTACTTTCAAAGTTGAGTATTTCAGTTGCAATTAGCAAATTCTACATTAACAAATGGCACAAAGACTATGTTTTAGTGACCGATTTAAAAGCAGATCTAATGTAAAATGAATGATGTACTTTATGATGGGATACAAATGAAGTATGTTTTACAGATCTGAACAGGCTCGCATCATACAACTTAAACCAATTTTTGCTGAGTTACCCTATGGTAGTGATCACTGGGCATTTGCAATTTTGTAGACTTCACCTTGCATTATTATAATTTTCAGGAGCTAAATTGCCACCAAAAAGGAATCTGCATGTTGCCCTGATTGGGAAGGAAATATGCTATAATTTTCAAAGGAAAACTAATTAGAGGGGAAAACATGTATTGTTGCCCCCTTTTCTGAGCTGAGGAGCTAGTCAAATTGTGGAGCTCGGGATATGTTCCAGTTTGAAATTGAAGTGAATGGAGTTTGGTATTTTCTTAGATGCAGTCTTGTTTATTTACAAGGAAGCCACACGTCCGCTTCTCCAAATGCAGGAAGAAACAAGAGCAAAAGAAGCAGTTATTTAGTTTACAACCTCTTTAGCCAAAAGCGCACTCTCTAGTTTTTTCCAGGATGGCATTGTGCTCATAGGCTGCTGCTTCACTTTCTTCCTTATTGCCTCTTCCTCTCTCTCTGTTCTTGTCTGTTCTTAGTTTATATGTTTTGCCTCTCCCACCGGCCCATGATACTTAGCAAAAGTCTTCCACTAACTCACTCCAAGCTCTTGGGCAGGTTCACATAAACCCTTTAGTCTTAGGGAGGGGCTTCTGATTAATTTATCCTTGTAGGTATGTAAGCTGAAGGGTGAGTTCACACCCATCAGTCTCAGTGAGGTTTTAACTTGACCCATAACAAGGTTTCACCCAGCTCATAACAGTATGAAGCTATAGAATGAAAAGAAAATGCATTCTATCTAGGTCCTTATGACAGGAGAATTGCTAATATAGTTCCTATGTTTAAGAAAGAGGGGGAAATGATCCAGGAAACTACTGGTCTTTTAGTCTGACCTCAATTTTATGCAAGGTCTTGGACAATTTTTGAAAGAGAAAGTAATTAAGGACATAGAGGTGAATGGTAATTGGGATAAAATACAACATGGTTTTCCAAAAGGTAGATTGTGCCAGACAGACTATTCCTTCTTTGAGAAGATTACTGAATGTCCTTTGTCTAAAAAATCAGTTGATCTAATTACCTCAAATTTAGTAAGGTATTTGATACAGTTCCACAGGTACATTATTAGTTAAATTGGAGAAGAAGGGGTTTAATATGAAAATTGAAAGGTGGATCCCCATTGGTTAAAGGAGTGACTACAATGGGTCAAACTGCAAGGTGAGCTGTCAGACTGGAGGGAGGTTACTAGAATTCCTCAGGGATCAGTCTTGGGATCAATGTTATTTAACATTTTTATTACTGACCTTGGCACAAAAAGTGAGTATGTACTAACAAAAGTTGCAGATGACATGAAGTTCAGAGGTATTGCCAATACAGAGGAGGACTGGAATATCATACAAGATGATCTGGATGGCCCTGTAAACTGGAGTAATAGAAATGGGATGAAATTTAATAGTGCAAAGTGCAAGGTCATGCATTTAGGGACTAACAAGAATTTTTGCTGTAAGCCTGGGATGTATTAGTTGGAAGTAGAGCTGTCCCTAGGGGATGGCGAATCGGGGTGACCACTTCGGGCACCGTGCTTTGGGGGACCCCACAGGCTGTGCGATTGGCCAGTGCGCATACCGCTGGCTGGGTGAGGCTAGTCTCCAGCCCTGCCCCATTCATCCGAGGGAGAGCGCTCCGGGAGGGAGAGTATGTGGCAGCAGCGCCACTGCAGCCTCCCCAGTCCAAGAGCACTTGGTGGGAGAGCATGTGGTGTCACCTCAGCCTCTCCAGCCCCAGGAAGGCAGATGGCATTGCCCCAGCCCCCTGGAGCCCAGCAGCAGTGCTGAAGTGGGGCCCGATGGGGGGGTGGAGTGTGGGCGGGGCTATTTGGAGAGGCTCCACCTCCCTTGCCCAGCCAGATCAGTCCCAGAAGTGACAGGGAGAAAGGCCTGGGTATATTGGCTGATCACAGGATAATTATGAGCTGCCAATCTGATGCAGCTGTGAAAAAGGCTAATGCAGGCCTAGGATAAATCAAGCGAGATATTTCCAGTAGAGACAGGGAAGTGTTAGTACTGTTATACAAGGCACTGGCGAGACCTCATCTGGAATACTGTGTGCAATTCTGGTCTCCCATGAAAGATGAATTCAAACTGAACAGCTGTGGAGAGGGGCTACTAGGATGAAATTTCCATTTCTGAGGAATGGAAAACCTACCTTATGAAAGCAGACTCAAAGAGCTTGGCTTGTTTAGCCCAACAAAAAGAAGGCTGAGGCTTAAAATTAGGTGAAGGTTTCTAACCATCAGAGAAATGAAGTTCTGGGACAACTTTCCAAGGGACGGAAATTTTATTATTTCATGCAACTAAAATACCTATTCCCATCCCCATAGAAAAGTAGCAGCCCTTTCTGTTGATATAGTCTGTGGCAAGGTGGGCTGGTACCAAAATGCAAATATCATGCCATCTATTGTCCAGCACAATTTGGGAACCCTATTCTGTAAATCCATCCACCATGTCCTGCACATTGCTGAGAGTCACAATCCTAATTAGCAGGAAATAAGTAATAGTTCTACATACCAGCATGACAGTGTCCCCCACTCTGGATTTTCCAGCTCCAAAATGATTTCCCACTGATCAGTAGTAATCTAGTATTGCAGACTTCCATAGTGCAATCACCACTCACCTCTCAGCTGTTAATTCAGCTCTCATTCTGGAGACCCTGCACTAGAGGGCTAGGGTGAGCTTGGCACACGGATCCAGAGATGTGACCTTTCACATCCAAAAGTACTGCTGCTTCTCCCAAATCTATATTACTATGCAATCTCACCAGTCAGTGCTCTTTCTCAGGCCCAGAATTGGCGCTCCATTGTCTGCAGGTGCACCGTGAATGCCACCAGTGATCTTGAATTGGTTTTTTTGCTATATCCTTAGCAATATGTCCTCAAAAAAATTGTTCTGTCCCTGGTTATTGTGGTTCTTCTGGTGGTCTGCAAATACAGGAGAATCATGCAATGTTCATAAGAATAGTGCAGAGCTCTGCAGGCTCTATGTTTCTGTCAAAGATGGCAGACACTAAAAGGTGCCATATTGGTTTGTGGGATTTAAAAAAAATGCAGAAAAAATGATGGGATATCAATGGCATTTTGAGATGGAGACAGCTGCATGGTGGGAACTTAACCCCTAGCTCCCAGAGATCCCTGGGTGACTCATTTTTACCCACAACACACTTCAAGAATTTATCTAAAGGCAGAAATACTGAGCACCTGCTGTTCCCATTGTTTATTCAGGTAGGAAACAGAAGAAAGGAAAAGTTAAGAGTGACTTAGATTAAATCTGAACAAAAGCTGTTAGTACCAATGGTGGCTGTTCAGAAAACTGAGCACTAGGGACTTGTAAAATAAAATAAAATGAAATATTTGACACAAGTTTCATGGGATAACCGTAAGTCCAAAGCTAAGATCTAATCAGCTAAAGACACCTTATGTGGCATTACCTACCCCTCCCCCAATACAAGCAAGGAAAGACTGCTTATCTCAAAGGCCAAAATAACCTGTAGTTCATGTGCCAATCATTCAGCTGTAATCTATGTTCACCCTTTCTGATGCTTTTCTTCTTTTGAAATTTATGTATGCAAAGCATAATCTGCAATATCAGACTTAATTGGAAGTAAAAGTGGATTTTTTGCCATGTTAATTAGCAAGCAGGTGACTAAATTAAAAAATACTTGTTACTTAAAAATATGTTGACTTAAAACCAGGTTTTTTTCTTTTCTCCCCAAATGTATGAGTATTGTAAATGTCTATAAATTACATTATATAGTAAGTCTTTAGATAAACATTTTATGCAAATTCTAGACAGGAGGAAAAAATTCTTTTTGATAATTCTATGTGAGGTGATTTGGCTATATAATTCTGATCTTTTCCAGCTGCTCTTATGAAAGGAAGGCAACTGAACCAGTTTGTGTTGTTTTTGTATGTTTTTGCCAGATGGTAAAGCAGTCATTTTTTGTATGGATTACTAAAAAAGTCATTTTCTGTTAGCTGTATGGAGCGTTCCTGTGATTTATTAACTTAAACTCAGAGCTGTTGTTTCTTCTCTCAGTGTTGGTATTTCTTTGTTACATATGAAGGTTCCCTATTGTATCCTTTTAATACCTGGACACTCAGTGGACTGACCCTTCTGTGCCCATGTAAATCCAAATTCATAAAGTATTGTAGAGGAGGGACACATTCTGGCAGAATTAAAGACTTCAGTGGAGTAGCTGCATGTTTCTACCCATGTAAGGGAGATCAGAATCTTGATCTAGATGTTAAGACTGTTGAGAGCCTCTTCCCTGATGCAATGAAAGCTGTCAAGTGCAAAGGAAGCTCTGTCAGTTCATGGTATGACATCTATGCTAGCTATACAGTATCAAAACTTGTTTTCGTCAATTATCTCTAATGTTCTCTTCTCATTTTTTGATCTCCAGACAGTGGAATAACTCTTCTCTCCTTTTATAACAAGCAACAAAACTTCAGAAAAGGTGTTGGTAACATTTTCCAATTGTTTACATTTTGCTGCTGTGCTCAATAAAAAAAAAAACCTGTAAAATGATGAAGGGAAAATTATGGTGGGGTGTCTCTAAAAAATCTTATTATTTGGAATTTTCAGAATTAAGGTTACAAAAATCTTATTTCTGACAAAAGCCTTGTTTACTTTCACAATGAAGACATGACAAATGGTAACCAGTGTAATTATTTGCTGTGATAAACCACTATTATTTGACCATTTTTTCTTATTTCCTTGCATGTTGCCTAATGAGCTTAGAGGTTCAGTGTCTTGTTTATACATTTCAAACTGCGTAATATTTGAGCTCGTAGCAATTAGAGCTGGACAGAGACTGAAAACAAATATTTGCCAATTATTTTTCATTATTTTTGTAAATGATTTTGCTGAATGTTTTGGTAAACAAGCCTATTAACAGGACTGTTCCCTGAAACAAGTAGGGCTTGCAGAAAATGTATGTGAAGTGTGTTAGGAACTTCTTTTAGTAAGAATTAGAAATTCTTATTTACCTATGAGTTATGCTCATCCAATCAGGGATTGGAAACAGAACATGTGAAATATACATGACATGTCAGATTTAATTTGGCAAGACTTGTATAATGCAAATAAATTGTTAGAGGAGAGCTTATTGAAAGTGTGGGTCCTGTCTTACAGTTTGGGAAGTTAATTGACATTTTAAAGGATATTTTTGTCCAACAAAGACAAAGAAGCTCTAGGGTATGTTGAAGTAAAGAACTAGACAGACTAACAAAGGCTCTGTGTTGAGGGCTTATGGAAGCACAGTAGAATAAGCTGGAAAGTGTTGACAATGTCAGTAGGCTTATTGACATTTCAAGGGAAAGAGCTGGGGACGATGACTAATATTTAAGTTTTAGACTGGAGAGAAGAGATGAGGAGTCAGCTACCGATCTGGGGTGGAGAGGCATTTCTGTCCCCACAGATACCAGAATAGCTAGAGGTTAATAGAAAAGCAAAGATGGGAGGAATAAGATGGGAGACAAACCTTGGGAAACATGGGAATTGAAGGTTTAAACCAGAGAGTCAAGGATGGAGATGGCTGAACCTAGCATAGTGAGATTTTCCAAACTGAGCTTCAGCTCTGCCACAAATTCTTTTCTATCCAGTGAGATTTGGAAGCCTTTTGAGTCACGCTTATTTAAAACTATCTCTTTGTCCTATTACTGATAAACTTCCTCTTATGATCTCTTGATCTCGAGCCATTTTGTGATCAATTTCAATATGGTATGTTTTTGAATGGAAATAGCCAGTTGACCACTAGGGAGAGAGAGGCAGATATGAAACAAATATGCCTGACCTGGGGCCATCTGTCTACAGAGCCAAAAGCAGTACCAAAAAGGCTAATTCTGGAAACTAGCTTATGAGGAATAGTTTGTTTACTACGAGGAGTGGCAGGTACAGGATAATTAACATTGGGCCAGATCTTCAGCTGATGTAAATCAATGTATTTCCATTGAAGTCAGTGCTTTACTGGGCACAGGGTGCCAGAGGTGCGTTTTTATTTTCAAGGGCTACATTCCAAAAACAGGTTAAAATACATTGAATACATGTAAGAGATGTTGAGTGATTGTGAATAAGGGAGGAGGAGGGAGATCATACAATCAGAAAAGGGAAGGCTGGATGATCTGCAAGGTAAATTTTGTGTTTAAAGGTGACTCATTTTATGAAAAATGTTGAGAAATTATATCTGCAGATATAAGATATGATGGGCGGGCCACATAGCATGGTTCATGGACAATAAGTGGACCGCAATCATTACCAAGTGGTACCTGCGAGAACAGAAAAGACCACCTGGTCGGCCTCCAAGAAGATGGGAAGATGACATTATTAAATGTTTTGGATGAATGTGGAAAAGAAAGGCAAGAATGCAAGAAGAATGGTGGATGTGTTGTGATCGATGCAGTCTTAATGACAACTGAAGACTGATTGATCCAGGTTGACAAATTGCTGCTGAAACAGATCTTTCTATTGAATGAATCATTTTATGAAATATTTCCTGTAGAAATGTTGGGGTTCTCTGGAAACTTTTTTCCTGCTTCTCCCCCCCCCCGCCTCACTAAATTGAAGTTCATCTTTTTAAAAAAAAATCTACCTCAGTCTTTTTATTAAGATGATATGCCATGATATTTCTTAAAATCTTTTGGGTAGTCTTATTAATTAAACCCCAAAGCCTGTTGGTTAAAACATGCATACAAAAGGTCAGTCATGACAGGTATCTACTGTGCTTGGTAAAGAACCTCTTTAGATAGGAAAGGTAGACAGGAGTATCTAGAAATTCAGATGTAAAGCTGATAAACAGGTTTCTCTTACACAGTACATGATTTAAGTTTACAACAATCAAATGGCCTACAGTTGTATGTATTCATTATGTACTGTAAGTGTTCCAGTTCACTGCTCAGGACTTAGAGAGAAGGTAAGAGGGTTATTGTAAATAATATTTAGAAGTATCAGAGTGGTAGCTATATTAGTCTGGATCTGTAAAAGCAGCAAGGAGTCCTGTGGCACCTTATAGACTAACAGAAGTTTTGGAGCATGAGCTTTCGTGGGTGAATACCCACTTTGTCAGATGCAAGAAATGGGTATTCACCCATGAAAGCTCATGCTCCAAAACTTCTGTTAGTCTATAAGGTGCCACAGGACTCTTTGCTGCAATATTTAGAGGATTACATGTATTTTTAAAGACTTGGTTCATGATCAAAGTGCATGCTTTGAATTTGGTATAATGATGCCCACTAGTGCCTTGAAGCAAAAGACATTATCTATTGGATAACAAAGTATCATCATTAAATTGCCATTGAAGTTTGTCTTGGGCTAACACTTGTCTGTCATAATCCCATTTCAGAATTCTTTTATATTATAAATATTCAAAGAAATCCATTTTTAAGGTACATATTGCCAACAAGGTGACTTTCAAAAACTGTGTTTGAAACAGGTGTATTTTTTAAAAACAAATACTTAATATAAACTAGAATTTAAGTAGACAATTTGTCAGCATGTCATGAACTGACTATATGAGCATTCATGGAAACATTTTTCCCATTATCTTTTTTACTATCTCTGTGTGTGTGTGTGTGTGTGTGTGTGTGTGTGTGTGTGTGTGTACTCAAATATATGTATAGAATCATAGGGATGTAGGGCTGAAAGGGACCTCGAGAGATCATCAAGTCCAGCCCCCTGGCTAAGGCAGGATCAATTATACTTATATCATCTCTGACAAATGTCTGTTCTTAAAAACCTCCAATGGTGCAGATTCTACAGCTCCGTTGGAAGCCTATTCCAGAACTTAACTACCCTTATACTTGGAAAGTTTTTCCTAACATCTCACCTGAATCTCCCTTGCTGCAAATTAAGCTAATTACTTGATGTCCTGCCTTCTGTGGACATGGAGAAAAATTGATCACAGTCCTCTTTGTAACTTCCCTTAACATATTTGAAGACTATTATCAGGTCCTTCCTCAGTTGTCTTTTCTCAAGACTAAACATGATCAGTTTTTTAAACCTTTCCTCTTAAATCAAATGTTCTAAAACTCATCATTTCACTCTCTTCTGGACTCTCGCCAGCTTATCCATATCTTTCCTAATGTGGTGCCCTGAATTAGACACAGTACTCCCCCTGAGGCCTCATCAATACTGAGTAGAAATGGACTGTTACCGCCCATGTCTTACATATGACTTTCCTGTTAATATACCCCAGAATACTAGTCTTTTGAGCAATTGCATCACATTGACTCCTATTCAATTTGTGATCCACTATAGTCCTGAGATGCTTTTCAGCAGTACGACTACCTAACTAGTTATTCCCCATTCCACTCTGTTTCTTCACATGAGACAATTATATCATCTCTCTCTGATATTATTTTTGGTCATGTTCATTGCAATTCTGTAGTCTAGTTATATGCCAAGGGTTCTAGAACAACAATTTCGGACTAATGCTCAAAACAGTTCTCGGAGATTGGGAAATGTTTTCTGCACTGCAGAATTAAAATTCAGAATTAAGTTCCTGAGTGTTTCTGTATCATGAGGGCCGTTTGAATGCCCTATGCACAAAGTAGCACCTGTTAAATTCTACATATTGATGCTCTTTAAAATCTGTTAATTTTTAATTGTAGAGGAAATGGATGGCTAAGCACTAGAGCAGGTAAAGAATTTTTTTGATGCAATGCTTTTCCACTGAAAAAATGCTAATTAATCGAAACCAAAACTTTTAGTGGAAATATATTGGTTTCTGCAGAACTTTTCTTGGGAAGGTTTCTCTGATTCATGATGGAATATCTGGTCAAATGAGAGGGAGTAGAGGTTGGAGGGGGATGACCCCAGAATAGCCAATAGCTGGTTGTTTCATGTGAAATTGGTGTCAGAGGGCCCATGTTCCCTGAAGGAACAATTATAAATGGGACACTAGTGGAACACGGAATTGGGGGAATTAGTTTGGAAGCAATTCAGCCATGTGGTTTAATGACATTCCACTTCATCACTTAACTTGCATTCAGCCTCACTCTTTGAGAATGAAACATGGTGACTGCTTCTGAGGCTATTTCTACACTGGCAATTGCATGACAAAACTTTTGTCTTTCAGAGGTGTTCTCCCTCAACCACCTCCCCGAAATACAAAAGTTTTGCTGATGACAACTAACTAGCAAAGCTAACCCTGCTCATTGGGGGTGGAAGTTTTTTGTTGGCAGGAGAGCTGGCAAACAGCAGCTACACTGCGCGCCTTTTAGCAGCACAGCTGTAATGACACAGCTGTGTTGCTAAAAGCTGTGTAGGGGAGACATAGCCTGAGTTTCCACAGTGCATCAGCTGGCACTGAGGTTCTTGGAACTTGGGCTGAAAATCCTGGAGCCCTGGTGTTTAGAGAGACAAATCTATCCCACCCTCTACCTGAGGTGGTTTCTTCAACCAGGTTCCTATGGACTAAGCCCCCCACCATCATTCCCCAGCCTTCGTCCTCTCTGGCTTCAGGTCTCCAGCTAAGAGAGCCAACTGCTCTGCTGCTTTCAGCCCTCTCTGGCCTGGGAAGGTTTGTAGGTGACTCTGTTTTCCTAGCTTCTGCTTTCCCCAGCCTGATCTGGCTCCATTGCTCAACCAGGGAATTCTTGCCACTTCCTCCTTCAGCAGCATCGCATCCCATCCCTGAAGCTCTCCGCCCTGCACTGCCCTTCCTTTTACTTTCTTTACTCTCAGGACTCTCCCTTTTATTAAACTCTGGGTTCCCAACTCTCCCTCTAAGCCCTCTCACAGGATTCCAGACTCTGGGTTCTGAACTCCCTTCTCAGGATTTTAAATGCTCATTTATAACTCCCAGGGCATCCCCATTCTCTTCATTACACCAAACGAGGGCATGTTTGGACTGGAACAGGAGAACTGAGCCAAGTTTCATTCACAGGGCAAGCTACCCTGTTCCAGACTCGAGCATACCCATGACAAAGAGCAGGCATAATCTAATGATGTAAAATGAGAACATAAGGCAGTCTGTAGGATAATGTGACCTCATAGTAACTAAACCAAAAAATAACAGACTGAAGGTTCTGGTGGTGGATGGTCAGAATCATGGACCCATTGTTGGAGGGAATACAGTCATATGAGCCATGGATCTCATCAGGTGCAGCGTAAGAATTTTATAGCTGTAATGCAAAAAGAAGGGTAAGTCCCATGGACAATGGAGACAATTTAAAAAGCATATGGGGATGCTTTCAAAGGCAGTGGGTGCCTTGAAGGAAGGCTGCAACTGGTACCCACAGTGGAACCTGTGTGGTTACTATGAAGGAAAATTCCAGTGTCACTACACATATAGTACACAAGAAGCTCACAGGCATGCAGAGCAGGGGTATCACTGCACATGTAGAGGCCAGTACAACCTGTGTAAGCAGCATTGTAATGGTAAAGAAACTGTCTGGCAAATTATGTATCTGCATAGACCCAAAGCCACTCAACTTGGCATTGAAAAGATGCAACTATCCACTGCCCACAACTGATAACATCTTGCCAGAACTTTCCAAAGCCAAAATCTTCATAGTCTGTGATGTGAGGAATGAGTTTTGGGACATAAGCTTGGATAAAGAGGCCAGAGTGCTGACAATCTTTGCAACACCATTTGGCCCTTAAAGGTGGCTGTGAATGCCAGTGGGCATAAGTCTAGCACCAGAGGTGTTCAAGAAGACTCCCTGAAGTGCTGGAAGGAGTGCCTGGGGTAAAAATAATTGTGGGTGATATCCTTATGGTGGATGAAGGGAGCAAAGGTACAGAAGCTGAACAAGATTCGTGACAGAAAATTGCAAGTTTTCCTACAGGGATGAGAACATAAAAGAAAACCCAGAAAAAATGGGATTCCAACAGCATATGGGGTCATACATTGGACATCTGTTTAATCAGAGGAACCGAAAGCAGATCCCAGCAAGATCAGGGCAGTCAGATACATAAAGATATGCCAGCTTTAGTGGATGTGAAAGGGCCACACAGCACTTCATAGGAATGGTAAGTTTTTTGTTCAAGTTCTGTTCACACCTGCCTGCAACAGAGGAAGACATATATCAGCTAACATGGCAGAATGTTGAATGGGATTGGGCAAGTTCCCAACAGCAAACATGTGACATGCTGAAGCAAAAAGGGTGACCAGACAGTAAGTGTGAAAAATCGGGACATGGGTTGGAGGGTAATAGGAGTCTATATAAGAAAAAGACCCAAAAATCGGGACTGTCCCTATAAAATCAGGACATCTGGTCATCCTAGAAGCAAATGATAATGGATGCTCTTGTCCTGAAGTACTACCAGCTAAGAAAGCCACTGACACGCCAATGTAATACATCAGAGAAAAGATTGGGTATGGCTCTTTTGCTGGAACAGCTGATCATTTATGCCAGCAGAGCCCTGTCAGGGACTGAACAGAGATAAGCCCAAATAAAAGAGCTTTTGGTTGTGGTACTTGGAGTGGAGCAATTTCATCAGTACACCTATGGCCCACCAGTATTAGTGAAATCAGAGATGCAAAGAGATTGCAGTGTGTGACGATGTGCCTCCCGTGCTACCATGCAGAGATCAGATATTGTCCAGGACAGATATTCGTGTTAGCTGACTCCCTGAACAGGGCACATATACCCAGCTTCAGTAAGCTGGGGAAGGGAATCAGGAAATAGTGCATCATATTGATGGATTCAATTTCCCAGTTTAAACAGTGAAGCTGATGGAAATCAAAGAAGCTACAAGAAAGACCATCCAATTACAGGCAGTCAAGAGAGTGATACAGACAAGGTGTCCAGAAGACAAACGCCAAGTATAGGGTGACCAGATCGCAAGAGTGAAATATCAGGACACATTGGGTGAGCGGTGGGGCCCACAAGTGCACAGCATGTCCCTTCCTGTTGGGGGTGGGCCTATGCTGTGTCACACAGCTCCCCTGCCCAGCATCCCTTGGATCCACTATGCCCAGTGCCCCCCTAGCTTTAGCTGATTTGTGCAGAATAGAATCATATTTTGAGGACAGAGAGCTGTTGTGCCTGCATTGTTATCTAAGGATGTAATGGAAAAATATATGCATGACCCCTGGGTATTGACAGCTGTCTGGGAATTAATACACGACTCTACTCCCTGACAAAAGAGTGTGACGCCTGCATGTGATAACCATCAGCAGAAGGAGACTGTTACCAGATGAGCTGCCCACCCAACCATGGGGAAAGGTGGGAGCAGACTTATTTACCTCCAGGGAAAAGCAGTACTTGAGTACAATGCACTACTATTTCAATTTTTTTGAGGTTTACGTCCTTCCTGAAACAAGAAACAAGTCAGTGATGGGCAAAGTGGAGACCCACTTTGAATAGATATGGCATTCCAGACACTGTGTTCAGTACAATGGACCCCAGTTTGCCTCAGAAGAATTCAAGGAGTTTGCACACAAATGGCAGTTTGACCACAGCACCACCTCTCCAGCATACCCATGAAGTAATGGTAAAATGAAAACAGCTAAGAGACTGCTGAGACACGTGGCTGTTTCTTCTGGTTCAGAACCCTTGTTGGTGTTTTTGGCACACACATACACCATTGCGGGTTGCCAAAACAAGTCCAGGGCAGGCACTGATGGGATGAGGGACCAAACCCCTGCAACAAAACAGGGAGACCTGTTGCAGACATAAGGATGGGGATACCACCGAGAGGATATGGCCAAGAAATAGAGAAACCAGGCACTAGAGTATGGCAGGTCAGCTAAGGACCTACCAGCCCTGAAGACCAGCATTCCTGTGAGAATCTGGCCATTGGAGAGACACTAGAAGGAGTGGAGTAAAGGAGTCAGGAGGAGTGCAGTGACACTCAGGTCATATGAAGTGACTATGCAACAGGGGCAAGTGATCCGAAGTAATAGGGAGACACTTATGAGCTGGCAGACACAACACCCAGAGAGCCTACAGAGATTCTTACAGAATCGAGAGGCAGAGAACCACCTGGAGGCCAGGGAGGAGACTCCACAAAGAGACAGCTAGACTTGGTTTTCCAGCCAACCTTACACGAGATATTGCACTATTTTGAGGTTTGTCATTGCATCTAAGTACAGATTTATGTGAAACTGGTTAGTGGTTTCTTGAGGAACAGTGTTTGCATCAAAAATGGCATTAATTAGCATGTTCATTTGCAGTCCTAGTAAAGAACTGAAGGATTGTGAGTATGGAAACAGAATTAACTTCTCAACCCTTGAAAAGGTCCCTCTAATTATGAGACCTGAGGCACACAGATAGGGCAATGTGGGAAAGCTTGCACTGCTGCTGAGTCATGCGTGTTCTCATGGACAGAGATTTTCTTTTTTCCAGGTCTGTCAATCCAATATATTTAATGAGCAAATAATTGTCAAAATTGAGGAGTGAGTTACAGAAGTTTTTCACATGTGAACTGCACGTTTCTCTCTGTTCTGGAATAGCAGCATGGGAGAATGAATAGCCAACAATTATTCATGTAGGTTCCCAAACATTTACATTTGAGTAACTAACTGGCCCCTTGTTGATTTCAAATGGGGTAGTAGCTAAGAGGTTAGGAAAGTTAGTTGTTTTACTTGTCCTGTGGTTTTATCACAAACTCACTAAAAAGTTGATGATAAATTTCATGGTTGGGTAGACAAAATTCCAGTCCATGCAAGAAAACTTCATTATCAAAGCAGTTCGTTATGTCTGTATTCTACTTATGCATTTTCTGCAGGCTGTTGGTCTAGTTCCAGATTTTTTTTTGCGTTATGTTGACATTGTACTTCAGGATAGATGGATTTTGCCTGGCAAAGTTATCTAGTAAGTACTTCTGTAAGGTATGACACCACAGTTTCTTAACTTTTCAAATGTTTGAAAAATGAGATGGGTTTCATTCTTTGAACCTGGCAACCTTTCAGCTATCATTCAGGATGGAAGGTAAATCACTGTTCCCTCTGTACTGTACCTGTTATAAATTTTCTTTTTTCCATTTTCTTGTCTACCAGAAACAACATCTCTAGAAACAAATATCTTCAGACAGACAAAAGTCCCATTAAACTAGCAGGACTTGCTCCAAGTTAACCTTCTGCTCTTTTCTTTCCCATCCCTTGGAGTTTCTACAACATAATTTAGAACTATTTAATGTGTATTCTATTTCTGTAAAGCAACATATGTTCTTGTCTGTTAACTCTTTGTTTTGCAGCTAACACCCTCTGCATACTAATGTTTCCTTACTATTGGTGTCATATTCTTCTGTACCAGATACGGAGTGGTCACAAAACTTGCTTATACACCTGATACACTTGTGATGAGATCCTTTAATGCTTTGCCTTGCTTTGTATGGCTGAGGAGCATTTTAAATAATGTATTTTACACACAGTGCTAACTAGTGGCGGAATGGTGTAATACAGGTTAGCATTCCAATACATCTTCCCCTTCAAGCTCTACCTTCCTATCATTTACACTGTTATGCTGTCTTTGAAGTTCAGTATGTATCAAGTATCAGAGGGGTAGCCGTGTTAGTCTGGATCCATGAAAGCGGGAAAGATTTCTGTGGCACCTTGTAGACTAACAAACGTATTGGAGCATGAGCTTTCGTGGGTGAATACCCACTTCGTTGGATGCATGTTGTCTATAAGGTGCCACAGAACTCTTTGCCGCTTTCACAGTATGTATCAGTCTCTCTTATTAAGTGTCTCTACAGCGTACTGATTTTCTAATTACACAACTCGTGTGCATAACAACTTGCAGTGGTAGGTTTGGAATCCTCGAGTTGTCATCTTTTTCTGCATCTGCCATACGTAGAGTTCGCTCTGTTGATTGTTCTTTCTGAGAAACAAAGTGTAGATGTTGATAGTTTCTGTTGAACTTTCCATTGCCTGTCTCGATCACCTATGATCTGGGCACTGAATTCTTTTTCTTTATGGCAGCTGGAGTTTTCAAACTTTTTTCTCCATCCTATTTGACATGAACATGGTCACCAGCTTCTAGACCGGGCAGTTCTCTAACTAAATGACACTTGTTGTTGTAATAATAAGCCACCTAGATCATAGCTGCTTGCATCCGTGATGACCTTGTGAGTTTGTTCATATCATAGTACTTGATAACTGGAGCTGTTGAGATAATTTCTTTTTGAAGGCAATTTCTTGATTTGGTCCCCATAGTTAAGATGTGTTGGACTTCAACAATTCATTCTGTGGTTTTGTCACTGAAGAAAGGTTTTGTAGGTATTGACCAAGGTAATTTGCCATCCCCAGTACACATCTCAGTTTTGGTAGGTCGGTGCATTCGGTTCTTGAATTTATTTTACTTGCTCATTCCACTGTCTGTCCCAAAAACTCAATTTGCAACTCAAAATGCATTTTTCCTTTTTTAGCTTCAGTCCAAACTGATTGATTAGGCTTAAGACTTTGCTGAGGGTTTTGAGGTATTCTTCCACAGCAGATGCATATATCAGAATATCGTCCATAAAAACCACAACTCCATTTGTGTTCCTAAACAGTTCTGCCATCCTTCTTTGGAAAGTTTCAGTTGCATTGATAATCCCAAAAGATAATCTTGAAAGCAAAAATCTCCCAAAGGGTGTAATAGATGTAGTCATTTTAGCACTTTCTGTGGCTAAAAGAATTTGACAGAATCTCCTTGAGGCAGTCAGCTTGGAGAGTACTGTAGCTCCTTTCACTTTGGGGAGGAAGTCATCCAGTATTGGGAGGATATATTTTTATCTCTCAACTTCTTCATTAAGTCTTTTAAGATCCACATAGATGCATCTTTTTCCATTTTTCTTTATATCTCCTGTGATTGGGGGTATCATATTGTTGGCTTAGAGATTTTCTCAATTATGCCAATCTGCTCTGTTCTCTTTAACTCAGTTTGTACTTTATGAAGTAATGGGCTAGGAATCCTGTGACTTGTGTGTACACTATATGGTTCATCATTGTGTCTTAAGGTTATTTGTACTGTAACCCTTTTCAGAAATCCAATATCTCTAAATATTCCATTGAGTTCTTCCAGCTTTCTCACTAGGCCCATCATGTCTGCCACTTTGTGGCTGAGAAGGTTGTTAGTCTGTGGTCTTTTGATCACATACACTCTGAATACATAGCTTTTGTCTTTGTAAGTTGTTTCTGTGATGAACTGGCTAATACAGTTTAGAATACCTCCAGGACTAGTCAGAGCTGTTTTAGGTGACTTCAGCTCTGGGAGGAGTTAAAAGTGATGGTAAGTCCTTTCTGAGAAGACTGTGATGACAGCTCCTGAGTCAATTTTAAAGTCAGTAGTCTTTCCATGAATATTCTGTTTTACTCTCCAGACAGGCTCTACTTTGTCAGAAGTGATTAGATCCCAGAAACATAGCTCTTGATTGTCTGTAATATTAGTCAACTCCCTGACTGATTTAGTGCAGCAAATAGCAGCCAAATGTCCCTATTCCATGCATTTATTACACCGTGTGCCTCTGGGTGAACGTGCATCCTTTCTGAGTATTTGGCTTTTTCCCCACCCTATGCATGTAGGCTGGAATTTGTCGTTCTTAGCCTGGGAGTTCTCTGTCCTTGTCTCCAGGGTTTTATGATAATGACTTTTAACACTCAAGTGTCTGTCTGCATTTTCTAAGCTAGTTTCTGGTTTGTCAAGTTTCTGTAGGCTTTGCTGTTGCACCAGCTCAGACACTGTTGTTGTTTGAATAGCTGTGGCTTGGGTTAAATCGCTTCAATTGTAGCTTCTGTGAAAAGTTTTTA
Organism: Gopherus evgoodei; assembly: GCF_007399415.2. Classification (NCBI taxonomy): domain Eukaryota; kingdom Metazoa; phylum Chordata; order Testudines; family Testudinidae; genus Gopherus; species Gopherus evgoodei. The sequence goes on from NC_044325.1 coordinate 97,695,720, forward strand.
TGTGTTAACCCAATAACCAGCCTATCTCTGATATTTTCATGTTTTGCATTCCCAAAATCAGTTTTCAGGCAATGTATGCGAAGCTCTTATAAAACATTCAACATTTTCCACTCGTTCTTTAATTCTCTGGTGAAAACGTGCTCTTTCATAAAACACATTTATCTGGGGTATAAAATATGCATCAAACATAGCAACAACCCTTTTATAATCATCTTTGTGTCTGTCTTCAGTAAAGTCAAAAGATTTAAAGATATGCTCTGCTTGCTTCCCCATAGCATAAATTAAAGATACCTGTATATCTCCAGTTTTTATGTAGTTTGTCTGCAATTCAAAATCTTATAAATTACTGCATCCAGTCTGTCCATTGTGAAGATTTGTCAAAGCTGAAGTTCTCTGGAGCATTGAAGAGTGGCATGTTGATGAGATCCTGTGACCTTTTTTGCTTTGTACCTTCTATCTGTAAAACTTTGTTGCTGCTTTCTTTCTGTTTCTGTTCTTAGTTTACTCCTGACACCATGTCATGTTCTTTTGTACCAGATAGGACTGGTCACAGAGGTTGCTTATACACACCAGATGTGTTCATTATGTAACCCTTCTGCCCCTCTGAGTTGGCAGCAACAAGGGCTGGGTTCAGTATCCAGGGGTTCCGTTTCAGTAACACAAGGCATAACCGGCTCGAGCCCCCACCCAGTGACCTGGGACACTCACATACCACACCCCCCTGGGCGCCTCTAGGGGGCAGTACTTCCCCTCTCGCAAGCACGGAGTCTGAGTGTAGCAAAATCTTTTTAATAAAGGAAGGAATCAATGTGGCATCCCATTGGAGAAACACCACAAACAGGGTTGTAACACAAACCATAAACAAAAACCCACCTCCAAGTACATTTGGCACTGTCCTTTTTCCCCTTAGGGTTTTAAGTTCAATCACCCCAAAGTCCAACAACCCAAAAGTCTCTGGTCAATGCCACCCCAGAGTTCGAGAGTTTATCTGTAGAGGTCCCTCCCCCCAGCCTGGGTAGAAAGGGGCACCTTACGTGGTCCGGGGCCAACTGCCCTGCCTCTCCGTGGGTTCTGCTTCCGCCTTCTCCACGAACTGCTCCGCTTTACCAGCCGCTCCACTCTGCTCCTCCAGCCGTCCTCAGAAACTGCTCCGCTCCACCAGCTGCTCTGCTCCATGAGCTGCTCTAGTTCTCCCTGCAAACTGCTTGGCTCCGCTTGCTCTGTGGGCCGCTCCACCCATCCCACAGCTACTCCGCTCTGCCAGCCACTCCGCTGCCACCAGCTGTCCCGTGATCCGCTCCAGCCGTCCCCACAATTGCTCCACTCCGCCAGCTGCTCTGTTCCACAGTATAGCTTCAGGCTCCCCTACTAGTTAGCACAGTACTCAGTGCTCTCAGCTCAGTAATTTCAGCTCTTTAGTGATTTCAACTCTTAGTGATCTCAGCTCTTAGTAGGGGAGCCCCAGTGCTAGTGCACCATTAGCCCAAAGTGAGTTCAGCTCAGTAACCTGTATTTAGATTCTTGAGGGAATAAAAAAAATCAACTCTGACATTCCACAGTGGAGAGAGGAGGGGGTGGAACTGGTGCTTCTGGCTCCACAAGGAGACTGCACCACCAGGCACAGATACCTGTCCCCCAGCCTCTCTCAATTCACTGGGTTTTGGAACCCATGTCCCTTATCTAGCAAGTACCACCCAACTGAGGTTGAGTCATTTGTCACAAAGCAGTCCCACAGCTCGGCAGTCTGGGATAGGGTAGGCGTGCCTGTGCAAATACACTCTCTGAAATTCTTTCCACCAGATGTCAGGGTAGAGCTTATCCTGACTCTGCTTACAATTATAACCTTTCATGCTCTGCCACATTGGTTTTTAAATTCGGTATTTTAGACACAGTATCACCTAGAGGCAGAAGGTGTAGAACAGTTTAGAACGCTATTGAAATTGGCATCTGCAACTTAATGTACCATTTGCATTATTACACTCTGAATACTACCACCAGTTTTATTCTTTATTGTTTCAGATTTCCAGGAAGGTTAATAGTGTGGTCTTTTAAAATTTTGCAGTTTTTGATATAAAATGATTAGATAAATAAATACTGTCAAGGTACTTTCCTTTGTAAGTTAGAGAGCTTTAGTGCTATCTCAGGACTTGGAGTACGGCACTGCACAGGTAATATGCATAATCTGAGATTTTAAGAAACAAATCAATCAGTGCTGAAAGGCTGATGGCAAAACATATTTTTCAAATGTTTAATTTTCTACACTAAAGGCACCTTAGTTGGTAAGTGTTCAAAGAAATGTAGGTGTCGTGTTTAATTTTTAAGTGGCTTCTATCTTTAAACTGGGCTTTAAAGCTTCAGAAATGTGCAGCATTGGCATATTTCTCTGCAATTTTTTAAACTTTTTTTGTCAAGCTTTTTGCATATTTATTATAGTTTGAGATGTATATTTATCATTGGTGTTGGTATAAGCCCTCTGCATTTGATATTCATGTTTCCACTCTGGGATGGAAAAATCCAAGATAAATGTCTAATTAATCAATCATATGTCACACTGGGTAATATGTTAAGGCAGACCAAATAATTTACTGGCTTCCATAAGTTCAAGTCCCTCCCTCTTAATGACCCAAATAACACTAGGAGTTCTACATACAACTATTGCATAACTATTTGACTTGCCTTGTGAACCAAAGTGCAGCATTTTTTTGAGTATGTGTTTTTAATTAGTCCCTTACTGCAAGTTAAAGAGCAGAGCTATGAACTTTTGTGGAGTGCACAATGAATTTAGCCTTAACATTTCAAATGTGAGGTCTCTGAGCTGGAGCTGTTTTTGCTTTTTCAGTGTTTAAATCTGAACTTTATAGTGATATTGTCCTTTCCCCCCCTCATTTTATAATACTGTGTTATATAAAAATACATTCTGACTCTCAGAATGTCCTTCACCTATTTTATCTTTGTGTCTTGAATATTATTCTTTCTACCCTGTGCACCTGCAAAGCCAGAGGGTGTAGGGCATCCATTATCCAGGTTTGTATATTAATTTTCTTAGTATTTTACTAATGGGTTCCAGTTTTGTTAATATATATATATATATATATATCTGTGTGTGTGTGTGTGTGTGTGTCACACATTGCACTCATATTTTTATAAAAATATGTTTAAGTGTGGATATAATGTAACTGGAATATGCTTTATGCAAAAGGTCTCTTGTAAGGTATCATTACAAACCTTATAATCTACTGAGTGTGGTAATCCTATTTGTATGAAGGTATCATTCTTGTATCTGAAACCAGGAATATGAACTATAACTCTGAGGTGCTATTGTAATTATGCAAAGTGTGGGCCATTAATGGTGGTTTGGAATCTTGATGGCTCCCATTAACCAGGACAATTGGTTGTAAATGCCTCTGTTTACTTGTAAGACTTCCTGTATAGCTGTGTGCCAGTGAGTGGGTAATAAAGTCTCATAGGACATTCGATCATGTCACCGAATCCATCTTTAACCTGGTGCTTTTCCATTTAGAAGGAAGGAGGGGAACCCAGAGGGAAACAAAAGATTCCCGCCTGTGCCAAAGATATAAAAGGGGGTAGAACAGAAAAAGGGGGCTGCAGTCATGAGAAATCCTCTTTGTTGCCACCTGAGCTGGAACTAACAAGAACTGGACCGGGGAAAGGATTGGGCCCAGACTAAGAAGGAGTCTAGTCTGTGAAAGAAGCTTATTGGAATATCTTTGAGGGTGAGATTTACTTGTATTCAGTTTCTTAATGTGTTAGGCTTAGACTTGCGTATTTTTGCTTTATTTTACTTGGTGACTGACTTTGTTTTGCCTGTTATTACTTGGAACCACTTAAATCCTACTTTTTATACTTAATAAAATCACTTTTGTTTATGACTATCTGGGGGAGCAAACAGCTGTGCATATCTCTCTATCAGTGTTATAGACGGTGGACAATTTATGAGTTTACCCCATATAAGCTTTATACAGAGTAAAACAGATTTATTTGGGGCTTGGATCCCATTGGGAGCTGTGTGTCTGGGTGCTGGAGACAGGAACACTTCTTAAGCTGTTTCCAGTTAAGTCTACAGTTTTGGGAGTGTGGTTCAGACTTTGGGTCTGTGTTGCAGCAGGCTTGCATGTCTGGCTCAACAAGGCAGGGTTCTAGAGGCCCAAACTAGCAGAGAAAACGGGCTCAGAGGTAGTCTCATCACATCAGGTAACAGTCCCAAGAGGGTCTCCATGACTGAACCCGTCAGTGTGTGTGTGTGTGTGTGTGTGTGTGTGTGTGTGTGTGTGTGTGTGTATGTGTGAGCGAGAGAGAGAGAGAGAAAGTGGGGGGCGGGCGGGGAGGGAAGGCAACACTGCTATTAGACACCCGCAGCTTGCTCGTACCAGTTGACTTGGGCTCATGGGGCTTGGGCTAAGGGGCTGTTTAATTTCAGCATAGACTTCTGGACTCAGGCTGGAGCCCAGCCTCTGAGACCCTCCCACCTCACAGGATCCTAGAGCCTGGGCTCAAGCCCAACCCCAAGCCCGAATATCTATACCACAGTTAAACAGCCTCTTAACCCAAGCCCAGGTCAGCTGGCACAGGCCAGCCATGGGTTTTTAATTGCAGTGTAGACATATCCAGAGTGAGAAAGAGGACTCATTTACCTCCTGAGTGCATGGAACTCTACTGAGCAGCTCCTCAAAGAATTTTAATTGTTCAGTGGTGGATTTATACATTCTCCTACCTAAAGTAGGAGTAGTGATTAGCAAGACTTGGCTACAATTCCATTGACGCCATTCAAGGTATGTCTACACTGCAATTAGACACCTACAGCTGACTCAGGCTGTGGGGTTGTTTCACTGCAGTGTAGACTTCTGGGCTTGGGCTACAGCCCAGGCTCTAGGACCCTGCGAGGTGCAAGGGTCCCAGAGCTCAGGCTGCAGCCCGAGCCTGGAAGTCCACCTTACAATGAAACAGCCCCACACAGCCCAAGCCCCATGCGCCCAAGTCAGCTGGCACAAGCCGGGGTTTAACTGCAGTGTAGACATAGTCCTAGTGGCTGGCTTCTAATTTTGCATCCCCAAGTTTCTCATGATCAAATGTGGGTTCCAAGAGAATATTGAAAAAAATTGCTTCATAGGCTTTTGTGATTATCACTAGCACTTTGAGGTGAAATGTTTGCCCTTTTTCACTATGCTCTTTCTTCTGTGTAATGCATTGCTGCAAGGTAGACATCCGTATATTGCTTAAAGTCATGAAGATATTGTCTGGATAAATGCAACTGGAGTCTAATGCACACTTGTCTCCAACAGCTGAATATGGGTAAAGAATGCCAATTTTCCCTCCTAACCTAATATCTGAAATGTTGAGAGGCCTGAGGTTTCAGAGGTGGTATTATGTGACATGATGTGATTAAGTTTGTTAAAAACTTTGTAGAACCATTACAGTTTTGAAGGTCAGGTGAAATAGTTTATATCTGATTAGCTTTTTATCAGGAGATAGTGTCAGCTCTAGAAAGTTGTAGGCTCCTTGTACACTTTATTCTGCCCAGATAATCCAATATTTATCCTCGGATGAATCTAGTATATAAAATACATTGAAAGTATATGAGGTGTTATCTGTTTTAACATAAGGACAATTCAGTGCATGCTTACTCTGTTTCTTTGTATATATAATAGGGACATTTTGCACATGAGCCTCAGGAAGAGCGACTTTATGCTCATGGCAGATTTAACTTGTACCTAACTAACAATAATCCCAAAGGACTCTTCCGGCAGCTGTGGATTCTTAAAGAGCAACGTGATTCCAACCATGCCCCTTTCCCAAGCATGTGCCCTTTGCCGGGGAGTGTTATACTGGTGAGTCCTCAGCTGGTTGGGTAAACCAGTTTTGTGCTGACACAGATTGGGGTCAAGGATCTGTCTCTTAATTGGAATGTGGTGTGTGTCTCTGTGTGTGGGTACACAGCAAACCATAGGAATATTTTTGAAATAAATTACTGTAACTATAGGGCTGGAATAATGTATGCATTAACAATTAACTTTTTTTTTGCATACCTGTTTTCTCAGCTTTTTAACAAAATGTGGCTAGCTCCCAGAGCAACTATTACATCATATAGCCTTTATCTGAGATGCAGAACAATTCCTTAAAGTAAAATAGTCTGCCCCAGTCAGACACATGAAAATTAGAAATTTGGAAAAAAAAAATGATCATGAAGGGAGGAAGTAGTAGTAGTAATATATAAAATAGGTAGGTTATCATTTGCCATTTCTAGTGACATACATTGAACCTTTTCTTTGTTCTTCTAGTAAGCACATAACTATCCTGTAAGTTTTTCATACTGAACAGAAGACGTTAGAACAGTAGAAATCTGGAGAAAAGCTTGACTAATGGAATGTGTTTCTCACAGTCTAGTCTTGTGGGCATTTACAGGTCATATCTGATGAGTCAGTGAAGAAATAGAAGATGTGAGAGAAAGATGAGCCTTGAAGCAAGGTCTAATCCATTTTTGTACCTTACCTCTTAGATTTCTCTTGGTGAGGCATCTTATAATCCTGGCTGAGCCACCTCAGTCATCCTTGTTTCCTTTTCCCTGTTTCTAGAAGAATTTCATTACATCTGTCATAACTAAACCTTGGGATGAATGCATAATAGCTAGCAAGATGTTATCTCACCTCTCTGTCAGATTTCACATCTTCACTAGGTGTTTTGCTAGAAGTTTAGTTACTATTATCTCTTATTTTTTGAGTGGCCAGAAATGTACTGGGCACCTCACAAAACAAGACAACATTGTCCCTATTCCAGCATATGTTGAGTCTATAAAAAACTTTTGTAGACCTAGAGCTGGCACACTTACAAGTGTTTCTCTTTGAGCTGCCTTAGAATTTTACCGCTGAGCTTGGGGACATACTGATCAGTTTTGCCTTTGGAGCAAGAATGGATGACATGGAATCAAATTTTTTCTGAGTGTGATTTGTTTACTTACAAAACATAACCAAGTCCTGTTTCCTGGAACAAACAGAACACACTTAATTGAGTTCCCTTCTGCAGAAACCTCAGGGAAGGCATCAGGGCTTAAGGAGCAACTGTCTTGGGTCTCTGTCTCTCTCCAGAGTCCCATACAAATCTAAAGTGCTTAACAAACAGTTTTCTCTCCCTGCCTAAGGGCTTGCCTACACATAGCTAAGGGTATGGCTACACTTGCAGCTGTACAGTGCTGGGAGTTACAGCTGTCTTTGTATAGCTGTGTAGGGAAAGCGTTGCAGTGTGGCCACACTGACAGCTATCAGCGCTGCAGTGTGGCCACATTTGCAGCATTTGCAGCGCTGTTGGGAGTGGTGCATTATGGGCAGCTATCCCACAGAGCACCTCATCCCATTTTGGCACCGTGGGTTGTGGGAAGGGGACAGAAGGGTGCGCGTCATTCTGCTTCCTGTCCCAACACCCTGTGATGCATCGCTTCACATCCCAGCAGTCACTGTTTTTCTGTCCACGTTTGGCTCCATTATAACTCTCCCAACAGTTTCTGTGCAGCGCGATTTCTGTGGGAAATGGAGCCTGAGCTGCTGAGGAGTATGCTGATGAGTCTCGCCAGCACATCATGTTTGGCAGTTGAGCTGTTCCTTCAGCTCCAAAGTGACAGTGAGGAGTCTGACGATATCGAGTCGCCTGATGTGTGTGACACTAAATTGCTTGTGGCATTCACGGAAATGCTCAGCACCGCGGAACGCCGCTTTTGGGCTCAGGAAACAAGCACTGAGTGGTGGGATCACATCGTCATGGAAGTCTGGGATGACGAGCAGTGGCTGCAGAACTTTCGGATGAGAAAAGCCACTTTCATGGAACTGTGTGCTGAGCTAGCCCCCACCCTGCAGCGCAAGGACACGAGATTGAGAGCTGCCCTGCCAGTGGAGAAGTGGGTGGCTATTGCAATCTGGAAGCTGGCAACTCCAGACAGCTACCGATCGGTCGCGAACCTCATCAGTGTTTGGGGTGAGGGAGACACACAACATTTTGGGACCCTAAAAGGGCAGGGGGGTGGGGTGGTGAACTGTACAGTCACAGGTTTGAATATGTCCTGTCTGGAGTGCTGTGCAATGACTGCTGCGCTTCAGGATGAAAATACTGCATGGTGATGGGGGTTGAGTGCAGAGGGTAAGGGTCATAGTTCTCAGGGCTGGTTGGTGAACGTACAGGTGTTGGGGGCAGCTGGTGGTGGTAAGAACCTGGATGCTGGGGAAGGGGGTTTGGAGCTGACATTGAGGCACAAGGGAAAGAGCTTTGGGACGGGGGGGAGGCCAGCACGGTAGTGCTCTGCCTGCATGGCTATGAGTGACTGGATAGAGTCCGCTTGGTGCGCCAGGATTCTTATCAGCTGCTTTGTGCTTTTCTTCTTAGCTGCTGCGTTTCTCTGGTGGATCCTGCTTTCCCTTTCCCTTTCCCTCCAGTCCTGCAGTTTTTTCCTCTAGTCCTGCAGTTTTTTACTCTCTCTGGCAGACTGATCCATAACTGCTTTCAGCATGTCTTCTTTGCTTTTTCGAGGCTTCTTCCTGAGGTTTTGTAGCCTCTGAGCAGTCGATGATACAGGCAGTCGAGTAGTCAAGGACACTTTTTGAAAGGCAAAAATGGCAACAGTTAACAGAGGCAGCATTTTTTATAATCTCACCCAGACAGTTATTCCCACACAGTGAAGGAGTTTACAGTCTTCACTTTAGCATACTTTTCCCATACCAAACAGAGCGCACATAACCCACAGGAGCCATGAAATGGTAAGTAAGGGGGACTGATTGCTTCAGGGATGTGCAGGGGTTACTGTGCGTTGGGGAAAGCAAACTGCTGCAGGGGGCATCTACACTGAACAGCGTCCCAACATTTTCCACAGGAGTTAATTCTGGAAGATATCTCACTGCTGCAGGTCACCTGGGAAGAGTGGGAGGGTCTTCTACAGCAATGCGGATTCCGCCCTGGCCCCTATGCAGCTTGCCTGTGTGCAGCAATAGTCCCCCCATCCCTCGCGGCTCAGTGGCACGGACGTTTTAGCCTGACTGGGACAAGGACCACAGTGGCTCTCCCTATAAACTTGCGCAAGCGCATTGCCCACGCTCTGGCTGAAACGTTTGAAGAGATTACCGAGGCCGATTACCGCGACTTAATAGACCACATCAGTGGGCTATTCCACATCTAGGCATGCATGTATGCATGCAGCCCTAACCCCCCCTCCTCTCCTGAAACATTTCCATCCTGAAAATAAAAGCCACTTGCCGGGAACCTGCACCTCTGCTTGTCCTTCACCAAGTACCGGCTGCTGTGACTGGCTACCTTCCTCCTGGCTTGAGAAGAGCTCCTGGCTGCATGCCTCCTGGGACGCCGGGGTGTCTCCCCCCACCCCAGTACCCTCAGTCTCAGTTTCCTCCCCCATCTGCTCCCCCACTCTCCCCCCTCCACTCTGAAGTGTCCATCGTGGTCATCGGATTGACAGTGGGGTCACCCCCAAGTATTGCGTCCAGCTCCTTGTAAAAACGGCAGGTCGTGAGAGCAGCGCTGGAGCAGCGATTTCCCTTGCGGGCTTTGCAATAGGCACTCCGCAGCTCCTTCACTTTAACACTGCACTGCACCGCGTCCTGGTCATGGCCCCTTTCCTGCATGGCCCTTGAGATATGCCCATAGGTATCGTAATTCCTACGGCTGGAGCGCATCTGTGACTGCACAGCTTCCTTCCCCCAAACACTGATGAGGTCCAGCAACTCGCCATTGCCCCATGCTGGGGCTCGTTTGGCGCGTGGAGCCATGGTCACCTGGAAAGATTCACTGATTGCACTCCACACATGGCTGAGCAAACAGGAAGGGGATTTTTAAAATTCCCGGGGAATTTAAAGGGTGGGTCACCTGAGGCCAGGGCAGTAGAGTGCGAACTGATGAGCAGAGTGGCTGAACAGGCATTCTGGATGCCTCCGAATACCTCAGAGGCCAATTACAGCGCTTTTGGTGGCCACACTGGCTGAGCAGCGCTGCATCACCAGCGCTGCAATCGTTATACCCCAGGCAGAGCAGGAGTACAGCCAGGGCTGCAGCCAGGGAGATGCAGCGCTGTATGTGCCTTGCAAGTGTGGACGGTGAGTAAGTTGCAGTGCTGTAAACCCACCACCAATGCTGCAACTCTCCAGTGTAGCCAAGCCCTCAGCTATATTGATTGTAAACTCTCTATACTGGTGCATCTGTGCCTAGACTAGGGGGTTGCACCGATTTAACTATATTAGTCAAAACTAATGTATTTAAATGGATACAAAACTATGAGTAGACCAGCCCTTGGGAAACCCCTCTAGCTCAGAACATCTACTCTAAGATGACATGCCCCAGTTTAGAGTCTGGGCCTCAATTTTCCTTTCCTGCAGCTGCTTTGCAGTATTAAGGAACCTCTGAGCTTTAGTTGCCAGACAAAGCAGTGTATCTTAACCCAAACAATCACCAGTGCCCCCCTAATGGGCAAACCATTAGCACTTTATGCATGCAAGAGCAACTGTGCCATGGAACTTAGACTACCACCCATCAGATCAATGGAAGCATGAGTTTGAAAGAAAAAAATACATGAATTACCCAAATGCATAACAATTTAAGAAACAACCCTGCTGAATGAGATTACTATAACACAAAGAGAAAATATGTATTCAGTAGCCTCATAGGTCTGCATGTAAAAGCTTATATCAGTCTATATGACAAAAGAGGCGATGGACTGGTCTTGTAATTGGGAACCATAAACTTGACCCATCTCTGCTACTGATGTACTACATGGCCAGTCATTTAATTATGTAAAAAGTGAAGTGCTTTTGTAAGTAAGGTTCCAGTTGTACACCACTACTTAAGTTGGGTGACCACTTAAGCACTTTGGTCTCTTGTCTATCTGCAGCTTCTCCTGTTTGTTTTACATGTATAGAGCTAACCTAACATATCCTTTCACATAGGTGACCTTCTAATTTCTAAAATGATTGGGTATTCCAGTTGCATCTCCTTAGAAAATTAGGCTACTAAGCACAGATCAGCTGCTGTCACTCAAGGATAATTCTCATGCTGATATCCTCTGTGGATAAGGTTATTTCTGCTTCCATACCAAGCTGAAGCAGAATGTTATCAGCAACTGAATAAATAAGGTACACAAGTGAATGCTGAATAAGTTTAAGTGTAACCCATGTACAAAACTAGAAGGGAAACACAATACTATAAATTTTAAATGTCTCATTTTCTTTGTAATCGATATTGTTTAAATATACCTCTTGAGCTCTGCATGCCAGCGTATGAAGGAGGTTTGCATTAGCCCTTGTAAACCTCCAATAAACTGCTTCTGCTAAATAATTTGTTATAAATGATTCATGAAACCCAATAAGAGAAAGCAGGCAAGGCAATCAGGCTAAGGAGGGCAGTAAATGCTCCAGACACACCCATGAAGAAAAGATAACTAGCCATCATCAAAAACTCAGTTTATCTCTTCCTTTCCTCCCTTAATATGCTTAGAAAATAATTCAACTCCTGTTGAAGTCAATGACCATCTTTCCATTTACTTGAATGGGAGCTGAATCAGGTTTTTAAGATTATGCTTGTGTTAGTCACTTTCCCAACACTGTGCTCTTTGCTTCAAAACCTTTTCACTGTGAGTGGGGGTTGGGGAGAAATAAATCAGAGAATTTCTTAGCAGCAAAGTTTGAATCATGCATATTTCTAAAATGAACTTAAGTCTACATTTAAAATATTGTAAAAACCTGTATTCTCTTTTAAACTGTAGCTATTTCTTCAAGATGTGTTAAAATTTTCAAAAGTGCCTATGTTCTATTTTCAAAAGTGATTAAGACTCTTGGCAGTTAAGTGTCATGAAAGTCAATGGACTTCCGCTGCTAAATTGCTTAGGCATTCTTGAAAATTATACCTGCTTTCTCTTTAGTTTATTTCTAGTTTTGTTTATTTTCTAATATTTGTTTTTTTGATTAACCATCCTGGTTATTTTATAAAGTATTTCTTTGAAATCTGAGCGAGCTAAGTAATTCAAAGTACCTAGAAGCAGATATGGTTGTCATTTTTTATCAATGTGCACAGCTGAGGATAATTCATATTAATCTACTTATAATTATTGCATCCACCCAAATAAAATCTATGTGGATAGACAACCTGGGAGGATAAACCCAAGGAATTGAGGATGGATATTGGAAGACTGGGTATGCCATGCATAGAGAGTATTCCGTGTCAAGGGTATAATGTCAGCATTGTGATGCATACTTTATTCATCAAGATTCTATATAAATCTATTTCTGCCACATACATAAAAAATAGCAGTTTTCCTGCCATCTTCAGTCTCATCAGCTTCCCTGTGGACCATTTTCAGAACTCCATGGAAGTGGGGAACTGTGTGGTTCTGCATGGGAAGCATATACTGCAGCCTGAAGAGCTGGCGCACTGAAGCCACTTGGAGAGAGCATGGAGGGCTTGCAAGGGAGAACATCAGCCAAAGCCCAGCAGAGCTAGAGCTCTGTTACTGTAAGGCTTAAGAGCTCCAGAGGGCAACATTCACTCTGTGAAAGCATCCTACTACTGCTGTCCACTAAGATGGTGCCCTTGCTGCTTTTCCACTGTATGCCCCTTGTTCCCCAGCTTACAGAATGAGTTTGCAATCAGATCACATTGCTTCATAATTGACACAGAATCCTGTGCAGCTCTGTTGCATATATGAAGCCCTGAAGTACCTTAGATCTAGTGTGCTCTATAGTGGATAGAGCCTTGCATGTATAGATGAGGTCTTAGCTAAATGTGTATTTACAGAAGGAACTTGTATCAAGCATCTAACGGCTATGTTGTTAATAAGACTGGCACATTTAATATATTTATCTCTAGTACATAAGGTTTCAGACAAAACAGAATATGCAACTAATTAACAAAATTTAAATGCTACAAAACAACATATGTTTGTGAAGGTCTCAACATGCTGATCTTTCTGTGCTCCAATTAGGAAGTTAAATATTGCAGGAACCATGCTCATGAACATTTGTTCCAGTGTAGAATAGCTTTTGCATTCAACAATCTTTGCATCCTTTATTACTCACTAATTTTACATAGGTTTTTGTTCATGCAAATGCCTGGGGAATGTACAGATCCCACAGTACTATAAAGAACAATGGTGTTTAGAGGTGAACAAGAATGTTGCTGATCATTATCACAGACCTAGATGGCAACTTGCTCATGGTATATAATGAATAGCAAATAATCGAATGGAAGACTAAATGACTGAGTTTTCTGCTGAAAGTGTGGAAGATGAATTACACATTAGCTTTTGATATTACAGTGTGTTTGACTGCTGTTCACACTGTAGACTGAATTTCTTTTTCAAACTTACATAGAGACTGGGAAAGATTTTTTCCCCATACCGCATGGTGGATTCACATTAATTCTCATTACCACTAATGTGAATTAGTGCACTTACTTTATTTATTTAGATTTATAAAAACTCCTATACGTGCCTATCCCATGTGCCTGTTACATACATTTAAATACACAGGACCAGTAGTCCTGCAGTATAGAAAATGCTTGCTAATTGTGCCTTCAGGGATAAATACGGTATCTACCTGCAAATACAATGGTGATAACAAAATAAATCCAAACCTGTAAGCCCACCCACTTCTCAAAAGCCTCATTTCAGATGAGAGCAGTTGTTAAATAAGGGTATGTTCTCTTTTATTTCACTGTGGTTTTGAAATAAAAGATGTGATAGTCTAAACGTTACTACTGGCTTTATAACAGCCCAAAAGAGGAAGAGCTTCATGCCAGGTGTATTATAACTTATGCAAGCAATCTCACTTTGTTTCTTGCAGATCTCTTCAGGATATTCTTTTATAAGTCCCTCAGTGGTCTTTCTGCACCATATGTAAATTAGTCCTGTTCAGAGAAGCATCTTTATAATAAATTTCTTATCTATCTAGATGTCCAATAGAAATATTTTCCCCCTACTGAATCCTCATCAGAGACTCAACACCAATCAACAATTAAAAAAAATATATCTTCAGTGTTTTTCAAATGAGCTGCCATAACTAGTGGATCATGTGACTTTTACTGGGTAGGCAGCTTTACTTCACAGAATTCACAACCACTTTCTCAGCAAAAGCCTTACTGTTTGATTTCTTCTTTGCATTTCTTTCTTTTGACTGGAATACCTGGACTTTGATTTCCCTTAAATACTGTGAGCCCAGAATAACAAGAGCTAAACTGTTGTGTAAAAGCTGGACCAATGAAACAGCAAAAATACACCCATGTTGAAAATCATGTTATGGGACTGCTTTCTATTTAGCTCACTATTATCTGTAGGCTGGCATGAGTGGGAATAAAGTTTTGTTGTCTTCCATCATGTAATAGCAACATAACTTATATTAACTTAATAATTGTTGATTGAGTGTCTTGCCTGACCTACTTGCTAGTTTCTAAATAAATTTGTATAATTAGAATTCAACACACACATTGTTTAAAGCACACACTGTCTAGACCCTATACTATAGAAATAAATGATGCATAATAACCACAACTGGCACACGATTTATTGGTTTGACCCTCTCATGTGATGGGTCTTTGGCTAGCAAGGAATAAAGACAACCCTTTGGGCCCTGACGAAATCCTCAAGTGCTTAATGCCTTGGGAGCTACTTAATTGTCAGGGTTTTGAGGTGGTCTCTTGTCGGGGAGGTGCCATGTCATAGATGGTGCATGAGCTCTGGGAGGCCAGACAGGTTGGAACTCTTGTACTCTTTTTGTTCTCTGGGTGTTACCAACCTCATCTCCTCTACTGGGGTGAGTTGAATCAGGGGCTGAGGCCAGCATCTAGGAATGAAAATTGACTTATTGTGTTCAGTAACTTCCATAATGTGCTTGGGTGGTTTCCAAATAGAAAAGAAGGTCCCTGCTCCAAGGGGGTTTACAATGTAAATATAGACAAATAAAGAGACAGAGGGTAGAAGGCAGTGCTACAAAATAGTTTGTGTATAATTTTAAATGGGACACACAAACTTTTCCCAAATTACTTCTCTGTATATGACTGATACTGTACTCGTGACGGGGCTGTTTTTTTCCTTTAGCTATTATACATGGCTGAGTGTTTTCCTTGGTCTGTTTAAAAAAATATAATAGTAACATAACAAACCTTCAAATAATATATATAATCCTAAAATAATTGACAAAAGCCAGAAAATTCAGAGTTAAGGCTAAAACTGTGCCTTGAATTATTCTTGCAGTATATGTGGTATAGCATTGTACAGAGACTGTAAAACATATCTTCAACCAGTGCACAGAGACTTACAATGTTTAATCACAATAGGGCAAATTTCCATCTTGTGTACATTTTTGGCTTTTGATTGTTTAACCTGCCAAGTTACTTATATGTAGGAATTATTTGCTTTTAATTAGAATAAGCTTTTTTTGTGTGCATGGTCAAAAATCCAGGTTTGAAAATTACCTTTGCTAAGGGCATGCAACGTTTTTTATGGTGTCCTGTCAATTAAAGATTTACTTCATAGCTTTTCAACCAATAAACCTTCGTCTCTCAATAGAAATAACGAGGATGAGACTGGCACTGTGAGGAATTAGTGGAGAACCTGCCCTGTTTCACTGAAAACCCCCCACTGTGACAGGCTCATGGCCAAGGTAGAGACCAAATTAATAATAAGTTGATTGTTGTTTATAATTTTTCCATGGAGTTCACCCATAAAAGGTAGAAAATCCATGAAAAACAAATAGTCTGTTCTGGAGTTTATCAAATTCCTTTTTGCCTAAATAGGGTTATTTCAGCAGCACTGGAGGACAGCATTATCTTAAAATAATGTGTTCTCCTGTACCATGCTTGGTGAAGATAAGGAGGTGAGGTGGGAAAGCAGCTCCCCATTTCTGACAGTTACCCATATTTATCCTACCCAATAAAAGTCCTTTTACTGTGCAATTTTACTTTAAATGTCACCCACCGTCTGTTATCCTGAACTACAGCAGAGGAGAGGGTAGGATAGCCGGATAATAGACACATAAGAAAGAAGACCATATTGGCAAAAGCTGTGCAGTCTGACACTTGACAGAGAAATATCAGGTATACTTCAGGTGTGAATGAGCACTTCCCTACAGCATGGGGGCTGGGGTCATGCTTCTCCTCACTCCAAAAATCTGTCTTAGTAACCATATTTTAAATTTAGATACAAAAAATGTCTGTAGATCATCTGAGTAATACATTTATTTATGTTCCTGGTACTGTAGCTTTAAAACAGGTATAGTTGCAGGATAGATAGAATGTCAGTGTGTTACTTGTCTGGATGAAGGTGATCGTGGTCTACTTAATAAATGCATACAAACAAAAGGGCAAAGCACGCTAATGTAATTTTTGGCCCTTCAAAGCATGTATAACTAACCATCTTATTTGAAGGGTTACAGGCTAAGACCCTCCCTGCCCTTCAGCACTTCTGCAATATAAGGGCGGAAGTCACTGTGCCTCAGGTACGCTGATAAGAAATAAACATATAGATTTTTGTCCAAATTAATGTATGCTTGAAATGTCATCTTAATAAGAAATTGTAATTAGCTAGTCATGTAATAGATTCTTCATTCTCAAGTCAGCTAGTCAGATTCTGTTGTGCAATCTTCAATTTGCTAATGCTGTGTGTGTCTTGTTTGATCTTACAATATAGGAAATATTGGTTACTTCAAGTGGAAATACTTTTGTAATAAAATCTGCCTCAGTCTCAGCTGTCAGAAGTATGAATATGTGTGTGCCTCTGCACAAACCCTAGTGACACTGGATTATGTGTTAATGAGAGAACTGCTTTTACCATATCACCTAGAAGCAAAAATCCCTGAAAAATGATGCTGTCTGCTTTCTTAGTTATCTTGTAAGATGACTAGCTCTGCTGGTATCGGAGTCCCATCCACCTATTCCCAGTCATATCAAATAGTTCTTATTTTTCTTAGACTTCCATATGGCTCCTCTAGATACTCTCTCCTTCTCTGTGTGTTAATAGATGGATAAATGTAAAGTGATGAGAAGAAAAAAATTGCGTAGCCTATGCTTTTAGGCCCATTTCACATTTAAAAAAATACAATATACAAGGCCAGTAGCCTACTCAAACCCAGAAAATCATCAGCTAGAAAGATCAACAATACTATACTGCTTCCATACATGCCAGCCCTTAGCATGCCTCTACCTTACTAAAAGTCTGGGCAAAAGGATGGTGCTTGCCATGGGGTCTGAAGGTCAACATCGTCAAACTTTTCAGCCCATGGTACGGAATGAATTTCAAAGCTGTGGATTCCTCCCAAGGAATAGTGCTTGTTGCTCCTGCTCTTTCGTAACAAGGGGGCAGTAGCTTAAACCTTTCTGCTGATCTCAGCTGTGGTAATATGAAAGTCAGCCTCCTAAGCAGATCAGTCCCAATCCATTTAAGGCATAATAGGTTTAGACCTACAGCTTATTCCACCTGGAAGCCAATAGGCCTCCAGTCCCTGTCAGGGGTGCTGGAACAATTTGTATAGTGGGGGTGCCGAAAGTCACTGAACCAAACTGTGAACCCCACATATAATGGAAACCGCTTCAAGCCGGGTGTGTGGCAGCACACTTAGTTCCAGTATGTATGGTCCCCGATTCAGCAAGGCAGGGAAGCATTTGTTTAAGCATATGAGTGGTCTGAAGACAAATATGTGCTTAAGTATGTTGTTGGCTCAGGCTTCAATGCCGATGTTAAACCACTGATGTCATACTGTTGGTGACATACTGCATGTTTCTTACCAAGCAGGTTGTCCCAGTTCACACTAGCTTCAGTTACTGGGCTGTTTTATAGTGTAGTCTCATGTAGAGCATGTTGTGGTAGTCTAATTTTGAGCCAATAATGGCATAAATGTTGATGTGAAGGTCTGTATCTTTAAAAGGTCACAATCTGCAGGCCAAGTGGTGCTTACAATTTGGAACCTGATAGAACTGCTGCTGCCTCCTCTGAAAAGAACTTTTGGCTTTGGCATTATCTCTGGACAAATAATACCTAGTTCTTATATAGTGCTTTTCATCAGTAGACCTCAACAGACTTTATAAAGGAGGTCAGGATCATCCTCATTTTACATATGGGGAGACTGAGGCACAAAGATGTGAAGTGCCTTGACCAAGGTCACCCAGTAGGCCAATATCAGAACGTGGACTAGACAGAGGTCTCCTGAGTCCCACTGTGATGCCTTATCCATTAGACCACATTGTTATCGCTAGCATAGTGCCCAAATAGTGTAATTCAAAAACAGCATGGTGAAACATCTATTGCACCTTTTGTTCTGCACTTCACACTTAATGTCCTTGGTTAATACAGTTCAATGACTTTGTTCACACCATGGCTCTGTGGTTCAAACACATGGAAAGATCGTTGTGGAACTGCAAGTTGGAGGCGGATGATTGGCAATGATTTGTTTTGTCAGTTGAAGAAAATCCAAATGCATGCTGTGTGGACACTGCGCATAATTATTTCCCCATCAACTGACATATGTTTGCCAGAAAATACACTACTGCCTTATGCTAGTCATTCTTAGGCATATCATGCCAATCAAACTTGGAGATGGTTTTTGTGCAGCGTATAATGTCAAAATATTGGAAATTTTTTTTTTTGAGGACTAACATCCCCACATCCTTGAGTTGTCATTTTTGAAGCTAATAGCACATGGCTTGAACCTGCAGCCAATACGTGCCAGTGCTACAGATTTATTTTTTAGCTACAAAATTATGTTGTGAACACGGTTATACTAATACCAACTTTATTTATTGACTTTCCTGTAATGCTCATCTCTGTAGCAGCAGAGCACCTCACAAATATTAATGAATTTCTCCCCATATCATGTAGGCAGCATGGAGAGATATATCATGCACAAAACCACATAGGAATTAATGATAGAGCTAGAACTGAGCCAGATTGCTGCAGATCTTGTCCAGTGCCTTAATCACATGACTGACTATCCTCTAACAATGTCATTTATTGTATCTAATTATCTAATTTTCCCCTTAATGCTAACACACATTAAAATAACTTCCCATGAATCTAAAACAGAGAGAAAGAGAGAGATGGACAGAAGTGAGCTTACCAAACAGAGCAGATCTTATGGTACAAAGAAACTTATCTTCAGTGTGGAAGAATATATCACAGTTCAAACAGTAGTTATGAGCTTATGGCAGCTTGATGAAGTTCTATGGCCTGTGTTATTCGGCGGTCAGACTTACTAGATGATTATATGAACCCATGTCTGTAATCATTTATGTAATAATCCAAGTACCCACCTGGGTTGGACCTGGATGCTGTAGTGTGGTAATGCAAATTTTGATGGTTTCTTCAATTTAATGGCCAACTTCTTCGACCCAAGGGGTTCTGCTGTTTGTTTGTTTTTCTGAGCATTTCTGGTGAAGTCACTAAACAGCAAAGCAGCTGAAACAGAGGAAATAAGCAAATGCCAATTGAAGGACTGAGACTTGGAATGCTACAGAAAACTCCTCAGATATTGGCTCTGCCATGTGTTGATTCCTTAGTTGATCTGCTTATGTGTATCATATGGCAAGAGTTGCATTTAGCAGGTACAAGGATAGAGAAGAGAATGAAAGGAAGGAGAGTTGTCACTCAGGTATTGTCCAGCATGCAGAAACTTTTATAAGTTGCCTAAGTTGATGAAAATGCATAGACTGCATACACTTTCAGTCCATCAATTGAGACTGAGACGATCACAACACGTCTTCCAATTCTCTCGCTTGGCCATGTTTTGTCATGCTTCTCCATATCTCCTTATTATGAAATCATCCCACCTCTTTGGAGGTTGACTGAGTGGCTGTTTCTGTTCTCGTGGATACCACTCAGATATAGCTGCAGTCCATCTGTTGTTGCTGAGTGGGGCCACGTGTCCCACCCACCGCATTTTGCTGAGCCTGCTTTCAACAACAACATTTCGCACTCCAGACTGCTGCCTAATTATTTCGCTGGGGATGTGATCGTGAAGCTAAATGCCCCAAAATGTTCGTTCCATTGCCCTGTGTGTGACACAGCTGATGTTCTTCTATCTTTGTCAGCGATCATGTTTCGCTACCATATAACATTGCTGGAAGCACAGTCAAGTTGAAAAGATTTGCACAAGTTGTTTTGCTGATCTTTCCTTGGAGGATGTCCTTGATGTCATTGAATGCGCACCATCCAGCTTTTTTTCTCTGTGTGACAGTTTGCCTTTCTGATCGTGGCGCATGTTGACTTCCTGGCCCAAATAAACATATTTTTCACCATTAATGAAAAGTTCTACAGAATGTAATAGAGAGTAACATGGTTCCTATAGGCATAGAATTTAATAGTGAATTTTTCCCTGCTACAGAAGTTTATAAAATCTATTGATTTCATCTGTATTGCAGTCTAAAGGTCTTTTCCATATAGGTAAAACTAAATTAACTCACAGTACTAAAAAAAAAAACACTGAGCAGACTTCCCTTTTCTGCAATCTAAGTTCATACTCATTGAAGAGAATTTTTCAAATTTCTAATGAAAGAAAATAAAAAGATGAGTTTTCTTCAGCACTGAGACTACGCAGACGATCTTCAAAGCATATTCTTGCAGCCTGTTTATGAACCACTTAGAACAGGAGTATTAGTGTGGAACATGACAGCATCTAGTGACACAACCTTAACAGACTGAAAAGTGCCCGAATGAATATAGATATCTACTTTCTCCAGTTGTTTCAATCAGAATAGGAGCTCTGGAGATCAGCTAAAGCTAGATCAGCTGACAGTGAAAGAGCCAGCAGAAAAACCTCTGATACCCTAGCAGGTATTTTTCTAGCATGAAAGCTATGACTTTAACTTCAATGTGAGTCAGATTATTGTACTCCCTGATCAACTGTTCTAAACATTTCCACTTTTATTCAAAAGGTCCTTCTTTCCTGATGATTAAAGAGCTCACAATTTACAAATTTTCTGTAATATCAAATGTCTAATTTCAAACACTGGGAGATTTACCGGGTATTTTTAAAAAATAAATAAATCAATGAATAATAATCAGAGACTAAAGGATGTCCATAAATCCCTACTACTGATACATCAAGTAGAGCTGGCTAAATAATGAAAAAATGGTGCTTGCAAATATTTGAATAAAAACTAAGTCAGCAACAGTCAGAACTTTCTGTACTGGTTTTACACAAACATTCAGACTTCTTTTTACTATTACCCATCAAGAACTTTTGTAGAACACTAAAGACTGCCAAATACTTCTGTGAATATCAGCTTGTCATGTGCAGCTTTGTCTGGTCACCTTGAAATCTCAGATTTCTCTCCTGGTTATAAAAGTTTCACTTTCCCAATCAGTCTCCCTGGTTTTGTGTTTGCTAAAAAACCTTAGGTTTACTAGAAGGGAGAGGTTGGATTTTTGTGTGTGTTTGTTTGTTTGTTTTTGTTTTTAATAAAAAACTATTAAAAAGCAAAAATATGAGGAAAAAAGTTAATTCCAAGAAATTTCCTTTGATCATTTTCATCATTGGAAAAAGTCCAATACCTTCCTGTTGCATAAGAAAGGTGGTAGAGGAAAATCTAAAGAACTATCGCCCGATCTGTCTGCTTTTGCATATCTCTAAATTGTTCACTAAAATAATAAATCGACTATCGCAAAACCTGGATGAACAGCAACCTAGAGAGCAGGCTGGCTTTCAAAGGAATTATAGAATGATAGACCACCTCTTCACTCTAGACCAACTACTAGAGCGTTCCAGGGAATATAAATTCCCTTTGTGCATTGCCTTCGTGGACTACGAGAAAGAGTTCGACAGCGTAGAGACTAACGCCACTCTTGAAGCTCTTTCAGAACAGAGCATCAGCGTGAAATATATCACATTACTAAAGGAAGTGAACTCTGGCTGCAGCATGGTCATATCGCTGTTTGATTCTCCCCTCCGAATCCTCATCAAGAAAGGTATGAAACAAAGAGATA
The DNA here is from genome assembly GCF_007399415.2 of Gopherus evgoodei. NCBI lineage: Eukaryota > Metazoa > Chordata > Testudines > Testudinidae > Gopherus > Gopherus evgoodei. The sequence continues at coordinate 97,717,681 of NC_044325.1, forward strand.
CAATTTCACCAAAATTATTCACAGCCTGTCTTGAATCGGTTTTTCGACGAGCAGAGTTGAAAGGTGGTATAAATATCAATGGTGAGTGGCTAAACCATCTCAGGTTCACAGATGATATAGGGCTGACAGCCGAAAATATAGCCCAGATTGAGAGAATGATTTAAAGAACTGAACGCAAAAAGTAGTCAAGTCGGATTAAAAATGAATCAGTTGAAAACGAAATACATGAGATCAGATGTTCTACCAAGAACCCAAATAACTCTTGGAGAGCAGATCCAAGAGGATTTTTTTTTTTTTTTAATTTTCTTTCATTAGAAATTTGAAAAATTCTCTTCAATGAGTATGAACTTAGATTGCAGAAAAGGGAAGTCTGCTCAGTGTCTTTTTTTAGTTCTGTAAGTTAATTTAGTTTTACCTATATGGAAAAGACCTTTAGAATGTAATACAGATGAAATCAATAGATTTCATAGATTTCTGTAGCAGGGAAAAATTCACTATTAAATTCTATGCCTATAGGAGCCATGTTATTCTCTACTACATTCTGTCGAACTATTCATTAATGGTGTTATCTAAATTTTAAGTTTTACAGCCCACTCTTTAGTCCTATTATGGCCTAGGCCCTGCAACCTGGTTTGCACTAAGCCCAACTGAAGCTAGTGGGGTTCTGTGGTGCCACAGTGATCTGTCTCTGCCTTGCCAGTGGCAGGATTGGGACCTATACATCTTTCTGATATATAGGGCCCAAAATAGTACTCAAACTGGGTGGGTGGAAGGGACAGAGGAAGTGAAATAATCACCTCTTGTTTGATTATAAAAGTGATGTGCCAAAAGCAAAAGCAGCACCTTAGGTGCAGTAATTCCTAAAACACACTATGCAGTGGAAGCTTATTTTTTTGTTGTTTTTAACATAATGGGTACTGCCATACAGTAATTCAGGGGTCCATTCCCAGTCATGGTCATGATCTTTTATTAAAGTCAACTAGTGCTGCTACTACTATGGAGGCCAAGAATGAAATCTCAGCTTCACTGACATCAGTGATAAAACTCTACTTGATTTCTGAGAGGCCAGAATATCAGCCCATGTACTTAAACAACAGAGAAAGTGTGCGCCTTACATCATCTGAGTGCTTCCTCCTGCTACTTTAAAGTGCATTGTTGATTGTCTCTGGAGGAGAGTAGCCCTCTGTTAGAGAGAGATGTTAGTTACCATATAGATTTAGGGATAAAGACCAATGGAGGGATCCATTAGTCCCCGAAAGGCATGCAGAGTACTTCCTCCTTCCTGTTGAATAAATACAGTATTTTATTATTAGTGTTTATAGTACTTGGACATGGGGCGGAATACATCACTGTGGAAGCTATATGTGAGGGTGGTAGAGGTATTGCTAGGTGAGGTCCAGTTTTTGTTTGCAAAATAGTCATCGGTAGTTGGATGGCAGCAAAAGTGAGAGATTAGAACAGGCTAGTGCCTTTGGATGAAGACCATGGCAGAAAATGGACAGGTAGTTGGCTGGGAGTGAAACTAGACTTGCAGGTGGTTGTAAATGTAAAATTCTGAAAGTGTGATTAAATCAGAATAGGCTTAGGATATAAATCTTGCCACTTAATGGAAACTTTCCTACCCTCAAATCCTTTAAGGCCTTGCCCATTTCTTATGTAAGCTGTGGCAAGCATAGTAGAAAGGGGGATGACAGAGATTATGAAACACTTTAAAATAGACTTTTTCACTTTTGTTGTCAATTGAATTAGTGCTGGTGAATAGTGCACTTTTCTGTGTCCACTGCCCTGCCCACCACACACACACTGCTGTTGTCAGATTCAGAGTTAAACTCATCCAACACTATCATCCTCCTCCTGCTCCTACCTCCAAAACAAAGGCTATATAGTTCTACCAAGACTCTTTTTCCTTCTGCAAAACAAAGGCAGTGTGGTTCTACTAAGACAGCTGTTTTTCCCTGAAATAAATTGCAGTTTTTGAGCCCATTCTATGGGAAAATGTCAACAATTTATTATTTTTGTTTCTGTTGCCAAGCTCAACAATCAATGGGGCGGGGCATTGAGTGGAGGAGGGTGGAAATTCATGACATCAGAAAGTGATTTGTGTGTGGCCAGAAATATTCCTGGAAGTAAAATAGTTCAAAGTAATCTTCCGTTTGCACATTTTCTCCCATAATTAAGATCTTCCTGGGGTATCTGGACTAGGATAACTTCTGTGCAAATATCTCTCTGCTTTTTAATGTCCATACTTTTCATGTCATTCTACTCAATTTTTATGAAAACTGGGTGACCTTGGAATGTTTCAGTTTCTTCCCTAAGATCAAAATAAATACTTTCGCAGAATAAAAAAATGGAAGTATGTTTTTGTAGCCTAGACTTTTCAGTATATAACCTTAATGTGTCTTTACCAGTGCTTCTAAGAACTCCAGAACAGAATTGTTTGAAATAGCTTCATTTCCTGTGTTACCTTTTGACATTTTGGGGGTTAATTTCTCCTCATTCATCTTCCATGTCTTATTTTCATGGTGATTAGTCAGAAAAGTTATTATTGATTGGATTTTAATTAAGTATACTGCACCTATCAAGCACTTTAGCCTCCCACAAATACAGACCATAACTTTAAAATGGAAAGACACATTTTTATGCTTGAATTTCTACAGATTCAAATTTGCAGTATACAAGTTTTTGTGAGAAGAAGTTGTCAGCAAAAAATGAAATATAGGATATTTTGCACTTTTTCATAGATTAAAGGACTGCAAGGGACCTCGAGAGGTCATCGAGTCCAGTCCCGTACCCTCATGGCAGGACCAAATACTGTCTAGGCCATCCCGGATAGACATTTATCTAACCTACTCTTAAATATCTCCAGAGATGGAGATTCCACAACCTCCCTAGGCAATTTATTCCAGTGTTTAACTACCCTGACAGTTAGGAACTTTTTCCTAATGTCCAACCTAAACCTCCCTTGCTGCAGTTTAAGCCCGTTAGAGGCTAAGGTGAACAAGTTTTCTCCCTCCTCCTGATGACACCCTTTTAGATACTTGAAAACTGCTATCATGTCCCCTCTCAGTCTTCTCTTTTCCAAACTAAACAAACCCAATTCTTTCAGCCTTCCTTGGTAGGTCATGTTCTCAAGACCTTTAATCATTCTTGTTGCACTTCTCAGGACCCTCTCCAATTTCTCCACATCTTTCTTGAAATGCGGTGCCCAGAACTGGACACAACACTCCAGTTGAGGCCTAACCAGTGCAGAGTAGAACGGAAGAATGACTTCTTCTTTTATTTTACCCCTTTTTATCCAAAGATATCTAAAGCAGTTTAAACATATGAGTTAGTTGTGTTTTCATACAAATCAAAATCAGTAACAAAGCTGAGAAAAGAACTCATGGTTCCTGACTTCTAGTTTTTCTGTTCCAATTACCTGATCTTACTCCCTCCAATCAAAATAACAAAAAATTGCATATTTTCATTCCAAACAGCAAACAAGGAAAGACCTGACCCCCCCACTATTTTTGGAGTCTGTCTTGGCATTAATTCTCAAGTTTTCTTCCATTGATGACTCCATGCAAGCTTTATCCTTTCTTTTCCCTTGTGACTTTGAACACACGTGGCTGTGATTCAGCTTGGTTTGCTTTATTTGCAAAGCATTTTGCATGAAATATGCAGTCATCCATGAATAAACAGTTAGGGTGAAAAGCAGTAGAGTTCTTCCCTAGTCTAACCTTTTGCATATTCTATATTGTGCCTGAAGAAACTTTACATCTTGTACTCCCAGGTTGCCAAGCATGTGAAAATTGGAAAGAAGGAATGGCCAGCTCGCCAAATTATAAGTACTGAACTTTGCAAAAGCCAAAGTGGCACGGAATATAGCTCCCTTTGTGATGTATGGGAAATTAAAGTTCTCATTCTTGGTCCAAAGATTAGAACAACTGCATAAAATGAATATAACTTGAAGTTATTCTCATGTCAGACTGTAATATGAATGGAAATTATGCAGACTGAACCTAGGCTCAGCGTTATTTAAAATTGTGCTCACTGAACCTGGAAAACATTATTGGGATACCATCATAACATTTCCTGGAATATCATCAAGTAGCCTTGCAAATTTGAACATTTGGGAAGCATTTAGACAGTGTAGAGCTTCAAAAATTTTCATGCATTATTTGCAAGTGAGTAATCTTTAATGGTGGAAAAGCTTAGTCAAGTGTAGTGAAATCAGAAGGCAGAGGTAGAATGGGAGTTGATTAATCATTCTGAAAAGGTGCAGTCACTGCATATACAGGAGAGAGAACTGGTTAGCTTTCAGGCTGTGTCCATCAAGATAGAAAAGGTAGTTTTATTGGCTTTCCTCTGCATTAGCAGAGTAGTCTTACTTATGCCAAACCATGGTTTTCAAACTGTATCAGGGCCAGCTTCATAGGCTAAACTTTATAACATCTATTTGGTCTCATCTAACACAAGTATTGTAAAGGAGTTTGTGGAAAGGGTGGGAGGGGCACTATTTATTGGAATGAGATGTGAAAAAACTGCTGGATTTTGAAAGTACATTTTAAATATGGACTGTGTAAAGAGTAGTAGTTCGTTCTTATCGGGTCATTTCTACTTTGCCAAACATTTTCTAGTTAGTTTTGAATATTCCAAGTAGCTACTCTAGTCAAAGCACTGGCGAGGCAGAACCAAGACTCCACTCACTTGCACATGGTGGGTGGAATATGCCATCCTCTGAGACTGCTCTCCTCCCTACCTCCCATCTAGTTAGCCAGTGCTAGGGAGTAAAGGGAAATGTAACATATCTCTTTACTTCCTTGTACAGCCACCAAAATGAGTCACAGTCTGGCCCAAAGGTAACAGCGCAGTCTTTTAATCCACATCATTTAGACTCTTTCATTTGTATTGGAAAAAAAAATAGGTATGTAATTTATCCCAATCATGTTTCACTTATCCTAGCTGTTTCAAGTAATGGGTAGGTCCATATGCCAGGTACAGCAGTGAGCATAATATAAATGCCTGTAGACAGAAGTAGTAGATTCATGCCTCAAGAGCAGAGATTATGAAACTTGAAAGGGGAGGCTCATGACAGTGCACCCGAAGATGTTTGTTTTCTTCCCATAAGCTTCCTGGGCCAAGTAATAAGTGCAACAGACACTCAGGGTTAGAAAACATTGGCACCATTTGTAACTGGATCACTGCAGTAATGCCCTGGAGCATACAGGGCACTATCTTCAGTGAAGCAATTGAAGCGGTAACAAATACTGAATGCGGGCCAAGGTTGAGTAAGTGATGCTTCCCCTGGGTGCCCTTATTTGAGTATTAAGCAATCTATCTGCAAGGGCTGTACGGCCAGTGAAGAGAGAGTTTCTTCATTCAGAAGAGCAGGTGTAAATAGAGAAATGTCTTTGTTGGCAGAGAGGATGCTACAAAAGCCGGATTCCAAGAGCAAACTCAGTTATAATTAGATATATTACTGAAGCTCTTTAGAAAGTTTGAGGCTCCCAACTGGAATATTGAATGCTATTTCTCATCTTTCAGGGAGAGACTGCTTTTTGCTTAAATTCAGAAGCATAAGCCATGTCTTCCATATGATTACGTGCTGTGCAGAGAACCAGAAGTCAGTAAAATAGCATGAGACAACACATTAATTTTAATAAAATATATTCTCGCCATGGCTGCTCTCATGCAGTCAGTCAGTCCCCTTTTAATCTAAAAATGGAGAGAAGTAGGAAGCAATACAGGCTGAGAATAAAGAAAGGATTGTACTTGTGTGGCTCTGTAGCTGAAGAGCCAGGTGAAACTGAAAGACAAACATTGATAACGGTGATATTTTTTAGCTCAAGTTGACACTGTAATTAAGCATACTTTATTGCTGATGATTTACAATAAAGGCTTCTGGTAACTTGATAATTACAATTAAATATTTAATACTCTAGAGGTATACTACCAACTTCTCAAGAGACAAAGTAAACAAACATAGTCTTTCTGTCCTCTGAAGACATTCATAGCGTAACTGGTGAAATAAATGATATAATTAGAGTAATGAATAGCGCAAAGGATGCAGATCGAAGATTAGAGGGACTTGATAATTAATTTTTTAAGATTACTCATCTTGTGAATTCTGTGCATGCTTTAAAGGAGGCTGAATTATCACGGTGCCAAAAAAGAGAGCACTGCAGGTAATTGTTAACACAATTTATTTTGGCCATAGCCTACATAACATAATGTTCACTAATATTATGACTATTAGACTTCACCCACTAATAAAGCTCTTTGGAAATGATTGTTGTTATGAATTAAAAAGGTATTTTTATAAATATGTGAGGCACCTGGGTGTTTGCTATGTTGTATGCCACTTTGTAGATGATATGCAAGGGAATGTACACTGCATTTGAGTATACAAAAGCCTTGTAATAATTTCTTGTTGTCTTACTGCTTTTTGTCTTAGCACTGCATGCAAAGATTAATGCCATTTTGGGCTTGCGTTAGATGTAATGTTTAGTACCTTCCTGTGCATGTAGCAGTTGTCTCCCAATACCGATTCAGGCTATTGCAGTTTCCAAGTTCATTTTGTCCACAGTCTCCTTCTTTCTTCATTTTACTCAGAAGAATATGGTTGCGTCTCTTGTTAAACATATTCACCTAAAAAGATGGCAAAGATGAATTTGAGTACTTACAGGTCTACTAGTATATTGTTCCTATTTGTTACATGTGTAGAAATCAAACAGTATCTGTTCATAGGCTCTCTACACATTATTGTCATCTCATTTACATTTTTAACTAACCACTTGGGATAGCCACGGAATATCAGATTAATTCTCCATTTACATATCTTCATTCAGTAAACCCTTCAGGAAAAGCTAATCATTTGGATTAACTCCCCAAAACTTTTGAGGGAAGTTAAAGACTGCTCATTAGATGGATTTGACTGCTAATTTCATTACAACTCTACATTGTCCTTGAAATAACCTTGGCAAGCTCTCTCTCTGTCCATCTGTGTGTGTGTGTGTGTGTGTCTCTCTCTCTCTCTCAACAATTTACTCTTTAATGGCTTCAGGGTTTGGTGGGTATCAAGTCACATGATCAAAAGTCGTACTCAGAGTGTATACAAATGAGTGATAGATTTTTTCCAATAGTCAATGATACTAGTCCAGATGGGTGATTAGGTGAAAATACATATTCTGGAAAATTGTGATGCATATCAGATATTCTCCTATACTATGTCGGTGCTTCACAGCTAACAATAGACTGTGTTCAGAGAGAGGCACCTTTGCATTCTATTCCATGTTGGATAAAAGTGAATATAGATATGTTGGGAGCAAGTTATGAACACAGTGTACTAAACCAGTATTTGTCCGCTTGCTTGGACAAACTTGACCAACTAAGGCCCTAATTCAGCAAATCACTCAAATGTGCTTAACTTTAAATTTTAAACACTTTTGTGTTTTTTTAAATAAAATTTAAAAATATTGAAACAAAGTTATTTTTAACAAAAAAATCAAACATTTTGTTTCAAAAAAGTCAAAACAAAATGTTTTGATATTGAGGGGACTATTTTTATGACTTTTTGGGGGGGGCTGGGACAATTTGACCAAACTGAAGCAAATTCATGAAACATTTGTGTTGTCAAACCTGCTATTTTTAAAATATGTTTTGTACAAAAAACATCACTTACCTCTCCTGCTACGTTGATGAGGGGAATGGCAAAAGAGCCTATCTTACAAGAGAAGATTAAAAAAAAAACTTTGCTTGTCTAAGTCTAGCAAAATGAAGGCTGAGAAGAGGATATTTGTTCTCTCTCTAAATCTATGGGGGCAGGGAGGAAGGGGGCTAAGCAACAGGAAGGGCAAAGATCTATTTAAACCAAAGAACAATGTTGGCACAAGGACAAATGGATATAAACTGGCCATGAATAAATTAGCTGGAAATTAGAAGAAGTTTCTAACCATCAGAGGAGTGAGGTTTTGGAGCAGCCTCCCAATAGATGTAGTGGGTACAAACAACCTGACTAGTTTTAAAATGGAATCTGAGCAATTTATTAATGGGATTATATGATGGGGTGGCTTGCGATATCAGGGATCCAGACTCAATGACCCAGAAGGTCCCTTCTAGTCCTCTGTTCCTTTCTTGGGTTGGGACCTCAGTCCAGAAAGATTTTGAATGCAGTTCAGATATTGTTTCTTTATACAACCGCAGGCCATGTATGATCAGAGCACAGTCCACATTTGCCAAAAGTCAATCTTTTAGACTTGAGTTAGTTCTTTCCTTTAATTTGGTCAACCTATTTTTTTAAAATCACCTGCTGTTTAATGATTAATGAGGTAGCCTATTTCAGTAATCTTTGAGATAAACCAAAATAATGTTTTTCATTTTTAATTTAAAAGCAGCTCACTGGAGAAGAACATTCCCTCCCAGAGTATTTAAATGACAGAGAGGGAATAAATTATGAAAATGTCATCGAGTTTTCACACACAAATCCATTTATTTATCTTCATTATAAGTTAATTTATCTAGTCTGCTTCAATTATATATGTACATATATTTACATACATCACTATAGTAGCTCAGTAACTCCCCAAACTGTATTAAGAATAACAATAATCCAGAAGTAACTTCAAAGGTAGCAGATTGCCACTTCCTTCCCCTGCATCCCCCCAATACTCATTTCCCAAATAATTCATCTTATCCTGAAGCTTGTAAGATACTTTCTTCTATGCTTCTGAATTGGCCAAAGATAATATCCATCCTTACACTTATTAATGTGAGACTGCAAGCTACTGATAATACAGAACAAAGGATGCCAGCATGTAATGTCATGGAGCCAAATTCTTCAATCCATACTAGGGCCAAACACCCAGTGACCACAGTGAATGTTTTGCCTGAGTGAAGAGTGTGGGTTTCGACATTGGACTGTAAACTATGTACAGAAGATATTTACCTGTATTTGTAAATGACAATTTACAGTTAGTGTGGTATATTCATAATTTAGTATAATACTTGCAGCATACTGTCAGTAAACGTGCACAAAAGAGGCAATGCATTGAACTGGAAATTTATGAACAAAGATACATCATACTAAATGTTGAATCATAGAAATCTAGAGCTGGACTAGATGAAACATCGTCTAGTTCATCCCCCTATGCTGAGGCAGGACCAAGTATACCTTTCAGGTGTTTTTCTAACCTGTTTGCAAAAACCTTCAGGGATGCGGATTCCATAACCTCCTTTGCTAACCTGTTCCAGAAGAACAGATTCCTGAGGCTCCTCCCATTTAATTTTGTGGGCCACCACTGTCCTTTCCGGGACTGGACAATAGATGAGTATTTGAAGCTGGTTTCATGTAAATAACTTGCTCGAGAGGTATCCCCTACTTGCCTGATTGCTTCACAGTTGCTATACAGTTGTCTGTATATACGCATACATACACACATTCATAACCCTGGTCTGTATACATGTCTGATAATTACCAGATTCAGAACATCAAGCTTTCATAAAAGACCTTGCTCAATATATTTCTGTAGGACAGTAACACTGTAACAATCAGTTGACTTAACTGGTTATTTGGGGGGGTTAAACCTTCCTTTCTCCACTTGGGATGTCTGGATCCTGATTGTCCGAGAACCATTTTCAAATTAGAGCTTCCAATAGAATTTATGGATGGGTCCACTTTAAAATTTCATTCGATTATTAATAGTATTTGTACTGCAGCTTGGGAGCCCTAGTCATAGACCAGGACCCCATTATATTGTGTGCTTTAAAAACACAAAATAGAAAGCCCCTGCTGGTACAATTTTTTTTTATTTTTTTTTTTACCTTTACAACCAAACACATGAATAGGGAAAATACATCACACAACTTTCTTCAGTCTCAAAAATCCTTTGGATTAGTGTGAGAGCAGAGGTTCAGGTCAGTTCAGAGTTTAACTAAGCCAGTTCATTCATTGCTATTTGTAACCCCCTAAAATAATATGACATTTCATTTGAAAATTTGTTAAAATTAATATCACTAGGATAGGAGTTTTGAACAATTCTCACACAATATTACAACTATAGCTGTGCACCATTTTGTGTGCATTTGCACCCACATGGTGTATACTACCTGATTTACTACTTTCAAATGCAGTTTGCACGTACACATTCTCTTTTGCAGACACACACATTTGCTTTAAAAATGTGGTTGCAAATTTAGAACCCAATCCTTCAAACACTCACTAGCAGCCCACTGTTTACTGTCATGAATAGTTTCACTGACGCCAAATGAATTGCTCATGGTAACGAGCACTAGTTCTGGTTTGCAGGATTAGGCCTTTAAACAGTGCAATGAGATGCCTTTGAAAGTAGATTTAAAAGCGGAGACATCCAGGTTTCCAACTCCAGGGAAAAAGCAACTAAAACATCAGACGCTCCATTTAAAACTTTAAACAAAGTAAGGGTCATGTCTTTGATCCACATACTGATCTTCCGCCAATACTAATAGAGATTCTGTGTGTGGACTGAGGGCAGCATAGGGCGTTTCTGATAGGAAACATCTAATATCTCTTTAGAGACATTTCCATTGTTCTTGCTCTAATTAAAAAAAATAACTGTTATCCTGGTCAGGCATTTATGTTTCCAAGCAACTGCTACCCTTCCTTCACCAAATTCATCTTAAAGGACAAACAGGAGAATTCCTGCTTTGGTTAGTCATTGGATCTCAGTATATAAACAAAAATGATAGGCCAAATTATTCCCTGTTGTAATTCTAGTGGAGTTTTGTGAGTTATATCAGGGATTGATTTATCCCAATATTTCCTATTTTAGTTTGTTGTATTTAGTTGAAGTACAAATAAAGAGGATAACCATAATTAAAAACGAGAACATCAAAAAGCTTTTGAAAATTTTAAAACCTAATTAAACATTTAAAAATTCAGTATAGAAACAAGGCTACAAAAGACAAATTTGATTGTTTCTGCTGCTTGATGGAACATTTTAAAGCTTGTGTAACTGAATGACTAATGAATTTATTTGTAAATGTTACAAAAGAAACAAAGGAACTATATACCCAATGTTCCATATTTTTGTTAAATGGCCCCTCTCTCTGGGGGCGAAAAAGATTGTGTGCCAATACATTTTAATGGACAGTGCAGTGCAAAGGACAGTTTATACACCATCCTGCTCTGAGTACTGAAGAATTAAAGCACTTTTTATATCCCCCTGCAAAACTGAAGATTGGAAAATAACTGCCGTTGTACAGCAAATGTACAGACTTCTGCTACAGACTTTAGTTCTTTTCAAAACAACCATTTATTAAGAAACTGGGAGAACTAACAAGAATAGTGGAATTTTAAACCAAATAATCCTTATAACCAAGCTTCTCACCAACATAATCCACCTGCCCCCAAGGATGATCAGATCTGCACCATGAGGTATGATCCCTTCAGGAGCTTTGTGGGCTGAGTAGCAGCCTCAAGAGCTCTCCCTTCTGTGTATTGGCTTCAGGGGATTGATTTACCTTCTTTCCATCTGCTTGGCACAACCAATAGGATCAGACCACCATTATGTTCGCCCGTTTCTCTGTGCCTATGTTCGCCCGTTTCTCTGTGCCTTTGTTTCATCTGATGTATTGCCTCTACTAGTCTGATTGGCTTTCATTCATTGACTGCTTGTTAGCCTGCTTGACTGCCGTCTTAATTGTGATTTCATCTTAACCTGCTCTTACCTCCATGTTACCAACATTGTTTTGCTGGCTGTTAATCACTGGCCATCTGCTCCCTTTCATTTTCCAATTCCACCCTCCCATTTCATTATTTCTCCATCTCTTTTCTCCTCCTTGTTCTTCCACTCTCCCTCTATATTTGCTGTTTCCCTCTTCAGGCTTCCACTCCAACTACTGTACCTTTACTCTCCTGCCTTTAATAGTGCATGCCTCCACCCCTCAGCAATAGCAATTACTTCCCATGTCTTTTCTCCACTCCCTCTGTCCCATCTCCAACACACACACAAACTCATATTCCATAGATAGCACTCCAACAAACTGATTGCAGTTCATGCTCTCTCTTACTTGCCCTCCTGCCTCCCCTTGAAACCTGAGTTTCCACCTCTATCATTGACCCTTCCTATATGATGGAATCTCCTCCTCCCATACATCACCTTCTCTTGGCAACACTGGTCTGATGCTTTTCCATGCCTGCTACTTCTGATCCTTGCCCTCCCGTTTCTTCAGCTCCTTTGAAGTATACTTCTCCGCCTCTTCTCTTCCATCTCTCTCCATCATCTGGATTCATCGTCCATCATCCCCTCTAAATTTTACTCCTGTCTGTCCCTCTTTCTTTCTCCGCCGCTTTCCACCTCTTGTATTCGGGGTGACATGGAACTCCTTGGTGCGGACTTCTCTATTCCCACTGTTTCCTGCTCCTCTTCTTTACCTCGTGGTTTGACCTTTGGTTCTGGGTTGACTCCACCACACACAGTGCCAGGTTATGTCCTAGACCTAATTTTTATCTGCTCTGTCTCTGATCTTTCCCATGCTGAATTCTCTCCATCCAGCCGCCACCTCACCACTATCAGCACTGTTTGCTTCCCTTGGCACCTGTCCCATCTTTACTGTCTCTGTGATCTTCAAGTCACCGACTAGTCTGATGCTCTCTGCCCCCTTCAAGGAGGGCTATAAACCCTTATTCGCCTTACCTCCACCCCAGTAACTTACCTAAAAGATGTATATTTTAAAAATAAATCCATAATGAATCATGGAACTAACTCAACATGCCCCTAACTCAGAAGGGAGACAGTGTGGCCTAGAGAATAGAACACTGGACTAGGGTAATGAAACATGGGTTCTATTCCTGGCTGTACCACTTGCCTGCTGGGTGACATTTGACAGTCACTTCATCCCTCTATACCTCAGTTTCGCCATCTGCAAAATGGGACTAATATTGACCTTTGTGTATCAGTAGATCTCAGTGCAATTTACAATCTTGTATAGAATTTTTTTTATTAATAATTAATAATCCTTCTTTAGTGAATGGCCCAGTCTTTCATACCTGTCACCCACTTACACATAATGAGATACATTTTTTCCATCAAGTCTTTCTCTTGCCGTCTAGCACTATGGTCATTCCCATTACTAGTGTTTTCACAACAAGAAGGCATATTTCTTAGTCCCTTCATTTGATAAATTTGCCTGGAGCAAGAAAAATCAGTCTGATATGAAAGTGTGATGGAGCTAAGATCTCTGCAGCCACATACGTTCAGTAAGGTTGGGCACAGCACATATTTGCCACAGTTGGAAGCTATTTGAACCAACAATCTACAAAACCAAAGAATATTTACTGAAGTATCTGAATATCTTTACCATTATCCAGAGATATGGTTCATTTTATCTGTGTGAAGACACCACTGCTCATATTTTTATTAGTGGCTGCCAAGAGAGTGTCGTTTTAGCTTGTAATGGACAAGGTGGTTAAAATCCTGTCCGTATTGAACTCAACACCAAAACTCTCTCTGACTTCAATTCTACCCTAAGTATCAGGTCTGCATGTGCTTACAGTCAGTCCCCCTGAGGAGAGAATGAGCAACTATCCACACACAATAGATCTGTAGTCAAGTTGTTTAGTGCACTATGGGAAAGCGCTCAGATACTGTCGTGATGAGGGTAGTGTAGGAACCCATATAGAATAGAATGGGAACTGAGGAATATATTCATGTGTTTTCCCCTTTAAACAAAAATGCTTTCATTGCCAGAACCAACGGAGGAATCAGCACCACTGAAGGCAAGATGTCTGGAATGCGAAGACGGAAGTAGAAACACAGATTCCCTCACATTTTACCAGGTTTGTCCAAAGTAATAGATTCCATTTACGTTGAAAACATGTTACTTGTACAGCTAGTTCTGAGCATTACAGACACAGATTGAGGTTTAGATCAGAAACCACAACCAGGCTGAAGACAGGAAGAATAAACTGAAGTCACTTACAGATAAGAACATCCATTTTAACAATACAGGCAAAATTCTGCCCTAGATTGCTCCTGCACAATCCCTCTGAAGTCAACCTGGCCCCACAACTGAACACCATGCTGCTCAATGCTGCTTGCTGGAAGTTGCTTTTGAACTAGCCTCCAAAGAGCTTTCTAAGTTTCATTTGATTTGTGAGGCACTGTACGAATTTTTCTTTTCAAAAAATATATTTTTTTAATACATACTGTGTAAGTCATTTTTCTCTGATTAAAACCTGCTCTGTAATAACCTTGCTTTTCTGGTCCTTGGTTATATCACATATCATCAAATTATAAATCCTTCTTTTGTAAGAAACAATAGAAATCTCTCCTTTTTTTAACAGTCCTCCCAGGAAGAGAAACACGAATGTATTTATCAGGTTTTGCTGCCTAATCAGAACCAATTGTGAAGAAAGAAAGAAATGAGTTTTTCCTTATTAAGAAACTATATCAAACTCATAGGCTGTAATTTTAATTGGGATTGAATACCTTCATGTTTAATATTCCTTACATGTTTAATAGTTCTTACAATGGTGGTGGCAGCATACATCATTCACCAATTTCCCTTGGAATACCACCAAATTATATGAGGTAACTCTATTGGAAACAATGTGGTGTAACCTATTACTAGCGTCACAAAAGAGCCTCTTTATAATGTTGTCAATAATTTATCTTACCACTCTCAGAACGTTATCTACTCTGTATCTTTCACACTACTTGTCTCTGAAAATGGCATGCAAATCATTTTCTTGGTGTCTTTGGGTTATAAAAATGTAAAAGCGCCTTAAAAATTATGAACATTTATTTAACTAACGAAGCAGTTCTGGTTTCTTGGATACCTGATGTTTCTTTTCTTTCACTTAAATGGTGCTTTAGGGCATATTTCCCACAAGGAATGGAATACATCTCTTAGGTAAAAACATACTTATTTTAAAGAAATATTCCAGCAGTAGAAGGACATCAGAAACTAAATCATCATATGCGATCCAGAAGGCAGATTTCAAATATGTGGCTTAAACAAAGGATTATGTTAGCTGTTATGTGGAAGTATTGATCTATTCTGTGCTTCCATATTCCAAACAGCACTTTATAATGGAGCTGTACCATTTTGACATTAAATAACTGGAGGTCCAGAAGGGGGCAGTATTTGTAAACAAGGAATCTAATCTTGTGGTCCTTACACAAGAAAAATTCTCACTGTGGTCTACTGGAGTTAG
Source organism: Gopherus evgoodei (assembly GCF_007399415.2). NCBI lineage: Eukaryota > Metazoa > Chordata > Testudines > Testudinidae > Gopherus > Gopherus evgoodei. The sequence goes on from NC_044325.1 coordinate 97,732,856, forward strand.
GTCTTAATAAGGATCACAGGGCCAGACTCAAGGGGTTTTCAGGTCAAGAGGTCTAATTTGGGGCCAAAATGTTTAACACCTTATCATACTAGTGAAGCATTACTGACCTGTTATTAATGCTGATTTCCTAATTGTAGGTTGTGACGGAGTGGGGAGGAGTTGTGTGGGAGTTTTACTGGTACTGTCTGCATTGGTGCTGGATGGTGGTGGGATATCAGGGTGTGACTTCACTTGAGAGATGATTGGTTGGGGCCCGGTGACACCTTCTGCCCGGGAAACTGGACAAAGGCTGGAGGAGGGGCCGGGGTGTGTGGCTGGGTGAGATGGCTCAAGGGGGTTTCAGTTTTGGAGCTTGCTGGGAAAATGGAGGGAGGCCCAGCACGGGGATCTGGGCTCCCTACACCCCAAGATGGACCTGACTGAGGGGGTCCTGTTTTCTGAACCCACAAACTCTGTTTTGGACTGTGTTCCTCTCATCTAATAAACCTTCTGTTTTATTGGCTGCCTGAGAGTCACAGTGAGTTGCAGGAAGTGGGGGGGTGCAGGGCCCTAACTCCCCTACACTTCATGACATAGATCAAGGGATTACTTATGTCAATGCTCAGCAGCCTATGTAAAGGGTTCACCTAGTCTTTATTTCCACATCTGAATTTTTTAAGATCAGGTCAAAAAAATTATTCAGATTCATAGATGTGATAAGTGCCATGGAGCAGCCTCCTGAAATGTGGATCTAATAAGCATATTATTTCCCCTATCTGCACACTCAATATTGTTAGTAGATAAGCTGAAAAGATAAACTATAGAGATGAATTTATAAAGCAACCCAATGTTAAGGCTGCAAAGTCAACCTTGCAGAAGTTAGAAAATGCTCAGAATAAATTTTGCCTGCCTTAATTCAGCCCTCTTGTGTGTATGCATTATGATAGTCTTTAATTACATGATACATTTAATTCTTCAGCTCCTTGCAACATTTATTGCACATGATGGGTGGGTGAATGAGGTTGCAAGAAGAGAAAGGATCCATATTGTCATAAGAATGTTTTCTTGTTTTTCAGGCACTGGGCTGGGCCACATTAGATGGGGTTTTTTTGATTTGGTGGTGGTCAAGATTCTATTATAATGCATAAATACCAGGGGGCTGAATGAAAGTTGCATGGGCTGCCTTATACTTGCATTTCCTAGCTTTTTAGTTCATAACTGTGTAGCCTTAACACTTAAAATGGTTTAGCTATTTCTCAAAATGGTACAGAATTTTTTTTTGTTTTTGCTCATATTAAAAAGTTCCAGCAATAGTTTCACTGAAAAGCTCTAGTGACACCATGCTTTATAGGAGAGATTTCATATTTGGCAGCTGTGTAACCTTTTCGTCAGGGATGTGCCTTTGAAAAACTGCAGTTCATATATGTAGAGACTGACTAGATTTTAGTAGCTAACCTCCATGAAGGTTCCATCTGCACTGGGCATGCTCCAGCATGGGGCAGAGCAGGACTTTCCATGCAATTGCAGCTCTGGTCTGCGGTGGGTTGTGAGGAGTCTGGGGAACTGAATGGAGAAGGGAGCCTGTCTCTCTTGTGTTCAGAATGGCCCTCCCGCTGGGCCCAGAGAGGTTGGAGGAGGAAGTTACCTGATTCAGAATGCAGAGAGGACAAGAGCTGAATATGAAGAAGATTGTGTGGATGGGAGTAGATTGGGATTGGAGGCTGGCAAGGGAGGATCAGGGAATGGACTGGCTGAACAAGGAGACTGGGAATGGGTCTGAAAGCAAGAGGTGGAGATGTGGTCTGGGACTGATAGGGAGACTGGTATTGGCTAGGCTAAAATACTGGAAAAGGGAGATTGAGATGGGGTGAAGAGCCAGGGGAGGGACTGAAAATGCTAGGCAAGGAGACTAGGACTGATAACTGATGAGGAGAGGGGAGAAAGATTTGATAAAGAGCGAGGATATGGGAGAGAACTGGCACTATCTGGGCAAAGAGACTGGTACAAGGAGCTTTAAAATGGGGGATACGGCCCCCTCACTCACAGAGTGGTTGTGAAGATAAATTAATATTTGTGAAGCACTCAGGGAAAATAATAATGAGCACCAGAGAAAAGGCCATGAAGAAATTAATAATTCTGTCTTCAAAGCCAGGTTTGAACAGTGAGCAGTAAATAACGCAAGGGGGCACCTTTTGAATAGAGAGAAAACAAAATATTGAATAGCTGTTTATTAAGTGAGAATAAACACTTAATTCTCACTTAATAAACAGTGCCCATTCTGTGAACTGAATGAGGAAGGGTTCCTGTGGAAAAAATAGTATGTGATCATGTAATTAAAGAGTGTAGCATACTACATATACAGAAGAGTGCAGAATTAAGGTTGTATCAGCAGGTAGGATTTTGTGTGTGTGTGGGTGTCTGAGTTCTACGTTTTTATAAAAGCAAACTGAAAACACAAATTCCTTAATCAGCAGGGCTAGAATCTTAGTTCTACACTAGAACTAATGGAGTAACGGATAGGAAATGCCAGAATTAAGGTTGCCTGTGCAATCTAACCTTTGTGTGCTTGACTTCGCTACCTTAATAATGTTCTTTTTACTTAGTCTTTGGGGGTAATATAGACACATACAGACTCACACATGTCCATAGAGTATTTTTATATAAACAGAATTTAAACAAATTATTTCTAGTGCTGTAAGCATTTCCATCTGTTACCAATGCTAATTTACTTAACAATTCTCATACAAAACTAATTGACCTCTTTCCTTTTGGGGTTGATTCTACCAAAAAATACAGCTAATACAGCACAAAGCCATCAAACAAAATTTTTCGGGGCTTTGGGAGCTTGTGAGGGCTTCTATGCAGCAGAATCCAGCAATAATATTTTAAATTGTGCCCTTAGTGGGTTTAGGTTTTTTTAATGAAAAATATAATTACATTAAAAAAATTATTACACTGTGGAAAAACAAATAAAAAACAATCAACTACATACATCCACAGCCTAAGTGCTGGGTGAAAGGGGACAGAAGTTTCATTCTCTTTGTGCTCTAGTGACCTTCCTCCCCATGCACCCGCTATTACACGTTGTCCTAGATCTTTTGCATTTATTTCTATGCTTAGATAATAGACTTCCCAGCTGTGTTACAGAACAGCACAGGAAATGTCTATTCTGTGGGTAAACAATTACAAAAGCCCCAAATGGTCCAGTCTTTTTTTAATTGAAAAAGCTGTGGTTATCTGTTAGTGGTTTAGCTATTTCAGATTTTTAGTCAATACAACATGAGATGCACAAATTGCTAGTTGCCTCAGCTCTGAACAATACAATAGAAGCTAAAAACTGTTTCACTTGGAAAAATTAGTAGAAACATCTGTTCTTTGTATAACTTCAGTAATCTCTAAACCTCCATTATACACATTCTTAATAAAACTCAGTTTACAGTCAAATAGATAATCAAATTGTTTATTCTCAAAAACCCAATTCAGAATTTTGCTGTTTCTCATCTAGACACATTTGTCTCAACATGGATTTTCAATAGTACAAGTCCTCTTGTAGAATTAGGGTTGTTTACAGAGAGATTTCTCACTATATATTGGATGTGATATGGGTTTTATGGGGAATGAAAAGTTTTACCTTCTTGATTTTGAGCTCATTTAGTTTCCTCTCATCTCTAGGTATTTGGATTTTCTGAGAACAGAGGATTAGATCCAAAGCCCAGTGTAGTCAGTGGAAACGATCCCATTGACTTCAGCTGGCTGTGGATCAGGCCTTAATACCTTAATGTAAGTGGAAGCAAAATCATGCTGCAGTTCGAGAGTGCTGATGCCTTGGACAGGGCCGACTCTAGGCACCAGCAAAACAAGCAGGTGCTTGGGGCGGCACATTTCCAGGGGGCATCATTTTGGCCAGCTTTTTTTTTAATTCACTTCCTCTCCTCTCTCAACCCTGCAGAAGCAGAGCCCCGGAACAGCGGAGGATCCAGCATGGGAGCTGAGAACCCACAGGACCCTGGGAGCTGTAGTTCCTTGCCTAACTTCCTGTCTATAGAGCCAGCCCTGGAGCAGGGAAAGAACTATATTTCCCAGCAACCCCTTGGCCGCTATCAACAGGAAAGGGGGGGTAGGGAGTGAGGTGGCTGAGCCATGCTGCAAGTTGAAAGGGGTGGCACTGTGAATGGGGAATAAGTGTGCCCAAGGAGTAGAAGGCTTTGCCCCAGATGTCCCCTTCAGAAGACTTCCCAAGACTGCATTAGGGATACTGGTGTGTCCTCACCTTGCAGCCCACAAAGAGGGAATTGGGTGGATTAAATGGACAGTACCCCTCTCTATCTGAAGCCTAGCAAGGGAGGTACGTGGATCCCTCTAGAATTTAAAATGAAAAGTAAGGGAGGGAAGGCTCTGCTAGGGGACTTCGGCAGCTTTAGATACAGTTCCAGGACGTAAGAGGATTTCCACTTCTGAGCCATGGAAGCAGAAATTGACTTTTCCTTTCCAGATTTAGCTAATATTCAGAAAGGGAATCTAGCACCTACCTTCCAGATTTGAACAACCTCAAAATTCAGGAGTGCTCAAGATCAATTTGGGCAACTGTTACTTCATTTCTCCCAAATCAAATATACTGATCCACTGTAACTTGCTGTAGAAAAAGTAGGATAAGAAATGCTTTCCAGTGTTTTTTAGGACTGGAATTGCTATTTTCAACAGGTATTGCACTCCCCCCTTTAAAGTTTTATTTGTTTAAAAGGAAGACAATGATATTGCATTGGCAAATTCCCCATAGAAACAAAAGGTGGAACAAAAGAATAATAAAGGCACCTCGACTTTTCCTCACTTATGGACGACAGTCTTATAACATGCACCCAGATATTCTCCAATCACATAAGCTGAAAACTGTTCCACTTTAGTGCAGTTCTGTAACCATATGGGAACCAATCATGTCTGTGTTCTGTGCACATTCCAAATTCCTGCTGAATGACCCACCCTGGGAGCGAGTTACCAGTGACCAGGGCTGGGGCAGAAGGAGGGTGCAGGTTGGGGGGAGAGCTCAGGGCTGGGGCAGCAGGGAAGTGCGGGTGGGGGGAGAGCAGTGGTGGGAGGGGGGAAAGGCGGGAGCCCAGCGCTGGAGTGGCAGGGGGTGCGGGTTTGGGGGGGAGCCCAGGGCTGGGGCAGCAGGGGAGTGCTGGGGGGAGCCCAGGGCTGGGGTGAGGGGCAGCCAAAAATGTTTTTTTGCTTGGGGCAGCAAAAAACCTAGAGCTGGCCCTGTCCTTGGAGAGTTCATAATCGAATTAGACATAACAAAGAGGAAGGAAAAAAGCATTATATCATTCCCACCTATTTTACAGATGGGGAACTGAGGCCCAGAAAAAGTGATCTCCAAGTGAGTCTGTGGCAGAGAAAGAAATCGAACTCTGATCTCCTGAGTCTCAGCCACCTGTCCTGCCCACAAAACCTGTGTTCAGTGGTTAAGTTTCATTTCTGCCCGACAAAATTTTTTCTTCTGTAGGTCTTGTATTTTGTTCCCTGGGGTTGTAGACCATAAATTGTAGTAGGTGCGCTTATGGGAACTCCACTGATTCCCAACAACATATACTCACCTGCAAGATGAACAAGTGCCATGCATCCCTTACCCTATGCAGGCCAAGCCAAATACCTCATTCTAAAAACATAAAAGTGAGGAAAAAATCCAGTCCTTAGTGTTGGGTGTTCTAATTCATAGCTCTCACACTGTCTTGTGGAACCAGGAATAGACAATACCCAAATTCATTGGGTATGTCTATACTGCAATCAGAGGTGCAATTGCAACACTTGTAGACAAACCCAACCTAGCTTTAATCTAGCTAGCTCAAAGAACAACGGCAGTGAAGCTGCAGTGAATAAATATCCAGAGTTCTGATCAGGCTTTTTCAGCCATGTTGAAGCCTGCTGCCATGGTTTCCCTGCTATTAGTACACGGTTCACTACTAACGGTACTCACGCTAGCTAGAGTAAAGCTAGCATTTGCAGTGTAGACATACCCATTGTCTCCCATTGAGAATGTACTCTTGTTTATTCCTTTTCTGAAGACATGCTATTAAATTTAAACAAACCTTGTTGCCTATGGAAATCAGGAATTATTAGTTTCCTTCTCATGCTCTTGTTCTCATCCCTTAGTTATCTTTAACTGCTGCACAGGCTTTTGAGTTTTCCCCAAAACCATATTCCATCATTGTCTGATTCTTCTAATTGTGGCCTGGTTATTTCAGTGTCAGGCAATCGTTTAAAACAAATACTTGAGCTAGTTCCATTCTTCAGTGCAATTTAAATACAAAATGAAGCTGGCTAGCGAACAGGAACAGCAAACAAGAGTTTTGTGAGGGAGTTCTCCAGGTGAAGGAGGAGAAGACTACATGATCTTTAGGGTGGGCTTGTTGGACTGTTATATATGCTTGCTTGTCATATGCTTGCTTGCAGACTATAGCGTGGTGTGTTCTGGGGGCTGTGTGCTGAGCCAAAGAGCTGGCTAGGCTAGGCTGAGACCTTACTAACCAGACTCTAGCCTGCTAGCCTTTGATCCCTAACCCCTTTAGGCTGCATTGACATGGGGGCAGGGCTAACTCAGGGAGACCAGGAGTTTTAAAAAGCCAGCTCTTAAGCAGCCAGAAGAGCAACAAATGGGAGAAGCACCCACGGGAAAACGTTAGCGGGAGCTCTGCCCCCGCTGGCAGCCAAGCTCCCCCAGTGCCCACCCCCTCCTCGCTGCTTTCTCCCCTGAGCATGCCACGTCCTCGCTCCTTCCTCTCCCTCCCAATGCTTCCTGCCCCCCTGCTGCCTAACCGGACTTTCCAGGAGGGAGTGGGAGGAGCGGGGATGTGACGCGCTCAGGGGAGGAGGCGGAGAAGAGGCAGGGTGAGGGGGCACTTGGGGGAACGGGGTAGAATGAAGGTGGGGTGAGGGCAGTGCAGGGGCATGAAGGGGCGGGGTCAAGCACCTACTGGGCAGAGAGTAAGTCGGCGACTATGGCTCATGGCCCTCAGAGAGATGGTGCAGGTTCTTGAGGTCAGAGTGGCTGAACTGGAGGAGCTAAGGGAGATGGAAAGAGATACATAAATGAGGCTTTCAGGGACACAATAGAGTGGTCCCACCCTCAGGCTGACAGCCTCTGTGCTGTTAAGGAGGACAAAAGTCTTACGAAAGGAGAACATCAAGTTGGAGTGGAGGGAAATAATCCCATAGTTGGGATTCTCCTTTCAGATGATGTCTTGGTATCCTCTTCCACCTAGGATACCCCTCCTGGGGAGCAAACCCCAGTTACGAAGGGCATATCTACACTGGCGAAGTTATAGCGCTGGCAGTTACAGTGCCACTCAGAGAACACTGAAGGGAAACTGCTGTTGTGTGTTCACACTGTCAGCTGCCTGCGCAATAGCGTGTTCGCACTTGCGGCAGTATTTGGAGCAGTGCACTCTGGACAGCTATCCCACAGAGCACCTCTTTCTCTTCTGCCACTAAGACTTGTGGGAAGGCAGATGAGTTTGCGCGTTATGTCCCCATGCCCCGTGATGCATTGCTTCGCATCCTAGAAATCCCTGTGCTTCCATTCGCATTTGGCACCAACTTTCAATGGTTTGTGTACTGCGCGCCCTGCTTCTTTGGGCTGCAGGAATGGATCCCAAACTGCTGACCTGTATGCTGCTCACTCTGACCAACACGAGTGGTAGTAGAGTTATTCCTTAAATTGCAAAGGCAAGAGGAGTGTGACATTGATCTCACCATGTGTACTAGCTATGACACGAGATTGCTTGTGGCATTCACAGAGGTGCTGACCACAGTGGAACGCCGCTTTTGGGCTTGGGAAACAAGCAGTGAGTGGTGGGATCACATTGTGATGCATGTCTGGGATGATGAGCAGTGGCTGCAGAACTTTCGGATGAGGAAAGCCACGTTCATGGGACTGTGTGATGAGCTCACCCCAGCCCTGCGGCACAAGGATACGAGAATGAGAGCTGCTCTGTTGTTGGAGAAGCACATGGTGATTGCACTGTGGAAGCTAGCTACCCCAGACTGCTACTGATTGGTCACTAACCAATTCGGAGTGGGAAACTCGACTGTTGTTGACTCGTGTTGATGGAAGTGTGCAAGGACATTAATTGCATCATGCTCCGAAAGACCATGACTCTAGGCAATGTGCGTGACATTGTGGATGGCTTTGCACAAATGGGCTTCCCTAACTGCGGAGGTTGAGATAGATAGCATGCGTATTCCAATTCTGGCACCAGACCACCTAGCCACTGAATACATTAATTCGAAGGGATATTTCTCAATGGTTCTCCAGGTGCTTGTGGATCACTGTGGGCATTTCACAGACATTAATGCAGGCTGGTCCAGAAAGGTGTATGATGCACGCATCTTTTGGAATACTGGCCTGTTCAAGAAGCTGGAAGCAGGGAACTTTCTTCCCGGACCAGAAGATCACAGTAGGGGATGTCAAAATGCCCATTGTAATCTGGGAGATTCCATGTACGCCTTAATGCCATGTCTTATGAAGCCATACACAGGGCAGCTTGACAGCAGCAAGGAACAGTTCAACAACAGGCTGAGCAAGTGCAGAATGACTATTGAGTTTGCTTTTGGCCATTTGAAGGCCCGCTGGTGATGCCTATGTGGGAAGCTGGACCTGGCCAATGACAATATTCCTGTGCTTATAGTCACGTACTATATGCTCCATAATATTTGTGAAGGGGAGCGTGAAAGCTTCACTCAGGGCTAAACTGTTGAGGCTTAGTGCCTGGAGGCTGAATTTGAACAGCCAGAGATCGGGGCTATTAGAGGGCACAGCACAGGATCATAAGGATCAGGGATGCCTTGAGGAAGCAATTTGAAACTAAAAGCCACTAATATTTGTTGCTATGCTTGGGAGTGTAGTGCTTGTAATGCTAGGAGGTGATTGGTGCACATGATGCAATAAGGGGGTTTAACATAATTGTATGTTGCTTTGCAGTGCTTTTTTTGCTTTCACTTAATAGAGTAAAGATTGCTTTCAAACCAACACAATTCTTTTATTAAAAGACGACAACCAGAGGAGAGCAACGAATGAAAAAAAAATACATGAGCAGGGAGGGGGATGGGGAAGGGAAAGTCCATGGAGAAGGAGGGATCTTGGAATGGCTAAAGATTTGTGTATGTCCAGGGATCATATCCAACCTTCTCCTTTGGAGTACAGTGCAGCAGGTACTGTACTTCAGCAGGGCTAAACTACAGAGGGATGAGTGCAGAAAGTCCTCCTTAGTTCTTCTTAGTCACTTTCTAATCCTGCGCAGCTGTTCTGCTGCCGATAACAAAGAGGGAGGCTGGGCTCCCAAGGTCATCTCTGCGAAGTTTAAATGCAACATTTTACAGAAGCACTACTGTTTGTAACACAGACAATACTGATTCAGTGCTTTAAAACACAGCCAATACTCGCACACCTGTCACTAACTGGCTGACCCCAGGCAAACATCAGGAGCCACCAGACCCCCAAAATGGTGAGTAGCCACAGGGACAGGGTAAATCACTCTTCCTGGACCCTGCTGTACACTGGACATGTGACTCTTGAGGAGAGCAAGAAGTGTGTGGGGGGGCTGATCCTGTTATTCCACTCATTTTTGTCCCCACACTTTCCACAGAATGTGATCATTATGGAAGATATCTTGCTGCTAAGGGTGAGCAGGGAATCAAGGGAGGGTCTTCTCCAAGCCTGCAACTTCTGCCCTGGCCCATATGCGGCTCGCTTGTGTGCAGCAATGGCTCGTCCCTTCCCCCATGTGACAGCACAGTGGCATGGGAAAGTTACCGTTAATGAGGCAAGGAACAAAGCAGATCTGCCAAAGAACCTATGGCAGCAGTTCAGAGATCTCTGAGAGAGATTCCCATGAAGCGAGGGAGTCAATCAATAGCCTGTTCCATTGCTCAGACTAGGCATGTGGTGGGAGACAAGCCTGCTTTCTGCAACCCTCCTCACCCCAACAGCTTGCTTCAGCAGTTCCCCAAATCAGATCCACTTACCAGGGGCCTCCTCTCCTATTTGTGCTTCGCCAAGATCCGACTGCTGTGACTGGCTAGGTTCCTCTGGGGTAGAAAGGAGCTCCTGGCTTCATGTGGCCTCCAAGTCATCCTCTGCCTCTGGGTCCTCCCCCCCACCACTCCACATCCTCATCCAAAATTTCCTCCTCCTGGCTTGGTCCACTCTCGACTGGCACACAAGCCAACAAAGTATCCATAGGAGCCTTCGCAGTGGAGGTTGGGTTGACACTGAGTATCTAGCAGCTCATGGGCACAAAACCAGAGCTGCTGTTTGCCCCCCCCCCCCACGCCTTGTGGTAGGTATTCCACAGCTCCTTCACTTTAACCCTGCACTGTAGTGTGTCCTGGTCATGGCCCCTTTTTGTCATGCATCATGAAATCTGTCCGCAGGTATCATAATTCCTGCAGCTGGAGCGCACCTGGGACTGCACAGCCTCATCTCCCCAAATGCTGATGAGGTCCAGCAGCTTGGCATTGCTCCAAGCAGGGGGTAGCCTGGTGCGTGAAGCAGGCATGGGCACCTGGAAAGACGCACTGAGACCACTGCACACATCACCGAGCAAACAGGAAGGGGACTTTCAAATTTGCAAAGAAATATACGGGGTGAGGATGACAGTTGGTCACTTGTGGGCAGGGCTGTAGAGTTCAAACCAATGACCAGAGAGGTGAGAACAGGATTATGGGCACCTCCTGGAGGCCATTCACAGCACTGTAATCGACCAGGGTGTCTGCACTGGCACCGCAGCACTGTAGCCCCGGCTCAGAAAGCTCTACGCCTCTTGTCGGGGTGGTTTTTTTTAAGTGCTACAACTGCACAGTTTCTGCACACTAAGTGGCTTGGCAGTGTGTACACCTTGGGACTTGCAGTGCAGAAAGCTGCTTTACTGTGCAGAAACGTGCCAGTGTAGACAGAGACTAAGAAGAGATAAGTAGTAGAAATATAGTTGGGTTTGTGGCGACAGAGAGAATCACTTGGTAAATTGCTTGCTGGTGCATAGGTGCCAACTCTGTGAGTGGTCCTGGGCTCAAGCACTCAAAGAAAAAAAAATAGTGAGTGCTCAACATCCCGGATCCAGAGCTTGAGTGTGAAATGTGATGAGTTCTGTGCTGCTAACAACTTCTTCCCTTGGGGCAGGGAGTTTGTTTATAAACAGAGGCAAGGTGATTAAGATAAAAGGCTTGTCATTAAATTAAATTAAGGATCCTTAGATGATCCTGAAAGCATTGCCAGGCACTCCAGTTAAAACATAGGAAACAAAGGGGAGGAATAAATGGTCCATTTTCAGAATGGAGAGAAGTAAATAGTAGTGTCCCTCGAGGGGATCAGTTCTGTTCAACCTATTCATAAATGATCTACAAAAAGGGGTAAACCCTGAGGTCGAAAAGTTTGTAGATAATACAAAATTACTCAAGATTGTTAAGTCCAAAGGTTTCAGAGTGGTAGCTGTGTTAGTCTGTACAGTAACTCCTCACTTAACGTCCTCCCACTTAACGTTGTTTCGCAGTTACGTCGCGGCTCCATTAGGGAACATGCTCGTTTAAAGTTGTACAATGCTCCCTTATAACATCGTTTAGCTGACTTTACAAGGGAGCATTGCACAAGTACCTCTTCTCTACCTCCTTCCCCCCTTTCTCCCTCCCCCCCTCGCACTTCCGCTTTGGACTTTCTGGGAGGGAGGGAGCAGGGAAGCATTCCCCTCCCCCTCGCAAGCAGGGCCACCCGGAATGCAGAGGCTTTAGGGGCTGCGGGGCCCTGGGGCCCTGGCCTGCAGCTCTAAAGCCCCTTTTGGAATGCAGCCCTGCGAGCACGGGCCGGAGGACTCAGGAGGAGCAGGGGCAGCCAGCGGCCAGAAAGAAGCGGCGCCTTCCCCTTCAAAGCCAGCAGGAGAGAAGTGGCGCTTTGAAGGGAAAAGCTGTTACCCATCAAGAAAGAGATTTTGGAGTCATTTGCAGTACTCTGGAAGCACTATGTTTCCAGAATACTGCAAATTTATAAGAATCCTTCTCACTGTGCCTGTATCATTCTGAACTCATTTCCAGTTTCAGAAGAATTATAAATTATTTCCAGTCATCAATGGGACAGACACAACTGAATAATATAGCTGTCCTTAACATGCATCAAGACAATACCAGGAAACTAGATGTAAATAAGATTGCTGACGGTTTCATTCAGTAAGCTACAGTGAGACATAATGTCTTTAAACTGGGACATTAGTGAAGACAGCTTGTAGGTGACTAATGTTTTTAATAAACTGTAATTCATGATTATTAGGGCTGTTGATTAATTGCAATTAACTCACATGATAAACTAAAAAAATCATGATTAAAAAATTAATGGCGATTAATTGCACTGTTAAACAATAGAATACCAGCTGAAATTTATTAAATATTTTTGGATATATTGATTTCTATTGCAACACAGAATAGATATAGAATATATCTGAAAATTTAGAAAACATCCAAAAATATTTAAAGAAATAATATTCTATTATTAATGATGCGATTAATTGTGCGATAATTTTTTAATCATGAGATAACATTTTTTAAATCGCTTGACAGCCCTAATGATGATGTAATTATGTATTTCATAACAAATTAAAATAGTAAAAATACCAACAATAGACACATTCAATATCTAGAATATGAAAGAAGTGTATAAATATGATGAAAATAGCCACCTGCCAAAACTGGCAGAGGCCCTCCCCCAAAATACTCACGTCTTCAAAAGCACCCACTGGCAAAAACAAAAGTCAGTGACTATGTCTGGGTTGTGGATCTCCCATGATATCTAGACAGATTTATGTGCAGTGCTAGGGAGAAACTAGTGTTCATGGTACATATAAGTTCCGGTGACATAGGGAAAGGTAGGAGAGAGGTGCAGGAGGCCAAATTTAGGCTGCTAGGTAAGAGATTAAAATCCAGTCCCCCCATGGTAGAATTATCAGAAATGCATTTAGTTCTACATGCAGGGCTAGTTAGACAGGCAGAACTGGGGGGTCTCACTGTGTGGATGGGGATGGTGTGTAGAGAGGAGGGGTTTAGATTTGTTAGGAACTGGTGAACTTTTGGGAAAGGAGGAGCATAAGAAGAATGGGGTCCACCTAAACCAAAATGGAATCAGACTACGGCATATAAAATTAAAAATGTTGTTGAAGATTTTTTTAAAGTAAGGGCTGCAGGAAAGCTGACAGGAGAAGAGGAGCACATGGTTTGGGTGGAGACATCCCTTAGGCATGAATATATTAAAGGAGGAACTCCATAAATGACTTCTTCTTGGAGCAGCTTGTCCTAGAATCCGCAAGGGGAGAGGCAATTCTTGGTTTAGTTGTAAGTGGAGCACAGGATCTATCCAAGAGATGCATTTAGCTGAACTGCTTGGTAATAGTGACCATAATGTAATTAAATTTAAATCTTTGTAGGGGAAAAACACCAAAGAAACTCAGCACTTTAGCATTTAACTTCTGAAGGGGAACTACACAAAAATGAGGAAGCTACTTAAATGGAAATGATAAGAGAGAGTACCAAGGCTGGAATGCCTGAAAACTGCATGGAGAATTTTTAAAGACACAATAATATATTTTTTTAAAAAAACATGAGGAACCGCCCCCCCAAATAATGCCACCCTGGTTAAACAGCAGAGTAGAAGAAGCAGTTACAGGCAGAAAGGCATCCTTTAAGAACTGGAACTCAAATCCTAGTGAGGAAAATAGAACTCATCAAATGTAAAAGTATAATAAGACAGCTAGTTGCTCTTCACATTCTTTCTTGGTCCAAGTCTGCAAAGTAATAGCACCATTATTTTAAAGTACATCAGACGCAGGAAGCTTGCGACACAGTCGGTGGGGCCATTGGACAATCAAAGTGCTAAGGAGCATTCAAGGAAGACAAAACCACTGGGGAGAAGCTAAATGAATTCTTTGCATTGGTCTTCACTGCAGAGGACAAAGGAGAAATCTGCACCCTGGAGTCATTCTTTTTAGGTGACAAATCTGAGGCGTTCTCCCAAATTGAGATTAGAAGAAGTTTTGGAATAAATTAATAAATTAAACAGTAATAAGTCACTGGAACCTGATGGTATTCACCTAAGAGTTCTGAAGGAACTCAAATATGATATTGCAGAACTACTAATTGTGATGTGTAACTAATCACTTAAATCAGCCTCTGTACCAGATGACTGGAGGATAGATAATGTAACGCCTATTTTTAAAAAAGTCTCCAAAGGCAATTACAGGCCAGTAAGCCTAACTTCAGGTCCAGACAATTTGGTTTAAACTATGCTAAAGAACAGAATTATCAGACATGTAGATAAATATGATTTGTTAGGGAAGAGTCAACATGGTTTTTGTCAGAGTAGCAGCCATGTTAGTTTGTATCCACAAAAAGAACAGGAGTACTTGTGGCACCTTAGAGACTAACAAATTTATTTGAGCATAAGATTTCATGGGCTACAGCCCACTTCATCAGATGCGTGCAGTGGAAAATACAGTAGGAAGATATATGTATGCATAGAGAACATGAAATAATGGGTGTTACCATACACACACTGAGAGTGATCAGTTAAGGTGAGCTATTACATGGCTTTTGTAATGGAAATCATACCTCACCAATCTATTGGAACATCTACTCAATGTGCAGAGGCAGTCAAAAAGTAATACAATGTTACAAACCATTAAGAAAAGAATAGATGATACAAGAGAAAATATCATAGTGCCATTGTATAAATTGATGGTTCTCCCACATCTTGAATCCTGTGTGAAGTTCTGGTCACCCCATCTCAAAAAAGATATGAGAATTGGGAAAGATGCAGAAAAGGGCAACAAAAATGATTAGAGATGTGGAACAGGTTCCGTATGAGGAGAGATTAAGAAGACTAGGACTATTCAGCTTGGAAAAGAGGTGACTAAGGGGGAATATGATAAAGTTCCATACAATCATGAATGGTATGGAGAAAGTGAATAGGAAAGTGTTATTTACTTCTTCACATAGCACAAAAATTAGTGGTCACCCACTGACATTAATAGGCATCAGGTTTAAAACAAACGTAAGGAAGAACTTTGCACAAAGCACAGTCAACCTGGTGAATTCATTGCCATGGGATGCAGTGAAAGTTCAACTGGATTCAAAAAAGAATTAAGTAAGTTCCTGGAGGACAGGTCTATAAATGGCTATTAGCCAAGATGGTGAGAGGCACAACCCCATGCTCTGCTTGTCCCTAAACCTCCAATTGCAGAAGCTGGGAATGGACAATAGGGGATGGATCACTCAAAATTGCTCTCTTCTCTTCATTCTCTGAAGCATCTGGCACTGGCCCCTGTCAGTATCCTGTCTTTGGGCTAGATGGACCATTAGTTTGACCCAGTATGATTGTTCTTATGTAGATCCAAGAGATGCATTGTATCCAGCTGGGGAAAATTGAATATCTGTAGATTATATTTTTGTGCCCTGAACTTTGGCTTTCATAGAATCATAGAAGATTAGGGTTGGAAGAGACCTCAGGAGGTCACCTAGTCCAACCCACTGCTCAAAGCAGGACCAACCTCAACTAAATCATCCCAGCCAGGGCTTTGTCAAGCCAGGCCTTAAAAACTTCTAAGGATGGAGTTTCTACCACCTCCCTAGGTAACTGATTCCAATGCTTCACCACCCTCCTAGTGAAATAGTTTTTCCTAATATCTATAGGAGAAGACAGTTCCTCATTTTCCTCTGGTAGTGGTCTTCCCCTCCCCCGCCCTAATTTTTGATCCTACACATTCCAAATTCCCATGATTCTATCTCTGGGTTTGCTTGTTTTTCTTCAAATCTCTAGTAATCATGGGACCAATTCTCCAGTTTGCAAAATCCATGTTGTGCTACTTGGGGGTGTAAAGTGGATAGATTCTGGTCATAGCTGGCTAGAGCAGAATTCTTCTTGTTCAAGGAAACTCTTCACTGGCAAAAGGGTGGCCGAGGCAATGTAGTTGTTTCTTGTACCAACCTTCCCCCACCTTTAGTGCGGGGGGGAGTCTCTGAAGGGTGGGGACAATGGTGGAACAGAACTCCACTATGCCCAGTCTTCCACTAAAGTCACTGAAGGATGTCACCTAAACTAAGGCTCTTCCTCAGAGGCACTAAAATATACTGAGGCCGTGCAGTGCAGGATCAGGGAGCCAAAATTGGATTCTTGGGCCACTTTCCTCCTGTGTGCACTCAGAACACAAATACAAATGATAATCCAGCTACAAGCCCGAGTCCTACAAATAAACACAAAACCAACAAAACTCTGTTTAAAATGAACCAATTATCTCCTCTGAGCACTCACTACTTCTGTTTCGAAAGTTCAAAGTGCATTCCAATTAGCGGTATAGTGCTACAGAGATTTATAGTCCCTCTTTTTGTTACAGATCTTAACAGCTGAATTTGAGCTCAATATGAATGTTAACACGAGGAGTGACAATGAGCTTCCAAAGGCTTATTTGACAAAACTCTCCAGTGATACAAGTAATTTACTACTGCTCTAGACCTTTGCTATTGCTGTCCTTCTAATAATGGAGGCTGATGCGGCAGAAGAACAAAGGGAGCTTGTATTAAAGAAAAAGAATCAGATGGGTTTTGCATTTACCATATCTGAAATGGAAATATTAAAGGCCTACATTAAAGAAAATAAGAAATGAATACTGAAAAATCCCAAAAAGGCATAGTGGTGGATAGAGAAGAATCATAGATTGTAATTGCCTGTGGTGGGCCTGCACAGGAGTAATTTATAGGAGCTGAGTAAATAATTTGTTGATAATGCAAGAGAGAGAATAGAATCCACCATAGACCTGTGTCTTAGCCATGCAGGGCTAAATGAAGTAAAAAAGGAAACAATCTAGTTCTGATTCTGAATCCAAAGAGGGAGAAGAAATGTGAGAAAGCAGGTGCCACTTTTTCATAGTTACTTTTCAGATCAGAACTGCACCTTTAAATAGTATGGTCCATATTCTGGGTGCTGCTGTATCCACCTGAGCCAACTGGGACCACAATTAACCCACCAGAAACATCTGCAATGACATGTATGCATTAATAGGATAGGAAGAAGTATTCTGCCCTCTTCAGAAGCACGCTAGCTCTTCAAAGACCTGCAAAGGAATTGCCAACAATTTGAAAATTTTGTGTATAAACTGGACAATCTTGGTTTCCTCTGCAGTATCCATAACCTGCACATTATCACTCAAGATTGGGCATCTCATTGCACACTCTGCATATGGAATTAGGGGCAGGTGGAAATAGATACCTCAAAACATGTAACCTTAGATGATGGACACAGGCCAAAACATTCATTGGTATGCCATAAAAAATGTTACCCTAGCAAATTAAAGCTTGTATGCCATGGTATATATGGCCTATGTCCACCTAACCCTTTTGGGAACTAAAAAGTCTACTGAGAGATTTGGAAAAGATTCTTTGAAAATTTTACTGAGGCCTGAGTCCAGATATTGTTGAACTGGAGCCATTAATCCTACAGTTTGATCTATTGTATCAACCATACTGGTTCCTTCTTAACAGACTCATTCGTCTATCTGAAAAATTGGATCTCACGGGTGGATAGTCTGGACAGTCAAATCATATGGCTTGAAATCAGGTAGTGAAAAACAATTTTCTATGCACTGGTTCATTTATATCTGATTATTCCTAGCTGCTTGCAATTCTAAAACAAATTGATAATTAGTGCCATTGTCTTTTTCTTTCAGAGTTTTGGGGGAGGAGTTTGAGAGTTGGAAGGAAAGGCTTATAAAGTTGACTGTGAAATCCACTGCTTGATTTCTCAAGCTCTGCTGTGTTTCCTGGCTTTGAGGTGCTGCATCAGTTTGCATAGTTAGTATTATTGCAAGAAAGCAATCAAGGTTTGTTTTTGTAAGTTAATAAAACTTGCATATAATCTCTGACATCATAGAGCATCAGGGTTGAAAGAGACCTCAGGAGATCATCTAGTCCAGCCCCCTGCTCAAAGCAGGACAAATTCCCAGTTTTTTTTTTAACCCCAGTTCCCTAAATGGCCCCCTCAAGGATTGAACTTACAACCCTGGGTTTAGCAGGCCAATGCTCAAACTACTGAGCTATCCCTCCCCCCTCTATACTTGCTAGTTGTTACTTCATCATTCAGGTTAATACAATGCATTATTGTTTTCATTGAGGTGAGAGTTATAAGAGTAAAAACATAGCAGTATAATATTGGTTATGGATTTTTTTAAAAAATGCTAAATATGACCCAAAAGGAGACATAGCTATGTAAAAAAAAAAAAAAAAAAAAAAAAAAAAGTAAAATCATGATCAGTCTCATAGCTCTCACTTGCAGTTGACTGTGCATGCAAGTTTGGAGGGACTTTTAGAAGGGTGCCATTACAGTTTGCTTTCCCTGTTAGAAGGGATTGTCAAAGTCAATAATTCAAGTAGTACGAGAGATGCACAACAACAAACATTAATGCTTAAGGCAAACTCAGCCAAATAGGCCCTGTAGACTGTGGGTTTATAGCTTCAGAGCTTGCAGCCATGAGCTAGCCAAGGACAGAGAAAAATGTATCCTACAGTGACACAGAGCTGGGAATAGAAAGTGTAAGTAGCGCCAAATCTTGTGTCTGTCAAGAAGAGTTCACAGTTCATCCTCTCTCGATGAGCATGAGTATGTGTAACAGTCAGTGGCTCCACACTCTTACCCTTTCAAAATACTCTGGTTAATGACTATAGCAAGATTCATAAATCAAATGCCCATAGAGACAGCCCCCTATGAACCAGTGCTGGTCCTTTGCAGAACAAGTCAAGTGCTCTAGTGTGGCAGTATTCCCTGTGCTTCCTTATACTTGGTGTACTTTACTCTGGTAATCTTTTCTATAGTGCTCTTCACTAAAATCAAGATCGCTAGTCTGTGCACCTCCTTCCTTATGGTTTTGAACTCTTCTGCCAAGGGATTGCAGTAACTGGAAGCTTGCCCAGTTACTGCAATCCCCAGCATGTTTTGGAAATCCCTGTCTTCTGGCTAGCGCACCTTTGAGAGAACACCTTTGCTACCTTAAAATCTGGTAAAGCTGGACTGAAAAAAAAGCTGATGCCTGGTCCATGAAAGAAATTGGCCTGTGTGGGGGGAAGGGACAGTGCAAACCCAGCTGTGGAATTACAACAGGAATAAAGTTATTTTTTCAAACATTGTAGGAGACAATAGCTGGGGTACAACACGGACGAATAGCAGTGTCAGGTGAAGAAACTGTGAATGAAACCTAATTTTTGGTTCATAGAATTTCCTCATATTTACTTATTTCCTGAATTTGCACAATGCATGTTTTTTGGGGTGGGGAGAGGGCAGAGGGAAAGAGTGTAAATTTATTCTTTGGTTTGATCTGAATTGGTTCACTGTGAGCATTCTGCACTCAATATTTTAAATCTGAGTGGTGTTAGCTAGCTGGAATCACTCAGGTAAACCACATGGTATTCTGCTATTTGAACAATTAGATATGCACCAAATTTGACCATACATATACCTTATGTAATAAATCTAGCTGCATGACACAAATGCATTAAACAAATACCACATGGTATTCTGGCTTGAAGACAATTTACTTGTGCTGTTTAAGGTAAAATCTCTTATGACTCCATGGGCACATGATTTGTTGTGTATGGGTATTTTTAGGAAGTACTTGTTTAAAAATCATAAGTAAACTTACTGGGCAGGATATTTTGAAAAAGCTCTTTGCAGAAGGCAAATTATTAATGTACAGTTGTTTAATTAGTAAGACATTAGCCCCTCAAAGGAGAGGGGATCTCATTTTTTCAGGCAGTACATTATGTTCTCTCTAGAGCAGGGGTAGGCAACACGAGCTGGTTTTCAGTGGCATTCACACTGCCCGGGTCCTGGCACCGGTTGGGGGGGCTCTGCATTTTAATTTTAACTCTAAATGAAGCTTCTTAAACATTTTAAAAGCCTTATTTACTTTACATACAACAATAGTTTAGTTATATATTATAGACGTATAGAAAGAGACCTTCTAAAAATGTTAAAATGTATTACTGGCACGTGAAACCTTAAATTAGAGTGAATAAATGAAGATTCGGCACACCACTTCTGAAAGGTTGCCGACCCCTGCTCTAGAGGAATCATTCTAATCTTTGTTTGACATAGACTCTTTGGAATAGAATAATAAGTAGAATATGTCTTCATGGTGGTGGTGCTGCTACCACTTATCCCCCTATATTGGAGCTAGTATAGAGAAAGCCCCAGCCTCATACCACCATTTTAGTTAAATATGCATAAAATGTTGCATGGTCCCTGCTCCTGCTTCATGCAGGTGTGTCAGAACCAACTGGAGCACTGGGGACAATTTCCTCCCTTATGATTTCCTACTGCATGTAAAGCATTATTTATTTGTTTCTGGTAGTGCTCACAGTGAGCTGGGTGCTGAGTAGGCATGACAAGAGGAATAGTCCCCATCCTGGAGATCATACGTTATAAGTGTACACTCAACTATATTAATAGACAGTTATTAATCAAATGTAAATGGTTGGTGTCTCCAAAATAGTCATGGTTTGGTAGAATTATGACAGTGGAAGATTTTCCGCTTGCTCTCTTCTTTTTTTCTCTCCCCTTATTGTCCTCCTTTATCCCCTTATACTTGTTCTTACCGTTCTTCTTTCTCAGGACTCATAGATGGTCCATTGACTGCAGTTTAAAAGATAACACAATTGACATAAACAAAGCTGACAATAAAGTTCCATCCAACAGAGGGCAGTGTTTGTAGAACAGTCACTCGTGAAAGTGTACTGTTAGGGGTGATCAGCAATTTTTCATCTAAGCTGTTGCTGATGCATGATTTTCCCCCCCAAAAATGTGTCTGCTTTCCATGGGAATTTTCATCTTTACATGGAAAAACCAAACACACAAAATGGAAACGTTTTTGATTTACAGACAAACTGAAACATTCAATTTGGAAATGACAAAACAGTTAATTCTGCAATGCTTCATGGAACTTTATAGTTTAGGTGCCTCATTCTCCCATTTGCCTCTATAGGCCAGAATATATCTCCCATGATCTACCACAGCCATGTGACTCCCATGTTGCATCATGATGAGTCAGCAAGAGAGGAGTCTGCAGTGAACCCTGGGAGTTGTAGTCTGTAAAGAGAGCTTGGCCCATAGAGGAGAATGGGACATCAAACAGTCAAACTACAACTCCTTTGAGGCAACACAGGCAGGACCTAGTTTAATGTTGAGCAGACCTGAAACAAAATGTTTGATTCAATTTGACAACCTAAAATATGTTGATTGACATTACTGACAATGAAATATATAATTTCAATTTTCATGACTGTGACAGGTTGGGACTCACCAACTGGCGCCCCCCCTCTGGTGACTCTGGGAATTAGCTCTGTCCAGTGGCACGCCCCCTCCTGGTGGTGTCCCCATCTGTCGTTCTGCCTTCTATTGGCATCTCTGGACCTGTGTTGCTCTCTGCTTGGCAGCATCCTCTTCGAGGCCACTGCCCTCCGGCAGTGCCCCTTAGTCCATCAGCACCCCCTTCCGGGGGTCAGTGATCAGCAGTCCTACACCCCAGCCACCATGTCCAACCACACCCTTTGAGCCCAATACCTCTTGTCAGGGATCTGGCATAGTATAATGGCTGCTCCCTATGGCCAATGGCTGGGTGTACTGCAAGGGGAGAAGGGGTATCCAGGCCTGCGCTCTACTCTGGATCCTGGCCCAGGGACCCTCTGGTGGCTGCCTCGCTGTCCTCCTCCTCTCCCTTACTCTGTCTGTTTCCCTGGGCTGCTTCCCCTATAGCCCCTTGCACCCGCTAGGCCCTTCCCTTCAGGGCCTGCAGCCTGGCAGACTATGGGCTAGAGCTCTCTAGCCTCCCCAAGCCTGACCAGTACCGCGCTGTCTGCAGTGCTAGTCTCCCACCCCTGGAGACTAACTTTCCCCTCTCAAAGGCCTGGGACAGACTCACTGTGCCCTTCCTGGGCAGCCTTCTTATAGGGCTGAGCCTGGCCCTGATTGGCTGTCTGCACTCTGGGCCCTGATTGGCTCACAATAAGCCCTTCTTTAATTGGCTCCCTGCGTAGGCTCCCTGGCCTGCCACAGCCCACACTTACAGGGACATAAAGTTGATTTTTTTCCTGTGGAAAAATGCTCAATTTTCTGACCAGCTCTACTTATTAGGTATTTACTTGTCTATAGTAATTTCCCATTTGATTTTTTTCATGAATGTTTGAGAAGTCTAAACAGTTTGAGGAGCAATTTTTGGCTATGTTTGGTTTCAACAGTTCCAGTAGGTTGTGTCTGGCAGGTACCACATGCTTTAGAAGAGGGGCAATTCCCCATTCTCTCTAACTCTCCACCATAATTCTGCCATGTTACATGCTGGGAAAAAGAAAAGAAATTCCGATGATCTGGCCTAGCTTCTAGTCCAAATTCTCTGTCTCTCCAACTGAAGACAGCGCTCTATGCTCTTTGTGTGATGATGCAATTATGTCACCAATGTATATATTAAGTCAGAGTTCAACATTCTCTCCAAAGAATACTTTAACTGAAACAGCCTGTAACTGCTGCACGGAGCAACTCTGGAACCAACACTTGGTGACACTGCTTATAATTGTGTCTTTCTTATATGGTTTTGCATTGTTAATATCTAACAGATTTTTATCAAGAAAGAAAGAAGAAAAAGGTACTGTCATATTCCCTCTTTGAACTCTCACTGGTTGATTCAAAACAATGAGAGGTGACTTCTAACCCTTTCTGTCTGGCATAGCTGCTCATTAGTTGATTGGTGTGTGACTCATTCGTGCTAATGTGGAGTCAGAGATAAGACATGTATTTATCAGAATTAGATTTCTTCCTGTTTTAAGAAGTGAGTTCTAAGTTCATCTCCCAGAAACCAACTTACTACTTCATCCTTTTGGGTTTGAAACCTTTTTTCCCAAATGTGTACATGCCAGTAGTAAAAGATGTTTTAGTTGACAACGGGTAAACCTTCTGTTTCTTGGTTAATTACTAAGTAGAGGAAAGGAAATACAAACACACCAGTAAAGTTAGTAAGCATCTAATATGACTTTTAGCACTCAGTACATAATACGTTGTATTAGTAAATTAAAAAGAAATTTGCACATTGGTATCATATGCTTTGCTTTGCTTTACTTTTACATTTACTTCAATTTGTTTTGAAGGTAAGGTTAGGGTTTCATGGCGGCTAATTAGCTGAACATGAGCTTCCAAAACATATGGCCAAAAGGGCAAATCCTGTGACGCATAAACTGGAGAATCTCGAGTAGGAGTAGAGATGTTATTTTACCTCTGTATTTGGCGCTGGTACAACCACTTCTGGAATACTGCATCAAGTTCTGGGATTCACAATTCATGGAGGAAGTTGATAAATTGGGAAAGGGTTTAGAGGTGTGCTATGAGAATGATTAAAGGTTTTGAAAACATGCCTTGTAGTTATGGGCTCAAGAAGCTCAATCTATTTAGTTTAACAAAGAAAAGGATTGAGTCACTAGATCACACTCTAATAAATATCTACATGGGAAACAAATATTTGATAACAAATATCTGATAGCCTATCAGAGAACGATATAAAATGATCCAATGTCTGGAAGTTGAAGCTAATATTCAAAATGGAAACAAGGCCTATATTTTTAGCAGTTTAACCACTGGAACAATTTACCAAGGATGTTGTGGTGGATTTTCCATCATTGCTAATTTAAAAATCAAGACTGGATGTTTTGCTGAAGGATATGCTCTAGGAATTATTTTGGGGAAGTTCTATGGCCTATGTAATAGAGAAGATCAGACTAGATAATCACAGTGTTCCTTTCTGGCCTTGAATCTATGGAAGCTACATTGAAGACTCAAACAGTTTTTAGTTCCTTGCTGAAGGGAACAGTCTACAGGTCTAGCTAAGCTGTGCTCAGTGCAGGATCTAGGAGAACAGGGGTAGTAGCTTTGTGGTCTTGGATGTCTAGGGCTACTGGGTGTGGTTCTGGTTCCTGGCCTGAGTTAAAGTCCGATACCCTGGCCAAGATTGCTGTAGGGTAGTAGAATTTCTGTGATGTTCCAGGCACAACTATGACATTCCCCCAGGCATGCTTTATGTCATTCCAGCAGCATGAAGGCACCTAGCTTGGGTCAGGTCTAGCCAATTGTGACCAAGAGAGAGTGTATGTTCTGGAGTGTTAACTGGCCTAGGAGTTGGCAGATATAGGCCTGATTCAAAATTCATTGAGGTTTATAGGAATCTTTCCATTGACTTTAGTGGCCTTGGTAACTGGCCCTGCATTTCCAGTTCTTTACAGGCTTCCTGTGTGACTTTGACTTTGCAAGTTACTTAGCCCCTCAATATAGCCCTCTGAAAAATGTTTGTTAACACTTGCTGTCCTAGGAGAAGAGGTCTGAGAATTGATATTTAAGTTCTCAGAGATCATTAGTAGTGAGTCACTATAGTGGTGTGAAGAACGGATATTGTACCACATATGAATACATGTGATCATAAACCTGAGTTAATTGATTTTCAAAAGTGAATATTGAATAGCTAAGAATTCAAGTAATTGATTGTTATAATCCCGCTCATGGAACAAGATTTTCTCTTGGCAGAGGGCTCTTCCTATAGCCATATATCTTTGGGTTGCAGATCCTCCGTGTACCACAACTTAAGCAATATCAGACTGGGTCAGTACTTTGCTGGAGGAATTCAGCTCAGAATGTAAGGTCCTGAAGGAGGTGATTCTGGTAACCCAGTAGGTGTCAGTTTTCCATCTGCATCCAAGCATGGTTGAACTAACACTTTAGGCTGATGATATGAGGTATCACCCTGCTAGAGAATGCAATTGAAATGCAAAACTTTTTAGCTATTAAAGGTTTTATGACACTTTTTGGCAAGAATGGTTTGTTAATCTCAGTTCCAGTTTGGAGTATTATACTCTACCTTCCTCCTGTAGTTTCAATTGGGCATAGTATTTTGTCTTCGTTTCTCTCTTTAAAAGTTGTACGGTGCATTTTTACTGTCCGCTGGTAACAGTTGCCACATTTCACTCCAGAGGTGAGGTCTTTTCATAAGTAGGCAAAATGATTCTTATATGTAGTTTGTAATGAACTATGAATGCGTGTTGTTCATGAAAAAGTGAGGTGTAAATTACTATTACTATATATAGTCATCAGTGTATCAAAATTGATTTTTATTCAATCTAGAATCCATGGAGTGCAAAAGCCTTTTACTGAATAAAAATAGTAATCGTTTCTTTAAGACACATTCATGGTATCTCAGAGTGACTTGATTCGGTTTTTACCCTCTGCTACAACTTATTTCAAAAATTCTTAACCCAAATGATCTGAACTGCAATTATCACTTGATTGGCACTATGGTATGGTAGTTTGTGAAATCCTGATACAGGGGAGAGTGATCAATGAAAGGCTTTTTTTCTTTTCAACTCTTGTTTCCAGACAAACCAGAAGCAGATGTGCAATGGTGCTTTCCCCATTTTATGTGTGTGGCACTTACTGGAGCCAAACACTTTTAGAAAATGGAATAATTTCAGCTAAAGGCAGCTTTGACATCCTGGACTGCCCATGCAAAACAAACCTATTGAAGAAGATTATCTTAACATTTCCCTCTGGTAACTAAAAAGGGCACAAATTTATCCCCAGGGATCCTTCTGGGGAAAATGTCAATCTTTTCTCTGTTTCAATGAATGAGTATATATCTTTTTGGAGAAGTATTTTGCTGCATGTTTGAAAGAAATTAAATAAAATAATGGTGCCACTGAGCGGATGTTTTTAGTTTGGAGAGAGACCAAAACTCTCATTAAGATCAGGGGTTCAGTTCAGAAAACTTTACTTCAGTGTTTCCATGGAAGTGATGGCATCAGACTAAGACTTCCACAGAAACAACCTATGGCTCAGTGCAATTGTAGACAGTGATATTCTCTGATATGCTTCTTCTCACAGGACCTGATCTTGCAAGGTGCTGAGCAAGCACTCGAGGGCGCTGAGCTCCATCAACTCCAAATGACTTTGGCGAGAATTGAAGTTGCTTAGCATCTTGTAGGTTTGAATCCACAATTACGTTTCTTGTCACCAAAACAAAGTGATTGATGAAGCCAGTTATGCTGTACTAAAATGCATACTAATGAAGCTCCAACAAAGAGGGTTGTGAATTGCTCTCCTGAAAGGAGCTTTGACTTGTTCTTATAAAGACATTTGTGTTTCTATTTTGATACTGTTTAGGAGAAAGAGAGAAATCCTTTGCCAAATAGCTTTGGGACAGCTATCCCACCCAGTGAAGAATTATTGATGTTTAAAAACACACAACTTTTAACTGGGTATAGACTCAACTGTTGTTCCCATGTACCATAATGTAGATAAGAATCCATGAGCGTATTGCGTTTCTCTCAGCAATAGCAGCTTTATACCTGCTACCCAAACTGTTAAAAGTCCTGAGTTGCATGCTGAGGATTTGTTGCAAATTGCCAGTAAAAGAAACAAGTTGTTTTACCAAGAGTGGGGATAGATGAGCTAGGATCTTGAAAAGGGGAGTGGGAAACAGGAATCTTGAATTCTAATCCCAGCTTTTACATTGACTCCATATATGGTCTTGGGCAACTCTTGTCAACTTCTCTGGCACAATTTGCCCATCTGTAAAACGAGGGTATTTATCTGACTCATGGGGGTACTGTGGAAATGAATAATTTATGGGAGAGTCATAAAGACATAAAGGGGAATTAGGATTAATTTCTTTTTGTGCCTTTGAAAATCTCCCCCTGGAGGTTCATACAGCACTTTGAAACTGAAAAGTGGTATGATTGCTAGCTACTGTTGTTATTTAGTACTGCTAAATGAACATATAATATTTCTTTACTCTTCCTGATATTGTATAAGGTTCAAATATATGCAACAGCTATGATGCATCTAGGTTCTTTTCACATTAGACTCCTTGTCGATTTCCACAGCACTATGTACCTTTTGAGGCGCAGCAGCAATATATCACTTTATGTTATATACAGCAATACTGTAGTGTTAATCAATACAACAAACAAAGCAAGGGAGTACGCAGGAAAGGTTATAAGTTTTCAGGAATTAATTCAATTCAAGTGTGAATCATTTGTAACATAAGTAGACTTGCATACAAAGATTTATTCTCCGTGTAGGTTTTTTTCATGGCTCATAAAAAGTGATGGATGAACTTAATTTTTAGTTTAAGATTTTGCTGTTCAGTTCAGTAATTTCTGTGATATTAAACAAAAATTATTAAGGAACTGGACCCATTCAATAGTCATTAATAGTTTTGTACATTAGAGTAGTATTTGGAAGTTTGTTTTACACAGTGTGTGCCTATAATTTTTAGCTTCTTCAAGTAAACCTATTTTTAGGGCAGCTTTAAATTTCTTCCCATTTATTCTACTCAGTGTATTGCTCTAGTAGATATTTATTTTAGTAAGTTTAGGAGAGTGATCTCTATATACAAAGCCAAGTTTTCCTGCTCACATGCAGATGAGTTTCACAGGGAGTTTGCCTGTGTGAGGACAGCAGGACTGGGTCTTAGTAGAGCCTAGTCTTAAAATTCTACATTCTTGTGGAAGATTCCCTGCTCTGCAGGCTTAATACTATAGCACTGAATTCCAAGACAATCTCAGATGAAGGACAAGGGGAATTTTAAAGTCTCCAAGGCTCTAGTTTTTAGAGGTCAAATATGCAGTGGAAAAAATAATCCGATACTTCCAGGCATAAGGTTCCAAGGTTTTGCTGGTAGGGCAAAGTGTTTTGTTGTTCACGTTTGTGCATCCATTTCAGAAGGACAACCCTTCATAAAATAATATTTCTATGAACAGCTCATTCTGATATTGGATTGCCAACTTTCTAATCGCACAAAACTGAACTCCCTTGCTCTGCTCCTTACCCTGCCCCTTCTTCGAGGCCCTGATACTCCACATACTCCCTACTCCATAACTCACTCTCCCCCACCCTCACTCACTTTCACTGGGCTGGGGTAGCAAGTTGGGATGTGGGAGGGGGCGAGGGATCCAACTTGGGGTGTGAGCTCCAGAGTGTGAAAGGGGGCTCGGAGTTGGGGCAGGGAGTTGGGGTGAGGGCTCTGGGGCCAGGGATGAGGGGTTTGGGGTACTGGAGGGGACCCAGTTGAAATATCTGGCAACCTTTTTCTGATATTGCATATCTGTGGAGCTGACTCCTGGCAGGCAGTGCATTAGGTGCATGTAAACAACAATGGTGGCCAGAAGGGACAGTATGGGATGGAATTCTGGCTTTATCAAGACTTAAGATTGCTTAGTAAACTGCACGTCAGTACCCACAGAGATATTACAGGATATGCTGTAAAGGCCATGGAGCATGCCCATAAGTCTATGCATATATAATCCCATGCCTAGCAAGGGCCTTTAGATTCAGTCATGGTTCAGATTATCTATATTCTTGGTAAAAATAACATTGGAGTGGAACTGTGCATGTGTAGCTACTACAAGGCAGAGTCCAAGCACACATTAAATGAACATATATGTCACTATAGGTACAGAAGTTGGCCTTTGTTTCACAACAAAAGTGTTACCAGGGAGGAGTAAAGGAATTTTGATTGGCTTTGTTGTCTACCCTTGCCTAAGAACAATTATTTTCTTTTTTGTATGGTGTGTGCATATATTGATGGATAGTGTCTCCTTCCAGGGAGTGACTGCAGACTAAATTCCATAGCCCCAAACACACTTCTCTTCTCCCTTGGGAGTGACTGCAGCCCCCCTTTTTGCTCTCAGCTCCCTGGATTTATACAGGCCCCTCCTGTTCCCATCTAGCTGAACCTTACCTAATGAATCCCTGCTCCCCTGGCTGCTCCTCTAGGTACAGCCTGGGTAGTTAATTGGTCCAGCTAGCCACCTTAACCCCTTCAGGCCTTAGCTTTGTTTGAGTTCTTTGCATGCTGAAGTTTTCCATAGAAGAGAAGTCATCACACAACCATACTGCAACTACCACCAAAAATTATTAGTTTCTGAATGTATTAAATTATGTACATACTATGATCATTATGCTCTGTAAAAGATTAAACTGTGACAATTTAGGAATAGTCCAGGACAAGTCCAAATATACAATCTTTATTATTTCTAGCAAAAGGAGTGATGCTCCCATATTTGAGAATGTCTGTTCAAACCTTTTTTGATTATGTATGGTAGTTTCTTAAAAACTGTATATTCCCAAATGAGGATGTATTTCTCTTTTCTCACTTTCTGGTTAGGTAGCAAAACAATAAGTTTGATTTTTGTTTATTCTGCCATTTTCAGGTTTGCTTGGCATGTAGCCCTTTTATATTAGTAATATGTTTGGTCATTTTAGCTGTGGTTGTATTAGTTGGGCTGTAGGAACCCCTCTGATGATAATTTAATGCTGGAAAATTCTCAATTTTCTGTAGCCCGCTGGACAATTTTTTTATGGGTTCAGGCCTTGTTAAAAATCCTAGGCAGTATTCTTAGCCTTGCCTGCTGCAGCTTTGCAGCACCTCAGAAGCACAAAGCAACCAAAATGCTGCTGTAAAGGGGACCTGAAGATGCCTCTTGACACAAGGATTTGCACTCAGCACAGCTCAGAATCTTACCCACTGTGTTTGGCATCCAGATTTCCTTCACTGTGGCATGAAAGAATAAAAATACCCTCCCTGAATTTATTTCCTTATCACAGCAAAGAAATGCATTAGTGCAAACAGTCAAGTAAGAAAAAATAAAGATCAGACATATAGAGATGAGACTCTACGGTGCCACAAGTACTCTTGTTCTTTTTGCACATTGAAAATAGCCACTCAAAATATCAACTTAAATAAGATACAACTGAGGGTAACTCCGGGGCCTACAAACTCTCATATATGGGAACTTATTAAACCTTCTATACTCTATTCTGTATGGGTAATACCTTAAATTCTTATCTTGAACGCAATTCTTTAGTAAGGAAGGGGAAAATGCTAGTGGCATTTTGGTGTTAAGCAAGTAGAATTGCTTTGCTCAGGTTGGCAGACAGAAGTTACGTTTTGTGTTTTTTATCAGGAAATGTTAGTTTGATGGGCAGAACAGTTGTTGCATCAACGGTGATGGCAGCATCACTTTGCTTCCCAGAGGTGGGTTGGGTTAATCACAGGGACAAGCTTTCAGAACTTGATGGAGCAGGACCCATAGGAGTAGTTGTTGCTTTTTTTTATTGCCTTTTTCCATTACATTTGTTATCTGTGAGACTTACATTTGTTGCAAACTCAAAGCTAAAAAGAATGTCCTGCAGGGATAAGTCTTTGGGGAACACACTCAAGCAAAAGTGTCAGCTGCTGAACTTAGCAAGAGTCGTGCAGGTAGAGAGGTTGTCGATAACTTAGCTGAGGCAGGGCACTGAGCTGTAGTGTAGTCAAATTAAGTGTGCAAATGTACACATGAAGGGAATGTAAATAACAAGTAAGTTTCTAAATACAAAAAAATACGGTTTTTTTCAGCTCATGCTAAGGGGATGTAGCTATGGCTACTTGTGGTGTTGGAAAACTGTGAAATAAGTGCCCATTTTTCTGTAAAAAGGAGTGAAATTACAACCACAAAAATCTATTACCTTTCTGTTTATTCTTTTAAAATATGTAACACTGCTGTTGCTGCAGTGTCATTAAAACAAGTTATTCTAAAACGTGTTGTCTCTTTTCTTTGTTCTTATGAAATTATCCTCTGGAGTTGTGAAAGGAGGAGCTGCCAGAATTGCTAGTGGAATAGCCCGCCCACCACCGCACTTGATACGTCAGAACTTGAGTCCATGTCTCCACTACAAAATTGTGTTGACCTAACTTATGTTGGCCTAAAGCCACCGCAGTTATTGAATTCCTAGCATGCCTGTACATGTATTAAGAACATAGAACAGCCATACTAGGTAAGACCAAAGGTCCATCAAGCCCAGTATCCTGTTCTCTGACAGAGGCCAATGGCAGGTGCCCCAAAAGGAATGAACAGACAGGTTATCATCAAGTGATCCATGCCCTGTCTCCCAATCCCAGCTTCTGGCAAACAGAGGCTAGGGATACCATTCTTGCCCATCCTGGCTAATAGGTCCATCAATGGCTATCTTCCATGAATCTATCTAGTTCCCTTTTGAACCCTGTTATAGTACTGGCCTTTACAACATCCTCTGGCAAGGAGTTCCAGAGGTTGACAGTGTGTTGCATGAAAAAATACTTTCTTGTGTTTGTTTTAAACCTGCTACTTATTAATTTCATTTGGTGGCCCCTTGTTCTTGTATTATGAGGAGGAGTAAATAACACTTTATTTAATTTCTCTATACCACTCCTGATCTTATAGACCTCTGTCATATCCCCCCTTAGTCGACTCTTTTCCAAGCTGAAAAGTCAGTCTTATTTGTTTCTCCTCTTACGGAAACTGTTCTATAGCCCTAATCATTTTTGTTGCCCTTTTTTGAACCTTTTCCAATTCCAGTATATCTTTTTTGAGATGGGGCAACCACATCTGCATGCAGTATTCAAGGTGTGGGCGTACCAATGATTTATATAGAGGCAATATGATATTTTCTGTCTTATTATCTATCCCTTTCTTGATGATTCCCAACATTCTGTTCACGTTTCTGACTGTCGCTGCACATGGAGTGGATGATTTCAGAGAGCTATCCACAATGACTCCAAGATCTCTTTCCTGAGTGGTAAAGGTAATTTAGACTCCATCATTGTATATGTATAGTTAGGATTATGACAGGTTTCAGAGTAGCAGCCGTGTTAGTCTGTATCCACAAAAAGAACAGGAGTACTTGTGGCACTTGTGGATTATGTTTTCCAATGTGCCTTACTTTGCATTTATCAACATTGATTGCATTGTGAGTGTGCGGCATTGTGGGACAGCTCCTGAAAGCCAGTAACAGTTAATATAAGCAATACAGTGTCTGCACTGACCTTGTGTTGACCTAGTTACATCGACCAAGACTCTATGCTGCTCGGGGAGGTGATGTTACTAATTGGCATAGAGAGGCACTTACGTTATGAGAACCAAATTTAAGTGAAGACACTTCCACAGCTAGGTCAACCCCAAGCAGCTTACATTGACCTAACTGTATTGTGTAGATCTAGGGTGACCAGACAGCAAATGTGAAAGATTGGGACAGAGGGTGGGGAGTAATAGGCACCTATGTAAGAAAAAGCCCCAATATCTGGACTGTCCCTATAAAATCGGGACATCTGGTCACCCTATGTAGATCAGGTCTGACACAGCACTGCAGCACAGATACCTACTGCTTGAGGTAAAGGATAACTCTTACCTGGTGGTAGTAGTAGTAAGCTGTTATCAGACAGGCCTGTGCGATGCACTGTGCTAATACGTATTATAAATTCTTGGATCTCTGGCTTAATGGCAAAAAGGAGAGTTCAGAAGGAAAAGTTTTTCTTGAAGTTCTCAGGGCTTTCTTGTAGGATTTCAGATAGTTCCTGCTTTCTGTCAAGCCAGAAATATTGCAGGTACAACCCAACTAACAACTGCATGTAACAGGAATTACAATGCTTTTAAAAAAATCAACAATGAATATATTAAGGGTGTATGCAAGATGCGGGCAAGACAGGTCAGATAAAATATAAAACTCCTGTCACGTTGCCTTGTGCACTTGTGCAATGAAGAGGGTGATAGATAAATCTTCTATCCCGACTTACAGCACTTGTGTGGTTTTATTGAAACAGCAATGCTTTCTCTGTCATTTATTTTACCTATATAGTCTTCCATTAAGGAATGTATTAGGTGCACAAACACAGCTGAAGTATATCCAGAAATAGCAAATTAATAAAGGAGAGAACATGAACAGACAGAGCAGGCTGACTGAGACAACAAATGCTGGAACAATAGCCCAGATTCTCTGGTCTAGTCAGGCTATGTATTCAGCACAAGACTGTGGTGCAGGAGTTGGGAAAGAGGCTTTAAGCTACATTTGTGACTCACAAATCCTGGGGCCAATATGTGCTGGCCTTAGGGTGACCAGATATCCTGATTTTATAGGGACAGTCCCAATTTTTGGGTCTTTTTCTTATATAGGCTCCTATTACTCCTGTCCTGATTTTTCACATTTACTGTCTGATCACCCTACCTGGCTTGAATACCAGTTCCAATTTAGAGCAGCCTGAAGAAGTTGAACCAAACCCTATTTTTCATCTCCAGTATTTTTCAGTTTCTTCTGTTTCTGCCCTCTGTCCTCCAGCCCTGCCAAGTAGGAACACTTACTACAGGTGAGCAAAGTCTCTGTGCAAATAATTGATGGATTTAATGTATATTTGTGACCATTTGTGATTTGTCGACCGAGCAAACTAAGGTCTGATCCACAGCTCATTGAAGTCCACATAATTCTTTCCATTGACGTCAGTGGGCTTTGAATTGGCCCTAAGCTATTACAAAAATAATTGTTGAAAATATGGCAAAATGTGATGATGACTTATTCAATGTGTAATATTTATCCAGCTCAAAGATATTGTAAGAGACCATTCTTGAGATATTTCTGGCCTCACTGGAGATAGGAAGGAATGGAAATGTTGTAAGAGATCTTGTACCGATAAGCACCTCATCTGAAGCACATTCAACTAAACAGGAGTCTTTCTATTGACTTCAATTGGTGTTGGGCTAGGGCCAGAATTTCCAGTCCAACTTTACAGGCCCATAAGGATTCTGTTGGTTGAGGAAAACATCTCTTAAATAGCCATGCTTTTGGGTCCATTTCTGAATCCAAACTCTGAGTCTTTTCCAATTTGTCCATCACTAATGTATACTAACATTATGGATTCAGTGTGGCAGGTTTATATATATATAAAAAACTCTGATTCCTCATCTGGGTACACAATGTGTATACAGACAGGATTTGGTAATCACTGTTGTGCCAAGCTATTTATTATAAGATTCAGCTCAGAGGTAGCTAGCAATACCCACCAAGCATTGAGATTTAAAACAAAATAATAAAAATATGCTAACCTAATTAAAGGTGGTTTAGTTTTTGTGTGTTCTTGCTATTTTTGTAAAAACATTCTCCTCTTTCCTTTTGCTGTCTTATTGCCATCATCTTTGCCTTGTTCACCAGCTTCTAAACCGCCTGGATGAGAACTAATTGTAACAAATGCCTAGAATTTTCCCTAAATCTGTTTCCAATAAAAATATTGGACTACATTTGTCTCATTGTATTATATGATTTGTTATGTGGCCTCCTAGGGATTTAATCCTGGCCCCACTGAGTGGCAAAACTCATATTGACTTCAATGGGACCTGGATTTGTCTTGAAATCCCCTCAAGGAGAGTTGCAAATCACGCAACATTCCTGAATGAATCATTTTGTCTTATTTGGATTTCTCATTTAGCTGAGAGAGATCTTAAAAACACATGTAGTCAAACGTCTTCCTAGAAACTACAGTGCGCCACTGCAGATATTAGAGCACAAGTTATTCCAATTAAGGTTGGCAATCTGGCACTAATTTATGCTCCAAATATTGTTTGTTTATACTATGCTATAAGTGTGCATAGTGTTTCACAGACCAATAAAATACCATGTCTATGTTCTAAGTTCCTGACCCAGCAAAATCTTGTTCAT
The DNA here is from genome assembly GCF_007399415.2 of Gopherus evgoodei. Classification (NCBI taxonomy): domain Eukaryota; kingdom Metazoa; phylum Chordata; order Testudines; family Testudinidae; genus Gopherus; species Gopherus evgoodei. Next base: position 97,767,432 of record NC_044325.1, read on the forward strand.
ACGAGGTAGGTTTGAGTATCAGATAAGTAGTTCCAGGGGCTACTATTGTAAATTGACTTCAGTGAGACAGCTTGTTTACTTCTACATTGACAAATTTGAGTGTAAATTGAACTGATGGAGACTGTTCGTATGTATAGGAACTATACCCATGTTAAGACATGATGCAGTGTAAGATGGTAATGCACACTTGTGGGGGTAGGTTTGAAGGACAGGGGTTATATGTTGTATTTTGAAACTACTTTGGTAAGTAAAGATCAAATGCCATTAAAGGTCTTAAAGTTTTGACATAGTATTTGTATTGATACTGTTGCTTACAGGGGAAGCTTAGGCTTTCTAGGCTCCATGTAAGAATATTCTTAGAGGAGAATTTTCGCTTTAGATCCAGTCCCTTATATGTAACCACCGCCTCTGCAGGGAGTTGCTGTGATACACTATTCCCAGAGCTGTCTGGTGGTATCTGGGTGTACACATGTTTGGAGCCAAGTACTGTAGGTTCTCCCAGCACTTGTCCCTCATGCTCTAGTGCTCTCTGGGTTCCCATAATACTCAGAGTCTGATGAATAACACAAGATTGTTTTAAGTTACAAACAAAAGATGGTAAACACAACACAAGTAGGTAGGGTGACCAGGTGTCCAGTTTTTGACCAGAACACCTGATGGAAAAGGGACCCTGGTGGCTCCGGTCAGCACTGCCAATCGGGCCTTAAAAGTCTGGTTGGTAGTGCTGCGGAGCTAAGGCAGGCTAGTCTCTACCTCTCCTTGCACCGCACTGTGCCCCAGAAGTGGCCAGCAGTAGGTCCGGCTGCTAGGCGGGGGAGTCATGGGGCTCCACCCCAAACACCAGATCTGCACTCCCATTGGCTGGGAGCCATGGCCAATGGGAGCTGCAGGGGCGGTGCCTGTGGGCGAGAGCAGTGCATGCAGCTGCCTGCCGTGCCACCGCTTAGGAACCGGACCTGCTGCTGGCCGCTTTCGGGGCACAGCGCAGTGCCAGGATGGGCACTGTGCGCTACTGACTGGGAGTCACCAGAGGTCAGCCCATGCCCCAATCCCAAGCCCCCTCCCACACCCTGAACCCCTAATTTCTGGTCCCACCTCAGAGCCTGCACCCGCAGTTAGAGCCCTCACCCCCTCCTGCAGGCCAGTGAAAGTGAGTGAGGATGGGTGAGAGTGAGCCACTGAGGGAGGGGTAATATAGTGAGTGGGGGCAGGGCCTCAGGAAGGGGCAGGAAAGAGGGAGTGGCCTCAGGGAAGGGGCAGGGCTAGGGTGTTCTGTTTTGTGTGATTAGAAAGTTGGCAACCCTACAAATAGGACTTTGCCCAGCCCCTAAAGGCAGTCCAGCTTACGGGTATGAATCTGGGGCTCCGCAGGACTGGTGCCAGTAAGGGATATTCACTCCAAGCCACCCTTTTCCCACGGACAATCACAGACCCGCTCCAGTGATCAGATCCCACGGCCAGAATCCTGTCCTTTGTTCCAGCACCTGTAGCCTCATTCTGCCTTGTCCCACAAGGTTCTCTTGTTTGTAGGCCATTCCTAGCTATCCATTAGCTGTGACTAGTACTGATTTCCTTGCCAACAACAGGATGCTCCCCAGCTTGGCTCTCAGCCCCTCAATACCAGCGCCTTAACTACCCAGCGTTCTCTTCACAGACAGAACCACTCTGCTATCTCTAACTTAATGCTCCAGCTCTCTTTTGACCACTGTCCTCTCTGGCTTCTGGCTTGGGTTGCCACCTGTCCAGGTTTTCACAGGATCATCCCTTTTTAAAATCGCTATACCAGGAAATCTGAAAGGGTGCTCAACAGACACCTGCCAGCTGTTTCTTTTTTGAGGTAGCTGTCCTGGGAAATCTGCAAGTGTGCTTAATATACATTGCCAGCTTTCCAGTTTTATGGGCTCAGGAGTATCTCAGAGGTCTCATTTTTGTGACCCTCAGAAGTGGCGATTCTCCTTCTGGCAGTGCTTCCTTTTTCCATGCTGGAGGATTATAGAGTACTCTTCTGGCTGCGTGTTGCATTACGGGTTAACACAGTACCAATTATAACATCCTCCCTTAGTGAAAGTAGATCAATTTCTGATCTATTCCAGCGCTACTGCTGAAATGGGTGGATCTATCTTGTTTGGAGAACTAGACCATACTAAGGAATCCATCACAAAAGTTGCTGTTGTCCCATTATGTTCTTTTTAAAAGAGCCACATTTTGAGGCTTCTCGGTGCAGATGTAATGGTAGGTGAATTGATTTCTATTGAATTTGGCTGCATTGAGGTAGCAGTGTTTAAGGTGCAAACTGAAGACTACTTCCTGCAGGAAAGAATTAGCACTTTCCTTTCTTATAAAATATGGCTTGTACAATTTGCTTCAGCTTTCCAGAAAATATCAATCCTGGCATAAGATCCTCTCTGAAATTTCATGATGATCAGTACTTGGCAAAGTTAAAGGAGAGGGATGCAAAATATTAAGTAAGGTTGAAGCAAATCTTTCATTATAGCTACAGCAGGGGTAGGCAACCTATGGCACACATGCCGAAGGCGGCACACGAGCTGATTTTCAAGTGGCACTCACACTGTTCGGGTCCTGGCTACCAGTCTGGGGGGCTCTGCATTTTAATTTTAAATGAAGCTTCTTAAACATTTTAAAAGCCTTATTTACTTTACATACAACATTAGTTTAGTTATATATTATAGACTTATAGAAAGAGACCTTCTAAAAACATTAAAATGTATTACTGGCACGCGAGGCCTTAAATTAGAGTGAATAAATGAACACTCGGCACATCACTTCTGAAAGGTTGCTGATCCCTGAGCTACAGTATGGAGAGACTAGTATCCCTTCATCTTGTGGAATAGAATATTTTAGAGCTCTTGTTGTAATGAAGAATGGTGTAACACAGGGGCGGGCAAACTTTTTGGCCTGAGGGCCGCATCGGGTTTTGGAAATTGTGTGAAGGCCCAGTTGGAGAGGTGGCCCCCACTCCCTCTCTGTCCCTGACCCCCCGCTTCTTGCCCCCTGATGGCCCACTCCTGGGACTCCTGCCCCATCCACCCCCCCACTCCCTGTCCCCTGACCGCCCCCAAAACCCCCGCCCCTGACTTCCCCCCACCACCGCATCCAAACCCTCCCCTTCCTGACTTCCACCTGGACCCTTGCCCCCATTCAACCCCCCCTGTTCCCTGCCCTCTGACCTCCCTGACCCCTATCCACACCCCCGCCCTCTGACAAACACCCAAAACTCCCCTGCTCTCTATCCAACCCCCCTGCTCCCTGTCCCCTTACCATGCTGCCTGGAGCACCGGTGGCTGGAAGCGCTACAGCCATGCTCTGCGCAGCACAGAGCACCGGGTCAGGCTGGGCTCTGCCATGGCGCTGCCCCAGGAGCTCGCAGCCCTGCCGCCCAGAGCATTGGGCGGGGTGAGCTGAGGCTGCAGGGGAGGGGGAATAAGAGAGAAGAGGCTGGGGGCTAGCCTCCTGGGCCAGGAGCTCAGGAGCCGGGCAGGAGGGTCCCATGGGCCGGATGTGGCCCAACTCTGGTATTACAGGATCCTCCCTCCTTAGTGTCAAGGAAGGGAAGAGACAGTCTCACCTTTCCATTACTGAGAGCTCTAGCTTGGGGCAGTCCTGCAGTTCAAGCTCTAATCTCTTTATCCTATCTTCTTCAAAGCCTGTACCTTCTCCTCCTCATCAGAACACAATTGCTAATGTATGCTGTGCCTCTCTTGACACAGTGGAATTAAACTCAGTCCATTAGTATTTCTTTTTCTCGGGGTTCATATGTAGACCAACTCATAGCCACATTTCAGAAGACATTTCTTCCTAGCTATTATTGGTCTGTTACTCCAGCCACTCCTTGTAACCAGGAACTTCCAGCATGTGTGCCTGTGATTATACAATTGTCCCAGCAGCCACCAGCTGTCTTCATCTTTCTCTTCTCATATAATCCAGGTTGGTCTTTTGAGGAGCTAATGTGCTGTAGCTGTCTTCAGTCTTTGTCCCTTAGCATTTGTTTCACTACTCAGAGGTCAAACCTACTCTGATCTCCTTCCTAAGGCCCAGATGAATACTATAGTTCTGGGTGATCATAAGAGAACACTGCAGTACGTAAGAAAAGCATAAACCCTTTTATTACCTGGGATAATATTTTTTTCTTTTTTTTTAATATGAAGTGTCCTCTGCTACTTGGTACATTGGCATTTCTTAAAGTGCTGCTGCATACTGTGGTTATACTAAAAAGAAAACTAGTACAAGGAGTAGGCTGTCTAATATTTTTATGCTTTTTCTCTATTAGCATATCTTCATATACATCAATGTCGGTATGAAAAAGAGAGAGATTAATTAGAAGTGTACTAAGGAATTTACTTATTCCCATAATAAAAGAACGACAGGTCACCAAATGGAATTAATAGGCAGCAGGTTTAAACAAAAAAAGGAAGTTCTTCTTCACGCAGCGCACAGTCAACTTGTGGAACTCCTTCCCTGAGGAGGTTGTGAAGGCTAGGACTATAACAGTGTTTAAAAGAGAACTGGATAAATTCATGGTGGTTAAGTCTATAAATGGCTATTAGCCAGGATAGGTAAAGAATGGGTAGCCTCTGTTCATCAGAGAATGGAGATGGATGGCAGGAGAGAGATCACTTGATCATTGCCTGTTAGGTTCACTTCCTCTGAGGCACCTGGCATTGGCCACTGTCGGTAGACAGATACTGGGCTAGATGGATCTTTGGTCTGACCCGGTATGGCTGTTCTTATGTTCTTATGAATATAAATAGAATATCATATCCTAGAAGGAGAAAAGTGATTACTTGGGAGAACATTCACCTGATCTCCAAATTTATATTCAATTCTCCTATTAACTTCCTAACCACCCTTGAACCATTGCCTCAAAAACAAAACAAAACAAAACAAAACCAGGAATAAATATGATTAAATGGAGTAGAATAGCAAGAGACAATTAGGTCAAACATTCAAAGAATTTACAGTTTGACTTTATATTTGTATTCTACCAGAACATCCATTTTGTTAACCTTATGGCAATCAGATGTTATGCTGTTAAAGAAGGTAGAAAATCTTTGAACCCCATGTTCAGGGGCCATTAGCAACAGCTCCATGTTCAGTACCCCTGGTGGGTAAGCAGTAGCGAGTGGGTAATGTGCCATTATCTGCACAGCTTTCATTTTTACCTAGGCAATGTGCTGCTGGGTTTGTTCAGATGTAGGGATCAAAGACAGACAGCAGAAGCTATTTGAATCAGCGTAGCTCCTGGAGCTGTATTCTAATTAGGGGGTTCTTTTAGGATGCGGTTTGGGTGGCCCACATTTCCAATGGAATCTTCTGCTATGTTCTGGCTTGGCTGAGGACCAGAGGGTGGTAATGTTTTTTTTTTTCCTGCTGTGCTCAGGAGGCTGCAAAATCACTTTCTGTCATGATGAATGCTGTAATTAGCAGCACGTGCTGAAATTTGACAAGGTGGGCAAAGGTGTCATTCTGTAGAGCAATAGTTGCTCTTGAGAAAAGGAAACAAAAGGAGAAAATAAAACTAAAATCAATGGTACACAAAAAAGCATGGATTTTTGTAAGGACTCCACTTCCGATAGTTACAGTGACATTACAACGCAACCAGTACTAGGGGTCATTAGGAAGGAGGACTAAGAAAGGGTATAGAAATGGTTAAAAATTAACCACTTTATACAGATTTAACAAATCTCATTTCAGATTAAATAATTTGTTTCTCAGTTTGTAGTTTTCAACTGCACCAGTGCATAACAATTTTTCTTCTGGCTTCGTTAAAACCATATGTCTGCCAAATTAGCAATTACAATACCATTTAGCTGACAAGATCTTGCATTTAGAGTGACATTCTCTTTGAGGTCTCCTCTTTTGTACAGGATACAGTGTGTTTGTTTACATATTAGGTAACACTAGTGATCAGGACAATTTTTCCTTTTTTCATCTACTTGGCTCAATCCATCCTTTGTACCTACCACCAGAAAAGAGAACCCTCTGATGAGGAAATTAAAGAAAATATATGTGCTTATATTTGCACATAAACATCATGGGCTAGCTCTAAGGTGAGTGACAAAATAGCCATGAAAGAATAAACCCCTGATCTTGTAGCAGTGCTTGGGTGATCTAAACACCTCATCTCTTTTGGCTTGTGGATCTGCTGTGGTGAAGATAAGTGTGACCTAATAAATGGCCTTGAGTGCAGGGGACTGGACCAGATGACCTCTTGAGGTCCCCTTCAGTTCTGTGATTCTAAGACTACCAGATAGCTCAAGCACAATCTGAAAAGCCAGCAGTCGTTCATTCTTTCAATTTGCCTGAGAACTGCACTGGCACTTTCTGTAGACTCAGAGTAGCTTTTAGTTGTACCTCTATTTTGAAACTACTTTCAAATAGAATATTGTTTTTTCTAGCTGCTTCTGCTGTAATATTTTTTGCTGTGGGCATATGTGCGATAAAAGACCAGCACATCTCAGGGAAGGAGAAAGAGACTGTTCTGTCTGTGGACACACTAATTACACTCATTAATTTTGCAACATGTCTCTCTCTTTAGTTTTCTATTACTGATCTGAATGCACTTGATCAGAGCAGGGGAAATTTATTGTAAAAATGCAAGACACAACACAAATACTGCAGGTACCAGCTAGGTGCTTTCATCTGTGTGAAAAGTAATTGCACTATACATATTCTTCTCCTGAATTTATTTTTGGCTAAGTGTCTTTGTTTGGTAACTGTTTTTCCTTCCATCAGTAATAGAAAGGTTTGCACAAGTCACATTAACTGACCAATATAGGAAGTTAGAAATAGATCAGACTTTGAATGAATGCAAAATAAAGTGTTGAGCCAGCAATTTGGGATGTAAGACGCAAGCTGTTAGATTCAAACTTTGATACATTGTCAGAAATTTAAGAACAATAATTTAGGATGTGAGACTGCAGCTTTACAAACTAATAAAGATAATAAGGCTCAGCAATTGGATTCTCTATTAAAGTTTCAGTCATTTAAATGGCATAGATGTGAGTTCTAATTTGAATTCATGGAATATTATAAAATGTAATGTTTTTTGCTGATAGCGCCAAGGTATTTAAATGATTGTGGATTCCTTTGCAGAAAGCGGTACTTGGGTGGCTAACAATGGAAAGGGGGTCAGTTTAGAGGCATGGTGGTATAAGGTAGCTTAGATTGCTACTGCCTGAGCTGTGCTGGTCCTGTGAATGGAGAAAGAATGCCATCCTGCAGGGCATAAATTTGGTATCTTTCACAAGTACTGAATTCGCTTTTAGAAGACTTTTTTTTTTTATGAGAGGAAAGGAAAGATGTGCTTAAACACAAAGTTCCATGGTAACCGAGTGTATTTACCTGACTTGTTAGTTGTTACCAGTTTCCTCCAGATACATTAGAATGGCACTTTTTAAAAAAAGGCTGTTCTTTCAAATGGGGTTTCCAGTGTCAGTTGTGTCTATCCTTCCTCCTGGTTGGTTTTGACAGTTCCCTTTAAAGAACAAAACAGATACTTTTTTAAAGTTCTTCTCTTAGATGGAGCTTCTCTGCTAGCTGGCTTTCACTCTCCCACTGCGGTAGGTGTTGATATTTATTAAAACACATTTAATGTTAAATGTTTGGGTGTTGATGTTACATTCTCATGACAGTGGTTCATCGTTTCTCTTTTCTGCTATAGCGTCTGGTGTTCCTCTCATTCGTCAGCATTTTGGGATATTTACTGTTGCCTGTGGGAGGCATCGCTATTTCTTTAGATCCTGATTCCACCATCTTTATTCATGGTAGGGTATGTCGACACTACGAAATTAGGTTGAGATAATATGTCAATTTTTTAGAAATTGATTTCATACAGTTGATTGTGTCCCCACTAAGTGCATTAAGTTGGTGGTGTGCGTCCACAGTACCAAGGCTAGCGTCGACTTTCAGAGCGTTGCACTGTGGTAACTATCCCACAGTTCCCGCAGTCTCTGCTGCCCATTGGAATTCTGGGTTGAGCTCCCAATGCCTGATGGGGCAAAAACCTTGTCGCTGGTGGTTCTGGGTACATGTCATCAGGCCTCCCTTCCTTCCTCCCTCCATGAAAGCAATGGCAAAAAATCATTTCTCGCCTGTTTTCCTGGGTTACCAGCGCAGACAACATATCAGAGCAAGCACTGAGCCCGCTCAGCTCACTGTCACCGTGTGTCTCCTGGGTGCTGCAGACGCAGTACTGCAGTGCTACACAGCAGCATCCCCTTGCCTTGCCTTGCCTTGCCTTGTTGACAGCAGACGGTGCAATACGATAACTAACCATCATTGTCATCCTCTGGGTGCTCCTGGCCGACCTCGGTTAGGTTGGTTGGGGGAATCTGGGCAGACATGAGTGCTCCTGGCCGGCCTCAGTGAGGTCAGTTGGGGGTGCCTGGACAAAAATGGGAATGACTCCAGGTCATTCTCTTCTTTATGTTTCGTCTAATGGAGATTCAGTCCTGCCTGGAATATCATACCAACTGGAGGCTTCTGTCTCAGGCTGCTCTCCCAGTCGGCAGTCCATGTGGTCGCACCTACCCCACCCTACTCCTTTCTTCCACGGCTTATGAAGCCTGGACAGTAGTAAGGACCAGTTCAACTATAGGCTGAGCAAGTGCATAATGGTAGAATGTGCCTTTGGATGTTTAAAAGCTTGCTGGAGCTGTTTACTGACTCGGTTAGACCTCAGCGAATGCAGTAAATAAGCACCCCGACTTTCACAATTTAAATAAATAAGCGTAATAAATATTTGTGCTTATTTATTTACTGCATGAAAATTGGCAGCTGTGCCACTAGACCACTTAACTGTTTTCATGCTTAGAAAATTCAGTATTAAAAAAGAAGTTAAAATAATACTTCCCCTGTCGCCAAGACAAATAAATGTTGCTATTTCTTAGATGTATCCCTCCAGAATTCCCAGGTTCTTCCATACAGACACTTTTCTCCTGGTTTCTACTTGTGTTCTAGCTGTAATTATTAACATCAGTCTATGTTTTACATGGTGGTTGCCTGGAAAATACTCTCATTTGGGGCTCTTTTTCAATTGAATTTAACTAGCATGTTCCCTGTTGATATAAATAACGTTCCAGAGAATGTGCATCTTATTATAATATATTTCTGAAGCTTTTACCACTGAGACACTTTCTTCCACTTCAAGGCACTTAATGAAAGAGCTGGAGTACAATATTTTCTAATTAGTGACCAGATCTTTTCAGGATCATGTACTTGTTTTGTAGTGTAAGTTTTGTGAAGGTATAAAGGATGGAGTTGTAACCATCAGCCAGGTTACATCTAAATTGCTCATTAGCGTCATAAACTCATTTATTTTCACTAATGAGTTCAACTTCATGAGATACCAACCACTGCAACACTTTTTATTAATCTTTTATCCAGGAGTGACAGTGTGTTTAGTGGCTAGTACGTGGACTGTATTTAGGACTCCTGGATTCTATTGCCAACTTTGCCTTTAGGTGACTTAATCTAAACAGTATCTGGCTTCTAACTTCCCTTTACCCCAGTTTTCCCATCTGCAAAAGTACATAATACTACCCACTTCAAAAAGTCATTCATGTTTGTAAAGAATTTGATATGAAAATTCCTACATATAGTACATTTGAAGCATCACTATTAAAAATAGCATTCCCTGCAACTATGTGGCAGATAAATTGCCCTAGGTTATTCCATATCTATTATCTCTTTCTTCTTTTGATAGTAAACATCATTCTGTTTTCTGGCCGTTTATTGGGATCTTCTCTGTATTATCAACTTCATTAGCTTCCATAAATACATAACACTTTGGGATAGTTTCTTTACAACTGTAAGTCTCCCTATAATGGTTACCTTACCACCTCACATATACTTGCTCTTTTCTTTAGGAAGCCTTACTATCCCCCAAAATGTCCAAACCTAATTTAATAAGTATTTTCCTTCACTTAAGTACTCCCACAGCTGTTTTTCTCCTCCTTTTATCCTCCATTTCCCACAAAGTCTTTCCTTTTCATTTTCTGCAGCTTTCTTCAATTTCTTCTCCAAGCATTTGAGTCCTCTACTTTAATGCCAGCAATTTCCTTTTTTTCATCGGCTGGATGTAAATGGTCACTGCATCTCCCTACTTTATGTTATATTGAGTAGTTGTGTAAATATCTATCCTCTCTTCAGTATCAGCTAAAGATGCTGATTTCAAGGTAGTTTTTAAGGCATCTATACTTCTGTCTTCTAAGAGGTATGGGAGTGAGTAAAGGAGAATAAAAGGAGCATAAGAAATAATCAATGGCTCTGTGGCTTTTTCCACTTCCTTTTCTGGGAGTCAGGCATTTTCCAGTTCTAACTTCTGATTCTCAGATCACTTCTCCCCTCCGTGCCATCTGTGACCATGTTCAGAGTGGAATTATCCTTAATCTTTTTTCTGCTACTGTCACCAGTCTAGTTGTAAATGACCTTCCTCAGCAACTCAGCATGGTTCTGCAGCTTGTCTCTCAGGGAAGAAGTTGTATCACATGCCACGATCCCAACTGCAAACAGTGGGAATTAACGCAGCAGGAGCCAATGTTATTCAGGCTCAGCCGGGCCAGAATCTCATGAGATGTTGGCATGAAATGGTGAAAATCTTTCAAGATCATTTGATCTCTTGAGACATATGCCATAACAGTAAATTGTTGCCACATTGTTTTCTATAATTTTTCATTCTCTTTCCAAGCATGGTTCTTTTTAACATTACAAGGTGGATATACACAAAAAATGTCAACTGTCATAGGCCTAATATCTATTATCATTTTTATACAAAGAACTTAACCATACATTTCTTTTAAAAGCAACAATAGAAGGAAGAAACCTGCACATTCTGGGAGGAATTATAGCTCTGAGAAATCAATACATTGGCCTGTATATTGTCACAGTGCTGTTGCTGAGCTCTCAGTCTTTTAGTCTCATGTATTTAACTTGGCAGCTCTCAAGGTTGAGACTGAAAATGGTTCTCCTATTTACCATCATAACCCTCGGCAAAAATCGTAAATAAACTTTTTAAAAATACAAGAAAATCAGATTCCTTAATAGTAGTGACAAAAATGCAGCCACCATAATCCATTGTCCTGTAATAATGTAATAGCACACATTAGAGAAAGCCATGAAACATGCATCAGAAAGAAGAGAGATATGAAATATATGCTAAAACTACTGTATGTAATGCTTTTTATACACAGTGCCAACATCTAGCAGGGATTGAGGAGAAAAACTAGCTTTGAAGCCAGATATGGACAGATGACTTTTAAAAAGATGATATGCTTGGGCATTTATCAACAACTAGGCTGGGTAGCTGAACATCAGGCACAGCTGAACAGAATATAGGCGTAAAAACATAATTATTCAGATTAAAATGATTTTTCCAGATGACAAATATATAGAATGGCAAAAGAATGACAAGAATACCAATTTATAACTTAAGTTCCCAATTCTGCCACCCTCCCTCATGTTGCATATTGCACCTTACTATGGAAGAGGCCTTGCTTATTTCAATGGGACTAATAAGGTACAATCTGAGCACTATGAGTTTAGGTCGAATTTAGCAGCGTTAGATCGATTTAACCCTGCACCCGTCCACATGACGAAGCCATTTTTGTCGACTTAAAGGGCTCTTAAAATTGATTTCCGTACTGCTCCCCGACGAGGGGATTAGTGCTGAAATCAACCCTGCTGGGTTGAATTTGGGGTAGTATGGATGCAATTCAACAGTATTGGCCTCTGGGAGCTATCCCAGAGTGCTCCATTGTGACCGCTCTGCACAGCACTCTGAACTCAGATACACTAGCCAGGTAGATAGGAAAAGCCCCACGAACTTTTGAATTTCATTTCCTGTTTTCCCAACGTGGTGAGCTGATCAACACAGGTGACCATGCAGAGCACATCAGCACAGGTGACCACAGAGTCCCAGAATTGCAAAAGAGCTCCAGCATGGACCGAACGGGAGATACTGCATCTGATAACTGTAGGGGGAGACGAATCCATGCTATCTCTACTCCATTCCAAAAGACGAAATGCCAGAATATTTGAAAAAATCTCCAAGGGCATGAAGGACAGAGGTTGTAACAGGGATGCATTAAACTTAAGGAGCTGAGGCAAGGCTACCAAAGAACCAGAGAGGCAAACGGCTGCTCCAGATCAGAGCCCCAGACATACCATTTCTATGATGAGCTGCATGCCATTCTAGGGGGTGCTCCTACAACTACCCCACTCCTGTGCTTCCCTATTCCCCCACCCCTCCCAGGCTACCTTGGCAGTTATCCCCGCATTTGGGTGACGAATTAATAAAGAATGCATGAATCTGAAACAACAATGACTTTATTGCTTCTGCAAGCAGAGATTAAAGGGGGGAGGGGAGGGCAGTTGTCTTACAGGGAAGTAGAGTGAACCAAGGGGGCAGGTTTTCATCAAGGAGAAACAAGCAGAACTTTCACATGGTAGCCTGGCCAGTCATGAAACTCATTTTCAAAGTTTCTCTGATGAACAGTGCACTCTGCTGTGCTCTTCTAACTGTCCTGGTGTCTGGCTGTGCGTAATCAGTGGCCAGGCGATTTGCCTCAATCTCCTCTCCCGCCATAAACGTCTCTCCCTTACTCTCAGATATTGTGACCTTTGGCTTATTGTGCCTGTTGACTCTTGCAGGGCCAGTGTCACCCTGAGAAAGTACCTTACACTGCTGCTGGTGGAGTCATCTTATTCATCGTCTTCAAGTACTTGGAGAAAGGCTGGTTTGTTAGCTCCAAGACGTTTACACTCACCCTAATGTACATACCCCAAATGTGTAATTTATTCTCTCTTTACCATTATTGTTTGTTTATACATAGTGTGGGAACACTCACAGGTCTCAATCAAGATCGGGTTCCTGTTGTACTAGGCACTATGCACACACAAATGATCCCTGGCCCAAAGGGCTTACAGTCTAACTCTCCTGCTTAAAAACTTTGCCATCCAGTCAGGGAGGAGAAACAATACCATGTGATATAGATGATCAGTCACATGCCGTGTGGATTGAAAAGCAAATAGTCAAATGTGCAGCTTTCATATAGGCTGACCTTTGTGAGTATAAATAGGTGACAAAAAGAAAATAAGGGATCAGATTATTTTAATCCTATGCAAAAATTTATAGAACTGAATTGGGATGAAGCCCATAGGGTACTACAGAAGGTACCTTAAAAGTCTGTGAAACTGAATAGCTTCCATGGTTTTTTGGAACCACTCTACAGAATTCTATATCAGTATTCTCTGTACAATTCAATAAGATGGATCAAAAGTTGTAAAATAATTACACTTTTAATATTTTTTGTGTCTTTTTCATGATTTATTCTCAAGACTTTGAACCACTATGCTCCAAATCTTTGAAGGTTCACCCAATACTCGTCTACAAACATAAAAGAATTTCCTGACTTATACTTTCATACTCAAATAAGAAGAACAGTTTGAAGCCAAGATGAAATACATTTGCCTTCTTCACAATACAAAAAATAACACATTGAAGCATCTGCCCAACAACTACATTACAGTGCGTTCCACTGATAACAGGTTGAATAGATTTCCCAGAACAAACACATTATTCACTTTACATTTAACCAGGTACAACTGACAGAAACTTTCGTTTTAACAGGTAACCAAGTATTTCCTCCCCACACACTTTAACAGTAAGCTTTATTCCAAAAGCATTTGTGCACCCTAACTTGAAAAAAACTGTAAACATACATAGACTGAGGAAGCAAGATTGCAAGTCAGAATTTTTAGAAAACTTCAGCTTCAACAAGATTATCCTTCAGTTAGTCCTTTGCTTATGTCCATGTGCATGCGCACTCTCTCTCGCTCTCTCTTTTCCTCCCCCGCCTCATCACACTTGCTTTGCTGCATCAAGACATAATGGACTCTGGATATGTCCAATATAACTGGCATGCACTATAGTTTTGTTCTTAGACTCTGGTTTCTAGGTCTGGGCATATTGATATAGATCTATCACAGAGGCACAGAATAATAGATGCCTTTATTTTTCCACAGTAAATGTATAAAATTGTCACATCACTGAGAGTTTCTATGTCAGGTAACCAGGGAGAGAAAGTGGGCTTATGCATCTAACCATTGACATGTTGACCAGGAATGCAAGTATTGCTAATTGCCTTTTCTCCTCTCTTTTCTTCCTCTCCTATCAGCACTATTAAAACTTTAAAGAAAATACCAACACAATGCCTGAAAATATTTGGGGGAAATCTCATACATTTTTCCAAGCTGCTAGGAGAATAAAAAGCAAGAAATTAAAGAACGATAGCCACTGATGAAGATTTTACCTATGGGATCTACTTCATATGTACTTTCAGTCATTCTTTCACGAAGGGGGAAGATGCCATGGTTATTTAAATTATTACCTTAAGATTTTAAAGCTCTTATTGATTTAGTGCAGAGAAAAGAAAGTGGAATTAACTTGAGATGTTTCATCAATTTGAACAGAACAGGGAAAAAGCCAATAACTGAATACAGCTTTAAAAGGCAGATATGAGGTGTATTTTTTTCTGAATCTATTTCAGTAGAAGTCATTTGCAGTAAGAGGAAAATAAACCTCTGAGATGATGTATTATTTTCTTATGATTGAAACCTGATTGAACAGGTCTGGAATAGGCTTGGGGGAAGCTTATGGTTTTCACTTTTTGTAACAGCAAATCTAATACATTTTGTGAAATCTTTGCCTGTATGAAAAGTTAGTAATTGAATGGTTGATTCTTCCCCCCCGTAAGCACCCTTTGTTCTGACATTTGGGTGCCTTACATAGATTAGATACAAGCAGCACATTATGTTAAGCTGCCCACAATGGGTAGAACACGCAACTCACTTTCTTGAATCTGACCCTCGCAAACATAAATCAACCAGCAGTTATAGACAATTAAGCAAAAGCAAATGCTTGACCAAAAAACAGCATGAAGCCATGAAACTAGCATCAGAAAATGCCTTCACTGATTTTAGATGGCCCAGTGACGCACAGAGAGGGTGGTCACCAGTAAAGTAAGCAGGTCTCAAACCAGCTGGAACATTTTAGGTTAAAACCATTACCTTGAATTCAAGATTTGATATCTGTCAACAAAATATGCTCTGGTTCAGCTAAACGTTATAGGCTTGATAGAGGAATCACTGGGAGAAATTCTATGATCTGTGTTTGAAGGCCTTAAAATCTGCAACTTTATGAATTACATAGTTGTCTTCCTGATCTCTTACACATTGTAAAATTATGATCTAGCCTACAAGGGAGTACAATGAAAACAGAGAGCCATTCAGAAAAAGAAACATGCGTCCCATGAAAAGTTTGGACATTTCAAAAAAAATTGTCCCAAATTGGGATAAAAAGTCAAAAATTTAATTTTTTTGTGTGGAATGAAAATTCTAAAAAAATTGGATATGAAAACATCAAAACAACCTTAGTGAAACACTTTGTTTCAATAACGTTGAAATATTAATTTGGCTAATATTGAAACATTACATTATGAAATAGTAAAAATAATATAGAAGTTGAAACAAAATGAGAATTTCAAAATGAAATATTCCATTTCAATCCTGATTAAGTTAAAAAATTTCCTTCAAAAATTTTGTTGAAATTGATACATTCCCTTGAGAGTCAAGGTGAGTGAGCTAATGTCTTTTATTGGATTAACTTCTGTTGATGCGAGAGACAAGCTTTTGAGCTTATATGGAGGTAATAGGGGCTGGTAGCACTCTTGTACTGGTGGATAAGTGATTAGGGCAATGGCTGAACAACTTTGGGGGCTCTCAGACGGTGGTTTGACTCCCACACACAATTGGTTTAGGGTGAAGGTTTCCTGGTGCTGATCTATCTTTTGTCCCAAATGGGATCAGATATTGCAATGAGTAGAAATGTATTCAGTGTGGCCTAGCTAAATCAAGATGGAACAGATTGTTAGTGTACATAGTTAACACATTTCAAGGGACTATTCAGGATGCAGTGGCCCATTAATTAAAATGTACAGTTATAAGAGTGGAAATGCCTGAAAACTGCATGGATGCTTCTTAAAAGCAGCATAATAGTGGCTCAAATTAAATGTATACTCCCAAATTTAAAAACACTGTAAGTGAACAAAAAAGTGCTACCAGGGCTAAACAACAAATTAAAAGAAGTGGTTAGATGCAAAAAGGCATCCTTTAAAAATTGTAAGTACATAAACTCTGGCAAGTCAAGTGTAAAACTATAATTAGAAAGGCCAAAAAAGAATTTGAAGAGCAACTAGCCAGAGACTCAAAAACTAACAGCAAAAATAATTAAGTATATCAGAAGCAGAAAGCCTGCCAAACAATCAGTGTGGAAACTGAGGCACATGTAGGATTAATAAAAACATCATAAAAAACTCCACTTCATCTCACCTGTATATGGTGTTGGAAAATAATTATTAATTTAAATAGTGCCTTAAATGCACAGGGGTCTGTACATAAATAAATGTCCTTTCCCTGAAGAGCTTCCAGTGTAAGGTCAGTGTATTATTTTATTGAAAACCAGTTACATGTGTACATTCTGTTCCTGTGTAGCAAAGGTGATCAGGACACCCCAATACCATTTAAAGACAGGAAGGTGAAGAAATTCAAATGCTGACATCCCAGCTTCATGCAAGGGTGAGGGCTGGTAATAATACTTTGCTGCTGGTTGTGCTCATTGTATGTTGTGTTTTCAGTATTGTACAAGAGACAACAGAAAAGCTAATGCATGCTGAAGAGGAGGTGTCAGCCACAGGATACAGCATATAGTTTAATCATCCTGAAGTTATAGTAGCTTGAGAGGCTTTATAAATGTATAGAAAAAGTTTTGAGGATCTCCTCTTAAAGAGGGCGTAGAGAAAGTTGGTATTTGTACTCCTTTACCTTTCTCTTTATAAGATTCCACAAGGCTCTAAGGCCAGTTCCATGTAGTGGAAACTTGTAAGGGCTTATTGGTGCTTTTTGGCAAAATAATGTTTTACTTGGCCTATATTTTAAACAAAAATATAAGAGGAATCTGCTGTTTTATGAAATATTATGGATTGTATATACAAATCTCAAATTGGATTTACTACTGCAGGCAACCTGAGAAAGTGCTAAGATTAGAGATAGCCTTGTGGGGAATAGTGTAGCATTTCACTGAAATGGTTCTGCAGTATTATACTATACAAAAAACATTGACAATTTAGAGTTACAGTTCCTGATGTAATTAATATAATCTGTTTGCACACTACCATATTTACAGCATTATATTAATAATTTCCACATACAAAAATTATGCAATATTGTGTCCACAGTTTAATAGTGGACTTAGATTTCATAGCTTCTTTGATTTTAAGGTCAGAAGGGACCATTATAATAATCTAATCTGACCTTTTCCATAGCATAGGTTATACGTTTTTACCAACTGATTCCTGAATCAAGCCTATAACTTCTGGATAAGCTAGAGCATATCTTTTAGACACAGCATATGTTCATTTAAAGAATCCAGCAGATGCCTAGATATGTTGTTCCAGTGGTTAACCACCTTCACTGTTTTAAAAAAAATGTACACTGTTATTCCTACTCTGAATTTGTCTAGCTTCTGCTTCAATCCATTGCTTTTTACTGCTAGATTAAAGAGCCCTCAATATCAGAAATTTATTATTAGGGTGGAAAACTTTTTCACTCATACCCCAGGCCCTCTCCCCCAATTGGCTGAGCAAAAAGCACCCAAAAAACCAAATAGGTGGCCGATCAGTTTAACAAAAGAAGATCCAACAGCAGCCAGGGCTGGTTCCAGGCACCAGCTCAGCAAGCAGGTGCTTGGGGCGGCCAAGGTGAAGGGGCGGCACGTTGGGCTCTTTGGCAGCGGGTCCCTTGGGCCTCTCGGAGGGAAGGACCTGCCACCGAATTGCTGCCGAAGAAGAAAGTGGCGCGATTGAGCTGCCGCCAATTGTGACTCTTTTTTTCCCGCCGCTTGGGCGGCAAAAACCCTGGAGCCGGCCCTGACAGCAGCCAGTCAGCTCAATGGTATGAAGAAACCAGCAAATGGCACTGAAGTCCGGCACCCTGAGGAAGTTGTTGCCCAGGATGCTTGCCCTGCTCTCCCACTCTAGAGCTGGCCCTGCCCATGTAGGTATATGCCTGTGATTAAGTCACTTCTTAACCTTTCCTTTGGTAAACTAACTACACCTCTACCCCGATAAAACGCGACCCGATACACGAATTCGGAAACAACTTGGTAAAGCAGCGTTCGGGGGGGGCAGGGCTGTGCATTCCGGTGGATCAAAGCAAGTTCGATATAACGCAGTTTCACCTGTAACGTGGTAAGATTTTTTGGCTCCTGAGGACAGCGTTATATCGAGGTAGAGGTGTAGATTGATCTTCTTTAGTAACAGACTGGAGAGCAGATTTTCCAGACCTTGCATCTAGGCACTTGCTTATCGGACTAATTGGTTGTGCAGGCAAATATTCGGATACCTTTTGTTGTTGCAAAAAGAGAGACTGAGCCTTTATACTTATATGTGCACCATTTTTCCCCAGGAAATGTGATGAACTGTTCACTGCAGCAACAGAAATGATTTTAGTGCCTGTGATCATCCTGCTGAACATTTAAAGATTTTCCTTGGGAAACTGTTAACATTGATTTGTATTTGTTCAGCACTTTTAAGATGTGAAGTGCAATATGAATGCAGTAATATTTCATTATTAAATACAGTCAGAGCATTTCCTTTGTTACTATCCCTGATGGCTGGTCCAACAATGATATCACAGACTGCAAGACATATTCCTATTATAGTGGACAGAATTCTGTGATGATTTACACTCTGTGCTTCCACAATGAAGTACAAGTTGCTTATGGTCCAAATTTGTTTTTAATTTGCCCTTTGTATTTTTAAGTTGCTGCTTTATGAATTACTGAGCCCTGCTCTGCCCTAAAATATATGGGTGTCCATTTTATTGAAGTAAATGGGAGCTGCACTTATGTAAATTTAGGCAGAATTAGTCCCCATCTCTATCAGCAAACACATTAAAGGCAAATTTTATATTATTAGACTTTCTTATTCACATGGCATGATAGGATGTACATGGCATTTTACAGACTGATAAGATAAGATCCCTGCACAAAGGAACTCACAAATATGAGTTAGAAAAAGTGAGGGGAACAAAACAAAGGAAGCGCAGTGCAGCTTTTGAGGGAGCAATGTTTTCTTTGTTTTGGGCCCAGATCCTTTCAGCCAATTAGTTTCATATGCCGTGTCATTTGCTGCCTGTCTGTCTTTGTTAAGGTTCAGAAGTTGTGGCAGAGAGTGCTTATGAAGAGATTGCTTGCGGAAAGAAGTGCTGAAAGTTGAGGTTGTGGAATTCCGCCTCCTTCATTTGTGCTCCTGGATTCTAGAGGTATCTCATTTCCTGTTGTCAAACATACCATAATTTCAGGTGTGTTTAAGTAGGTGGTATAAAAGTAAGGTCACCCAATGTGTATTGGGTAGTTTGGAATGTTTTTGGCATTCTGCTAGGGAAGGCTGTGCAAGGCCTGAGAAGTTGCTTGACAGAGAAAGAGGGAGAAGAGGCACTCAGCAATGACAAAAAGTATATGCTAAAATTATCTTCTAAACTGGGACAGAACTATCTTGGGAGTATGTCTTTCATTGCAACATTCCTCTTTCTCCAAACAGTCTTTATGTCCTGTTGAAAGTACAACTGATGCTTGAGAGAGTCATGAATCAATGAGTAGAGAGGGGTGTGTTTTCAGTTCATGCTTTGACCTCCTATCAATTAATTTTCAAAATATCAGCAGTAACGGAGGGAAATTGCTAGGGGAGAGTCGATTTTTCTTCATAGGGATAATTAGCTTTTCATTTCTAGGACTAAAAATCATTTACATAAATGATGCTAGTGTTTCTAGATCTGTACCTGCTTATATACTATATGTGGTATCACCACAAATACCATAGACAGATAGATCTGTCTATCCTTGGGACTCTTTGTAGATGGGCTTTTAAATCATAATTATACTGAAACATATTTTAGCTTGATTGCGGCCAAACTGGTTTCTAACACAATTTGATCAGCCAACACGAATTGAGCCGGTTCATTTTAGAACAAGTTTTTAAAAAAACCCACATGTTCCTATCTAAGTAGAAATCTTCAGTTATAGTGGACAGCTACAACTTCAGAGTAGAAATGTATTTTTGGCACTATTAATAATAATAGTAATAACAATGGCATACGCCATTTGTTAAAAGCCAAAGTTTAATTCCAGGCTTGACTATTAAAGTTAGGAATCTGTTCTAGAAGAAGGTTTATTCCTGCCCACATAGACCTGTCAAACCATGTTAGAAACTGGTTTTGACAGCAATTGACTTTAAACTGTACTTAAGAACCATTATTAAACATGATTTAAAAACCATTTAGATGGGCATGAAGAGATCACAGCAGAAATAATAAGAGCTGGGTCATACACTGAGAATTTAATAGCAAATTAAGCTCACTGGCTGTCATGACAGCTGTTGGGGAAAAAAAACAGCCAGTGAAACGAATTGCAGTGGCAAAATGTAAGTCCTGAAGGATCAGAAATACAGAAATGTGAGGAAACAGGTTTAGTCCCTCCTAAATAAATGTTCCCCTTATTGTACGGATGGCAGATATAGTAAGATGTCTTTGTAATGATGAATGTGTATAATTTAGATGCCCAATAGCTGTAAAAAGGGCATGAGGATTCCTTGCCTCTGCCCCAAAATGAGAAATACCTTTTAGTAGAAGACAATAAGGACAGGGATTTTCTGCTCCAACTCGTTTTGTATTGCATTTAATCATGTAACTCTTGGAGTGCACTTAACACTGTATCATTTGGTAACTTTTTTTGGTCACAGTGTATCCATACAACTTTGTGTGAGATGATAGCAACCTAGGAGCATTGTGAAGTACAGAGAAGTGCATGGTATGGAATTGTTTAAACAAATCACTGAGTTGACTAGAGAAGTGGGGAACATCTCTACTCCTTTGGTTTGACATATTCAGTATCATACTTAAGAGTGAGTTAAGAGATGTGAGTAGCCCTTCTGGAAAACTAAAATATTTTTCATATATTGGTTATTTGTTACATATTACACATATGTAGAAAATATATTGAAATACGAAATGGGCAATATTTCATATACAAGTTATTCAGCAGTACCTGCCAAGTCAAATTCTGCTCTAAGTCTGTGCAACTCCACTGACTTCCAGCTTAAAAGCAGAATTTTGCCCAATATATTTGGTGTGTGTGATGTGAAACATATTGTCATACTGTGTATTTTAAATATCCTGAAAATGGGAAATTGAAAACACCCAGTATTTACTATGTTCACAATATATTTTAGGCAACAAACTTCATATGAAAAAAAATAGGAAAAGCTCACAATAGATATAGACACTCTATACTTTAGTGCACATCTCTGGGCAAATTCTCAGCTGTCGATTG
Organism: Gopherus evgoodei; assembly: GCF_007399415.2. Classification (NCBI taxonomy): domain Eukaryota; kingdom Metazoa; phylum Chordata; order Testudines; family Testudinidae; genus Gopherus; species Gopherus evgoodei. Next base: position 97,788,895 of record NC_044325.1, read on the forward strand.
TAACAGCTCCAGTGACTTCAATGGAGCTACGACAATATACACCAGCTCAGGGTTTTTCTCTAGAGTGCAGCTAGTACACCGAAGGACTCTGCTTAATTCAGCCAGAACTGAGGATCTCTTTTGAAATAAACTCTATAAATAGATCTAAAATACAACACAGTTTATATATCTGCCCCTCTGGTCTATACCTCACAGAAAGAGGTTGATGAAGAAGGCAGAATGAGGAGTAATAAATGAACAGATGATGAATTATTCTTTCTGGTTTTGCCCCCACCCCCCTTCCTCCCATTTGATTTTCTCCTAAAATTGGTTGCTATCTGGCAAGCAAGCCACTTCAGCATCATGCACTGTTGTGCTGGAAGTACTTGAATACAGATCTGTATCTGTAGAATGTAGTATGCTGTCTCCAACTGCTTGACTCACCCACATTGGGAAGAAGATCCAGTGGAGAGAGCACCCACAACACAACAGAGAAGCATGTTTTGTTTCACACCGTTCATCTTTCAACTGCTTATATCGTCTGGTTTAATTTTTATCTGTCATTCTCTGGCCAAGAAAAAAGGTCGTAGACACAAGGACGCCACATCCCATAGAGCTGCGTGAAAAGGAGTGGGAGTCAGAATGAGGAAAAGGGGTGGGGATAAGACAAATGCAAGGGCAGCTTCTGAGCTGGTGTCAGTTGACTTCAGTGGAGTCTTTTACATTACAGACTGCCCCAAGTTTTATACCCAAAAAAAGTTTCTGTCCCTCTGATGTTTGTATTGTTTATGCCCCTGTGGAGTATTTTTCTTATTGCTTCCTTAGAGTTTTTCACTGTTCCTTTTCTGTTTCCTCTCCATAGTTTGTCCCTTTCCTGCACTCCTCCGTTTGCTTTTACTGAACACATGGGGAAAGCACATGAATGTACCAACACTGCTGACACATTGTGATGTGTGTGTTTGCTGCATGTGGATGGGGCATGAGTGCATATGGGTGCAGCACTGGTGCTCATTTTCTCATGTGTGAATATGTGTCAAGATGCGCTTTTCAAGGCTATTGGATTGAGGTCGGGTCTGGTCTCCCTCATGGCATTTGCACATCTATCTCAAAGGAGAAATCAACACATAGAGGCTGTAATCACACCATGGAGTCAATCAATCCTATTTAATTTGACTGAAACTACTGTTAATATATATTTTAAGTGGGACTTCAGTTTCTTCTCGATATTGTGACTTTATTCTAATCTATGCCCAGGAAAATATGAAAACAGCAAAAAAGCCACACTGGCTCCAACCTATGAATGATTTTTTTTGTACTTTTGTTTCATACAAGAATTTGTTGAACCACTAGTGTTTCTAGATGTTGTGGGTGAAATTCTCTGAATGCGAGGGGCCAACACAAGCTTTACATGCTACTTATGCTCTATTTTGAGGATGTAATAGGCACTTTGGTTTATAGGCCCTTATTTGACCTCTGGATGGGAGTAAATTTCAGCCTGCATACCTCAGATTTTGTGTTGGCCCAGATACCCTGGCTCCCATCTCAATACAGTTAGGATCTGTTCCATATTGTCAGATCAGTGAGAAGAAAGGAGGGAGGAGAGGGTGACAATATCGCTTCAGGGAGCAGAGTTCTACCAGCAGTGTCCATAGTCCAATGTGTTACCAGATAAGCACTGCAGAATTTTGCCATAGTCTTCACTGGAGCTGGGATAGCACTCTGCAACTGTATTCCGATTTCCTTTAGGTTTCTTATTCTTTTCATAATAGGTGGGGGCTTTAGAGCAGCTAATTATTGTAGATGCCATTCCTGACTTCAGCACTGATGCCTCAAAAGCAGAAGTTTAACTCAAATTGCAACAAAATCTGTAAATCAAGCCTTTAAATGTCCACTCACAATAATATAGCCATTTGTAAGATTCTCAACTCCCGGAACTTATAAGCTAATTATAAATGAGCCACTGGTGGTTATGCAGTTTGTCTTAAAGCATCTGCATTTAATTACACATTGATTTTTATCTACGATTGTTCATTCTGAAAGTCCACGTAGGCTTTTGACAGAAACATCAACATACTATTCGATTTCAAAAGCATGTTAGCCACACTTTGTTTTATTCTAGATTTTAACTGCTTATTATTTCATACTATTATGAGAGAGACAAATTGTAATATTCCGGTTTGTGCCCATACAATGCATCTCCAAATGTAAAGTGGTTTGTCTGAAGTTTTTGCTGAAAGTTTACAGCCCTTTCTAGCCAAGCAGGATCCAGTGCTAAGTGAAATGAGTACAACTTGGTTGAGTTAGTGTTTTGTGTTGACCTCATGTTAAACATGTAGCTCTGTATAATTTTTTGCACCGAACCACATGGAACTTAGCAGTTTCTCTGACTGAGTTTCACACTGAATTATTTTGAGATCCCTTCAGACCTGAAACTCAGGAGATGCAAACCCCAGCAAACCAAAGCATTAATTGAGATTTGTTTTTACAAACTTAGCACATATATTACAATTGGAATGATACAGAGAAGATTAGTCTGGCCCCTGTGCAAGAATAACATGTAAATTTGTGAAGTGTTTCCTAAACTTCTGAATTTCGTGCAGCTCTAAGTCTAAGTGATCAGCTGTATGGTTTTGCAGTTCTCAACAGATAGGGTATGTCAAAGTGCCAGCAAGAGTAAATCAGCATAAATCAGTGGAGTTGTCTGATCTGGTCAAGTATTATTTGAGTATCAACAGGTTGTTTGGCACTTTTATATGTACGTATATGTATGCTGTCTGTATAGCTCCTGCTCTGAGGATGTTAGAATCTACTTCAGACAGACAAAACAGATCAGATGCCAACAGCTGGCAAAAGATTGAGGTTGTGGAATGATCTAGCAGGGTCATTTTCAAAAGGTTTCATGGAATCAGTGGTGTATGAGAGGAGGAATACTTTCATACTCAGAGAAGAATACAGGAGAATTTCACTAATCCTCTTGGCTAATGTGAAATTCATCCTGGTGCAGTGAGCCAGCATGAGGCCTAAGTGCCTCTTAAACCCTATTTTGAAAGTTTAAATGGAAATTAAGTGATTGCTGGATCTTGCCCTCTACACTGGGATTAATACCTTCCATTAGAGATCACCAAATTTTTTCATGCTAGTGAGTATGTGAACAAATATGACTGTTTAAATAAAATGACCAAGAATTTTAAAAGGTCAAGATTAAAAAGAGAGACTACTTCATGGGATATTCTTTTTCATTTCTCTTGACCAGTGCCATTTATACTTCTTCATAATATACTATTATAATGTACGATTTGAAAAATAATGAAGACAGAGGGCTGGATTCTTTATTCCAGTCTGTCTTGTGATACCATTTGAGAGACAAAGGGGTAAGGAACTGGCCACAGGTAGCCCACAGAGACTTGCCCTATTGGATGAGAACTCCTTGCTTGGAGCAGTTGCACTGGCTCCAGGTCCTACAATTGCCATGCCCCCTTGATGCTGGATAGGGGGAACAATGGGGAGTGGGCATAATAGAGTACCATTTTGCCTCACACATCTTTTGCTTGTGTAATGGCTTCTACATCAGTGGCATCAGTTAGTGCTACCTGGAAGTGACTCTAACTAATCATGGCTTTGGCTTGCCTTGAGAATCAGGAAGGTATTCTGGCTCCCTGACATTTCCCCCGCATGCTGATCTGACCTTTGAAGGAGAGAATGAAGCCTATAATAGTAATATGAGACTTAACTACAGCTTTCTGCTAGTAAAACTTTCCAGGGAGAGCACTGGCTGTTTTGATTTTTGTGAGGAAACACTGGATTTCTACAGTTAGCTCAGTGACAACTAGTGAAGGGTTGTACTGCTGATAGCCACAAATGCCTCCACTTAAATTTTGTTTTTCAATATTATTCTCCATATAAATATGGAAGGTGGGAGTCAAAGCAAAAATTAAAAACAGTAAAAGAAATGTAGCATTTCACACATCATTGATTTAACTGTAGTATCAAGTAAATTATGTGACAAAAACAACTATTTTTTTAGACGTTAAGCAGTCAGTCTCTATTCAGCATCTCTAAAGGTAAACCCATGCTTAACTTTAGGGATGTGCTAAACTCCTGTTGACTTGGATGGGATTTAAGCATATGCAGAAGTGCTTTGCTGAACGGGCATGGATTAAAGCATGTGCTTAAAAACTTTGCTGGGGTATCAGTTCTGAAACAACAGGATGAGCTGAGATGGGAATAAGATTTTTAAATCAGTTTATTATCATGCTTCATATTTTGTTGTGGAAGTATAAAGTGGAACTCCAGTGGCATTGATATAGTATGTTGATTGAGGTTTCCCCTGAAGGACCACCCTGGTTGGAGATGTTTAACTAGAAGATGCTTGAAGTGAGAAAAGTAAGTAATTCATTAGTAAAACAAGACATGGATGAAATCTCAGAAGTACTGGCTACAATATTGCTTTTCTTTCATCCATGTCGAATATTGATCTGAGAAATGAATGTTTGCATCATCTCTGCAGCATAAGGGAGGAAATAGTATGCCTGAGACTTGCTCTGTTTGAGTATGCAAAACAGACGCTTAACTGTGTTTGCCTTTTTCTTTCCATTTAAATGACTCATTATTTTCAGGCTGAATAAAATAATGAATTTTCTAGTTATTTTTATGTATCAAAAGGATTCAAAGTAAATCTGATATGAACCTGAAATTTTGGAAGCAAGCAGCATATCTTTTCTTTAAAATTTTTGGTAATTTAAGAATCAAATACTATGTTTTAATGCAATCATTTTAAAAGGAGAATTCAGACTATTTCCTCCCACATATGTCTAACCTATCCTCTTTTATTTCAAAGGGTTCACACCAGAAAGTTTAGATTGCAAATTATTTTGTTGAAGGCGTAATAGAAAATCTGAAACTGAATTTATTCAAAAACAACATATAAATTGACTGGAGTTAAATCTAATAATGTGTGGGTCGGGGGGTGGATGAAAACACCTAAGCCTCTGTCTTTTGAAGCTGAAGACTTATGGTCCAAGAATGAAATTTCCTCCATAAACTGAAAAGACCAGCCACTGTGGAGGAAATTTTCAGATAGTAGTCTCTAATTATTTATGTGATAAATTACAGATGCATCTGTTTGCTCACACCATTACCTCACTTGAGCATGCAAGTAAGCATTTACACTCAGATCCAGCAACAAAGTGATGGAGGACCAGCATTTGCCTGTGCAAATGGATACATGCAAAATTGTATTTACAGTAGCTGAAAATTAAGCCCTTGGTTTGACTGCATCTTTTAAAAATTGGACACGAAAGAATTCTGTGATCACACTATTGAAGGTTGCAGTCTTGGTACTTTCCAGGATCTGAGCACTTCTAATAGTGCTATAAGTTTCTTCTTACTAGTGGATATATCGAGTCTGTGTAGCATTTTTCTGCACTGTTTCATTTTAAGCATCTAGTTTTGCTTGAGTCAGTAACTTAGCAAGAAATATAGGCAAATAAGCAGTCTTGGGGATGCAGGTAATTTAAAATAGATCTAAATTTTGTTTATTGCTATGCCTGCATGCTAGGTGGTCAGGTATTGATTTTATGGTATTGTGCAATAATATAAATAGATTAAGTGAATGGAGAAAAGGTTGACATTTTGCAGGCATGAAAGCTTGGTAAATAGTCTGTTTTGTGGGATATTCATGTAAAAATATTAATGGGAACTTGTCTTAGCCTGTTTCAGAGAGGACAGTCATTCTGTCATATTACTGACTTGCAAGGAAATCGTGTACAACTAATATAGATCATAAAATCTCATCTCAGTCAGCAGTACTGTCAGGCTATCCAAGCGCCCAGTTCTGCAAAGCCACTGTTCACAAAACAGAGGGGCCTTGGTGTCAGGGATGGGCCCTTTGTCATCCCAGTGAAAATCTGCCCAAATCTGGCCAAGTTATAAGCCTTAGAAAAATTGCAGTTTGCACATACGCATTACAGACTTAGATTTTAGTCACTAAATTTGCCAAAGGTTTTACCCACAGTGAGCATGCTCTAGACTGGGGATGAGAAGGACTTTTACTACAATTACCACTCTGGCCGCTGTGGGCAATGCCAGGCCAGGATCTGGGCATCTGAGCTGTGAGCAGGGAGCTTGTCTCCTGTGCACTGTGACCCATGCTCATGGGACCATGCAGCCTGGAGGAGGAAGCTTCTTGATTTGAATGAAAAGGGGATAAGAGCCAGAGCTTTGGATGGAATAGATGGGGACAAAGAGTTGGAGCTGGACTGAAACCAAATTTCAAAATTTTTGAATTTCTCATGAGCTGGAAATTCTGAATTTCAGCCAGCTCTACTAACATCCCATGGACCTAAGCAACCAGTTAGTTGCAGAGATAGTGGATATGTGAATACATCATTACCTGGCTAAACAAAGCCACAAGATTTGATACCAGCTTATATTACTATGTTTTCTTGATTATTCCACTTATTGCACAAAGCAGTACAAATTTAATTGGTTGCAAGCATGAAATGTGAGGTAATATTACGGGCTGAGATGCCACTTTTACTTAACTGATCTTTTTTAATACAGTTCCTCTAATGGATACATATAAACTGGTATTTAAGCTAATACAATTAAATACCCCACTGTACATATAAACTGCAACTTAATTGGGAAATTTATATTGTGTTCCATTTCAGAAATATGGAATACTTTAACATTATTTTAATATTGCATATAGATATACTGGATTTTAAGAAGTTTATTTAGATTTTTAAGTTTTCATGATGAATGCTAAAGCATTTTTACTTAAGAATTATAGCTTAACTGTGCCATTTGATCAGCTTTCCTAAATTACATAAGTACAATGTTATGAAGTATTTTATAAAGAGCAAAATCCATTAAGTGCCTAAATGTGTTTCAGTAGGCTTTGTATATTAAGGATGGAATGACACAATTTCACAGTTATGCTATTGCAGCTTGAAATATTGCACTATGCACATTTTTAAATTTAATTTTCAAAACGAGTATTAAAAATTCCTATTAAGATGTAATGGAATATAATACTAGCTGAACAGACATGCTTTCCCAGTATTCTCTTGTAAATAATAATTTTCTCCATAGAGGAGATATGAGTTATGTCTTTTATACTAGTGCAATTCTTGTTAAGAGCTTAGATTTTTGGAAGTTTCTGTTCATGTTCTATTAAAAAGAAAACTTAAGTATTTTGCTGCATTTTTCACCCTCAAAGTTGTTAATAGGCTCTAGAATATGGGAATGGGTTAGGGAAGCATACAGTTCGCTTCCAATTTTGCTATTGTATTTTTATTATTCTTTCTATCTGAAAAATAAATACTCTGGGACCATTATGGAACCTAGCAGTTGAAAGTCGAGAAGCTGTCCAAGGGAACAACATTGATTTCTTTTCTGAGTGAGAAATAGGATTAATATAAGATTTCAAAGACATGGGTCCTTCCCTATTACAATAGTCTATTGTCTCGCTTCTTCCTCAATAGCGCAGTAATGGCGAACAGAATGTTTGTTTTCCCACCAAAGCTGACATACAGTTTCAGAGATCAGGCACTGTCTGATACTGCATTTACTGGCTTAAGCTTCTCTTTTCCCACAGAGGATGGATTTGTATAAGAATTACCCCAGCTGCTTTTCCATTAGCTGGGAATGTTTTTCAAATGACTGTCAAGCCCTCCTTGCTTCAGTTCAGAAGCCTAGCATAGTGCATGTTGGGGAATTATAATTAGCCTGGCACATGATCCATCTCCATACTGCATGGGTGCGTGGGGCAGAGGCAGATAAGCACCCAGTCAGCGTTCAGCACTTAACGAGGTCTTTAATTCAATGGTTCCATCCTCACAGACTGACCATGTCATGCAGAATGAGAAATAAAGACTAGACAGGGTGATATTTGACGTTGTTTCCTTTTATGCTGTGTTAAACCATTCACTGAGCCGAGAGATTCCCTCCAACACATGTTGAAATGGAAGGGTTTTGTAGAAACATGCGAGGGGAGTGAAGGGGTGCTGTTTAAGACATTTTTGGGTGTGTCAGAGGAATTCTTTTGGGCCAGCCATTGCCCCCACATCACACTGTAGCTGCTGAAAGGATGTTTCTCCTAACTAACCCCTTCCTCCCACTACACAGCAGGCACTAGCTCTGGCTGAGCACTTTATGCATCAGTCACATAAGGAGCTTCTTATCCATGGCAAGAAGCAATATAATGTGCTTTTGTATTCAGGCAAGACCAAACTCAGTGAAGCATAAAATCAGTTATTTCCAACTAGCTCACTTTTGATTGAAGGAACAGCTTCCAATCTCACAGCAAGAGGACTAACTTGTCACTCACTGAAGCAATTTGCCTGTTCCAAAGGGAGCAGCAATTGTTTTAAAGATTGGGAGCAGCCATTGTTAAAACAGAAGCAACAACCGGTATCAAGGATCAGTTTAAATTAATGTTGGTCAGGCACAGATCACTTTTCTTCTCTCATTTGTTTTGAAAGTGAGCGCTTTTTACATCTTGGTTAAAAAAGTATTTAGTTAAGGGGTTTAAGGGAGAAGAGGGCTATTTAGGACAAAAAATGATGCTTAATCATTTGTTATAACCATAGTCCAAAGCTACTTAGGGGTAGGGTTTCGAGCAGCTAATGTGTTGCCAGTGTTCCTTTTTGCTTTTGAAAGGTTTTTCAGTCAGGAAGGTGAAATTATAGTGCTTTTAACAAAATTGATTTTTGTACCAGTGAAATGGTGTGTCATTGACCCTTCTTCATAATACTGTTCCTGGTGCTAGCTCAAGTGCAATAATTGCTTTTCCTCACAACTGACTGAGGCACCGGCCTGTGAAGTCTGAGTTAAAGTTCAGATTACGCAATCTTTGTTCTTTGCTTAGGACTATCTGCTCTGAATATTTAACCAAACTGGGAAAAGAACAAATGAGCTACACTAAAAAAATTGTAAGGCTGGGAGTGGGAGGGAAATCTGCTTACAGTGCTGTTGCTTTTTAAAAAATAAATACGGAACATTACAATGGGTGAGTATTAGTGCTCCTGCTGCACAGGATCCTGTCTTACAGCCTCTCTTCTCTTTTCTCTGCACATTAGTTTCAGTGCTGTACTACAGTACATGCCCTTTACTGTGCTTTCCATTATAACAAAACATATGGCAGCAAGAACCACTTTAGCACATCATTTGATTTAACACTGTACAGTACGTGGAATGCTTTATAGCCAGTGGGCTAAGATAGTCAACGTTAAAAATTAGGGCTGTCACAGACATAAGAATTAACTGTCGCATTAAAGGTCAGTATTATGTGTATTATTTTTTTTCTCTCCCTTTCTTTAGGAATTATGCATTCATCATTACAGCCAGACTGCAGAATGTAGTAAAACACATAGATGGGATTAGCTATTAGAAAATGTAATGGCTAGGGAAGGGGGAAAGTTTCATTTGTGTCAGTGTAATACAGTGAAACACCCACAAACACTTCATTAACATTGACAGCCTGTCACACCTTTCCTTCTCCTTTTACTAGTAGATCAATCAGACTATCTGTTGAAGAGTGGAGCTTTATTTACAACACCACAAGATAATCAGATTAAATATTTAGCAGCATCAGAACCTCCCTAGACATCAAACCATTACCATGTAAGACACATTGATATATAACTCGCTCTTCAAACCTATGCCTGTGTATAACATCCAACTCCACTGGGGCTGAAGTCTTCCAACCACTCCAAAGGCCAGCTTGCTGCAAGCACTCACACCCTTATTAATATGCACCTCTTGCTTGCATGAGTCTGTCAGTCTGATCCATCCCCAGCCCTTGGCTTTCCCAGTGCCAATAAGTGAAGATGCTATTACTGAACTGTCCAAAGTCAGTTAACCCATCTATCAATCAATCAATCAATCTGTGTCTAGGTAAAAATCCCCAGTGCTGCTGAAGGTCCTGGGATGCACAAGACAGGGCTAAAACCAGCCTAATGAAAATTAACTGATCAGACACTATATTATAATCCTGCTTCTGTGTTGTCCCCAACTGTGTCAGCCATAGTCAACGACAGGGCAGGCTCTAGGTTTTTTGCCGCCACAAGCAAAAAAATTTTGGTTGCCCCTCACCCTAGCCCTGGGCTCTCACCCACCACACCAGTGCCCTCCCACCTCTGCACCCCCTGCCGCCCCAGCCCTGGGCTCTCTCCCCCTTCCTCCCCACCCGCACCCCTTGCTGCCTCAGCCCTGGGCTACCCCCGCACCAGTGCTGACTCCACCCACTCCTCCCTCGCCTCCAGCCGGTCCGGTGCTGGCAGGGTAAGGGTAAGCAGTGTGGCTCCTGGGCCGCAGCTCAGCCAAGGGTCCCTCCAGCCAGGGCTCCCACCTCCAGGACCGGCCAGGACCTGGGAGGGAAGACCCAGGGGGAACACCCCAGCAGGGCGCTGAGGTTGCTGGGGCAGGGTAGCCCCAGAGGGAGCAGAGGCCCGGAGAGCAGGATGCGGCCCTGCGTGGCAGTGCCTCGCCCTCTGTGGTCCCGTTGCTGCTGCTGCTTTTGGGCGCCCTGTCACAGTCCCTGGGTGGCTTGGGCCGCTTCGCTTAGCCCCGGCTGTGGCGCTGGGGGGCGGCCACCCTGCGGCACTGGCAGGCGGTTCCGTGGGCCCTGTGGGGAGGCCCCCAGCCTGAGTGTCCCCCTGTCATAACATTTCTTCCCAGATCTGGACCTTAGCATCCAAAATATGGATGTTAGCATGAAAACCTCCAAGCTTAGTTACCAGCTTGGACCTGGTAATTGCTGCCACCAGCCAGGAATTATACAGTGCCTAGCTCACTGTGGTCTCCCCAAAACCTTCCCTGGGGAGACCCCAAGACTCAGATTCCTTGAGTCTCACAACAAAGGGGAATAAACCATTTCCCTTCCCCCTCCTCCCCTCCAGGTGTTCCCTCCCTGGGTTCCTGGAGAGATATACAGAAGCAAGCTCGGTGAATCTAAGCAAAGGGATTCCACCCTCCCTGCTTCAAGTCCTTGAAACACAAGCACCAAGAGAGCTAACCTCTCTCCCCTGTGTTAACCCTTTACAGGTAAAAGAACATTAACCCTTAGCTATCTGTTTATGACACGCCCCCCAAATTGCAGACAGTGGGGAACCTCACTGGCGGCGATTTCCTCCTAGAACTTTAAAATAAACAGTTTAATACAACACATGTACCTTTACATATACCACTAAGTATATAACTAACAGACTTTTACATTTTAAGAACACTTTTTAACTACTGGATTCTGGGAAACTTTCATGAGAGAGAGCATCAGCTACTTTGTTAGAAGCTCCTGAAATGTGCTCAATTTCAAAATCAAAATCTTGGAGAGCTAAACTCCAACGAAGAAGTTTCTTGTTGTTCCCCTTGGCAGTATGAAGCTACTTTAGCGCAGCATGGTCAGTTTGTAGCTGGAACCGCCATCCCCAAACATATGGGTGTAGCTTTTCCAGGGCATACACAATGGCATAGCATTCCTTTTCACTGACTGACCAGTGACTTTCCCTCTCAGACAGTTTTTTGCTGAGAAACACGACAGGATGGAAGTTGTGATCCATTGCTTCCTGCATGAGAACTGCTCCTATACCACGCTCAGATGCATCCGTGGTTACTAGGAATGGCTTGTCAAAGTCCGGGGCCCTGAGCACAGGGTCAGACATGAGCGTCGCCTTAAGTTGGGTAAAGGCCTTTTGACACTGATCAGTCCACTTAACTGCATTTGGCTGGGTCTTTTTGGTCAGGTCGGTCAGTGGGGCAGCGATTTGGCTGTAGTGTGGTACAAATCGCCTGTAGTACCCAGCCAAGCCTAAGAAGCATTGGACCTGTTTCTTTGACTTTGGGACAGGCCACTTTTGGATAGCATCCACCTTGGCCTGTAGGGGTTTTTTATGGTCCCTCGACCCACCTGGTGTCCCAGGTAAGTTACTCTGTTTTGGCCTATTTGACACTTTTTGGCCTTAACAGTTAGTCCGGCCTGCCTGATGTGCTCAAAGACCTTTTCCAGGTGTTCTAGATGTTCGGGCCAGGAGTCAGAAAAAATGGCCACATCATCGAGGTAGGCAACTGCATATTCGCCCAGTCCAACTAGTAGACCATCTACCAGCCTCTGGAAGGTGGCGGGTGCATTTCGCAGCCTGAAAGGAAGGACATTAAATTCATACACCCCCGCATGGGTGATGAATGCTGACCTTTCCTTGGCAGGTTCATCTAGCGGTACTTGCCAGTACCCCTTGGTTAAGTCTATTGTAGAGATGAACTGGGCACGTCCCAACTTCTCCAATAGCTCATTGGTGTGTGGCATTGGATAGTTGTCCAGACGAGTTACCGCATTTAGCTTACAGTAGTCCACGCAAAAGAGTATTTCCCCATCTGGTTTGGGTACCAGAACCACTGGAGATGCCCATGCACTGGTAGATGAGTGGATTATACCCATCTGTAGCATGTTCTGGATCTCCCATTCTATAGCAGCTTGGGCGTGAGGAGACACCCAGTAGGGTGGGGTTCTAATTGGGTGAGAATTACCTGTGTCAATGGAGTGGTATGCCCTTTCAGTCCGTCCTGGGGTGGCTGAGAACAATGGGGTGAAGCTAGTGCACAGCTCCTTGATTTGTTGCCACTGCAGACGTTCCAGGGTTGTGGAGAGGTTCACCTCTTCCACGCCACCGTCTTTTCCCTTCGTAGTAGACACCTTCAGGCCACTCAGCATCATCTCCCTGGACTGTAAACTGACAAACCTGTAAGTCTTTGGAATAGAAAGGCTTGAGAGAATTAACATGGTACACTTTGGGTTTTAGAGAGGAATTGGGAAATGCTATGAGGTAGTTAACAGCCCCCAGGCGCTCTTGGACCGTGAATGGCCCTTCCCATGATGCTTCCATCTTATGGGCCTGTTGCGCCTTCAAGACCATAACCTGGTCTCCTACCTTGAAGGAAAGCTCTCTGGTATGTTTGTCATACCAGGCCTTTTGCTCTTTCTGAGCATTCTTAAGGTTTTCTTTAGCAAGGGCTAGAGTGTCGGAGGGTGCTTTGTAGGTTGCTTACAAAGCCCAGAATGTTAGTTCCTGGAGAAGGTGTAAACCCCTCCCATTGCTGCTTCACCAACTGTAATGGCCCCTTAACCTCGTGACCATACACAAATTCAAACGGTGAAAACCCTAAACTGGGATGTGGTACAGCCCTGTAGGCAAACAGCAACTGCTGCAACACTAGGTCCCAATTATTGGAGTGTTCGTTGACAAATTTACGTATCATGGCCCCCAAAGTTCCATTAAATCTTTCGACCAGGCCATTGGTTTGATGGTGGTACAGGGGGCAACCAAGTGGTTCACCTCATGAGTTTCCCATAGTTCTTTCATGGTCCCTGCTAGGAAATTAGATCCTGAATCTGTAAGGATGTCGGAGGGCCAACCTACCCTGGCAAAAATGTCAGTTAGTGCCCGGCCCACAGCTTTAGCCCTGATGTTGCCTAGAGCTACTGCTTCCGGCCATCGGGTAGCAAAGTCCACGAAAGTCAGTATGTACTGCTTTCCTCTGGGTGTCTTTTTTGGGAAAGGACCCAGAATATCCACAGCTACTTGCTGAAATGGGACCTCAATTATGAGGAGTGGTTGGAGAGCGGCCATGACCTGGTCTTGGGGCTTTCCCACTCTTTGGCATACCTCACAAGACCGGACATACTTGGCAATGTTCTTGCCCATCCCCTCCCAGTGGAAGGACTTCCCCAACCAGTCCTTGGTTCTGTTCACCCCAGCATGGCCACTGGCTTGATCATGGGCTAAGCTCAAGAGCTTTTCCCAGTACTTAGTTGGAACCACCAACTGTTTTTACGGCTGCCATTCTTCCCGGTGTCCACCAGAAAGAATCTCCTTGTATAAAAGTTCTTGGTCTATAACAAACCGGGATCGGTGAGAAGAGCTGAGAGGTGGTGAGGTGCTCCGTGCCGCTGCCTAAGCTTTCTGAAGGCTGTCATCTGCTTCCTGCTCAGTTTAGAACTGTTCCCTTGAGGCGGGGGTCACCAGTTCTTCCTCAGACTGTGGACTTGGGCTTAGTCCCTCTGGAAGCGATGTAGGTGATGGGGTTGTTTCCGTTGCTGGTGAGCCACTTTCCGCTGGTGCACCAGGGGTTATTTCAGGCTCTGGCTGAGCCTCTTGGGTCTGGTTGTCTGCTGCTTCTGCCAGTTCAGGCTCGCTGGCGCCCTCTGGTGTTGAGTTTGAAGATGTAGTTGCAATTGCTGGTGCTGGTTGCTGTTCCAGTTCCGGGCCTGGGACTGGAGGTGCTGTGGCTGTTTCAGTGGTTGGCATGGGATCCGGGTCCACTACCTCTGTCTGGGTCTCTGGTAACGCAGAGAGGGCGTCTGTGGACGGCTCAGGAACAGGAATGGGTCTGGAAGCTTGCTTGGTTTGACTACGTGTAACCATTCCCACTCTCTTGGCCCGCTTCACCTGGTTGACAAGTCTTCCCCCAGTAGCATGGGGATGGAATAATTGTTATAGACTTCAGAAGTCCACATTCCTGACCAGCCTTTGTACTGGACAGGCAGTTCAGCTGTAGGCAAGTCTACAGCTTGTGACATGAAGGGGTAAATTGTCACTTGGGTCTTTGGGTTGATGAATTTGGGGTCTACAAAGGATTGGTGGATAGCTGACACTTGTGCCCCCGTGTCTCTCTATGCGGTAACCTTCTTTCCGCCCACTCTCAAAGTTTCCCTTCGCTCCAAGGGTATTTGAGAGGCATCTGGGCCTGGGGATCTTTGGTGTGATGGTGGTGTAATGAACTGCACTCGGTTGGGGTTCTTTGGGCAGTTGGCCTTGATATGTCCCAGTTCATTACACTTGAAGCATCTTCCAGCTGACTGGTCACTGGGTCGAGGTGGGTTACTGGAGACTGGTGAGGTGGAAGAATAGGGTGTCTGTGGCTTTCCTTCGGTTGTAGGTGGGGTCTTTGGCTGCCCTCGGTTGTAGGGTTTATTGTCGGTGTGCCCTCTGGGGTATTCGTTCCCCTTGACAGTAGCTTTCTTGCTTTCTGCCACTTCCATCCATCTGGCTCCAATTTCCCCCGCCTCGGTGAGATTTTTGGGTTTTCCATCTTGTATGTACCGTGTTATGTCCTCAGGAACGCCATCCAAGAACTGTTCCATTTGTATGAGGAGGTGCAGTTCGTCTATGGATTTAACCTTGGTTCCTGATATCCATAATTCTTTCCAACGTAGTAGGCATGTTTGTGAAATGACACATCTGGTTTCCACTTTTGGGTTCTGAAACGCCGACGGGCATGATCCGGGGTTATCCCCATTCTTAATCTGGCCTTGTTTTGAAACAGTTTATAATCGTTCATTCGGTCCTTTGGCATTTCAGCTGCCACCTCTGCTAAAGGTCCACTGAGCTGTGGCCTCAATTCTACCATGTACTGGTCTTCAGAGATGCTGTACCCAAGACAGACTCTTTCAGAATTTTCCAAGAAGGCCTCGGTGTCATCACCTGCCTTATAGGTGGGAAATTTCCTCTGCTGTGGAACAAGTATTGGCACAGGGTTGTTAGGATTGGCTGTGTTTTGTTGCTTAGCCTTTTCTAAATCCATGGCCTGTCGGTTGGTCTCCCTCTGGAGTTCTATCTGTCTTCTGTGGGCTGCCTCTTCTTCTTGTTTTCTTTTATGGAATGCCTCTTCCTTAGCTAGTTCTGCATTAATTAGTTCCATCCGTCTCCTATGTTCATTTTCTTTGTCCATGGCTTGTTGCCGTGCTCGCTCCTGTCTCAGGCTTTCCTTGGAACTCATGGTTCCTGCTTTCTTGTGCTGAGGCGCCCTCTGGTGTTTACTGCCTGAAATGCAGGTTCTCTGTTGCCTCCTGGGGTCTGCCTAGCAACAGTGCCTTTTTTTTTCTCTAGCTAATCTTTTAAATGTAAAGTAAACCAGAAAAACCACTTTATTTGCATGTGTATTGTGCTGGGTACTTGACTCTCAATCGGAGTGCTATTGTCTAACAAAAGACCCTTTGTCAATCCTTAATGGTTCCTTGCTTAATATGCAAGCCAAAAACTGCAAGAGAGAGCAGAAAAAAAAACTTTCTCTGGCTCTGTTTAAAACCACCCTTTCTCTCTGCATAAAAGCCCTAGCAGAGAAAAAGAAAATAATATTCCTACTGGCTTCTGGATTCTTGTCTATCCACACCACTGCCACTCATGTCATAACATTTCTTCCCAGATCTGGACCTCAGCATCCAAAATATGGGTGTTAGCATGAAAACCTCCAAGCTTACTTACCAGCTTGGACCTGGTAATTGCTGCCACCAGCCTGGAATTATACCGTGCCTAGCTCACTGTGGTCTCCCCAAAACCTTCCCTGGGGGGACCCCAAGACTCAAATTCCTTGCATCTCACAACAAAGGGGAATAAACCATTTTCCTTCCCTCTCCTCCCCTCCAGGTGTTCCCTCTCTGGGTTCCTGGAGAGAGATACAGAAGCAAGCTCGGTGAATCTAAACAAAGGGATCCCACCCTCCCTCCTTCAAGTCCTTGAAACACAAGCACCGAGAGGGCTAACCTCTCTCCCCCCTCACCCAGAGGGTATGCAAAGTCAGGCTTAGTAAATCTAACACAAAGAGATTTTTCCCCCTGACTTCTTCCTCCCACCAATCCCCTGGTGAGCTGCAGACTCAATTCCCTGGAGTCCCCACTAAAGAAAAACTCCAACAGATCTTAAAAAGAAAGCTTTATATAAAAGAATGAAAAAGGACATAAAATGGTCTCTGTATTAAGGTGACAATATACAGGGTCAATTGCTTAAAGGAAAAAAATGAATAAACAGCCTTATCCAAAAAGAATACAATTTAACACATTCCAGCAACTACACACATGTAAATACAAAAAAAACAATATAAACCTATTGTCTTACTATGCTTGTACTTACAACTTGGAAACAGAAGATTAGAAAACCTGGAGATAGAAAAATCACTCTCAGAGCCCAGAAAAAGAACAGACCAAGACAAAGAACAAAGAACTCACACCCAAAACTTCCCTCCACCCAGATTTGAAAAAGTCTTGTTTCCTGATTGGTCCTCTGGTCAGGTGTTTGGTTCCCTGTATTAACCCTTTACAGGTAAAAGAACATTAACCCTTAGCTATCTGTTTATGACACCCCCTCTCAGAGCCTGCCCATCCCAGCCACAAGGTGTGAGTGCTGCTCCCCTGCAGCGCGAACCGCAGCAGCTCCAGGGCACCCCCTGTGCATGACGTGCTGCTGTTGCCGCCCAGGCCAGCTCTAGGCTTTTGCTGCCCCAAGCAAAAAAAAAAAAAAGAAAGAAAAAGGATGGCCGGTATCCCACCCCTGAAAATGTGCCACCTCAAGCACGTGCTTGGTTTGCTGGTGCTTAGAGCTGGCACTGGTCAACGATACCCTGCACAAAAAGACTCAGGTGTTGCTGACACATTTGTGTTTCAGAAAGGAAGAGAGTGGAGGAGTGGACCTCCTTCTTCGAATGGAATGAATCCTGCCATTCTTGTACCATCAAAAGTTTAGGCACTAAAAGAAAAAGAGTTTTAAATTCTGGCCCACATTTCAAATTCCAAGTATTGTTTACATATGTGTAACACAAAGCCATGTGTCACCATTGTGGTTCTTATCTACTGCTAATTTTTCTTTGTTAAACATGCCAAACTTTTCCCCTGAGCCAGTTTTACTTACACACACACAAACAATACTATCCAGCATTTTTTAATGTGGATGAAGAGACAGAGATCAACAGAAGATCAGATGATACAATGATGGGAGCTGTGTAAATAGTTAGATGGATAGTTCAGATAGCTAGATGGCCATATACACAGTTAGATGGGGAAGTGGACTGAGGAACCTTGGTTAAGTAACTTTGGTTCATATTCTTGCCTTAAACTCTGACTTGCTGTGTGATCTTGGGAAATAATTTAATCTCTCTGCACTTCTGTCATAAACAGATAGCTAAGGGTTAATGTCTCTTTCACCTATAAAAGATTAACAAACAGTGACCTGCAAACACTGGACCAGAGGACCAATCAGGAGACAAGATACTTTCAAATCTCGTGGAGGGAAGCCTTTGTTTGTGGGTTTTGGGTTTGGCTTTGTTCTCTCTGGGCCCTGGACGGGACTAGAGGTATAACCAGGTTTCTGCCAATCTCCCTGCTACAGTCTCTTATCTATTCAGAATTGTAAGTAAGAAAAGGCGGTCATAGTCTTTTAATTTGTTTTTTTTTCCATTTGCATATGCGTACTTGCTGGAAGTAGCTTAAATTGTGTTTCTGCTGGAGAAAGTTTATTTCTATTGTTTATAAGTTGAAAGACCCTGTAACTTTTTACCATCTAAAGTGCAGAGATAAACCTTTTATTTTTTTCTTTCTTTTTTATTAAAAGTTTTGCTTTTTAAGATCTGTTTGATTTTTTTTCTCCTAGTTAAGGTTCAAGGGAATTGGTAGGGAGAAGGGAAGGATAAATTTTCTCTTTGTGTTATATTCACTCAGCTTGTATTGCCTCTGGGGGAGGAGGAAGGTAACACTCCTCTCGGTGTGGTGATTCAAGAAGTTGAATCAGGCGATCTCCTAGTGTTCCCAGGGCGGGAAGGAGCTGGGAGGAAGAAGGGAGGGGGAAGGGAATGGTTTATTCCCCTTTGTTGTGACACTCAGGGAATCTGGGTCTTGGGGTCCCCAGGGAAGGTACTGGGGGAGAGCAGAGTCTATCAGGCGCTCTACTCTAAGTCCTGATTGGTGGCAGCCTATCAGATCTAAGCTGGTAATTAAGCTTAGGGGAATTCATGCTAGTACTCATATCTTGGACGCTAAGGTCCAGATTTGGGAATTATACTACGACAACTTCACTTTCCTTATCTGTAAAATATGGATAATACCTACCCACCTTAAAACAGGCTCTGGTGCTACAAACGGCCAAATAATTTATTTATTTATCATCACCAGCGCCACCACTAATGCTCTCTAGATTAAAGGGGTTCTGAAAGGGGAATACAAACGAGGAGGAGGAAAATTAATTCACCTATAATGAAAGTTATAAGGAGTCTAGGATGTCCATCATGTCTGTTCATATGGAGGCTCTCTTTTTGGACGGTGAGGTTTTGAAGGTTCCTGAAATAGCATGTACATACCCCTAATGTTTATTTCCGCTGAAGTATGAGGCATAATTCATTATTTATTTTGTCCCCTAATGCTACTGAATTTATTAGCCCAACAATTAGCTAGTTGTCACTTGGCTGGAGCATCTTAATAGTCCTGCCAATGACACTTTGGGGCAGGAACTGTCTTTTTGTCCTCTTTGTACAGTGCCTAGCACAATGGGATTTTGGTCTATGACTACGGCTCCTAGGGACTACCACAACACTGCTATTACTGCTACTAATAAAATGGGCTGTCTCCTATATTTGGTAAAACCACTGTCGCACCAAACACTGGAACTGAGTATTCGAACAGCTTAATGGAAGCAGAAGTAAGATGTCAAATTCCAGAGTAATTTTTCTGCAGTGGAGATATTTTTTTTCCAGTTTCTTCTAATAGTTTTTGGTAACTCTGTTTTATTAAAGTGTTACCTTTTGAGACTCTCTTCACTTTGAGGAAGTTGTGGGTGGGTTTCTAACTTGAATTCTTTCAGAAATATTAAAAAGCCATTACCTTTGTTTTCTTTCTATATTTCTGAGCCGCTTTAACACCGGAGCTGTGAGAAATATTCACAGTGAATGGAGTCTGGGGTTTTGAGGTTTGATATGTTTGCAGATCCTCTTGTGAAAGTTTAAAAACAATGGCTTTTTTGCACAGCTGGTAAAGCCACAGTTCATATGCCCACATCTAGTCTCTTATTGTCTAACAAAAGTTGCCCCTTGTCTCCACAACAAGCCCCGGGAATCCCAGGAAAATTATTTCCAAATGGTGATTTGTTCTTAATTATGTATATGGCAAGGGAAAAAACCTAAGAAATGAGCATATGTTGGCAGAGTGATTTCTAAATAGAATTCTTTATAAAGTTTTCCTAAGAGGCAATGTGAGAGTCTATAAAATTACTTTCCAGCTTGTATGGCTTAGTGCAGGGCATTCTTGGTGAAGAATCCAACATACAGAACACCGTTTGGCTATGTCTACTCTGAGAAAGTGTATCACTTTTTAATATGATGCATTTTTCCCAGTATGGATGCACACAATATTAGCTAAGCTGAAATCTCACTATCTATACAGCACTTTTCATATAGAGCTGTTTAAACAAGAAACTGGCTAAAAAGAGTGTAGGCAAAATCTATGTTCCAGAGTGATCTTGGAAAGTGGATCTTAAATATGTCACTGAGATGTTACAGTGATGAACACAATAGAAATGCCTATGAGTACATAATCCAATCTCTCTGGACATCGGTATACACTGTCACTTAAAAATCTCTGGAAGACAAGCTACTTTCAGTCATGGATATTGAGAAAAGGTATTGAAAGGCCTTCATTTTTCCCTATTTTTTTCCAGCAACTTTTCCAAATTATTTGATAACCAAAATGACTACCGTCGTCTTAATAAGCAACTGAAGCAGGGGTATAATTACTGAATTCTTATTTTTTTCACAAGCCATCTGGAAGTACTCACTAGGATTTACAGCCCTCTGGTGAGGATTAAGGCACTGAGTAGACAAGACCTGTAATATTGAGTACATATGTGTATTCTATGTAATACACATTTTAGGATGTTTGATGGATCATTATTTTTTACTCTATGTATTGTGATAGCACCTAGAAGTTGCCTATCGAGAACAATGGTGTCATGGTACTAGGTGCTGTACCTACATAACAAAAACCCAGTCCCTGCCTAAAGACCCAACGGTCTAAGTATCTGCCTCTCCATAAGTCGTCTGCCCCCATTGACTTTAGTGGCTGTTGCATACATACATACATACATCGCAGAGGAGAAGTTCACTCTGAGACTATTGTCTCAAATTCTTCAGAGTTCTCCCCCCATAACTGGTTAGTCACCTTCAGGGAGCCAAATACCTTTAGGCAAAGTTTCACATTCCATCTCATGCAGAATGGTATCCTGAACTCTTCAGTCAGAAGTTTTCTAATCCACTTTTACATTAAGGTTATTAACTATTAAAATTAGATTGATTACATCATCAACCTAAGCTGCAAAAAAGAAAGGCCAGGCCATTCATTCCCCTCTGCCCAACTAGCTGACAATCCTTATTGTATCCCACCAGATTGCAGTGGCCCTTGGCTGGTGTTTGTCTATAGTTGCTGGGAGAGACCATCCTGTGTGCAGGCAACAGGAATCCTTACATTTCAGGCATCATCATAATGCTCTGTATCTGCATGTTCAAGGCACTTTACAAACTAATTCCCACAATACTTCTGTCAATAAGGTGGTGGTGGTATTATTATTATCCCTATTTTACAGGTTAGGAAATAGCTGAAAGACCATGTGGGAAGTCAGTATCACAGCTTGGATTTCAGCAAGAATTCCTTATTACCAGGCCTGAAATTTAAACCACATCATCTCTCATGTTTTTTGGAGCAAAAAGTGGAGAGCAGTCCTACCTTGTGGTTGCAACAGCTCCTCAGCCTCCTCTTCAGGGCCCCAATGATCCATTGCAAATGTAATGAAATTGACAAATGCATTGTCACCTTCTCAGCATTTCAACACTATGGTAAGTTTCAAGATCATGTGATATTCATTCCAAGGAATGGCATTATAACATGTCCTGCTACTGCACTTTACCTTTGTGTAAGAACTCTGAAGAACTAACACTTAGAACTGTAATAAAATAATGTAACATTGCCAACAAATCTAACATTATGGCTTTTGATCATGTCAGCAGAACAATCTGATTTTCCTCTCAGGCTAATAAGAAAGTGCCATACAAGAACACACTGAATGCCTAGGTAAAATAAATGTTTCTTGCTTTATAACATTTGATCTGAATTAATTAGCCAGAACATATCAAGACAAATGAAAAGACTTATTACTCGGGAAGTGTCTGCAGAGAATATTACATGATTTATATCTCAAAACAGTGTAACACCAAGCTGAAATATGCTTGCAAAGAATTTGTAATGTACTTTCTTTCATGCATTTTCATTTTATCACTAAGGGAGTAAACTCCAAGGCAAGGCCAGGTTACTTTTACAATAAAGATACCAAGTCACCTGGTAGATTCAAATGTGTATCTTGAACCTTGAAATTTCTATTGGCATGTGCTGGTTTCCTACGACACAGTTGAATGTGAGGAGCATATTATATTTCATCTACTTAGTTATCCTGTAAAGTTATAACATAGTCAATACATTAAAATTGGTAAGCTCATGCAAGCATTCCTTTAACAGAATTTGCGCTCTAACGCAGTGTGACAGATACTTCCGCTGGATTGATAAATAAAACAATAGGCTTTCACAATAGCTACAATTATAATGAATGAATGTGTATGTACTGCTAGTCAGTCACCCACTGAATGAGAACCAAGCATTTACATTATTATGTCAGGCAGGTAAGTTTAACAGATGCTGTAGTGGTGGGAGGTTAAGCTTCCATGGGGAGTCAGATTTTAATTTACATTTTTAATAAAGGGCTGCACCAAGAAAGCATGGTGGATATTATTTTCCCAATGTGGTTTGCTTTGCTACTGAAACATGTACAGTGAAGTTTTGTGATGTGAAAGTAAAGGAAAAAAGACTCCTTTTTTTCCTTTATAGTTTTAGGCCTTGATCCTGCAAAGACTTAGGCATATGCTTAAGTCTTAATGCAGAATTAATAGTCTCTTTAACTTTAGTGTCAAGAAAAGACACTGGGTGAAGTTAAGCACAAGCCTTCAACGTGCAGGTGGCATTGTTAGTAACATAAAAACTGATACTGTTATTTGATGCACTACTCATTACGTCAGTTACAGGTTTGATCAGTTTTAAGATTAACTAAGTCAATTATTACACAATCAAGTAAATTAGATTCCAGTAAGAAATTGATAATAGCCTCAACATTAGGTACCACGGAAACATTTTAAAATACACCTACATGGTTGTTATGACACATAAAATGAAAAGTCCATTGCTTCTTATCAGCCTTTATCCTTTACATGATTTGGGGCTCTTAAAAAGTTCTGGCAGATACAGATTTTTCAGTTAAGTTATAGAGATGGCAACAGTATTCTGTGGATTATTTTCAAGGCACAAATTTAGAGCCAGTTGATATAGGAATGACGTTATTGATTCAGGAAATAAGTACATAATGTTTAATGAAACAGTGCTTCGGTCAGGCAATGTACTTCAGCAAAGTGGTGTTTCCTGTTGGTCTATGGATTTAACAAACAGGTGTTGGATAGTCTTCTGCTACTTAGCAGCATTTTCCTTAACATTTGAAAACTGGACCCGGCTAACTTTTCTGTACAAGATGTTTCTCACAAAGCTTTTCTGGTATGCTCAGTAGGAGTATAGCCAGCTGAGCAACAAGTTTTTCTTTTCTTTTTACCACTAACATGAAAACCCTCTATTTTTATATTCTCTTCTTGTTGCATTGATGTCATGAGTAAGGCCTTGCAGTAGCAGCAAAGAATCCTTTCTGTAGCAGAAAGGGTAAAGTGCACAGAGTTTTGATTAAAAGCCACTTCTGTCAGAATCCCCAAAGAACAACGGGAGAGTTGAATATTAAAAAGTGTTGCCATGGATCCTTCCCCAGATTCTTAGTCCCCAGAAATCACAATGTTGAAAACAGTTCACTAAATATTGGGAGGTTGCTCACAACTATACAGCTTATTAAGGTCTTGATCTTGAAAAATGCTGAGCAATGCCTGGAGATGCCAAATGTCTTTTGTTCCCACTGATTTCAGTGGGGTTTGTTGATGTTCAGGACCTCCTACAGATCTTCAGCACCTTGTAGGATAAAGCCCAAAATTAGCACAATTAAAGTGCATAGGATTTAGAAACACCAACTCTTTTAAGGCTTGTCACGGTGCTTTAGTCCACACTAGAGGGGTGTAAATTTTAGTCCACATTAGCATATCGCACACTAACAGCCCAAATGCACCCTACTGGCATAGTTTTAAAGTTCTCTACAGCACATTAACATAGCCCTAGTTTAAACAGGACTACATTAACATGCACTAGGGAAATTGTAGTGTATGCCAGGGGAGTCCATGTAGGACAGTTAGTGTGCAATATGCTAGTGTGGACTAGAATTTATACCCTTCAAGTGCATTCTAAAGCCCCATGTAGACCCAGCCTTAGAATCAAAGAAGAAAAATAGAAGTTTTACCTGCTAAGTCTCTTGAATCTACTCCATTTGCAGACAACATGTTGCCGAAGCCCTGACCAGCTCAAAGACAATTCACTTCTGCTGAAGAGGAGAGTAACTGGCAAGCAGGGAATCATTGCAGCTGTAGCCCTTTGAGTTTCTTAGACTACCTTCCACTGGGCCTGATCCATTGCCCCTTGAAGTCAATGGAAATCTTTTAACTGACTTCAGCTGGCTTTGGATGAGGCACCTTATCATCTTTAAGAGGTCCACATGAGCATAGCTTCAAGGGAACCTTCTCCTGTGCACTGAAGAGCTATAAGAGCCTCACAAAGTCCACCAGTAAGAGGCAGAGACCCTCAAACTAACCCAACATTGCTCACAGATGGTCTGCTCTCTTGCCTGCCTCAGCTCTACAAATGTCCTGAAATCTGCATTACCAATTATTTTGTGTGTGCTGCAGATGTCCAGGAGATGCAAATGATCACAAATGAGACTGTTTCTAGAAGCAGTGTCTGGAATGGCAGCTGTTATTACACAGGTAACAAAACAATGAGCCTGAAAAAAAGTGTTTATACAGGGGCAGGGAGAGGATTGCTTAAGTAACATAATGAAGGAAGGGCCATTTGTGGATTTCAAAGTGGGGAGATTTAAATTTATTTTATTTCAGAGTGGTAGCCATGTTAGTCTGTGTCAGCAAAAACAACGAGGAATCCTTGTGCTATTTTAGAGACTAACAAATTCATTTGGCCAAACTGGACAGTCTCTTCGCCAAAGAATAAATGGACACAAATCTGACATCAGGAATTATAACATTCAAAAGCCAGTAGCAGAACACTTTAGTCTTCCTGGTCACTCAGTAACAGACTCAAAAGTGGCAGTTCTTCAACAAAAAAATGTCAAAAACAGACTTCAACAAGAAACTGCAGAACTGGAATTAATTTGCAAACTGGACACCATCAAATTAGACCTGAATAGAGACTGGGAGTGAATGGGTCACTACAGAAACAAAATCCATTTGTTAGTCTCTAAGGTGCCACAAGTACTCCTCGTGGTTTTTACAAAAAATAATTTCTCCTTGCTAAATACTCACACCTTCTTGTCCACTGTTTCAAATGGGCCACCTTGTTTACATTGGCCTCATTAACACTACAAAAGTGATTTCCACTCCTTCTTATCAACTGCTGAGAATTGCCTACTTCCAACTTAAATTGAATTGGCTCCTTAGCACTGATCCTCCACTTGGTAAGGCAACTCCCATCATTTCATATGCTGTGTATTTATACATCCCTACTTGTATGTTCCACTCCATGCAACTGATGAAGTGGGTTTTAGCCCATGAAAGCTTATGCCCAAATAAATTTGCTAGTCTCTAGAGTGCCACAAGGACTCCTCATTTTTATTTATTTTATTGTCTGTTGTTAGATTTCTAAAATGCATTTAGTTATGCACATCAGGGTTCATGCATTTTATATAAACAAATTCACATGAATAATAAAAAGGGCATTTTACAATGTAAATTCAAGGACCCTACCCTCATTACACTCTCAAGCAGAAGTCTGGGAAAATATCTAGATTCTGCACTGTGATCTAAAAATTAACAAATTTATGTTCTGTCAGCTCAGCTTGCAAGGTCTGTTCAGCTACCAGCCTTTTGGGTATAGAAACTGTTAACACAAGAATTTCAGCTGACTTCATCTATAATGGTGGCTTATGGAGGGGAAAAGGAAACTTCCCAGGTAGCCAGAGTCAATGCAGTGAAATATATTTTATAGATTACAGTCAATGCCTTGAATTGCACATGGAAGCAAATAGAACACTAGTGCAGTTTACAGATAAGTCTAATGTGTTCTCTACAGTTTAAACTCCTATGCAGACATGCAGCTGTATTCTGTACCTCCTGTAGCTTCTCTGGCAAACATCTGAGACAAAAGATTCAAGGGTGCTGTCCAAAGCTGTGATAATTTAGGAGGAAAATATATTACTGGAGATTGATGAGAGTCTGCTTTATTCAAACATTTGAGCCCAGATTGTGAGCAGTCTCTGCTTGGCTACACAGGGGGAAACAAAATGTTTCCTCCTCCTGAGAAGCCTTGGACTCCCTGTCTTCAAGGGAGTACAGGGGCCACTTGATCTTGCTGCTCCCTGGAAAGCATGACTCTGAGTAGAGAGGGAGAAGGAGGTGACCCCTGTTATCTTCCACCCTTACTTTTGTGTGAATGGAGCAGATGAGCATTGAGAAGCACCAAAGAGATCTACTGCTGAGGACAATCTTGTGTGTATTGTTAGATAGATATGATAAAGGGAGATTGTGTGGAGTGAAGGGGCTCTCAGGAAATGGGTGAGAAATGATGGTCTCAATTTTGCATGGTGCTCAGTGCATTCAACTTTCACTGACTTCCATGGGATTTGAGATTGCTCAGAACCATACAGAATGAAGTACTATTTTGGTGTGGTTAGAGGAGGAGTGGGAACCTTTCTCCATGAGTATAGAAGTGCACTTAGTTTCCTTCATTACCAGCCCATTATTATTCCCACATGTGAAGAGATTTGCTTTCTTTGTTTCCACTGAGCCCAGTGCAATATGCATGATTCATGCTTCTGTGTTTATATAAATTTTGTGTTGTAAGCAAAGCTGCGGCCCTTCCACTCCAATGATAGTGCAGTTAATGGGAATTGAGATGAAGATGGTGGGGGAGTAGCCTAGCATTAATAGATATATGCTGTAAATCCAGCTGTTAAGACAAAGTTCCTCAATAAACAAGACAGAGACAGTACACAAAAACAAAGACATATTGTAGTGCGGTTTAATTGAGTTGGATGAAATATGCAGAAGTAAGTGGTTTAAAATTATTCACTAAGGCTGAAAGAAATGAAGTTTAGAACTTAAATGCTGAAACATTTACTCCAGTTTTAAAAGCTTTGAAGTGAATGTGTATTTGAATGAAATTAAAGCTTCTACTCAAGGGGAATAATAAAAAATAAACAAAGAGTTGCTGATAGACTGAGTAATGGTACATTTTTTATAGCTACGCTTTTCCCCGGACTATTTACAAGTGAAGATGTTTTGAAAACATTGTTCATACGTTAAGCCTTATTCTCCAGGCAGTTGGTGCAGATTTGCACCAATTCAAAAACTTAAAACTTCACTAAAGCTACCTTAGCTAGCTACTGGGGAGGGAAATACCCAGTATTGTAAAGTTCCCTGCCGTCCTGACACCTAGCTGCCAGTATCTGAGACACGGCCAGTGTGCCTTTATGCCCTGCTGCTGGAGTAGTGCTCTGACAGCCCCATATGTACAACCCCATTCAGAGATGAACTGAAAACTCCTCAGACACAATCCAGGGCTTGGGCCTTTGAGTACTTCTGCACGTGAAGTGCCTGATCCAAAACCCATTGAAGTCAGTGGAAAGACTCCCATTTAGAATTAAGCATAAATTATTTGGAGTTGATGTCCCAATCAGAGAGCATAGCTTAAAAGCCCCCCACATGGTTACAAATGACTTGTTTACAGAATTACTTCCAGGAGTTCTTGTTTTACAATGCTTCACTTGGTTCACTAGACAGTGCCTGTTCACAGTACTTAAAAAGGTGTTAGGCTTAGAAATTTGATTCAGAGCGTAGGCTCAAGATGTGCAGGTCACTGAGCCAATGCATTCAGACTCTGTGGGAGTTTACTAATGTAAAACTCCATGATGCCAATTGTTGTCACTGGCGGTAAACTGAAATTACGCAAATTATGAAAATTCTCCAGTATATAGAAAGATATTTTTAAAAGGACACCACTAACATTATGATCACATTTCGATCTGAAAAATGTTTTAGTTACTATTGTTAGTAAGATTAGGAAGAACAAACTTAGAGGGAACATAGTCTCCTATGTTTTCAGTTTGTTGCTTTAGTACATTTATAAGCATTTTGTGTAGAGTCCTTTTTGGGGTTCTGTAGGTCAGTTGCATTACTCTAGTGCAGTTCTCTGGGAGGAACTCACATGCATACTCTTCACCTGGCTCTGATGCCAAAGTGGCAGCACACAGTGTCTGCGTGCAGAGAGAAAGCTCAGTGGGGATTTTGGGCTACAAATGCTTGGTGGTGGTGTTTTTGGCATTATCCCCAAAACTTTACAACTCCTTATAAAGTGGAGGAGCAAAGAAATCCTTATACATGTTTTCCATACTACTTAAAGGGTTCTGTATCAGAAAATTGATTTTTTTTTTAAATGATCCAATTAAAATCAGGTTGACAGTGTCCCTTTAAAAAGTTGAATTCTGCAGATCAATCCGATCCAAAGCTTAGATCTAAACAAGACTAAACTTTGTCAGGAGAGGAAAGGTATTTGAAATCCAGGTGTTTGAAATTGTCTTTTATAAAGATATGGACCAACCAAAATGCAGAGTCTGATCAGCTTTGAAGTTTTGGAGTGCTGGTAATCCAAACTGACATTTTGTGACTTGGCACAGCTCTTTATTAAATATCTATTTACAAAACAGATTTTTGTGGGGGCTGGAGGGAGAGTCAAATACTATTGCAGGACGTAGAAGCAGTATCAAACCTATGTCATAAGGGGAAAAACTTGGTCTCCAGCTCATTCTATTGTGTAAAATATTGATTTTTATGCTCTTTAGTGTTTTACCTTATTTCTGTTTGATTTTTTTTTTCTTTTTGTTGGCTGCACACCTGCATTATCATGACTGGGTTTTGTTTTTAGACTTTCTGAACAAACTCAAATGTGTAGTCTGTAACCTATCATTTAAATTGGCTTCTATACCAAATGACTGGAGGATAGCTAATGTGATGCTAATTTTTAAAATGGGGTCCAGAGGTGATCCCAGCAATTACAAGCCGGTAAGCCTGATTTCAGAACTGGGCAAACTGGTTGAAACTATAGTAAAGAACAAAATTGTCAGACACCTACATGAACATAATTTGTTTGGGAAGAGTCAACATGGTTTTTGTAAAGGGATATCATGCCTCACCAATCTACTAGACAAGGGGGATCTAGTGGATATATATTTCAGAAAGCCTTTGACAAGGCCCCTCACCAAAGGCTTTTAAGCAAAGTAAGCTGTCATGGGATAAAAGGGAAGATCCTCTCATGGATCTGTAACTGGTTAAAAGATGAGAAACAAAGGGTAGGAATAAATGGTCAGTTTTCAGAATAGAGAGGGGTAAATAGTGGTGTCCCCAGGGGTCTGTACTGGGCCCAGTCCTATTCAACATATTCATAAATGATCTGGAAAAAGGGATAAATAGTGGGGTGGCCAAATTTTCAGATGATACAAAACTATTCAAGATAGTTAAGTCCCAGCCAGACTGTGAAAAGCTACAAAAGGATCTCTCAAAACTGGGTGACTGGGCAACAAAATGGCAGAGGAAATCAATGGCTATTAGCCAGCGTGGGCAGGGATGATATCCCAACCTCTGTTTGCCAGAAACTGGGAATGGACAACTGGGGATGGATCACTTAATGATGAACTGTTTTGTTCATTCCCTCTGGGGCCCCTGGCATTGGCCACTGTCGGAAGATGGGATATTGGCCTAGATGGACCTTTGGTTGGACACAGCATGGCCTTTCTTATGAGATATTGCGTTCTTTAAGGATAACAGTCATTGCTGAAGTTTGGCTCATCACTTACAGGTTTGGCTTCAACAGAACGCAAACTAAGGCATTTTGAGTTCATCGTTCTATGAAATTAGAAAATCACTGCCATCAGCCAGTGTGTTGAGATCAAAATGACAGTACTCTTTGCAGGCAGTTGCTGTGCTTTGACTTCATTGATTTGGGATGTTAGCAGTCCAGAGGTAAGAAGGACTTAGTATTTGTTTATTTGTTGTTGGCTTTTTAATTACAAATTCATTTCACATAAGTCTCTCAGAAGAAGTGTTCTTTTTTTTTTTAAGAGATACTTGAATGAAGAGAGACTGGTGGTTTGTAAATTGAAAGGAGACAGTATGTCACACATAGGAAGCAGTGTTGTAGAATATATGGAGGCAGAGGTGGGAGGAGACAGCTTACATGGATCCTTTC
Organism: Gopherus evgoodei; assembly: GCF_007399415.2. Taxonomy (NCBI): domain Eukaryota; kingdom Metazoa; phylum Chordata; order Testudines; family Testudinidae; genus Gopherus; species Gopherus evgoodei. The sequence goes on from NC_044325.1 coordinate 97,819,118, forward strand.
ATCACAGACAAATATTAAGAAAACCTAGGCACTGCACATACTGTTGAGAAGAGAGGAATCATTGGACAAGCTCACCAGTGCAAACCCCTGTTTTTGTGAGATGTGCCATGATGGCTCCATGCTGTGCAGATAGGATCATGTGTTTTTGAGTACAAATTCCTCAGGGAGGGACCCAGTCTCCTCTATTTTTCTGTCTGAGCTCAGTATGTTACCAATTACATAAATAATATGTAAGTAATACATTTTGGTTATTGTCTGAACTAATCCTGCACAGAGCTGTAATTTAATTATTATCCAGAACAGATTCCTTTATTGTTTAATTAGATTTTATTCTTTAATATCACAGATACACGTAAAAGTGATCTGTATTTCAGACAGTTGTCCTCAGTGCAGTTTGTGACTAGCAAACAATTCTCACTCTAATCATTGGCTACTTTTTTACTTTCAAACAACTTCATTTTCAAAGTCCACTCCCCTTCTCCCCACAAATTATTCTTTGAATGTTTATTACATTGTTTGCAACAAAGACAATGATCGGTGACCTAGTACTGAAATACTCTTAAAACATTTTTGGAAAATCCTACTAATGCAGAGAAGGAGAGTGAAGATGCTCTTTCTTAAGAGAAGATTACTGAAAAGACACATTTTCAATAATTTTGCTGCAACAATGAAAGTGATGTATAAGTTTTAAATGTCATGTACAAATTGCAAAATGAAATGTGAAGTATGCAAAACAAACAAGTTTCATAAAAATGATATTTGCACTTCTGTAGTGCCTTTTCATCTGAAGATCTCAAACTTCTTTACAAATATTAATCACAACAGCACCACTGTGGGGTACATAAAGAAAACACAAGGATCACTTCACGCAGCCCTTTTATAACACACAGCAGAAGTACACAACACTGGAAGTTGGTTGAGCGCTGGTTGTCAAGATGACTATTGTATCCATTTGAAATGGCAGTAAGTAATGCAGAATAATAGAATCATAGAAATGTAGGGCTGGAAGAGATCTGGAGAGGTCTTCAGCTCCAGCCCCCTGCATTGACACAGGTCCAAATAAACTCAGATCATCCTTGACAAGTATTTGTCCAATATGTTCTTGAAAATCTCCAGTGATGGGGATTCCACAACATCCATTGGAAGCCCATTCAAATTCTTACTCTATTAGTTAGAAAGCTTTTCCTAATATCTAACTTCAGTCTGCCTGTGGTGTTTAGATGTTGCCTGTGATGATTAGAACTGGGAGCACTGGCTGTTGGGAGTCTGAAAGGACAGGAAGGAGAGGGGAAGAGTTGAGGAGGCAGAGTGAGAGTTACACAGGGTGCAGCAGCAGCTTGGTAAAGAGGTTTCCACTTTAAAAATAAAGTCCTGTCGAAGTTTGTTAGTACCTTGCCTGGTTGATACAGCACTGCCTTGATGCAGATTAAGCCCATTAGTACTTGTCCTACCTTCAGTGGACATGGAATCATAGGACTGGAAGGGCTCTTGAGAGGTCGTTTAATCCAGTCCCTTGCACTCCTGGCAGGACTAAGTATAATCTAGACTATCTCTTATAGGATGTTTGGAGATTTTTAAGAGCAGGTTAGACACTGATTCAAGAAACTGGCATGGAGAACAAGTGATCACCGTCCTCTTTATAAGAGAAACTGGCATGGAGAACAATTGATCATCGTCCTCTTTATAATAGACCTTAATGTATTTGAAGATTGTTATAGGTAATTCTCTACATTTGAATTTGGGATGAAAGAATGTTTTTCCTCTCAGTAAGGGCAGAATTGGAGTCAAGAAGGCACAGATGAGTGTGTTTTGTTTCTGCCCAGAGTCAATGTTTTGCAAGGTTTCAAGCTAAATGGTAATGGCTTGGGCTTGAAGATTAAGGAGATTCCTGTAGCAGAAAAGCGTTGAAACACAACAGGATTGTTTTTAAAGAGAATTGGGCTAAGGAATTTTCTTCAATTATTAAAAAGTGACTGAGAGTTTGCTTTTAATTAACCTGGGTGAATCTGAAGAATGGAGAAGTAAAATTCTTGTAAAGCAATATGGTAAAAGATTTAGCCATTAGTAACAGCTCTGACAGAATGAAATGGAAAATGTTTTTGTTCTCCACTGGGTGTAGTGGTTTTATTATTTTGTAGACTGGTGATGGAATAAATTAAATAGATTTGAGTTAAGAATATGACACTCTGAGGGTGTTCAAGGACCTAAGATAGCTAAGAGTTCAGAGATCTAGCTGAGAATATGGAACAATAGAAATAGCTCCTATCAAACTCAGCAGCAGACTGGTAATGCCAAACTTTAGCAACGTGCACTGCTCCTCATAGTCTAAGATTTAATCCATACCTTTTAAGCATACCAGAAAACTCTGTTCAAGAGGATAATTAAGTATGGACTCTACTTTTTCTGTTTTGTTGTTAGTAAAGTCAATGTAATCTATATGTATTAGATATATTATTCCATATGTTCTATGAATCTACGAACTGACATTAGATCAGAAACAAAATAGAGTTAAACAGTATGTCAGAGAATGCATGATGCCAGGGATTCCTGTGAGAGCTTGGGTGGATTTTCAAAAGTGATGAGTTTTTGTCTAACTCTGCTCCACTGACATCAATGGGACTTTAACTTCAACGGGGAGCAGTTAGACCAATGCTAAGCACTTTTAAAAGTCCTATCCTTTGGACCAGTTCTGTAGCCATTTGACACTGTTGACATCTGGAGTTCCACAAATGGAATGGTGAAATTACTGGGCCTTTCTTAATCTTCTAGTAGACAGTTGACTGAGCCTTTTAAAGCAATGCATTGATTCAAATTAATGGAAGATTAGTAGCTAAATTCCCTGCACTGCTTTGAAAATCTCAACCTTTAGGTATTAAGCCTGCAATCTTTAAACAGTCCTTACTCAAGCAAAAATCTCATTTGGAATTTGCTTGAATAAGAACTGCAGGATATGGTCCTCTGGCAACAAGACTCTACAAGAAAATTGGTTTGTACAAAGAGAGCAAAATTTATGCAAATAAACTCTTTGGACACATAAGACTAAGCATCTCTGTACTTCCTGAATTAATAAATAGATGGCATTTTTTCTATAAGCAAGAATCTACGAAGTAATAATAATTTAAAATGTGAATAATCTGAAATAACTATTCTCACTTTAAAATAATTCCTCCTTATTTCTTAAGTAATTTTGTCTTCTTTAATACCACATAAAAGCTTCTTGTTTCTTGCCTTCACGAAGCTTTCATTCAGTAACACAGGCAAACTAGCATAGTAGTATAACTGAGTGGTTGCTTCTTTTAGAATAGAAACGTGGCTATAGAACAAAGAACTAAATTACTACTTGTTTCTTAAGACTGGAGACATATTTTCACAAAGATGGGATTGGGTAAACATTATATATGATAATAAGCAGTCCAAACACTGTCATTGAGGGTGTCTACATCTGAACTTAGATTTCCAAAGAAGCTGTGTGCTCATGTATTATTCGTATAAGTACATCTCATAAAGCAAATTGGGACATAAACTAAAATATAGCAATACTGTTAAGAAGATTCCAGTGTAGAGGGCTGAAAACAAGCAGTATTTTGGATTTTTAGACAGTTCAAATGATATCTCCCATCTGTTTTGAAATGAGGTATAGCTGACATTTAGATTTTCACAAGGGAAAGAGTCTCATTTGAAAAACATAGAAAGGATATAGGGGCATTGATTAAAGACATCCTAAACAAAAACAGCTGATGCTTTTCAAAACATTCTACTGTATTAACAAACAGATCTTAAAGTGTCATCACTTTAAAATTAGAGTGGACTAGTCGATCCTGTGAGTTCTGGCATCTTGGGGCTCACGAGTTTCCAAAAATTTGCCACAAGAAATCTATTTGGAGTCATTCTACTGAGGAGCAAGACCCTTAGGGGAATGTTTTGAACATCCAAAAGTTTCATTTTAATTCTGAAATTATTCTAAAGCAGAGAGGTTTCCAGGAAATAAATCTTTGAAATCTTCCAGAGCAGCTGTAGAAACTTGCTCCAAGGTGCAGTTTTGGATTCCCTGTGACTTCAATTGGGGAAATAAATAGCAGGAATAGAAAGAACATTTTCATGAAATACTGCTTAGAAGTAAAAACACAGGAACAGAAAATACCTGTTAGAGTGAATAGTAACCTCCTTACCATGGTTATCAGCCCTAATACCAGTAAAATCTCTCTTCTTGTGAGAGTTCTTTTATACAAATCATGTTATGCTATGAGGACATAATAGCTAGGAAATTGCAGAAGAAAGGGCCAAATTCTGTGATTATTTGTGGTCCTTGGGCTAGGTTTCAAATCTGGACTAGACACTTTCTTCACAATGTGAGTTAACACTTCTTGGTTATTGTTTCAGTCTCTCTGCAGATTCAAGCAGATGTAATTGCTTCTATTACTCTTCATTCATGTTTGGAAGATTCTCTGCAACTGTGAGTACTAGAAATTTCTTTTTTGGGGGGGAAAAAAAGAAGCTTACATTATGCAAAATCTGAATATGTCATGTGGGTCATCTATATATACATTTCATGGGCTGGGGGCTGGCCCACGGGCCATATGGTAGTCTTACATTTATGCTCCTGAAGGAGTAGCATGAGGTGGGTAAAGTGGATGTAGAACTCCTTGGTTTCTACTCCTACCACATGAGCAAGTCATGTGACCTCTCTGTGCCTCAAATAACTCATAGGTAAAATAATTCCCTCATAGAGATATTATGATGTTTCAGTAGTTAATGACAGTAGAATTTTGAGATTCTCATGTGAGAAGTACCATTTAATATAAAGCCAAAGTATTATAAATAATTTCTCTGACTTTTAGTGAACATATATCTCTGGGCTCATGGGCGTGGTCATATCTCAGGGCTTTTTCAGCTGTCAAAGCATTATGCTTCAGGGTTTTAGCCTGATCAGGAAGGATCCCCCCCCCTAGATATTCTGGGATATTTTTTCTCCTTCTTTGAAGCACCAGGGATGGCCAGGCTGGATATGGGACATAGGACAGGAAGAACCAGGGCTTTGAGGTGGCACCAAGGATTCTCGGGTGCTTGGCTAGCTGGTTCTTGCTCATATATTCAGGTCAAACTGATTGCCAAATGTGGAGTCAGGAAGGAAATTTCCACCAGGTCAGATTGGCAGTGACCATGGGGGGTTTTGCCTTCCTCTGCAATGTGGGAGTGCAGGTTATTTTCAAGTGTTATATGGATACATCTCACTTAATCATTTCCCTGCCCTTGCTGGGCCCCGGAGCATTGGTGTACGTCGATCCCTCTTGTTCTCTGCCTATGGCATACAATAGTCTAGTCTCCTAGTGAGCTGTAATACTTCGCTGTAAATTTTCATTTGTTGAGTTTAGTATGCAGTTGTTGGGTGGTGTTGGTGGCTTGTGATATACATGAAGTCAGACTAGATGATCTGGTGGTCCCTTCTGGCCTTAAATTCTGTGCCACAGATTCCTGAACTAAAAGACTGTAGCCTCTTGTTTTCTTCATTTTCCACATTGTAAATATATTCTTTGATGTCTGGATTTTAAAGTTTTATCTGCAAATTTCTGTTGTATGTTTTTTTCTCAAAACCTCAATTAAATTTCTGGACTGGTGTGGGGAAGGTCCAACCCAGGGAGTCTCTAAGGATACTTGAAAACTTGTTCAGCTAATTATATCAAAGTGTCTCTTATTTGCTACACAGTAGTGCCATCCATCCCTCAGGCAATACTAATTCACAACTCCTTTTTTACTAGACCAACAAAGGGATTTTGTACTGTTACTATGTTTATTGCCTGTTTCTTTGAAACACTAGGTCAGATAAATCAGCACTGCATTAATGGGAAATGGAATCGCTGCAGCATTCTCTTTTGCTGATTTAGAGTCATTTGATGAATTAAAAAAGCAAAACTAAGCAATTGTTCTTAATTTTTGACCCTATTGAATGATCCATCTGATTGATGTATTTCTGCCATTTCAAAAAATCAGCCACCTTTCTGTGATTGGCTTGGTTCCATTTTAAAGACTGATCATGGTTTGTTCAATTTTGTCTGTTTTTTAAAACCTAAATTGTAGGTAATACATTTTCCATCATAGGTGAAAAATGTATTAATATAAAAATAAGTTACACAGAAACAAAATAACTTGACTAGCTGATATGGCAAATATAGTGAAATACATATTTTATTTGTTTTTTAAAATGCTAGCTACAGGGAGAGCTGTGCCTTTATATGCATGGCTTGGGCAAAGATGGAGTTCTAGCAGAGCCCCAGATTGCTCACTCAGTCCTCCATTTCTTCCATCAACCTATCTGTTCTCCTATCTGCATAATTTGTTGTTACAAAAGGATGTATCAGTTTCAGCTTATTTGTGTGGAGCAGGCCACAGTTGATTCTTTCACACAGTGATGCTTCTCAGGGGTTCCCAGGGTTGTGGGGCATCTCACCATCACTTGCCCTTAGTGTGAGGAAGTCTTGTCTATGCCTGCTGTGGATCAGCTCCCTGAAACCACTAGTCTCTGGCAATACAAGCACTGCCTTCTGGGCCCCCTCAGGCCTTGGTGTCTCTGTACAGATTAGCGATGGGCACCAACCCCCAAGTCCTCTGACCGTCTCTCTAGAGTACTCAGCCTCTGTTCCACTGAACTCTCACAGAACTGTTAAATCCACTATTCCTGAAAGAATAGTACACCCCAGCTTGCAAGAGTCCTCTCAGGAGGACAATTTTCCTTACCACACAGCACTGAGGTATACATATAGTGAAAACAAGAATAAGTTTATCATCAAAGAACAGAGATTCAAGTGAAAGTAAGAAAGAATACTGGAAACACATGGTTACATATAAAATGAAGTCAGAAAACCGTTTCTAGAGACAGGCATTCCCCCGTCTCCTACAAGATAGCTTACTCCAAATTTGCATTTTCAACCAATTTGATTGAGATGCCTTTTGATAAGATCAAGCCTACTGGCAGCTTGTCCTTACAAATTGAAGGAATAACTTGTGGCCCATCTGCACCCCATACAAAGAGTCTCTCAGACCATTGTTTTAGTTTTTGTAAACAGGATAACTCCCCTACCCCGGATTGATTTTTCCTGTGTGTGCTTCTTTCGTGTTGATTTCACATCCGGCTATTAGCATTTGACTCCATATGTAAATAGGCTTCCATTATAATTGTTACACTACTTCATGGACATGTAGCCAAAGAGAGATACTTTTTTGCCTGGTTTCTGGTGGAACCATTCTAGGGCATGTCACCCTGCATGCTTTAAGAATTTTTATACAGATACTTCCTAAGTCTTTAAATATCACTCGTACAAACATCTCTCAATGATTATGAGGATCAGTATAACACAGGCTTTCATTGGAGAAATGTGACACTCTTTAGTGAACTAGAATGTAAATACCAGGCCCCATAACCCTTATGAACCCTTTATAGCTGATGCAAATTGGCATCAAGAGGTCCCTGGGTCACAATATCTGAGAATTCCTTACAGCAGTGCTGCCAAGCTGAGATACAAAGGTTTCTGGGGGAATCAGGGAGCCAGAATCACTTGTTGCACATACAGCAGCAGAAATGTGGTCTCTGTTTTTAATTAAAAACTGTGTAGGCAGTTAACTCAGTGGCTGGAGAAGACATATTTGGGACTGACTTATCAGTTGGTGACAACAGTAGATCTAGTAATATTTTAATAGTGTTCCATTAAGAAATGACATTCTAAGAACCAGTTACTTAGCCTAAGGTCTTTTATCAGAGCAGGGCTTTTTCTGCTGCTGCTGCATTAAGCATGCAGTGAACAATACCCTCTTTCCAACTGCCAGTCCCATTACGGGTCCAGTACAAGTCAGTAGGTGGCATGACAGCGGAATCCATTTTTTCCCCCCGACAGCCAACGGATTTACAGACCATTTTAAACATTCAAAAAGCTTTTCAGGAATCAGTGGCAATCTTATAATAAATATCTATAAAATATATTAATTTTAATTAAAATATATACCTTTAAATGAATATTAATATAATTGTATTAATCAGAGTTGTAAACTCAGTTTATGTTCTGTGATTTTGCAAGAGGTCATACAATTGTTCATATCTTGTTTCCTCTTCCATTGGATGTTTGAATTTAAACAGTTCCCCATCTGTAGGACTTTATTTCAGTTGGCTTTGGATCAGTCCCCACTTTCATGCTATGTAAGGCCAGAATCCTGAAATTTGCAATGTGTGTGGATGGATTGCTATGCTCCCTGAGGAGCCCAGTGGAGGGCATAGCAGTCTGCTTGTGAACTGTATATTGCAGGATCAGGGCCCCAGTGTCTGGACCTGCAACATTTACTAGTGCAAGAAGTCCTGAAATCATTCATATCATTTCATTGACTGAGAGCAGGTCATGGGAATAAGGGTTGCAATATTGGGCCCTAATTTGTGTATCAAAATTAAAATGATTAAGTACATCCAGTGAAAATTACATCCACTCTAGCAGACTTCAGTAAAATATGCCCTCCAAAGTGAATTCTTAATATAAAGTTGGTGAACTTTAAGACTTTTACCAAGTAGAAAGGACATCTACTGCTTTTAATATCCAGTTTGGTTTTATGTGTACTAATGAACAACTCATTAACACTCAGTGTGAGTGTCATTCTTTGTGCAGAAAGTAATGCAATTAATTAAATTGCGCCAGAGAGGAAAAGGTAATATGGAACTTAGGCTACCAGTGACATATGAATTGATCAAGATGTCAGCTGTTCCTAGAAACTGAGAATGTAGGATCTTTAAAAACATAGTCTCTCAATATGTTATAATAAGCACCACTAAAACTGCTATATAGTTAAGGGTCTGTCAGTATTTCCATTAGGAACCCCATTATAAAGGGGTTTATAGCTTGGCTGTAAAAAATTGCTGTAGGCTAAAACTAGTTAAACAAGAATTCAATCTGGGAACAATTTTTTGATGCCAAATTTGTTTTAGACTGCTTTGGGCATTTTAAAATATTTTTATTGGAAGGCCATATACTAGCTATCACAGAAATGTGTAGAAATGGATAAATGAGGACAAACAAGCACTTAGGGCCCAATCCTACAGCTCTGTTCAGATGGTAGATCCGTAACAGTTTAGAATGCGGAAGTACATGTTCCATGTGCATTGGGGCTACAGAGGCATCTTTCATTCTGAAGGCTGAATTCTAAAGTCCTTATTGAGGCAGAACTCCCATTTTGCTAGAGTAGGGTCTTCAGGATTGAATCTGCTCTAAGGGCTGCCTGGGGAAAAAGGAAAAATACTAGCTCTGATAGAAATAGACAGCATTATTTAAAATGGGAACTACTGACGTAAACCACTGCTGAAAAGTCACATCACTGTGCAATACACAAAAAAATAAATAGCTGAGCACAGTAATGATATTGCTGATCTCTCTAGGCCCTCTATTCACTAAGCAGACATTTCTCATTTTATACATCAACATTCATAGCTTGCTGCAGCTATTCCACCTGGTTAGGAGGCATCCTTTTTAGGGAGTTGGTGACTCAAGCCATGCCTACACTACAGGCTGTGTTGGCATAACTTATGTCGCTCAGAGGGGTGAATAAACCACCCCCAGTGAGTGACATACGTTTTGCTGGCATAATCGCTCATGTGCACAGTGCTCTCTCCCATTGGCATAGAGCATCTTCATCACATATGCTGCATCGGTACAGCTGCAGCGCTGTATGTGTAGACCTGCCGACATTGGGCATGGAATGTATTATTTCCATTGCCCTTTAACTTCACAAGCATCTTTGACAATAAGAGTCACACAGGCCTATAACGAGGGTGACCAGATGTCCCGATTTTGTAGGGGCAATCCTGATATTTTGTCTTATATAGGCACCTTATTACACCCCACCCTGTACCAATTTTTCACACTTGCTGTCTGGTCACCCTACCAGTATTTAAGCAGGAAAAGCAAAGTAAAACAATAAGCACATTGCACAGATGGTATGATTTCACTCTAGAGATTTCTCTGTAAGTTGAATTGCATACTACTGTTCATCTGATTGACCAGGCAGGTGGAAATTTTACATGATACTAATATGGCTTTTTTCCTGTATAATGCGATACATTTTTCACTACAGTACTTTGGTGTAGACTTACATTTAGAGAAGACACTTCTTGGGACTTTGCTTGATATACAATGTTGTAGAAACAAACAAAGTTAGTTTCTCTTTCTGGTGCATGTTAATGGTTTCACTTAAAAGCATGACAAAACAAATGTGAACAGGCATGGATAACTGAGTAGAAAGAGATTGGCTGAAACCACAAAATTCAGACACATATTTGAGTTTGGGGGGTATTTGGATCTATAGTTGAAATTCATCCCCTCGTAATACTAGGGGCTGTCTGCAAAGTTCAGATATGGATCCAGGTAGGGCTGGCTCTACTATTTTCGTCACCCCAAGCAGAGTGCCAAATTGCTGCTGCAGATGGCGGGGGCAGTCCGTGTGCCATTAGGGCATCACGCACGTTTCCGCAGCAGCTGTAATTCAGCAGCAGCTTCTGTCTTCAGCCCGAAGACAGAAGCTGCACCGCCATGGACAGCTGAACATAGAAGCTGCCGTCGAACATAGAAGCTTTTGCCGAATTGCCACCACCACAAAAATGCGCTGTTTGGGGGCAAATCCACACAGACTTCCACCTCTTGCAGACTGCCGCCCAAAGCACCTGCTTGGAATGCTGGTGCCTGGAGCCGTCCCTGGATCCAGGTTAGATTTTCAACAGCCCTCAGAGGTCAAGGATTTTATTTTCTGGGGGTTTGGGTTTGGGCTCATTTCTATTCTTAGTATTTAGAACTGAAAAATGGCCTTGAAGGTATAATAATACTAAGAGTAATTACATGTTGAAAGCTAGAGTGTATATGGAAGTGCTTTGATGAATATTGAAGCACTCACACATAATTTAAGAGAAGCATTCTGCGTTATCAGAGTTAATATTTGTAAAACTCCTCCATAATTACTGACTGACATGTCCCCCAGTAAATTGCTTTCATTAATTATACTGTGAATCCAAAGACTAATCTTTCATGACTTAGATTCCTGCCTTACTGCAGAAAAGGAGACTGAAAATCAGAAAAAGAGCAAAGATTTTTAAAAAAAGATAAGTCTATGTCTTATTACAATGCATTGGATAGGAACAGGGACAATACTAGACAGAGACAGACTCACTCTATAGATGTGAAATAATAAACAATGCCTTTGTTTAAAATAAACACATAGGCCATAGGCTGAATCATTTATTTAACACTGTAGCAGATCTTAGTTGTGGTTGAATCACCTTTTTATTACCAAGCACAACCAAACTCTAAGATGGTGTCAAAATTCCTTGGGGGGACAGGTGGGTGGGGGACAGAAACTATGTTCTATACAGTGTATATACCCCAATAATAGGCAAGAGGGAGAGGACACGTTTTTGAGAGAGCTGAAAAGCGATCAATGTTCATAGCTACAGGAGCTGCGGAAGACAGTTTTTACACAAGTTGGGGTTAGACTGACAGTGAGCAGAGAGGAACACAGTGCTACATAAGGAGAACACATAGAGTACAGTAATTCAGATTGCAAAGTTTCTTTTAATATCTGCAGTATCTAGGCACAAAAGGATATAATAGAAACAGATTCAGCTGTAATTTTGTATTTCTAGGATAGATTTATGTTTATCCTTCAACATGATCTTTAACTTTGTTTTACATTTACACCACTTTATGGTACCTTTACCATGTCAGAATGGTGTAAAAGGGCCTTACTGGAAATGTGTACATTAGAATCACTCTTTGAAACTTGTCTTTGTTTTTTTTCTTTTAATGTATCTTGCTTTTCTGCATGGTGTACTCCCACGAAAGTTACCAATTTTAGTGGGTTTCTATGACAGCTGGACACTGCAGTAGCCTATTGTTTTTCCACTGTGAATGGACTCCAGGAAATCATAATGGACATCTGTGAGATAAGTGGAACTACCTGGATTCTTCTATTGAGTTTAAGGATTGGAATCAATGTCTGCCCTGTCAACTTTTTAAAGTAAAGACACCTAGAACTTTTTACATAAATTAGTAAATGCCACATTCTCTCCATTTCCCCTTTCCTTTGTTAAATCTGCGCAATCTCTCAATAGGAGCTGGAGTTCAATACTAGATTCACATTCTTTACCTTATGTGGATGGGATTATACCATCCTATTCTCCTTCTCTCTCCTCTCCTTTCCTCATTCTCCCAAGCTCCTTGCCACCACTCAAAGAAACATCCTGTTGTGAGTGACAGTTTTTCTAAACATGATTCTCCAGTATTGACCTTGGACCAGAATCAATGAATGAATAAAACTAATAAAAAAACCCTCCCCAAAGTTAAAAAATATGAATACTCAGTAAAAACCCAAGACACATCATGAAACTCTTTGTAAATGTTTAAAGGGGTTTGTTTGTCCATGTTTTAGCACAGATGGTCTGGAGTCACAAATTTCAGATCTGCATTCAAATCCAAAGCTGGGTGGTGGTTAGATCTAGGCTCTTGGTTTAAGGCTATCTCTGGTAGTTATCATTGTACGTCTTTCCATTTCCTAGTTGTTAGGCAGATGTTCGAACTTGATTATGACATTACTGGTGCCACCCATTAAAATGTTCTCTGTAAAGTCTACTCAGAGGACGGACTACATCTTCCTCTGTTTGTACAGTGCAGGCACAGCAACAAAGTTCAACAAATGTTAAATAATAGCAGTCAATGCAAAATGTAGCTTCCCCATTGTTAATGTTTCGTGTATGCTGTGAAAATTGAGAAGGAACCTTCCGTTGGTGTTGGCCCTTAGATTATCATAGGAAAGATATGATGATCAGATCTAACCCCTCTCAGCAGCATCGTGCACTTTAAATTGCAACTGTGCTGAGTTTGTGGAGATAACAGGCAAGTGATGGGCTCTGATTTTTCCTTTCTTTGATCATCTTTTTTCATAGTGCTATAATATGCAGGGCATTCAACTCTGTACATACTGGATGAATTTGGAAAAGTAACAGTCACCTAAAATGGAGACTTCCTGCTAATATGTTGGATTTATAACACCTTACAGACTTTCTTTAAGGGTAGTAGTAATTGACTATAACAGTCCTTCTGATAGATGACAAATAGCTTCATAACTTGCAAGAGAAAATATCACCATAGCAGCTGGAAACATTTGGTGATTTATTTCTTGTATTAAGGATAAATCCAATTATCATTCTTCTGAATTCTGAAAAGCACTTTGCAAAAAACATAAAAATGAAAAATAGAGATTTAAAAACTAATTTCAATGATCTGTTTTAAACATAGAGAAATATGGAGACGTTTATGCCATTATTGAATCTGTTACCCTTAAGTTTGTTTTTATGTCCCCGTTCTGTCACCTTCTTCTCCAGTTTTAAAGAAAGAGCTGATGTCAGTGATATTTTTGGTTAAAAGACAGTATCTACAGGCCATCAGAAATGATATTAATTAATATCTGCAGCAGACATTGCTACACATCATATTTCAGCATTTTTGCCATACAGGTTAAAAGTAATTAATGTATTAACCCTTAGAACATCTTTGCTATAAAATAAAATGATTAAAATGCATTGTTTAAAAATACTTTGAAATATAACCCTCTAAATTTTGGTCTGTTTTTAAAATGCAAAATAATACTTATAACAAAATCAAACCTTAAACAGATACACTTGAAAGCATCCTAGAAATATGATCTGGGATGTGTGAAGCATGCAGAGGTGAAATATGTTAGCTGATACATCTGTGCTAATATCAGATAGAAGACTCCCTTGATTATTTTTCCCTTGTATAAAGAAAGAGAATAACTTCAGCTGGATTTCAAAATCCACCTGGTATGGTACCACAGTTCTTCCCTAGTTTATCATTGCTGTTGCTGTGCCTTTTAGTGGTTCTGGTTTTAATTATAATCTATTTATGTCCCTGCGATAGGGCATACTCCCCATGTTGGCCCTGAGAGGACTGAAATAGGCCAAGTGGGTGCAATTAGCTAATTAGGCTGCAAACCCCAGACTTAAACTGGAGGAAGCTAATTAGATGAAGGCTCACCAGTGAGGGAACAGGCAGGGCTTCTACAAAGCCAGGTGGCTGGTAACAGTGGGGAAGACAGCAGGGAGGAAGCCTATGGTTCCCGCTCCTGGAGGTAAGGGAGAAAGAGCTCAGTAAGAGGGAGTCCAGGGATGAGAAGGGTAAGATGGTGGAGCTGCACACCTTAACTGTTCACTACAGGGTCCTGAACTGGAACCCAGATTAGAGGGCAGGGTTTGATTCCCCTAGTAACCACTGTAGAGTAGTATTGTTTTGGGGTAGTGAACAGGAAGACAACCTGAGTCACTGTGGGAGCAACAGGGTCAGGACAGTGGCCATGAGGACTGCTTGATGCCATGTGGATAGAAGAGACTTTGAAAGACTACCCTAGAAGAGGAGCCCAGTTAGTGACCTGGCAGGAGTCTGAGTCATGAAGAGGCTACAGCAGCTCCTGGAGTGAGAGAGGTGCGGAAGACAGAGACAGAGGGGAAGAGATGGCGTGCAACTGCAGGAAGGGGCATTGGCCTCCCAAGCTATTCCCCAGGGCAGCCAGATGAAGGTGCCATCCCAGCGGTGAGTAGAATGACACCCCCAGTCTGGTCACAGTCCCCCTTCCCCTGCACCCCCACAGTTGTCTCAGTGCAGGATTCAGGCCTTAGATTTCTGCTTTTTGTTCCAAATATTTCCCCCCTCTGTAGTCCCCTAGTTCTACACTGACAAAAGTAAAATTCTGAAAGAGGGCTAAAATCCCATCCCCTAGTAAAGGGATGCTTCTTTTCTTCCTCTTCTCTGAAGCCCCAATTCAGCAAAGCATGTGCTTAAGTCCATCCATGTTCCTCAAAGCACTTAAGGACATACATAACTTTAGGTATGGATTGATGTCCTGTTGATGGCAACACGTCCAGTTGATTTCAGCAGGACTTCAGCATATGCATATACACTGTTGCCAATTCTTGATATTTTATTGCAAATTTTATGGCAAGCACTGTTCTTCTTAAAGGGTTGGCTCTTGGACTCGTGATTAGATGAAAAAAAATCTCACCTTTAGTTTAAAAACAGTGAATTTCTAGCTTCCTTGGTTTCAGAGAGAAGCTGGAAAATGTGACCCAAGTGCATGCTAAAGATTACAAAGCCAAAGAAAAAGAACTCATCATGCATTATTTTTCATATGTCATTTTTAAGCCACTCATCATTTTGGGGGGCCTGACTAGTGATTTTTGAATGCTTGGTGGGTCACAATATTGCTTTAATTAAGCACATTCTTAGGTGCTGTGATGAACAGTGAATCAGGGCCTGAAACAGCCTCCGTCTGGTTTTATGGTTATTGACTTTGATTATTAGGAAAACTTTCTGACATCCTGCCTTTATGGCCATACATTTTAAGGGCTGCTGACTAAAAAGGATCTGGCTATTCAAGTGAAATCATACTCAGAGAGAGACATCATTGACTGCCTTAAACGTACAGCCTAGAAGAAACATCACATAAATACCAGTGGCTCTCTTTTTTCACAATTACATATTGCTATGCATAGTATATTAATTATGGAATATGGGTGTTTCATCTTTCCATCAATAATTCTTTGGCATTGCAGTCATTAAAGAATGACATAAGATGGTGTCTGTGGAAATCTAGGATAGACGCTAATATGTTATAGGGGCAGATTTTTTTTAAATTTTATTTTAATGAGGCTCTTGTCTATCTTGCTGAAACATTTAGTGCTTTTTTATTTTTAGCCTAATCATTTTCTTTGGATGAGAGAAGGCTTGCCTATACTGGGGTTCTAGCCACCAGTGGAGCTATGCTTGTACAAATACTCATTATAGATATGATTTGTACCAATGCAAATCAGGCAATGCCAGCACAGACTGTATTTAGTGGCTAGAACCCCAGTTTAGAAAAGGCTTTAGACATTTGCCTTTGCTTTTCCTGCATTTGAGGTGTAGTCAAGCTGACTTGTAAACCTGGAAAGGATACAATGGTTTGGAAATAGTTTTCAGTCTTTACAGGCTTCTGAATGCTGAGAAAGTTGAGATTAACCTTAACCCTAGCCTACATTAGATCAGTCACACTTTTACCACAGTGTAAATGTCATAAACAGATAAGTAAGAGTTAATAGCACAGAAGTATTTTATATCTCTTTGACTGTAAAGGGTTAACTAGTTCAGTAAGCCTGGCTGTCACCTGACCAGAGGACCAATCAGAGGACAGGATACTTTCAAAACTTGAGGGAGGGAAGTTTTTGTGCTGTGCTGTTAGATTTTGGTTGTTGTTCACTCTGGGGGTTCAGAGGGATCAGATGTGCAACCAGGTTTCTCTCCAATCTCTCTTATAAGTTCAGACTAGTGAATACTAGGTAGATAAAGCGAGTTAGGCTTATGTTTGTTTTCTTTATTTGCAAATGTGTATTTGGTTGGAAAAAGTTCAAATGTGTATTTGGCTGGGAGGAGTTCAAATTGGTATTTTGCTGAAAAGATTTTAATTTGTACTTGTATACTTAGGCTGGGAGGGTGTTCCCAGTGTCTATAGCTGAAAGACCCTGTACCTATTCCATTTTTTTAAATTTACAAGATCATTTTTACTGTTTTTCTCTCTCTAATTAAAAGTTTCTTGTTTAAGAACCTGATTGTTTTTTTATTCTGGTGAGACCCCAGGGAACTGGGTCTGGATTCACCAGGGAATTGGTGGGGAGAAAGGAGGGAAGGGGCAGAGAGAGGCTAATTTCTCTCTGTGTCAGGATTACTTTCTCTCTCAGGAAGAGTCTGGGAGGGGGAAAGAGAAGGAGGGAGGAAGGTGAATTGTCCTCTCTGTTTTGTGATTCAAGGAGTTTGAATCACAGTGATCTTCCAGGGTAACCCAGGGAGGGGAAGTCTGGGAGAGGTAACGGTGGGGGAAAGGGTTTGCTTTCCTTGTGTTACGATCCAGAGGGTCTGGGTCTTGCGGGGTCCCCGGGCAAGGTCTTGGGAGGACCAGAGTGTTCCAGGCACTGGAATTCCTGGTTGGTGGCAGTGCTACAGGTTCTAAGCTGGTAATTAAGCTTAGAGGAATTCATGCTGGTACCCCATCTTTTGGACGCTAAGATTCAGAATGGGGAATTGTACCATGACAGTAAACATTAAGCAAGATTAGACAATTCAGTCATAAACATATCAGTGCCTGTCTATCTTAGGGTTCTCAAAAGATATGGCTGTATATTTTATATGTAGACAGTTAATATAAAAAGTTCCATCTACTAGCACATAAGGAGATGTCACATTGTTGATACATTTGTAGGACCAGTGAAGAGACAAGGTGGGTGAGGCTGACCTGAAGAAGAGCTCTGTCTCTTTCACCAACAGAAGTTGGTCCAGTAAAGGATATTACCTCAGCCCTGTTGTCTCTTTAATATCCTTGGACCAACACAGCGACAGCAACACTGCATAGAACAGCCAAGATGTTACTCTACACTGCGAGTGTAGATTACACAGTTATTAAGCACAACGAGTTGTGAAACTGCATTGGTAGTATTGTAATGGTCCAAGATTTCCAGAAAAATACTCGTGTATACAAGAGACAGACTGATCTACTTAATTTGGGAGAGTCTGTAGATTTGTTAACACAGAAGTATTTGTTCAATTGATAGGATATTTATTTTACAATGCACATGTTATATATTGTAACTGATCAGATTGCCATTGCATAGATACTACTTTTGGAAATTTCATTACTTTCTAGCATTACTGGCAGTAGTTTCAGTTTATCTTTTATTCTAGGACAGGCTGCATTGTCATTGTGTTGCTGAGGTGGAAAATAATCAAGAAAGTTCAAAAATGTTCAAAATTATGGTGGTTTTTAAAACAATTCTAGAAAGCTTTCCAGTTGGCCTGAATGGAAGTACTGCAAAGCTGTAGAAGGAAACACAAATATATAAATAAAATTTAAAAATTCAGTTTTGTGTATGGTGGAATTTTAAGTCTTAGCCCTCGTCCAGACTAACCCGCAGCATCGGCGGGTTAAAATCGATAGCTCTGGGATCGATATATCGCGTCTAGTCTGGACGCGATGTATCGATCCCCGAGCGCGCTTACATTGATTCCGGAACTCCATCAATCCGAACAGAGTTCCGGAATCGACACGGAGAGCCGCGGACATCGATGCAGCGCCGTCCAGACTGGTGAGTACCTCGATTTTAGAAATTCGACTTCAGCTACGTTATTCTCGTAGCTGAAGTTGCGTATCTAAAATCGATTTTAATACCTAGTCTGGACGTGGCCTGAGGCATGTCATTTTCCTTGACTACCTCCTCTAGGGCATAGCTTTTATGAAATGGGATAGCTTCCAGGAGCATCTGTAAATAGATCAGTGGCTAGTGGAAGAAATGGAGATGTTGTGGAGATTGCGGCTCAACTGTTGAGCTGAAAGCTAGAGATATTTGACGATCAGATTGCTTGAGAACATTGGTAGACCTGCAGTGTCAGGTCATATGGCATGAGGCTTACAGCTCCAGTCAGCAGTGCTTAAACAGCTTTTATAGTGGGGATGCTGAAAGCCTTTAAACAAACCTATATACCCTGTTTATGATGGAAACCACTTCAAGCCAAGAGGTGCTGTCCCACCCCCAAGTACCCCTACCCCCAGCAGTCCTGACTGCAGTTAGCATGTCCTTGCTGGTGGCTCTAGAACTGCGGCATCTGCTGTTACTGCTTGAGAGTGTAGTAGAAATGGTTGCACATCGGGTCTTCGGTGCTCCATGCTGAAACACTTGGATGAATTTGTTGGCGACAGCAGCATGATTGGCTCAGTATTGGGGACTATTTCAAGGCACTTCACATGAATTGCTGTATTGTGGGACTGGCTGTGTTTATTGTCTAGTGATCTGTCTGATTTGGGAACATTACAATTTATTTTTTAGACATTTACTCAACATCTGAAATGTTTGTGAAAGCTATTAGGAATCTGTCTCTAGAATTGTTTATATTTGG
Organism: Gopherus evgoodei; assembly: GCF_007399415.2. Lineage (NCBI taxonomy): Eukaryota > Metazoa > Chordata > Testudines > Testudinidae > Gopherus > Gopherus evgoodei. Next base: position 97,838,125 of record NC_044325.1, read on the forward strand.
AACGATTTGATTCTGTTTACTGGTGTCCAGGTTTTTACATGACTGCCTATTGAGTTCAAGTGGCATGCATTCCTAATAATGACAATGGATGTTTATGCAGAACTGTGCAAAGGATAATGGACTCCCACACTTGTACCAGAATCTGCCTTTCAAATGGTCTGTTGTGCCTTATTAGAGTATATTTAGTATTAACAGAATTCCATTTTAATTTTTTATAGTTTTGACATAATGTTTTTCTTAAGCATTCTTTTTATTTAAATTTTCAGAGTTGTGGGAAATTGAGGTGGGACAGACAATAATTGGTGCATGCTGAAATTCAAAATATGTAAAGCTTTATAAGTGTTAAAACACAAACTGTCAACATCATTCAGTAGAACCTCAGAGTTGTGAACACCTCGGGAATGGTGGTTTGTTCATAACTCTGAACAAAATGTTCTAGTTCTTTCAAAAGTTTACAGCTGAACACTGACTTAATACAGCTTTGAAACTTTACTATACAGAAGAAAAATGCTATTTTCCCTTAAACATAAACTACTTAAAAATTAACATAGTACTGTATAGTATTTGCTTTTTTATTTTTGTCTCTATTGCTGCCTGACTGTGTACTTCCGGTTCCAGATGAGGTGTGTAGTTGACTGGTCAGTTTGTAACTCTGGTGTTTGTAACTGAGGTTCTACTATATGTCAAAAGATACAATGTAAATATCCTTAAATCAAACTCCAAGAAGTTCTTAAGTAGCATTTTGCTTACTTTGCCTAGCTGTACATTTTGATTATCGTTGGAAATATTTTTCTTCGGTTTGTGTGTGTGCAGTTAAATTAACATTTGCTGATAAAAATCTAATCCTTCCAAGACTAAGTATATTATATGTTCTATATTGTGCCTGATAAGATTTGTCACTCAGCACCCAGCTCTGTGGCTTTGACAAAAGAAAGAGGTGAGGTAGCGTTCAGAACTTTGACAGTTAGCTTTGTCAATGTAAATGACACAATCATTGCCGTGCCTGTTATCTCATCTATCCCTGTCAATCTGCTCTCTTGATTGAATGTCATCAATTATCATCTTTTTAAAGTTAGCATTCCATTAGTGAAAATGTGGCTTAGTGTCTTCTAAATCTGTTTCTAAACTATCTCGAGGAGAGGAAATTTTATTAAAAACAAGTTCAAATACTGTTTCTCTGACATTTCCTACTTATCCAATAATTAAGATTCACTTCTAAAGGCTTCTGTTTGTTTTTAAACTGCATTTCCTTTTTGGAAACACCTCTGTATAGGAAATGAAGACCCCCTTGAGTTTATGCACTGAACTTGCATGTATACCATCCTCTTGTGCTAGAGTGACCAGATGTCCCGATTTTATAGGGACAGTCCTGATTTTTGGGTGTTTTTCTTATGTAGGCTCCTATTACCCCCCTTACCTCCATCCCAATTTTTCACATTTGCTGTCTGGTCATCCTATCTTATGCCAGCCTAATTTTCAGGAATTATTCTGTTTTTAACAGATAGCATAACCTTTGCTGCAGCTAAGGGGGTGGGGAAGTTAGGTTTTGAGAAAAACTCATAGCTTTAAATTACAGGAAGAAAAAATGGAAGGTGAGCTCAAACTACAGTAGTTTTACAAACTCCAAAGATAGAGAGGTTCTCAAACCTCAAATTTGCCCAACCCAAATAGTAACTATATGTCAAATTAAACCTCCTATGTCTTTTCTCCATATTTACAACTCCAAGTGAATTGATTTCCCCCAGATCAAAGTGCTGGGTACTTAGCCCCTTGGAGATAAACTAGTTTTTACCTGTGTCTTTTATTTACCTAATACTAATTGTGAAACAATATATAAGAGGATAAAATAAATGTACCATAATGTTGATGCTATGTCCTTTAAGAACTCATAAAGCAACTCCAGTATTGATTAGCTGGGGATGCTGCTGAGACATCAATTTACTAATGAGAATGTCCTCTGCTTTGTCAATTATCTTTCATGGCCCTCTTTGTGCAATAGAAACAGGAGAAGAATTGCAAGATTTGAAGAGTGCAAGTTTATTACTCACTGTTGTTAACTGAACGATACTTTCCGAGATACTTAGTGGAAACTATTTTCCCTCCCCTATTTAATTCATGCTGTCTCATTTCTTCAATATATTGATCGTGGTCTGTAGACTAATGGATTGTCATTATGTCACTTTATGGGTGTGTTTTTCTTTTTGAATTCTCATGTGGATATTTTTGATTTTTAGTTCCTTTCTCTGAGCAAATCAATTTTCTTTGTATAATGTAAAGAGTAATGCATAACATATTATGGGATGGATTCAATACACACTGAAGCCATTGCGAGTATCTCCACTGATTTCAGTGAGTGTTGGATCCCATCCTATCTATATAGACTGTGAACCAGATTTTTATCACTTGGGCAACGCTGTTGTCACGTATGGTGTCTTATGCCTCATGTATCCTGTTCAGTATCCGAAAGCCCATGAAACATCCAATTGCAATTGTTCCATCAAAATACCATTTATAGTCACATGGTTCAGAATTGGCATGTTCAGTTGAAACAAATTGGACCAAGTTGTATCATTGATTTTTTTGTATTTATTTATTAAAGCCGAGTTTCATAATGAAATCAATAGCAAATGGTGATGGTGCAATATGACTCATTATTTTAAAAAGCAATTCACAATTTGTATATGGTGAAAATTTTGTTAATTTCTTGTTAATTATTTATTATTTGTGAAACTTTCAAAGGTCCAGGCCTCGGGTTAGGTGCTCTGCATACACATAATAAGAAATGGACCCTGATCACAGTCTGGCAAGGCAGAGGGTGGGAGAACAGAAGTACTATTCCCTTTTTATAGCTGGGGAACTGAAACACCACGAGCTTGTCCAAGATCCCACAGGAAGTCTGTGAGATGAGTAGCAGGATTGAACCCAAAAGCTCATGAGTCCTAGTCCAGTTCCTTAAACCCAAAAGATCTGTCCTCTAGAAGTCACAGGGAGCTGCTGGGAGCTCAGCAGTTTAAAAAACAGGGCCATTTATTTAGGTGCCTAAATATAGATTGAAAAGGGCTAAACTAGGGCAGCAGTTTTTGAAAATCTTGATAATTGGCCCCAATGTTACAGTCCTTATTTAAGTAGAACTTCTGTCAAATGTGGTGGTGGTTGTTTCTCAAATGAAACTTCTGTTCCATATGCATGTCTATGATACCGGTATGAAATGGAATAGAGAAATAGAATCAACAAACGTGTATGGTTTCATAGATGTACAGACTGTGTGAGCTCTACAGAGTATTTCATTACGCTTCCACCCAAGGTATTGCAAATTGCATGCCATTCCAAGCCTGGAAGGTTCAGAGCATGTCACAGAATATCAAACATCCGTGGATTATTGGTACACCCTACAGGTGAAATCCTGGCTCCAAGGAGTTCATGGGAAAACTCACACTGACTTCACTGGGACCAGGAATTCACTCTGTCTCATTCACTCTGTCTCATTAAGATCGCATGTTAAGTTCTGATTTAGGAATGATTGGTCCTGTTCAGGGTAGTTCATCTTAACACATTAAAACATTTTAAAACCTTGTTGTCAGCATATTTTCCATACTGTTCTTGCCAGCATTGAATAACAGTGTTAGACTTCCTTTGCAGCAGAGTAATTTTATTATTTTTTACTGCTATGACCATCATATTCTGAGATCATTTCCTCTCACATTCAAGTAAGCAGTGGCTGTAGCCTCTCCCCCCTTTCTTTCATTCTCTTTTTTTCTAAGCAGAACATTTTCTCTCTCAGAAATGAGGTAGAGAAATCCTACTTAAATATAGACAGAGAAAAAGTTTTAAAGAGCAAGTTTTCTATTTGTACCGCACTATTCAATTATGTCTCCAGTTTAACCAACAGCAATAATGCATCATATCAAGATCAGCATGTAACAGTAGCAATGTAAAACAAAGACAGAGTTGTAAACATACATACGTATAAATATTTTACTCTGCCCAAATGTTTTCACTTCCTGTCTATTTTAGCTTTAACTTTCCCCACATTGTTCTTTTTGTAATGGCAACGTCATGTATATGTGGTGAAATATCGAATGGGACATCTTGAATGTACTAATACTCAACATTTTTGTTAGTAGGAAGAAGTAATTTGAGAGGTAATGGCTCCAATCTTCTTGTGATTAATCCAAGATGTCAATCAAGCCATAAAACACTACCCACATATCTACTTTCAAGTTGGATTCTCTCAGGTAAATGAACTCCTTGGCAATGAATCTTAGACAGCTGGGTATTCTCCTTTTTCTCTGGGGCTGCTTTTATGTTTATGGCTTTTTCAGATTCAACTCTATTACAGAATTATACAATAAAGTAGATTGAAACATAATTGAATAGTACCCCTATTTTACTTTATACCTGGACTTGTCAAATCTTTTAAAATTGTGGGCTTAATGTATATGCTGGATGAGACCAACGCAGCTGAAACACGTTACATTTATTTTCAGATCAATCATTATTCTTTTCTATTTCACTGTGATCTTTTGTCTTGATGGAAATGAAAGACAAGTTCAGACAACTCTATTTAAGTGCATATAATTCCATTAAGGCCATATGACACACATAAGCTTGAGCTTCCCCTGCATGTGTGTCATCTCTGGTTAACTGCATGTCAGTTAATGGTATAATTTGGATATTTGCATGCCATTTGGAATTGTGACTGTTTATTTTATTAATATAATAGCTTTGACTGATTCATGGAAGGTGCAACAAACTTGTGTAAATGAACTATTTTTCATGAACTGTTTCATATCTTTAGGTGAACTTTTTTTCAGTATTGGTGTGATAATGTGTTTTAGTAAAGGCAATAAAATCTTTGAAACATTTAAATTAGGCATTTCATTTTAATTTGCAATGCAAAACAGTCCTAACTGCTTGTCTCAACAGTTGAGCACATATTTTGCTTATATAAATAACACACAAACACATGGTAAAAGACATTGTTTGCAAAATTAAACACTCAAGTTAGAAAATTGACCTGTGCAATGTTAATTCTGCCCACTTGGCATATGCATTATGATATGGTCTTTCATTGCATGATTACGTACTATTTTTTCACATGACTCCTGCCTTGCTAAGTGCACAGGATGGGCAGTACTCAGTTAACAATAGCTATTCAGTGTTTTGTTTTCTCCTTGTTGTTCAGCGTGTGTCTGTAGACCTTATTTTCTGCACACTATTTAATCCTTGCTCTGAATCCATAATTATTAATTTCCTCACGGGCTTTTCTATGATGCTCATCACTATATCAGAGCACTTCACAAACATTAATGAATTTTCCAAATATCCTGGTGAGATAAGTGGGTATTATTATCTCCCTTCTATAGATGGAGAGCTGAGGCACAGAGATTAAGGTCAAAAGTATCCATTAATGTTGGAAACCCAATCTGAGACTCCTAGGACCTTCTTTTTCAGAGGATTTACCATTATATAGCGTTTTATATTCAAAGCACAGCTATCAGTTTTTTCAGTTGCAGCTGTGAGTGCTCAGAACTTCTGCAAATCAGAGCCAAGCATATCAAGTTGGGCACTGAGAAAATGAGGAACACACACAATTTTTGTGACCGTCTGTGAAAAGTTTGGTTTCAGTGATTTGCCCAGTGTCACGTAGGAAATCTGTGGTAGATGAGGGGATAGAAATCCAGTTTTCCAGGGCATCATTCAACTGCCTTGATCATGAGACCATTCTTTCTTTTCCTGCAGTCCTCTTCCTCATTCACTGCACCCCTTCTGACTTTTGCAACAAAAACAGGGTTCCTACAGAACAATCTCTTTCACTACACAACCTTGATTTATCCCCAGAGCAGATCCATCCTGTGCACTAAATAAGGCAAGGGTCCTGTGGAAAAAAATAGTGCGTGATTGTGTAATTAAAGACCACACCAAAATGTATCTGCATAAGGGAGCCAAATTAAGGTTGTCAGAGAACCTTAATACTAACATTTTCCAACTTATGAGTGCTTTGACTAATGCTCTTCTAACAGTTTTTGTGAATGCAGTCCCCTAGGGGCTGGTAGAGGAACCCCGGTGCACCCTCTCCAGTGGGTTCCAATGCAAAGCCCTATGTTAGGCAACAAAATCTGCACCTCACAGGTGCTGTTCTGCTGCTTCCCTGGATTGCTTCCTCCCAGTTCCCTTCTACCAAAGGGCAAAGTGAATATATTAAACAAAATAAATCAGAGGTATGTCTGAGATCTTTCTAGTATCTAGAGGCCTCTTCTCCACAGTGGCCTGGTAGAGTCCCAATAGCCAGAGGCCCGAGGCAGCTGGACCTCCCACAGTGCTAAAAACGCAGGTGTATTCATCTCCATTGGCTGTCTGCTACTCAGTTGTTCTGTCCTTCTTTTAAGTTCCTCCTCCAGCCCATATATGCTTTGGTAGTATGGAAGGATAGGGCTGCCTGGGCCCAAAGTAGCTGTTCAGCCTTTTCCTTTCTGGTGCAGGGTTTGTACACCCTGTCACATGGGGATACAATATTTGTTAAAGACAAGTACATGATACATTGCATTGCATTGTAGGCTTTTGGCTTCTAATCACTGGGCTGCCAAATGAGAGACAACAGCAGCAGTTTTTTTCTAACAGGGTATTAGCCATTCCACTAACATAGTAGTATTCGTATCTGCAGCTTTTTGAAGCAGCATTGGAATAGCAGTTACATAATATTACTGAGACAACAGTTTTGAAAAATCAATCTAAAAGGAAGGATTATCACAAAGATAAGGCTTAATGCTCCCTTTCTGCTTTCACCTACTAATACATGGTATCACAGTGGAAATGGAGACAGTTCTACCTACCACTCCCTCGTCATGTATGAAAGTGGCACTTTTGTTATTTAAAAGGTTCACAGTAGAATACAGATTCTATAGATAGGTTAAGGTCTTAATACTAAGTCTCAGGAGTTGGAATTGCCCATTTGCAAATCCCATTTAAGAGCTACTGCCAGAGAAGGCATTAAACAACTTGTATAGAGATTTCTATTTGGCTTCATTGGTCTTTAAGTTTAATCACTTCATTATAGGGTAAGTTCCTGGATGTATGTGGGAAGGTCTGAACGCTCTGAGATGTTACCACCATTCAAATGGTTAAAGGTGATGTAGACAGAAGGTGTTGGCTCATATAATAGTCAACCAAAGGCTGTGGGTCATAAATACTCAACTGACTTTTGGGTAAATAAAATTGTACTTTGTTTGACCCTACTCAAAAGCCAAAAAATCTCCTAAATTTTTAGAACCCCATTTGAGTTGGAATCTGCATTCTCTCATTGACTTATCTGTGTTTTGTTTCAGTTTCACAATTCCCTTGTTTCTCAAACATTCATTTTCACCTGTAGTTCATCCTCATCTGAAACAATTCTTTGTGGCTTTCTTTTATGACCATTTGGTCATGTTAAGAGTCCCTGTCCCATAGCTCACATGATCTCCTTTGATATTTTTTTTATGCATTTTCAGGTGGCTATTTCTCAGATGATTCCCTTAAACTTCCTTGTTTGCAAAAACCAGTTATGAGACATCTTATAACTGAATATATTAGTTACATGAGTGAAATGGATAAAATCTTTTGTTTCAAGTTATAAAAGAGGTGATGATACTAGAAAGATATTTTCACCGGGGGTGAATTTTCCTCCATAAATCACAGAAAAAGGCTAAAAAATGAAGTGGACTCACTCATGTAGAATAAATCCCATACTATGTGGCTGTTGCTGAGATCACACTTAGGCCTCATCTATACTACAGGGAAATTCGATCTAAGCTACGCAATTTGAGTTGTGTGAATAGCATATCTCAAATCGATGTAGCTTCGATCTATTTACCGCGGGGTCCACATTGTGCAATGTTGACGGCAGATGTTCTCCCGTCAACTCCCCCTACTCTTCTCAACCCAGTGGAGTACAGGAGTCAACAGGAAAGCGATCTGCAGTTGATTTAATGGGTCTTCACTAGATCCACTAAATTGACTGCCAATGCATCTATCGCTGCACCTTGATCCCCTAGTAAGTGTAGACGAGCCCTTAGAGTAGTCTGCAGCTGCTTTCAAACAAGGTGTATGAAATCTTTGTTCTCCTTCTTAAAACTCTTTGTTGTTAATGAGAGATGGTTTAATTTTGGTGGGTGGGGAATTATGCACTCAAAGTTGTCTTAACAATGGAGAAAAAAGGATTTGTGCTCATTTTTGTTGCTTTGTGATTCTTTAAGGTCCGAAAAGGTTGGAGGGTTTTATTTTTAGTTGCTTTTTCACATTAGAGACTCAGTTCTTGCTTATTCTGAAAGACTTTGTGATATGGTGAACTAATGGAATGGTGATTTAATTAGTCAAGATGGTGAGATTTGAGTATCAGAAAAACAAAGGGATTTTTACAGTCTGTTTAAAAATCGTTGTGTTTTGTTAACTTCCAGTTAGCATCAGTGACAAATATTGGTTCTTTCTCCAAAACTTACATCCTTTTTCCTTCATTTAGAGTGTGTGAGATATATAACAAACATTTGTGAAAGTCTCTCCTCCATCAGGTGCCTTCCAGAAAAAACAAGGGACCAGACTAGATATTCCTCATATTTCTAAGGTTAAAAAAAGATAGAGAGAAAACTCCTGTTTCTTTGAAGATCACCTTTAAATTACTTACACACACACTGAGGCCTGATCTACACTACGCATTTAAACCGATTTTAGCAGCGTTAAACCGATTTAATGCTGTACCCGTCCACACAACGAGGCCCTTTATATCAATATAAAGGGCTCTTTAAACCGGTTTCTGTACTCCTCCCCAACGAGAGGAGTGGCGCAAAAATCGGTATTACCATATCGGATTGGGGTTAGTGTGGCCACAAATCGACGGTATTGTCCTCCGGGTGGTATCCCACAGTGCGCCATTGTGACCACTCTGGACAGCAATCCGAACTCGGATGCACTGGCCAGGTAAACTGGAAAAGCCCCGCAAACTTTTGAATTGCATTTCCTGTTTGCCCAGCGTGGAGCTCGGATCAGCACGGGTGGTGATGCAGTCCCAAATCCAAAAAGAGCTCCAGCATGGACCGTACGGGAGATACTGGATCTGATTGCTGTATGGGGAGACAAATCTGTTCTATCAGAGCTCCGTTACAGAAGACGAAATGCCAAAACATTTGAAAAAATCTCCACGCCATGATACAGACTCCACAGCACAGTGCTGCCTGACAAGCGTAACGGAAAGCCAAAGAATCAAATGGATGCTCATAGAGGGAGGGAGGGGGTACTGAGGACTCCAGCTATCCCACAGTCCCCAGCAGTCTCCGAAAAGTATTTGCATTCTTGGCTGAGCTCCCAATGCCTGTACTGTCAAACACATTGTCCGGGGTGGTTCAGGATATAGCTCGTCAATGTACTCCTTCCTCCCCCCCCCCCATGAAAGACAAGGGAAAAAAATCGTTTCTTGACTTTTTTCAATGTCACCCTATGTCTACTGAATGCTGCTGGTAGATGCGATGCTGCGGCAGTGAAGAGCAATATCCGCTCCTCTCCCCTCCCTGGTGACAGACAGTACAATATGACTGCTATCCGTCATCATCATCAGCCTGTGAGTGCTCCTGGCTGGCCTCAGGTGAGGCTGGCTGGGGGCACCTGGGTAAAAATAGGAATGATTCCTGGTCATTCCCAGTAGATGGAACAGAACGGCTGGTAACCATTCTCATCATAGCAACTGGGGGCTGAGCTCCATCAGACCCCTCCCTTTCCTGTGTAAAGAAAAGATTCTGTACTGCCTAGACTATCATAGCAGCAGGATGCTGAGTTCCTCTCCCCCACACAGCTTAATGTCCTGCCTGGACTATCATAGCAGCTGGAGGCTGCCTCCCCCTCATTTTATCTCAGTAACAAGTCAGTGTTTCTTATTCCTGCATTCTTTATTACTTCATCACACAAATGGAGGGGACACTTCTACGGTAGCCCAGGAAGGTTTGGGGAGGAGGGAAGCAACGGGTGGGGTTGTTGCAGGGACACCCCCTAGAATGGCATGCAGCTCATCATTTCTGCGGGATCTGACATGAAGCGGCTGTGCTCTCTGGTTCTCTGATACACTTGTTCTCTAGTACACTTGCCCCATATTGTAGGCAGGACTGACTCTATTTTTAGATACCATAAAGGAGGGATTGACTTGAGGAGCCATTTCCATTTTTGTCTTTGAGCTCCCAGCTGACCTCAGCCGGAGCACCCATGACAGCAGCAGACAGTACAGAATGACAGATAACCGTCATCTCATTGCCAATTTACAGTGGCGCAGCAGATGGTACAGAATGACTGATAACCGTCTCTGCAGTCATGCAAAGGCAAATGAATGCTACTGTGTAGTGCTGCAATATCGCCTCTGTCAGCGGCATCCAGTAGACATACGGTGACAGTGAAAAAACGCTGAATGGGCTCCATGGTTGCCATGCTATGGCGTCTGCCTGGGCAATCCAGGGAAAAAGGGCGTGAAATGATTGTCTGCCGTTGCTTTCCCGGAGGAAGTAATGACTGACCACATTTACCCAGAATCACCTGCGACAATGATTTTTGCCCCATCAGGCACTGGGATCTCAACCCAGAGTTCCAAGGGGCAGGAAGACTGTGGGAACTATGGGATAGCTACGGAATAGCTACCCACAGTGCAACGCTTCAGAAATTGACGCTAGCCTCGGACCATGGATGCACACCACTGAATTAATATGCTTAGTGTGGCCACGTGCACTCGACTTTATACAATCTGTTTTACAAAACTGGTTTATGTAAAATCAGAATAATCCCATAGTGTAGACGTACTCTGAGATAAATGCGTCAGCCTGTGCCTCTGTTGCGTAGTGTGGAAGACATAGTCTTTAACCCCTTTGGTGCTGCTGCACTCTTCTCTGGAGAGTGTTTTAAATGGACGGACAATTGATATCAATAGAACTTTGGAAGCTACTAAGTACATTGAGTGCACAGGAGGTGGTATTATGTAGTGTAATATATGTACATGTCTGCTGTTATCTTATGTCTCTGTGATCTCCAGCTGTAGTGAAGTGATTCGCTTGCTAATTTCCTACCAGTAAAAGGCCTTGCTTTTTTCTTTATAAAAAGGATGACATACAGATATAGAGTTCACGTTTCACTGCTTCAGACCCTGTGCAGTCTCTGATTTCCTTCAAATGTGAGTTGAATGTTAGTGCTAAGAAGAGTGAGGATTGAGTAATTGATATGACTAGGCAGATGTGCTCACTTCCCCATGCGGCCTTGACACAATGTGCTCTTAGATCTAACCAAATGGGAATCACCCTAGAGATAGCAATTCTAACCCCAGAAATAGTGAATTGTGTAATGGTTTCAAGTGGTAGCCTTAATTAGATCATAACCACTTGTGACATTTATGTATGTAGATTTGCACAGCAGTAGAGAGGGGCACCTATCCAAGGCTCTGGGTGAAGGTATCCCTGCTAAAATTACGAACCCAAATTAAGTGGTCAGCAGAACATAAACATCCCCTACTTCCCAGAGTTGTAACCCACCTTCCACACAAACTGATGCTCCTTGCAGTGTTTCCTGAAGGTAAAAAGATCAAACTGGGGAGCTTGTTCTAGAGCTGAAAGCTGCTCGTGGATAATATTTTATTCCTAGTCTTTTTTCGTTAAACCATGGAAGATCCAACTCCGCTGTTTGCAGCTGCAACAGTATATCACAAGAAGCAAGGTATTCTCTCCCCAACAAGAAGATTCCAGCCATGCTAGGGATTTATAGGGTAAAAAACAAATGCTGTAAATGCAGTCTGGAAAACAACAGGGAGTGACTACAGATCAACGAGCACAGGTGCAATGTGCTGCCCCCAGGAACCACTGCTTAATTTGACCTGCTGACCTAAGCCAGATTTGAAACCAGATGGGTTATAAAGCACTGCTCTGTTATTCCTAAATAATTTCATTAAGGCTGGTTTAAATTTGTGGCTTCTTTGTTCCATACTGAAGGTGCTTGTATATCAAGAACGTTAAATACTGGGGTCCTGATTCATAGGTACAAAGGACTGAGGGGCTATTGTAGTCATCTAGTCTGACCTCCTGCATAATTCTAATCTACTGTTAACTTTATAAATCAAGAGTCATTCCATTGAACTCTAAAAGAAGAATATTTACATAAAACCAGATCATCTGAGATCAGTATCAGGACCTTTGGGGGCAGGCAAGGAGCAAAAATATAGCATATTAATTATTATTGCTATTACAACACAAAAAATTGCAGTTTTGCTGCACAAAAGCTTTCCAGCAAACACAGAATTCAGCAACAAATTGGCATGTGATCTGGAGTGTGCAAAATTATGAAATGCATACAACGGGGGAAGGAAGAGATGGAATGAATACTGGATACTGTAGAAGTGTGTGTGAGAGAGAGAGGAAGTAATTTTTGAATGTGAAAGAGTAGAGAACACATTTAAAGAAGTAGGATGCAGAAGAGGAGAGGGTCACTAACACGAGGAGCATCAGTAGGGTATGTATGCGGAGAAGCCGTGTTACAAGCACATGGGGTTTAATCACCTCATTTTCTTGCTCTGTTGTGAACGATAAAGACACAAACTTCTGTTTGTGACACTGAGAAGCCTGGTGATATCAAAGTGTTTGTAAGATTAATTGAATATACTCAATTATAATTTTTACAGGCAGGCTGTCAGGAACATCCTAACATGATTAAAGGTTTGTTTTTTTCCTCTTCCCTCCCCCCAATTTAAAACTTTGTAGTGTAGAGTGGGTGATACATGGAAAAACAACATAAGTAGAACCTCATTTAGAAGAAAATAATTGAGTTAACCCCAGAGAATATAAGGTAGATTCTTTCTCATGTATTATTATACAATTATTTTGTGGTCAGCCCCACAACTATTGGTTTAGTAATGAAGATATCAGATCTATTCAGAAGTGCAGACAGTCTTGGAGTCTTAATATTCTACTTGTTCTGCAGAGTATATTTGTTTGTATCACTGTAGCACCTAGGAGCCCCTGTCATAGGCCAAATCCCATTGTGCTAGGTGCTGTACAAACACAGAACAAAAAGACCATCCCTGCCTCAAAGAGGATTTTGTTCTTTTAAAAATGCCATTCTCTGCCTGCAGCATGAGGGGGGGAGAGGGAGGATGGGATCTGGGAATGAGATGGGATTTTAATGGTCGAATACATGCACATATATAAAGTGAGCATTCTCATTTTAAAATCATATTATGCTTCCATAATGATTATTTCAATTTTCCAAGTAGACTGCATGAGACAATATCAGAAGCAGTACTGGGGGGTTAGAAGGATGATCCAGTGATTGGGACACTGGGGGGGCCTAGGACATGGGACACTCAGGTTCAATTCTCTGCTCCTCCACAGGCTTCCTATGTGATCACTTAATTTTTCTGTGAGTGAGTTCTCTGCCTATAAAATGGGGGCTCCAGAGACCAGACAGGCGCCACTGTTATAAAACTGCCCATTGAAATGTCATGAAAATGATGCTCCTATGCTTGAGTCAGTCACAGAATACACACACATGTGGTACTGGTCTCACCTCAGCAGAACCTTTATTTATGATAAGCTGTATAGTCTTTAAGTATTTAAGATATCCCTTGATGACATGGGGAGCCAAGCTGCTTGCTCTCCTGCCTAGAATCACAGTAGGGATTGCTATTCTGGATCAGAGCATTGATCCTTTAAATCTGCTAACCTGTGCCTGACAGTTGTCAGTACCTGTTGCTTCAGAGGAAGGCACATCGCCCTTCAAGGGGAAGTTATGGGACACCCTGATCCAAAAAGCAGTTTCTTCTTACCCCTCAATAGTTGGAGGTTGCATTATGTCTTGTAGCCTGAGAGTTTATATCTCTTCCCGAATTTCTGGTTTTTAAAATATATTTACTGTCACAACACTGAATATTCTTATCCATATAAATGTTTGAATCTTTTTTGAATCCTGCTAAGTTGTTGGCCTCTCTGATATTATGTGGCAATGAGTTCCACAGCTTAATTGTGTGGGGAAAATATTTCCTTTTAATCAGTTTTAAATTTGCTCCCTTTCAATTAAATTTAATAATCTTTTTCTTGTTTTATAGGAAAGGGTGAATAGCAATAGTCAGCCTACCTTTGCCCTCCTCTTATTTATCCCTTAACAGTCTGTCTTTTCAGTCTCCCACTCTGATCATTTTTGTCATCTCTTTCTGAAGCCGTTGTATTTCTCCTATATCTTTTTTAGATGGGATATATTCCAGATGAATAGATACAATGGCATCCTAATATTTTCTGTATTATTCTCCACTCCATTCCTTATTCATTCTAACAAGCAGAACACAATGTCCACCAGCGATGGGCAGAATCATTATTTTCCCTTGATATGATAAGCCCTGGGAAAATGGATCATCATCTCTAGTCACAATTGCCCATGTTTATGAGAATTGCTCATGTTTACAGTAACTCCTGTTGTAGCGAATGGTGTCTTAACAAAAGCTAAGATTAGAAACTGTGACGAATGGGAATAGCTGAGCTCATCTGAAAAGACCTTTTTCCTTGGTGGCTTCACAAATTGCAACTGTATAACAGACCCAGGGATTTGAAGGTGTGTTGAGGAAACATCCAAGACAGATCTATCACCCACAGAACCAGAATCAACAATTCTCAGGGGCTGTGCGACTCAGAAGGCAGCTGATCTATTTAGTTGGATTGAACCTTTTAGGGTACAGTTATTTAGGTCTGTTTGCAAAGGCCTATATTTTAAGAATTTAGGTGTATTTTTATTACTAAGCTAGCTATAGAGGTATAAAGGAAAGAATAAAAATTGCAGTGTGTCTGTGTAAGGGCTTTTTTTTACTGTGACAGTCTGAGGCCCTGTTATTAGGCTAAGGCCTTCGGCTAAGTAGCAGAGACAGGCATAAGCTGGGTAGGGTGTGGTCACATCCTTACATTCCAAACCAGTTACATTGAAATAAGGTGCTATTGGGCTGTAAGAAATACAAATAGAAATACAAACCTGACTTATCACCTCCAGAGAAAGGAAAGCCTAAATGATGTAAAAGGAAACTTAGTTTGATAACATCCTGTCTGGCAAGAACTCACTTATCAGTAGCTGAGATGTGAAATCCTCATTTCTATGTTGTTCTATCACTGTAGTCTCCACTTCCCTATTGTTTGTCCATGTAATCCCTGGTTCTGTGATTGTTTCTGTCTGCTGTATAATTAATTTTGTTGGGTATAAACCAATTAAGGTGGTGGGATATAACTGGTTAAATAATCATGTTACAATTTGTTAAGACTGGCTAGTTAAATTTCAGTAAAATAATTGGTTAAGGTATAGCTAAGCAGAACTCAAGTTTTACTATATAGTCTGCAGTCTATCAGGAAGTGGTGGGGGAATGGGAACAGGGAGTGGGGGTGGGGGAATTGGAATCATGTTTTGCTAAGGGGGAGGAATGGGAAAAGGGACACAGGCAAGGCTCTGTGGTGTCAGAGCTGGGAAGGGGGACACTGAGGCAGGAAACTGGACTCATACTTGCTGGAAGTTCACCCCAATAAACAGCCAATTGTTTGCACCTTCAGACTTCAGATATTGTTGCTTTCTGTTCATGCCAGAAGGACCAGGAAAGTAAGAGTGTGAAAGAATAAGTCCCCTAACAGAACCCAAGATATGTGTATATATATACATATATATGTATAATGTATTTCTTAACTAGAATCTTTAAGAGATGTATGTTTTAGACAGCATTGTCTGGTGTTTTCTTGATGTTTCTCTCCACTCCAAAGCACAAAATGGAAGTCACCTCAGTTTTCCATCAGCAGTCATTTCTCTAGTCTGTTAGCATAATGATTCAGATGCATTGCAGTTATATTCAGTTAGAACATTTAATTATAAAGTCTTGTTTAAAGACTTCAGCCATAGCTTAATTATTTCAGGGAAAGTGTGGCACACAAATAGCCTGCAAAATCTTGAAGAACAAAGTTACCTGAACATTTGATATTCTAAATTATACCATATTGGCTAGTTATATTGTGTTAAAACAACTCATTTATTATACAAGGTTTTATGTATGCTTTACAATTTTGGGTAAAGTCACTCAAAGTATATCTACACAGGGATTAAAAAGCCCACAGCTGGCACAGATCAGCTGACTCGGGCTCATGAGGCTTGGGTTCCCAAGTTGAAAAATTATCTTGCAGAGCTTTAGGTTGTGTGGACAGCTTGGGGGTCTTTTGTCCCTATGTAGCGGTACCCTCAGATACATGCCACTGAGGATGACATTTTATAAAATCAAATTAAGCAAAAGCAAAAGATACTGCTGTAGCATGCAATGTGGAAGATTTGCACATGCAAATTTCTTGTTCTCTGCAATGTATATAGAATTGGCCAAAAATTTGCAGACTAAAAGTTTGTTTTGTTTTTATTGGAAATGTGACTTTTATCTAAATCAACATTTTCCATGGACAAAATACTGATTTCACTGAATTTTTTTAGAGCAACAAAGAGTCCTGTGGCACCTTAAAGACTAACAGATGTATTGGAGCATCTCTGCATCTGACGAAGTGGGTATTCACTCTCAAAAGCTTATGCTCCCATATAACTGTTAGTTTTTAAGGTGCCACAGGACTCTTTGTTACTTTTTACAGATCCAGACTAACACAGCTACCCCTCTGATACTGAAATTTTTTATACTTCTGAACTGGAATATGATAATTAAATGAAGAGTTTTTTTAGTTTAAAATGAAATTTTTTGTTTCAAAACATTTCAGTTCAAAAGGCATTTTAAGTTCTTGCAATATCACTTTGAAATGAAATGTTTTGGTTTGAATTGACATTTCATTTTGAGCATTAGTTTGGAAATGTCAAAATGTTTCATTTTGATCTAAAATGTTGAAACTCTTGTTCCAACACTTCCAAAATGAACATTTTTGGAACATTTCCTTTTCCTCACAAGTTTTGATATTTTGATTTTTTTGTAAAGATTTGGTGTCCAAATAAATATTGGAATTACCCATATGATGGAAATTTCATTTTGCAATCAGTTCTCAGTTCTTTAAAAATAAATTTATACCGGGCTTTTTCCATTCCAAAAAGGTACTAGAGAGAGAAATTACTGTAGCAGCAACATAGCTGAGTGTATCTTTAGGCATTTCATCCCATTTCAGAATTGCCCTATTTTTAAAATTCAAGCTTCCTTCAGGGTTTAGTTCAGGGAAGTGCTTAAGCAGGTGATTAATCTTATTGACTGGATAAGGCACTGGCCTGTGTCTATTCCCCTTCCTTCTCCCTCTGACAGCTGTCTCCTCCCTAACTTCAATTTCTTTTCATGCAACACCCTTCTGCTCTGCAACCCCTATCATTTCCAGTATCTCTAAGCTTCATCCACTCTCAATCTCTTTTCAGATTTCTTCTTCAAATGCACAAATTTCTTTTCTCTTTTGACTGTCTCTCTTGGGGCTTTTTTGTCTTACCCTGGTCACTTGTTTTATAACCAAATGCTTCTATTTGTTTTTCCCTTTCCTTTTAAATAATTGCAGTGGTGTTGTAGCTGTGTCACTCCCAGGATATTAGAGAGACATAGTGGATGAAGTAATATCTTTTATTGCACCATATTGGTGAGAGCGAAAAGCTTTCCAACAGAAATTGGTCCAGTAAAAGATATTACCTCATCCACCTTGTTTGTCTCTGGTTATTTATACAGTTTCCTGACCACTGTCTGTATCACTTTAAAGATTTTTATATATACAAATGCTGTGCAGAATTAATTTGAAAGATGTTATAAAAATAAAGCTGTAATCACCCATATGGGTACCTATGGAAGATGACGCAGCTGCTTAATTTCAGCCAGGGGCGGCTCCAGGCCCCAGCACGCCAAGAGCGTGCTTGGGACGGCAAGTCGTGGGGGGTGCCCTACCGGCGCCGTGAGGGCGGCAGGCAGGCTGCCTTCGGTGGCTTGCCTGCGGAGGGTCCGCTGGTCCTGTGGCTTCAGTGGACCTCCCACAGGCATGGCAAAATGCCTACAGCCGCCCCTGATTTCAGCAGAGCACTGATAGTAAATCTGCTTCAGGAATGACCGCTTGACCAAGCTTAGTACACTCTCTTATTTGAACACATCCCTATTCAAAATAGTAAGCAAACTAATTAGCCCTACTGAAATATATCAAATGGTGAAGTTGCATGGATTAACTTAGTCTATGTCCAGGGGAGACAACTGAAACTCATAGTCTGACATGAGGCCTTTACCAGCTCCCATTTGAACTTAATTGGGGGCATATAAAATTATTTTGGGCATAAGAACTGTATGTTGTTCCCTGTAATAACTACTCCCATATAGCTAGCATAAAAATCCATCACTTTTTAGCAATTCCCACTGTACTGCTAGAGTCACTATTGTGCTTTATTTATGAGCCTAGCAGACCCAAATGCACACTCACTCTTACCTATGACAAATAAACTGGCAAGTAGGATACAAAAATAAAAAGTTTTTTTTTCTTTAGCTAGTGGCTAAGGAATTATTGATCCTCCTTAAACTAACATTAATTTTACATAGGCAACTGGAGGGCTGTTGGTCTCTTCCCTGCGAGTTGAAGACAGTAAATTGGAAAACAAAATCTGACACTTTTGTGTGTATTCCTTACTGTAAGGAGGATTTGATAACATTGTGTTTGCTGATTGGTTATAAATTTAACTTCATTCAAGTTTTCACACCTGGAGCATAAATAAGTAGTCTTTAAAGTAACGAGCTCAAGAAATGGTGTAATTTCAATATAACTAACTACTAGAAGCCTTATACCTCTTTGCTGATGATGTCAATAATAGAAACATTCAGGAGATGAACTTGTAGAAGAGTTTCCTAAATGTTGTATTAGAGTGTCTCTTGTGAGAAAAAGCTGAAGTGCAAACAGGCTGGATCTTAATTCCTGATAGGCCAGGGAAATTAGGGTAAAGCCAAGGTATACAGAGATAGGTGATGATTATTTCATCTCCTTGAACCCAAGTGGTTAGGGTTGGAAGTGCAGTATAAAGATATTCTTCTGGTGTATGGTGAGAAGGTGATATGGCTACTGAAACCATTTTGTACGTCATTTCCTCTGGTTTTCTCCTCACAGTGTTTTTACCTGTCCTCGGTTCTCTATGAAACTCCTGTATAGCCAGATAGGGCTACTTCATCTGGAGTAGCAGTGGACCTGGATCCAGACCTTGGGGCACTTGGATTTGGCTCTGAGTTAGGACTCTTTGTACCTTGGGTCTATCTCTAATGAAAAGACTCATAAAAGTTTACTGTTCTTACAATTTATTGAAGGAGTTTGCATGTAATTGGCCCTATATTATGTAACACTATGAAGCAGACATGGAGGTCATATTTAGCACAGAAAAGGGATTTGGCAGCAACAAAAGCTATGATTTTTGCACGCTGTCAGCACTAGAGTAAAATACTGAAGACGTATGTGTCATATTGGCATATACACTCTACTACTGTATATTGGAACATATTTCTCCCATCTCCCTCAAGGCAAACATTTTAAATGAGTAGGGAAGAACTTCCTTGTTGCATTGCTAGAGAACAATCTGAAGGTTGTTTGGTTTTTTTCAGTGGTGTAGACCCAAAATGAAATATTTTTATCTTTTGCTATCTATCTACTTACTGTCTTCTAATCCGTGGGGCCCCACATCAATTCACATGTAACTGGATATACAACATACAGCTACGCTGTTTTATCATTCTGCAAAAAGTTTAAATCAGCATTTTGAGACATGCTGCCATGATTTTTATAGAAGGGAACAGTGTTCTTGGGTGAACTTTAGCAATGCCACTGCTTGAAAGGAGTGCGATTAGTAAAATATTTTGGGCAAAGTTCATCGCTGGTCATATTCCTGGAGCTCTGCAGATAAGACTTGGTCCTTTGCATTTAGATGTAGCTGAATTTCTGCAGGTTGGTTTGGCTTGACACTTTTATTTGACACTGCTTTGAGTTCTTGCAATATTTCCAAGTGTGACCAGGTGGCAAATTGCTAGAAACTGTGATAAAACCTGAGATTTGTAGGCCAGCTTTGCAGACAAGAGACTCAGATAGTTCAGCTAAAACCTTCAGATAAATATCTAACTTTGGGGCACATGTCCAGACCTAAACTCAAAGATTACCTTTCATTAATTTGGGGACATTTGATACACCACTGTATGGTCATCAAAAAGACTGTGAATGAGCAGAAAGAGATAGTGGGTGTGATACTGTGGGCAAATGGGCGGCGGGGGGGGATAACAAGCAACCAACTGATGAACGCAGTCTAATAGAATTAAAATAACTGGTTTCATTATCATTTCTATCACATACTGATTGTGTAGCATAATTGAATAAACGTTTTGTCTCAAGTCTGACCTTCAGTAACCCTTTTTCTATTTCCTTTCTTCCTTCCTCTTCCTTCATTAGTGCTGGACGCTTCAAGTCAGCACACTTGCATTCATGCCCACAAATTTAAGAGGCTATTGATCCTTCACAACTTGGCACTTACTCTTTATAGAATATCCCTCTTTCCTCTCTAGCTCAGAGAGCCCTCACTACCAAAGGGAGCTGTGAGTTACCGTCAGAACATTTTCCAGTTTCTTTTCCTGCTGTCCATCTGTCACTCACTCATGTCTCTCACCAAATGCCTCTTCTACGTCAGAGCATCCATCTTCCTCTTCTCTCCTTTCCTCCACTGACTCCATTTCCCCGTCCCTGCTACCTTCACCCATCTACAGTTCCCACCAGCTGTACTTGCTCCTGCCCCCTAAATCAACTCACTGCTTCCACCAGCACAAATCCATATCTTAACATGCATGCCCTCCACTGCTGCTGCCTCCTCTACTCTGACATTTTCCCCCAACTCTGGCCCTTTCTTCATCCATAGCCTCCAATTTCAAGGTTGGTGCACCGTTTTCTCAGTGATGTACATGCAAAATGAAATACTTTCCCTATCTATTTACTATCTGTCTTCTAATCCCTTGGGGGCCCATATTAGTTAATATGCAACTGGATATACGGCATGCAGCCCACTTTCATCCCCTCCCTTCTGTCTCCTCTAGCTCTTTCCCCTTGCACAGCAAGCTTTCTTTAGTTTCTCCTATCTTGAAAACAAACAAACAAAAAAACCCAACCCAACCTATTGTTTGAGTCCACCTGCCTCTTTGACTACTCTTCCTTCTCCCTTTAATCTCTAAGATCACTGAAAATATGCTCTACAATCCTTCAGTTTCATCCTAGACCCTCTCCAATCTGGCTTACCCCTCTTGCAGTCCACTGAATACACTCTCACTAAAATCTCTAATGACCTCTTTCTAGCTAAAGCTCAGAACCAATACTCCATTCTCATCCTCTTTGATCTTTAGCCCCCTTCAACAAAGTCAGCCGTGCTCCTCTTCTTGAAATCTTGTCTTGGCCTTTGTGACTCTCTCCTCTCCTGGTTTTCCTCTTGGGTCTTTAATTGCTCCTTCAGAGGATCCTCATCATCCACTTTCTATCTGTTGGGGGTGGAGGGGTGGGGTTCCACAGGGATCTGTCCTTGGATCCCTTGTCTTCTCCCACTACATCTTATCTCTGAGTAATCTCATCTGGAAATGCAAGTTCAACTACCATTTCTATCGTGACGATTCACAGATATACCTCTCTACTCCAGATCTGTATTCTTCTTTGCAAACTAAAATCTTAGCCTGTCACTCTGACATATCCTTGTGAATTTCTAGCTGTTAGGCCAAGCTCAATATGGTTAAAACAAAGCTCATGACCTTTCTTCTTCAACTACTGTGGGTAACACCACCAGCCAGCTTGTCACTCAGGCCTATAATCTGGGCTTCATCTTGACATGGATCTTTCTCTGTCCTCACATCCAGAGTATATCTAAATGTTGCTGATTCTTTCCATATAACAGGTCTAAGATACAAGTAGCTCAGTGGTTTGAGAATTGGCCTGCTAAACCCAGGGTTGTGAGTTCAATCCTTAAGGGGGCCATTTGGGGAACTTGGGTAAAAATCTGGGGATTGGTACTGCTTTGAGCAGGGAGTTGGACTAGATGAGGTTCCTTCCAACCCTGATATTCTATGATACAGCCTTTCTTATCCATCAACACAGCTAAACCTCTTCTCCAATCTCTCATCTGACTTCTTGATTACTGCTGCATCCCTCTCTATTGCCTTGCTCATGTCCATTCAAAATGCTGCTGCAAATATTTGTTTAGCTTGTTGCTTTGGCTCTGTCATCTTTTGCATTCCTCTGACCCTGCCAGCAGGTAGGGGATCTTGGGGGGCAACTATTGCACTGGTAAGGTGCAAAATACAGTTTATTAAGAAAATGCAAAAACAGGGAAAATTCAATAGTGAGGGTTGTGGGATTTGTTAAAGTAGACAATTGGGGAGGAGTTTCTTTTAGTAAATAGTATAGGAGGTTTCAATAGTGGGGTACAATACAGTGGGGTCCAATACAGCTGGTAACCAATTAACACTGAGGTATAAATGTAACAGGTAGCTAACAATTTCTATGTAAAGGGTGTGTCACAGCAGCTAACCAACTAACAGCTATGGGTAAAATGTGTTAAATAACCAACACCTCTAGGTAAAAACGTGTCACAGTGGTGTAAATGTAAAAGGTGAGGTGTGTCAGAGAGAAAAAGGATAACCAATGGGGTTTTATGCTAGACTTCAGTAATACAATTGAGGTTTGGCAGTAGTAGGAGCGGGGTGAACACGTGGGGAAGGGATTAAAAGAGAGAGAGAGAGAGAAAGGCAGTGGTAGAGGAATGAGGTTGGGGGATGGGGGAAGAGGAGCACGTGGTGGAGCAGAGACCAAAGGCAGAGGCGCTGCGGAGGGAGATTTAAACTCAGGGAGACACAGAGAGCAGACAGGCTGCAAGTTTAAACAGCAGAGAGACTGCAATGAGTGACTGGGGAGCTCGGGGGGAGACACGGGCAAGCTTGGGGGGGGTTAGGGCAGCAGGAAGACAGACTTAACCACAATTATACAGAACACAGCAAAATCTTATTTATGATCTAACTTAACCAAGACTACACAAATTAGCAAGTAACAGAACACAATGCAACAATTCTTTTTTAAACCTAACTTACAGAGCACAATACAAACAATTCTTTAAACCTGACTTAACCACAACTATGCAAAATGAAATTATAACTTATCTAGACTAAGAACCTGATTCTAATAGGTGCACCTTACACTATGCTGATTCTTTGATTGGGAGGGGTAGCAGTTCCAGAGGGCAGAGTGGTGTGTGCCCAGGGACCAGCCCCCCGGGGAGGGGGCGCTGCAGCAGTGGGACGGCTGCAAGCTGGCAGCCCAGGATACAGTCCAGGAAGGCACAGCTTAGCAGCCGCACAGGCTTATTTTTAGCAGCAAAGGCGCTGCAGAGCAAGAAACAGATTACAGATACAGACCAAGGAGTTAGCTTGGGTCTGTCTGCTGGGGAAACAAGGCCAGCAGCTAGGACAGGAGGAGTCTGCAAGAGGGAGTTCTTACCAATCCCCAGGACAGCAGCAAGCACAGAGGCAGGAACAGCAGTAGCATCAGAGGATGGAGAGAGGACTCGATTCGCTTACAATAATCAGGAGATCTCCAGGCACAAATTTGTTGTTCGTGGGAGGGGAGTTTAAAAAAGGGGGTATGCTCAAAAACAAACGAGAGCGGGGAGAGGGCCCCCCAAAGACCCCTAGCTGATCAGACCAGGTGGCAAAGCAAGGACCTTCTCCGAGGTCTGATCAGAAAATATCCGGCTTTAAAGGCAACCTCAGGCAGTTTCCCACCCGTACTTTTGATTGGCTCCTCTTGATACAGGGGAGGAGAGAAGGCAGGGAAAGGCTGCAGGTAAGCATAGGCATGCCTAGGCATGTTCTGAGCCACAGGTATGACTCATATGCTTAATTAGTTGGCCATTTCAGGTCTTGCATTTCTGTGCAGCACCCCCCCCACACACACCGAGCCCGGGTCTGAACAAAGGAGCCAAACAAAAAAGCAAGAAGCCCCCTCCCTAGGCAGGAGCAATGGCTCCAGTTAGTCTATACAAGCCATTCCTATGAATAGGGTTGTGACTTTAGTTAGCACAATGGCCAAGAGGGGCGGCCACACCGGACAAACAGAAAGGAGAGGGAAAAAAGGAATGCAGCAGGGGGACAGCTGTAACAGTCATCCTCTACTGGCTCCCCCTTCTCTAACATAAGCTGCTTCATTCACTTTCAAAGCCCTTCACAACCTATTCCCACCCTATCTATCATCTTTCATTGCCTATTGAGCTGTTGTCTCCAATTGGCCCATGATGCCAGCCTCCATCGTCTCCTTGTTACATTTTCAAACAGCACCTTTGTACTGTCTCTCATGCTGCCCCTCCCGCAAACATCCGCAAAATACCTCATGATCCACCTTAAACCCCCTCCAAAAAACTCTTCTTTGCCTTGATGTCTACAAAAAACTTGACAGTGGGTAGGTTGCTGGTATGCAGAGACCACTGCTTATCATGTTGGTTCCTGTACTCCCTCTGTCTATATCTATCTGTTGTTTCTTGTCTTAGTCTTAGATTGTAAGTTGCTTGGGGCAGGGGCTATGTTTTTGTTCTCCTTGTACAGTGCCTATCACAATGGGGTCCTTGTCCATGACTAGGGCTCCTAGGTGATGTGCTAATACAAATAACTATTATTATTATTATTATTATTATTTATTTTGGTGCCATATGATCTTTGCTACCCGTGTTTAATTGATTTTTAAAGTTACCTAGGACTGTATTGGAGACAACGCTGGGATGAAATATTCCTCAGATCATCCATACATGCATTGACATTTTCCGACATCTTTCCTGGTTATAGTGCTGATAGACCAGGTCTGTGGATAGCACTCTGTTTTGTAGAGTCTAGTCTAGTACAAGACCCCTAATCAAGGCTACCTTTATGGACACTTGAGCCAAGCAATTATCTGTGTGGGGTCAAGATAGAAAGTCATGATGGCAAACTTGGTAATGGTACTTAACAACTTTAAGGTGCTGAACAAATATTAATTAATCCTTATTCCAAGTCTGTAAGTAAACATATGGATGGAGGAACTAAGACACTGAGAGGCAAAGTGTGCTGTCCAAGGGCACCCATGCTATAGAGCAGAGTTAGTGGCTGAGCCAGGATTAGAAATCCACTCCAAATGGAGCTGTAACAATTTGCACCAACTTTGAGGATTTGTTCTCAGAAGTACCTAGTTCTCAGCTGGTGCTTTAATGAGTATATAATGCTGCCTCTCCAAAAGTTTTGGAACTTTCTTTGGTTGCATAAACTGAAGTTTAGCCAAACTCTCCGAACATATTTGGTTAGTGAAAAGAGGGTGGTAATCTCATAGTATCAGGCAGCCTCCTGGCTGGCATGGGAATCTCATAACAAAAATGTGAAGCACTTAGGCTTCCAGTGCTGGCTGCAACCTGCAAATGCAGACACAGCGCACAAAAGGAGGAAAATACTGGAAGAGAAAGTGAACAGAACTTTTCTCAGCCTCAAAAGGAAAAATAAAAGCTTGGTCCTGGTGAGGAAGGAAGCAGAGTTGTTCTTATTACATCTAGGGCTAGTTGAACTGCTTCAGTAGGAAGCGCGTTCACACACACACAATCAAGTACTGAATGGCTTGGATTTGTCCTCCACACTTATTCACTTCTCCCATGACTGTTTGCTTCTGTCATGTTACGTTCCGTATCACTGTTTATTTCTATCATTTTAAATGTCAAACAGCCTTTGCCCACTGGCCTTGTTTCAGTGCTTGATAAAGCTGGTTGAAAATTTTCCAGACAAACAGTTTTTCCAAATTTTATTTGACAGAATCAAAATGTTCAGTGGGAATTTGTCAATCCCAGTTTCAAAACCCTGCCTGCCTGCCTAGTGTCCTTTCTTCTTCTCAGGTTGCCCAACTCCCTGGGCAGCTGCCTGAATCCACAGGCACCCAATTGGTTGTACTGCTGATAAAACTTCTTTAAACTACTGTATGTATAATTATAATTCTGCTTTAAGTTAACAACATAAGTTCATAAAAACACAAAAGTCAACCTTGAGCTGGCATGTGCTCACCAATTTCTGCCTTCCAGTTTAGTTTTTGCCTGTATTCTTACTCTTACAGAAGCAAGAATGTGAATTTTCACCACTTAGGTCATGGTTTAAACAAAAATGCTAAGTGAATATCAGTTTCTAATTTCACTTCAGTATTCTTCTAAATATCAGCTCTTGCACATATACATTAACACAGCTGAACAATATTCTAAACCTCTAAGGGAAATATCCTGCTCTTCTTTGTGCTAGTGTGCAAGCTTGAAAAATGACACGCGAGAATGTCATTGTATGCAATGGGACAGATTCGCAGTCTGGCCGAGTTGCACTCAGAGTGGCCTTGAGAGAGAAGCATGAATGAAGGTTGCTCTAAGCTACATTTATGTTCCCCCTGATCCTCTGTCTGTTTGGGGACTGACCAAGCCCTCAGCAAAGCTTAGAGAAGCTTGAGGGCTGCTCTAAATTATGCTGGCTAGAGTGGTCCCCTAAGGACTCCTTCTCCAACTGGTATAATGTGATCTGGCTCTGCACCCTCTTGCTCCAGTCCAGACTCCTGGCCCACCCAACATTCTCCTTTGCTGTTGAAGGTAGGTACCATAAAGCTGGCTTGACCATTCTTTAATTCCCCTATGCCAGGCAAATTCCTACCTTCCCTGGTCAGGCAACTAGTTTCCAAATGAGTGAGAATAAATTGCTACCTGCCACAGAACATGTGTGTATGCTGATTGCTATTGAGCAAGGAGGAGCAAGTACAGGAGAGCAGTGATCAGATCTTAACTGAATGCTAGAGCAGCCTACTGCCAGCTGTCCCACCTAGCTAAAGAAGGATGCCCTTGTGCTGGAGGTATGGCTGCCATTGCATGCTGATACCCAGATTGCGAGGGTTGCTTCCAGTAATGACAAGACTTAGAGAAGCATGATGTGTGAGAGTAAAGTTATCCAGCTGAAAGCAAGTTGGAATTGCTTTATATTCAGAATCTGTAACTTAAGTCATAATATAATTGCATGATACTGATCACTGACCATAGTGTGGGAATAACTATTTTTTTTGTTGCCAACCATATTCTGATCTATTTACAGCATAATGGGTTCAGAATGTCACAGAAAGCTGTCAACTTATATATTTTATGTAATTTAAGAGCCTGACAACATTTATGCCATAGAAATAGAAAAATCCATCTAAACTGGGAGCACAATGACCCTCAGCTTCTCTAAGGTCATGAAGCCAAAGAGCAACTTTTCTGCAGAACAATGTTTAAGCAGCAGCATAATAAAGTATCTTAACTCCAGCCATCAAATTGGATGAAAAATTGATGGTGAAAAATACAAATGGCAGGTTCAGCCTGCGTATGAGTCCAGCTCTCTGTATTCTACAGGGATATAAGTGACAGAGTTAGAACCAGTTCTTTTTCTGTGGCTGAGATCACAACCATTTATGTGAACCACCCTCACATCTTGTGACATCAGATAAAAGGGGACCAAGACCCGAATGGCTCCTGAGTTTGCTTCTGGAAAGCAAGAGATGGACCAACCAGATTTCAGAAAACCAAACATCCCAATGTGGAGCATCTATGTGTTTTAAACAGAGAGGTCACAACTAGGACTGCCTATTTGAAATAGAGAAGGCATTTAGCTGCAAGGTTGACAGATGAGTATTATCACTTCTTTTCAGGACCTTATGCAGTTAGAAAGAATCTTTGTAAAAATTGTACCCTTTTTACCATATTTGAATTCTCCATGTTCACCTTTTTCCTGGTCCCTTGATGTGTCCTCAAATATCAGATTATATCCTGTAGAGAGTCTAAAGAATTATTTTAAATAACTGAGACTATTTATATGATTGTACTGAACATTCTTTCTTTAACCTGAAATAATAACGTATATGGCTGATGTAGAAAGGAATATTTTTTGAGTAAAGGTAAGTCATCTATTTAATGATGTACAGAGGCTCCAGTAATTGAAACAATGATTTAAGCTGTTCAGAGACATGAAACACCACCAGTGTTTGAACCTGAATAGGCATTTTAGTTTCATATGGAATATTATTATTCTGACTTGCTGAAATTGGGAGAATATGTATGTATTTTTAGACCATTTCAAACCTAAACATCAAAAACCTTCAGGAGTACAATGTTTCCAGCTTGAACTGTGACCGCTGCTGAAGGGAAAATATAAAATGTAGGCATTGGTAGTGTAGCCTGAAAACATTCTCGATATAGAAACCTCACAGCTAAGGATATTTGTGCATGTGGTTTTTACAATTTGCACATTTAGATACACTTTTGCAAACTTATTCTCTCCTGCATCTTTTCATTGCTCTCATAAATTATTGTATAAAATGTATCTATCTATATAACTATACACCACTTTCATTCAAATACACATGTGAAAGACATTGAGATTGAACCAGAAGGGAAAGGAAAGAGGTGACATGAAAGTTTTATGTGCTTATTTAAGATAATGGATTACATCTAAAGAAGTGTAGAAGCTGGGGTCAATATTATTATGGATGCATGTTCTTGGACTTTATCAGCACTGTTCACACCACTGTATGGTCCAGAGGAGAGAATATCAATGCAGAAAGCCACTTTGGGATTCTGCAGGAGGAAAAGTGACTAGGTGAGATGCTACCATGTCACCTCTGGTCTGCCACCTGGCCCTCTGAAAAATAGCCATGTGGCCCATGGGTTGTGCACAAGAACTGAGCAAGGTTGAAATAGGGGTGAAGAGCTTCACTGTCACACCTTCCTCAAGACTATGATGGATCTGCAGGAGAATTGGGGAAGCAGTGCTGCCTGAAGCAGCATTAACCTCTGATTCACATTCATGACCCTATACCCCCAACCGTCCAGTTGTGCTGCAGTGTTAGTGACTGGGATTTCCACAGTTCCTCCGCTTCCTTTCTCAGCCTAATGCACTTCCCACTCTATTCATCCACAGTACATGGCAGACAGTTTGCATACTTCATGGCTTTAATGGAACCATAATGTTGTTCCATTAATTTGATCCTCTCATGTGCAAGTTGTGGAAGCATATGGGCCTTTATCCTCAGTTTGTACCTTCGTAGCTTTTCATTAAAGCAATCAGCAAGTGAATGCTGGCTTACTTATTAGTACGACTGCTATGTCAAGAAAGGCAGCCTGCTCTCGCAAAGAGCTTACAACGGTTGGTGAAAATGTGCACATACCCCAATTTGGACAGTATACTTCTAAAAACATCGGAGTAAACATGACAACAACAACATTGCAATCAGACCAAAGGAAATTGTCTTGGTGGTTCATTTCTCTTCTCTCTTTGCTATTATTTCTAATAGTTTGTTTGCGCAAGAGGTGAGTAGTATTCTCTCTCTCTCTTCCCCCCCCCCGCTTCCACATGCCTTTTGACCCCATCTACTTCCCCTGGTTAATCTAGCAGTGAAGTCATTATTCGGTGCTAAGCACAATCTGTTGTCATGGCAAAGCCTGTGATGGTGAAAGTCAGCAATTTTATGGCTTTTATATACGTCTCAAAATGGAGAAGTTGGGTTGTGATTTAGAAAGCACTTGACTGGCTAGAAATAGCTTGGGCAATTAGCAGAGCTAAATCTAGCTCCTGAATTCTTTACTCAGTTCTGACTTCACTGACATGGAAGTTTTGACCTAACTGGATAGAGTAAAAACTGATTAGATTCAGAGAGCCAGATTCTGTCACCCAGAAAGCCCATCTGTGATTTAAATCCCACTTCAGCCTTCTAACTGGGGCTCTGTATTGACCATTGATCTTGTTGTGACTACTCATGAAGTTAGTTTTACTGGCCATATAATGAATTTTTTCAAAGATTTTTATCATTTTTGTTTTAAAATCAATATAATTGAAGGAAATATTGAAACAAAAAGTCATCTTGAATCAAAAGGTTTCATTCTGAAAATGTAAAATGTTTTTTGACGTTTTCTAAAGTGTATTTTTTATTTCATTTCCCCAAGATGAATAATTTTGGGGGAAAACAACATGAATCTGCAAAATGTTTCAGTGTCACTGACTGCATTTTTTACTGAAAAGTTGCAGCTGAAAATTTTCCCCCAAGTCTATCAGGTACTGCCTAATGTGATACTGGTGACTAAACTAGGACCTGAGTGAGGACTTAATGATTGGACTAATAGCAAAGGAAAAAAATATGTAAGAAGCCCATCAAAATGGATTCACGTGTGTCTAATACATGTGAACATTTTCCCACTTTTTGAAAGTCTTAGTTTAATATGTCATACAAACAAGGTCAAAATAGCGCATCATTGAAATACTGCAGTCATACAAAGACAATCAATCACATTTTCCTTGAGATGAAGGACTTTTCTTGACTTTCCCTTGAAAGGCATTGGGAAGTCAAGTTAATTTACTGAATAATACTTACTGAGATATGGGAAAGCAGACCCAATCATTACAGTGAGTTGTATCAGGGCATTCATGTTAGGTATCTCTGAGATGTTGGGATAAGGCAGTACTTTATGAATGTTTTTTTTATTTTATAGGGCCATAGGATGTGTGTGCACATCTGAGCAATAAAAATGACAAGTCTCTGCCATGAAGTGCTTAGATTCTAAAGGCTCTTGTGAGCCATATAAATCTGAGCTCTGGGAACTATTTTGTCTCAGGGAAGCAAAATGGCACCCAGAATTCCCTGCCTTCAGAGAGAGCATGCTCATTCCTACAGCTCCCTATAGGGGATGCATTGTACTTCCCTGGTGTGCTGGTGTCATGTCAGTGCAAGAGAGCCGTCAGGGTCATTCTCTTTCCATCCAACTTTGGGACAATGTATGTCCCTTGGAGGCGCTTGGCAGAAGTAATCCGTGAGCTCTGACCATAAGATTCACAAGGGAAAGAATGTTCTTTATGTGGTCCTAGTTCTTCCACCTCCCCGCCATGCATCTGCAAAAATGATTGTCAGAAGCTGGCCCTAAATTTGAGTTAGCACAGTTAGAAAAGACAAAAACAAAATGTGTGTGTGGGGGGGGGGATATAAGGAGGGGCTAAAAGGGTAATGGGGATAGAGTAACAACAGGGAGAAATCCTGAGATGCACTATACACATGCATCTTATTAGTTTCTCTTGCAGATTTTAAAAATTAGTTGAATATATTAAAATGTGGACAGAAAAGATAGAGTGAAAGCCATAGGAAGATAGAGATGGAACTGAGAAATCAGTAGCCCTGGTTAGTGCCAGACCTTGTCTAGGCAAGAGCTGTATAAAATATCTCACACATCTCTGCACTGGACTTCAGCTTCTGCTCCATGTTACCCATACTATTCCAGCCCTAAATCTCTCCTTGGATGAGAACCATTGGTTCTTTGGTTGGTTTCAAGTTTTTGTAACTTAGACCATAAAATCAGCGGAATTTTCCTGTTTGCGACCGAATCAGCTTGGTCCATGTCACACACAACGAGTCAGAGGTTTAGCTGTGAGAGGAACTGGAATTCCCCAGTTTCCTATTTTTTTGTTATAAGCATGAGATTACGTGGCCCATTCCCTAAATGCAAAACATTGTACCAAAATATGGGTTAGTTACAAAACATACATACCCCACAGTAGGGGCCTGAAACTCTGTCATCCACCCAAATTGGTGATTTAGGCCAAACCTAAAACCAGCTTACTAAACACTGTGCAAGCTAACGAATCTACCTGATATTATGTTGTGTATAAACAGTGCACTGCGTATCATGACCCAATATGAAATCTTGTAGAGATCAACTGAAAGAGATAGTGCCACAATTTAACTAACACTGATCCACTGTGGGGGTATGTATTATGCCAAGTTAAATGGATTTAATGGAACTAGTGTTATGGTCCAGTGGTTGTGAAGCTCTTAAATTAAGAAATTTCTTGTGCTGTGTCTTTGATTTAAAAAAAAAAAAAGATGATCTGTATAATACATGAAGACACTGACATATGAAGGGTTAGAAAGAAAGCATTCTTAAACTCCAGAATATCCAAGCACAATACAAAAGGAGAGAGAGAACATGGGTGGAGGTGGAGTTATCATCAGACACGCCTTTAATTCCAAAAGATAGTGTCTTTAACTAAGATTGGAAATGTAAATCAGATGTAAATAACAATTTTTTTTATCTAACAGGACAAACAGGTATAGAGTGTTCCAATTTTCTATGCAGAATGATCTTTTGTGGTAAAACAAAATAATAGAACGTTGACATCTGTAACATCCTCTACAATATAGAGTTGACAGAACATTCTGATAGTGCTGCCTGGAAGAGGATCCAGGTTGTCATCCAGGTTGAGATGCTAATTAAAATCTGAGCTCAAGGTAAACCAGAGATATTGAAGTAAATGGTGAAAGAATTAACATCTCTACCACACAATAGCCTGACCGAAAATTGTTAAACAGAGTAACCTTATCTACACTGCAAAAAGTTTTGTTGTCAGAGAGGGTTTTAATCACAATTTCTGAAACAGTGCTGACACTTTTTTTTGTTTGGCTATGCTTGCAATTGCATCATGTTCTAGTGCATCCTTATCTAATAATTGTCAAAATGTAGACAAGATCATTGTGGAATCTTTTGCTATAGACATTATTATACCAAGGGTCATTATTGTTAATATTACAGTTGCACCTGGGTTCCTTAACCAAGATTAGGTCCTGTTGTGCTAGATGCTGTATGTACATATTGTGAGAAATAGTCTCTGCCCTGAAGAGCTTACATTCTAAAGAATAAGACTGATAAATGGGGATGGAGAAGCACAAAGAGGTAAAGCAACTTTCTCAAGGTCACACACTAGTGGTAGAGGTAGGAGTAGAACTGACGTTTCCGACTTCCAGTGCAGTATCTTACCCACTAGGTAGAGCACATTTGTAATTGCATGGAAACCACTCTAATTATATGTCAAAACTGTGAATTAGAGAGAGGCAATTTGTGAAGGAATATTGAATTGGACTAAATAAAAAATAAATATATGGAGCTATACCTATCACATAGAACTGGAAGGGACCCTGAAAGGTCATTGAGTCCAGCCCCTGCCTTTGCTAGCAGGACCAAGTACTGATTTTTGCCCCAGATCACCAAGTGGCTCCCTCAAGAATTGAGCTCACAACCCTGGGTTTATCAGGCCAATGCTCAAACCACTGAGCTATCCCTCCCCCACATTCAGGTGAACTTGACTAGATGATGAAGCTTTAGTCCCATCATGTTCTGTTATTTTTTTGTCACCTTCCACTTTTCAAAACCCATGTATCACTTTAAGAAGTTAATCTTAATTCATATCAGCAAAGATGATGTTACATTGTTATGTCTAATGTTGGGTAGAGCAAATCTAAAATTGTTTTCTT
The DNA here is from genome assembly GCF_007399415.2 of Gopherus evgoodei. NCBI lineage: Eukaryota > Metazoa > Chordata > Testudines > Testudinidae > Gopherus > Gopherus evgoodei. The sequence goes on from NC_044325.1 coordinate 97,871,469, forward strand.
AGGTATGCTTTTGTGTGAGCTGCATTTTGTGAGGTGGGAAAACCAGGCAAGCTTTCATATCGCATTTCATGTCAATTCTCTTACTTAAAAATATATATATATATATATATATATATATATATATATATATATATATAACACCTTTACATACTCTGAAGAACCTATTCTTTTACCATCATAAACAATACATGTTTTTATTAACTTGTTGTTATTAGACTTAATACTAGACTTTAACTAATGCTATTTTCAATGTGGAAAGTGCCCTCTAATTGATATATGGGCTGTGCAACTTTTAAAGATAAGAATAGATGGATCACCCCTGACATCCAGCTGTGCATCTCAGATGTTTCTGAAACAAATTTATAATGATGAGAGGAGTGCTTCAGCTGACATGTTTGTTAGGACTTGTTACTTGCATATCAATGAGACCCAGCTGAGACTCAGAAGAGCATTAAAGTGACTGCGGGTGAGTCTGGAACACAGAATAGTGCTGGCTGCCCTGCGGTGTGGTAACTCTGGCTTGTCATAGATGAGTTGCTGATGAAGCTTGTAGTTTATTTACAATCTTTGAATGGCCCTCGCCATTAAAGCTCAGCCAGTAGTCCCAATGTTTTTCCTATCAAGTGCATTCAATTTTTTCATGGAAAATATTTAAAAAAGCAGATTTTGAGAATTACTGATGTCACATTGTCATAGGTGGTAACTTTCCGTGTTAGTCACAAATTGATAGAGACCTTCACAAAAAAAAGCAGATTTTTCTACCAAGACTTGGAAAAGAACAAAGCCCTTTGAAAGTCCCCAAAAGCCACAGTTTTATGTAACGTTGTCTCTCAAAATAAAAAGTTGCTATTTATTATGTCTCTTGTATTACCATATGGGAGTTTTAATTGCAAGAATTTGTTAAATATTTCCAACCAATTCTAACAATGAACTACCCAAATTTGTCTTTTGCAGCAGTCAGACTCATCAGACTCTTTTTTTCTCCTGAAAAGAAAAAAATGAAGATTTTCCAAACAAAATAATTTAAAGAGAAATTTAGTGTTGTTTATAATATTTGCATTGTGTTAATACCTAAGAGCCCCATTGTACTTGGTGCTGTACAAATGCTTTACATTGTACAAACACAGGATCTTACAAATCTATGTGTATGACAAGAGACAACCATTGGATACAGAAAGGCAGATAGGGAACCACAGGGAAACAATAGGACAGTTTTGGTCTGTGTAATAGGCAGGGGTCACAGCACTCCATCTTCCTAAATCAATGCCAAGTTTTTTGTAGCCATTGCAGAAAAGAAGAGATTTAATATTATGTGATGGATGATGATGAAGTAGCTATATGGATGTTTACTGGGAGCTCCTTGTGCGAATGAGAGGCTGCATGGGAGAAAGCACAAAGGTGCTTGTTTAAAAATGTAACAAGTGGATGATGAAGACTGGCATCCTTGGATGAATAGAGGTGAGAGCCAGCATCTTGTTAGTGAGTGAATGTTGATAGGCAGGGTGAAGATGGGTTGTGAAGGGTCGTGAAAGAGAAGGCAAGTAGTTTGTCTGACAGGATGGAGAAAGGGGAGCCAGAGGAGGGATACAAAGAGGGGGCTAATATAGTCAAAGGAACAAGCTTGGAAAGTGACCTTTGCAGCAGTATTTTGAATGAATATGTGCATGGCAAGACATCATTTGTCAAGGCCAGAGAAGGGATTTTCCAGCAATCAAGATACAAGATGATTACAGACTGAACAAGAGGTTTGGCTGTGTGGATGGATAGGAAAGGTTGTATCCTAGAGATATTATGCAGGAAAAAATCAGCAAGATTTAGACAGCCTGGATGTGAGGACCTAGAAAGAATTCTGAGTCAGATAACATTCAGGTGATAGGCTTGTGTGACAGGAAGGGTGATGGTGTTGTGCACAGGAAGGGCAAGGAGAGATTAGGAGCTCTATTTTGGCTATGATGATCTTAAGCTGATAGCTAGGTATCCTTGAGAAGATGTCAGAATGACAGACCAAGATTTTAGTTTACACAAGAAACGGCTAGAATGGAGACAACTAGGAGAGAATGGAATCACAGATGAGAGAGGATGACGTGATCTGAGTGTCGTCAGCACAGAAATGATAGTGGAATTAGTTTGCAGATAAGATTACCTAGAAATAGGGTATAGAGGGAGAAGAGAGAAAACCAAGGGCAGAGCTTGTGGAACCCCCACAGAAAGCTGGAGAGCGAGTGAGAAGGATTCTTTAAACAACAAGCTGGAGGAACAATTAGAGAGGGAGAAGGGCAACCAGGAGATAATGGAATCACAGAAGTCAAAGAATGACAAGTATTGAGAACAAGAGCCTGCTTGAGACTGTCAAGCTGGTAGAGGAAGGTTGAGTACTGGTTCTCAACTATGGCCAGGAAGAAGTCGAGAGAGACATGTTTCATTGGATTACAAAGGGGTAGAAGTTGGATTGGAGAGGCTCTAGGGCGGAACTGGAGGACAGGAACTCCAGACAGCAACTGCAAACAGCGAAATCAGTGCTCTTAGAGATGAACTGGAGGGGGGAGATAACCCCACTTGCATCTCCCACTACTGCTGAAAAGTAGCAGGGAAAGTCTAAAGTATGCTTGTATTGAGAGGGGAAAGAGCCAGGAAGGAGCAAAAGGTGGAGAAGAGTAAGGGAGGGGATGAGAGTGCTTGAGAGGAAGACCAGGAGTGGGATAGGATTACTAGGGCAAGGGGAGAAGTTGAAGGAGGGGAGCAAATGAAAAAACTTCAGAGTCCAAGACACAGGAGAAGGAGGAGATTGTTATAGGAGCGGAAGGGAAAAGATTAACTTTACAGTTTATTCTTTGAAGGAAAGGTCAGGATCCTGTGAAGAGAGAAAGTACTAGAGGCAGGATGGTGGGGGAAGGTATTAGGAGGAGTCAAAGATAGTGAAAAGGTGACTGGGATTGTAGACATGGGATTCATATAAGATGGAGAAATAAGTGTTTAGATAGGAAGATGTCAGAACTGAAGGAAGGGAGAAGAAATTTGTGGTGGATGAAGTCAGCCTGGTCACAAGAGTTTCACTAGAGATATTCCATAGTGTGATAGCAGTAGTGAAGGAAGTGGATGTGAGGGATGAACCATAACTGTGGTTGACAAGTTGTCCTTTGTGCCAGGAATGGAGACAAAAAAGTCAAGTGGAAGGAGAAGGAAGCCTAGTTAGAATCAACAACTATGTCTATGGAAGAAAAGGAGGAGAGGACTGTGAGCAGAAGAGAAGCTATCAGAAGTCATGGACTGTAAGTCACAGATTGGTTGAATGACAGGGCAAGAGGCTAGGTGGCAGATGAGTAATGTTGCAAGAGACCGGATGACGAGCAGAAAGGGGGAACTCAGCAATGAAGAAATCGGTAAGAGAGCAGTGCTTGGTGAAGTGAATGTCCCATTTGGTAAGTGGGAGAGTTGAAGCAGGGTTTCAGGTTGAATGAAGAGGTGAGAGCCAGGAAGCATGTGGCTATGGGGATGGATGGCTCATCAACACAGAAGTTGAAGTCACTGAGAATAAGTCTGTGAGATTGTGAGGTGAGGCAGAGAGCAGGCCAGAAGTCAGCTAGAGACCGATGGGGAGGAGTTGGGTAGATGGCAGCAGCATGGAAGTGGGGAGGAGTGTAGGGCTGGACACAATGCTGCTGAGATGAAGAAGAAGAATGAAAAGAGGGAGGAGAAAGGGGCTGAAAATGGTAGGAATGGGAGAAGAGAAGCCTGGCCTGATTCAGGGTGGGGAGTGTTCAAGAAGGTGGAGACCCCTAATAACAGAGAGCAGTTGCAGAGGCAATGTGAGATGAAGAGACCCAAGTCTATTTGAGAGCCAGGACCTGGAGGAAGCAAGATATGAAGAGGCTGTGGATCTTTTGATAGAATGGGCATTCCAGAGACAGCAGGAGAAGGGTAGGCGGGAAGGAAAGGGATGGCATGAGCTTAGAAATGGGCACCACAGGAACAGAGATGTAGGTGAAAATCAGTGAGGAAGGTGGACGGGTGGGGGGTGGAGGAAGGGCTAGGTGAGGCGTATGCTACCAGAGGAGAAGAGGATGTGGCTATAGGACCTGGATATGTGCTGGTGAGAAGAGGGTGAGGATTGCGATGAAGAGGGGAAGAAGAGTAGGTTGAGCTGATGGGAATTGTGGATGGGTGACAAAGAAAGGGAAATGGAACCAATGGGGAGGAGAGAGGGCAGAAACTACAGTGCAGAAAAGGATGTGGGGAGAACCATGTGAGAGTGGCAGATGGACATGATTACAAACAAATTTATCACTGGATCAATAAATGGAACTCAGTAAAATCAATAGCAATGAGTCAATAAGCAATCATTCAAATGAGATATTATGTGAGTCAATTACTGAACTCCACAATGAGATTATTTTAGAACTGATTAAAAAAAATAGATCTGTTCTGAAATGGACAGCGCTGAATAAATTGAATTATTTAGAAACATTATCATTATATCAGATGCACAGGTGTGTATATTTTTTTAGTTAGAAAACTGATTGAAAACGCTTTCAAAAACTTGGCCTCATCAGCAAAGTAATTCAGGTTCCCTGTAATCACGTTAAATACAAGACTAATTATTTTTCTGCAGTTAAATATTATATTAAATATAATTCAATTCTGATCGCTTACCATGCTGTCGTTGCGTGAATATTTAAAAGTTAGTAACTTTCTCAACAGTCTGTACATGTTATAATAGCTGTTGTTTATCACCATACATTCCACTGGGTGAGAGGAGACTGTATTTTTGTTTAAAGGTTAATTTTCACCTTGCACATTAAATGACTTTATTTTTTACATTTAAAATGTTATTTTCTTACCCCCTTTGCATGAACTACAGTGGTAATAATTTAATTGTACAGCCAAATTAATCAGCACTTGTGAAGTTTGGTGAGTAAGTCTGATAAGCATCACATGAAGAAGAGTGCTTGAAAGCATCAGATTAAGTAAATAGAATATTCAAAATATTTCCAAGTGCGGAAGCAGGAACCAGGTGCTGAAAGACAATAATTGTCTGTGTATCAATATATAATTGTGTGCGTGTGCATGCACTAGCAGGCTTGTAACCTCTCATTCATATTACACACTTGAGAGAGATTAGTATATATTTGTGAGGAAAGTCCCAGTTTGGGAATGATTAAAATATCTGAAAGAGAAACAGAGATGAGTGGGGAAGCAAGGTTAATTGAGGCCACAACTCAGCCAATCACTTAAGCATATGATTAACTTTAAGCACCTGCATTAAGTCAATAGGACTTAAGTATGTGAGACAGCCTGATCTTGAATTTGTTTGTGTACCTGTCAAGGTTTTTTCCCCACTTTGAACTTTGGAGTTCAAGAAGTGGGGACCTGCATGATTACTTTTAAGCTTAATTACTAGCTTAAATGTGGTACGCTGCCACCAGCTAGAAGTCAGTGTCTGGCACACTTTCTGTTCTCCCAAAACCTTCCCTGGGGAACCCAAGACCCAAACCCCTTGGGTCTTAAAACAAGGAGAAATTAACCATCCCCCTCCTTTTCCCCCCAGACTCTCCCCTCCCTGGGTTGCCTTGAGAGCCTTACACAGATCCAAACTCCTTGTATCTTAAAACAAAGAGGAATAAACCATCCCCCTCTTCTTCCCCCACTAATCCCTGGTGAGTTCAGACTCAATTCCTTGGATTCTAAAACAAGGAAAAATCAATCAGGTTCTTAAAAAGAAAGCTTTTAATTAAAGAAAGAAAAGGTAAAAATTATCTCTGTAAAATCAGGATGGAAAATGCTTTACAGGGTACTCAGATTCTTATAGACTAGAGGGACTTCTCCCCTCCCCGCCGCCTGAAATTCAAAGTTACAGCAAACAGAGGTAAAAATCCTTCCAGCAAAAATACCATTTACAAGTTGAGGAAACAAACATAAGACTAATCTGCCTTGCCTGGCTATTACTTACTATTTTGAAACATGAAAGACTGATTTAGAAAGATTGGGAAAGCCCGAAATGATGTCCCGTCTCTCTCAGTCCCAAGAGCGAACAACGAATAAAACAAAAAGCACAAACAAAGACTTCCCTCCGCCAAGATTTGAGAGTATCTTGTCCTCCTATTGGTCCTCTGGTCAGGTGTCAGCCAGGTTCACTGAGCTTCTTAACCCTTTACAGGTAAAAGAGACATTAACCCTTAACTATCTATTTATGACAGTACCCAAAGCTTACATTGACTTTCATTTATTATTTTATTACAAGAGTTTCTAAAGGCCACAACCAACATTGAGGCTTCATTGTATGTACAAGAGTAAAACAGTCTCTGCCTTGAATAATTTACAATTTAAATAGACACGATAGATAAAAGAAGCATTACCGCCCCCACTTTGCAGATGTGGAAATGAGGCCCAGAGAGATAATGACTTGTCCAATTCACGCAGGAAGTCTGTGGGCTTCAGAGTGATGAATTGAACCCAGACTTAATGGCTAGTGCCTTAACCACAAAACCACCCTTCCCCTCTAGAAGGATACCACTGAGTGAAACCGCTGAATTTTTGTGGTTTGGGTTTTTTCCACTCATCCAGTTTAAGCTGTTTGGTCTATATATATGGCCACCATTGTTATGGTAACTCAGTGCCATTCAACAAGGACCTGATCCAATGACCAGTGAAGTCAATAAAATGACATTCTGGACACCAGCTCTCATAATGATCCCCCACTGGCGATGGCACACTTTCCTTATCTGATTTTACATTTTAACTTTTTCTCTTTTATGTTTTGAGATCTTTGTCACAGTCTTAATGCAGGGCTGCTCAGAGGATTCAGGGGGCCTGGGGTCTTCCCGCTGCTGAATTGCTGCCAAAGACCCAGCGCTTCGGCGGCGGATCCCGGGGCGGAAGGACTCACTGCCGTCAAAGACCTGCCCCGGGACCCACTGCTGAAGTGCTGAAAGGACCCCCCACTGCGGGTCTTTGGGGCATTTTGGCGGTGGGTCCCAGAGAGGAAGGACCCCCCCACCGCCGAATTGCCGATGACAACCCAGAGCAGAAGAAGCTCTGGGGACCTGGGCCCCGCGAGAGTTTTCTGGGGCCCCTGGAGCGAGTGAAGGACCCTGCTCCAGGGGCCCAAAAAAACTCTCGTGGGGGCCCCTGTGGGGCCAGGGGCCTGGGGCAAATTGCCCCTCTTGCTGTCCCCCCGCCCCTGTGGCCCTGTCTTAATGTATGCAAGTGGACTGGAAAAATTTGTCTTGATTCTCAGACATAAAATGCTTAAGATACAAATGAAAAGGTGAGAAATTGAAATGACAATCTAATTTTATTATTCATTTAAATGAAATATGTCCATAAATGGTGTGCCCAAAGAAACATTTCAATTACTGAATCTGTCTGTCTCTGTCTCTCTCTCTTTGTCTCCTCCCCAACCCCCACTGGCTCCCCTATGCTATTTGGGGTAAGCATATTACATTTTCTTTCATTAACCGTCACCTTGTGATGTACAGAAACAAGTACCCATTTTTTTCTATGGACCAAGAAACTAAATATATTGTGTTTTAAATCTTGTTAATTATTGTTTGTGTGTGTGTGTGTCTGTATGTGTGGTTGGTTTTAAAGCAATAAAAAGGAAATCAGTGGTAATTGTTACTATGCTTAAAATAAAACCATTTTCCAGGTTTATTGCAACTTGTAATTGGCTGCTTTTAGAGGGATGACTAAGAGTGTAGGTGCTAACACTGGGATAAGGAGGAGTTTCCAGCCTCTGGGAAATGGGGGCATTCAGCACTCTTGCCTGTATAGAGTCTCATCCCTTCCCTTTCCTGAAAACCCTCTCTGGCATCCAAATACACACATCACAAGCAATACCAAGCTAACAATAAAACAATTTTATTTTCCTAAGACTTTGATTTAGCTTCTTAGTCTTAAATATATAGTTTATCAAAGAAGAAAAAGAAAAAACGGAAGTGGGAGAATTAATATTGATTTCTAGGAAGATTGGTCTCAGATAGACTTAGTCTAGTTATAATATATAGGTATTATGTTCCAAATTAGTGTTTGATATTCTATGTAGACAAAGAACTGGAAAATAGATTCCTTTTCTTTTACTGAAAGAGCGACCTTTGTTGTTTTTTCTAATCTGAATGGGACCAGAGAGATATGTACAGTATTTCCAAACAATTTCATCATGTATATGAGTCTGTGATGTGAAGCTAAGGATAATATAACAGTGAAATCAATTTTAAAATAACTATACATGCTCTTTTAAAAAATTATTTCACTTAGACTGGCAGTCTAGTTCATATGGCATGTGGGTTGTGAATCCATGAGACTACAGGTTCTATTTCCAGCATTGTTCAAAAATGCAAGAATGAAATCTCTTGACTCTTGAGAATTGTGATTGGAGTATAACCTCTTTGCACTGGAGTCTGAGAAAAATAAATATTGAGCTTTGATTGGGTATATTTTTAACTGACATATTTCCCCTGGAGTGATTGCATCACAGAAGACATTTGACCAATTTGAAGTAGTGTGCCTTCCTGCATTATAAAATGCTGCATGCTAACTTGATGAGGGACACTAGGGGATGGCCTGATCTGTGAATATATTCATGATTGCTTTATGTGCTTATGGTGATGTCTTCTCTGGGTATCATTTGAAAATAGGGTCATCATTACTATCCTTGCCACTTTGCTCGCCTCCACATGAATGGAACATGAGGGGGAGAGTGTTCTGGGCACTGGAAGCCATTGGAATATAGATTAAAAATAACAATGCATTTTATTTATTTGCAGGGGAGGACATTACATAAAGCCAAACAAAATACATATGCACTGAATGCCATGGGTTCTAGAGGGGCAATAAAGTGGGGCATGGTGTCTGAATAACTGGAAGCTTCATAGCTTTGAAATCATAGTGAAAACTCCTTTTCTTGCATATTTTAAAAAAATCTTAAATGGATTTGGCATGTGAGCCTTGCAGCACACAAAAGAACTATCACAACAAACATTAATAAAACATTGGAATGCATCCCTAAAAGGCTGTCATGGAAGTACAGAAAGTATAATATTATGGCCAGCCTGTCTCATATGTTGGTTATTTGATTTACCTGGTTTAAGTGATCGCTGGATCCCAAGTAGGAAAACCATTCACTGACTTTCAAAACAAAATTATGTAAATACACAGTAATGAGTTCTCACCAGGAGAGAGAATTCAGTAAGAGCTTTTTCCTGATCATATGCATTGTCTAAATTTGAATTCTAATTTTGTTGTTAGCTTGACATTTTTGGTAAACAAGTATTGGGACATTATGAGCAAGACAATCTTGAGTGGGAACAGTATGAAGTGTATAATATCAGAGGGAATGTCATAGGAATTTCAATGATTCCAATGGATGGTGAAATTTTTAGAATGCAACTCTGGTATCTTATGCAAAGAGACTTTCTAGGTGGAATGATAAGGCTAGTTTTTGGTCTAATAGTGTCTAGTGATCAGGGGTATTTACAGTGTAATCTGTGAAATGTGTTGTCAGGCTTTCTGTTCATACTCTGTCACCTCTAGGACTTATGCATACTACTTTATTCTGCTTAATCAAGTGAGTTTCACTTTTGATAATACTTTAAAGTGTAGTTCCACTCTGTAAACTGACTCATTAGAAATGTTGTCATTAGATCCCAGATTTATTGTTTCTCAATTACTACATATCAAATGTGCTCAGTGTTTAACAAGTATTTTTTTCTAAATGCTAAGCTTGAAAATTCTTGAAAAGCTATGAGAGTTAAGCTGAGTTCTTTCCTTTTGGGCATCGTCATCAGTACAAAAGGTTCTCCAGGCTAAATTATCTCCAGTGGGGTTATACAGCTGTATCTGATTGGAATTTAGAGTATATCAACACTACAAAATTAGATCGCATTTATAGAAGTTGGTTTTTTAGAAATCATTTTTATAGTCGATTGTGTGTGTCCCCACACAAAATGCTATAAGTGCATTAAGTTGGTGGACTGCGTCCACAGTACCGAGGCGAGTGTCGACTTCCAGAGCGTTGCACTGTGGGTAGCTATCCCACAGTTCCCACAGTCTCCGCTGCCCATTGGAATTCTGGGTTGAGATACCAATGCCTGATGGGACAAAAACAGTGTTGCGGGTGGTTCTGGGTACATGTCGTCAGGGCCCCCCGCCCCCCGTGAAAACAACGGCAGACAATTGTTTCATGCCTTTTTTCTGGGTTACCTGAGCAGACTCCATACCACGACAAGCATGGAGCCTGCTCAGCTCACCATCACCGTACGTCTCCTGGGTGCTGGCAGACGTGGGACTGCATTGCTACACAGCAGCAGCTCATTGCCTTTTGGCAGCAGACAGTGCATTACGATTGGTAGCCATCATCATCATATTCCTGGGTGCTCTTTTAGCCAACCTCGGTGAGGTCGGTCAGGGGCTCCTGGGCAGACATGGGAGTGACTCAGCCAGGTCATTCCCATCTTCTGCCAAGCACCCAGGAGATGATGATGGCTAGCAATCATAATGCAGCACCTTCTGCTGAGCACCCAGGAGATAATGATGGCTAGCAATCGTAATGCAGCATCTTCTGCTGAGCACCCAGGAGATGATGATGATGATGATGATGATGATGGCTAGCAATCTGCACCATCTGCTGCCAGCCTAAGATGTAAAAGATAGATGGAGTGGATCAAAACAAGAAATTGACCCGATTTGTTTTGTGAAATCAATGGCCTGCTAAACCCAGGGTTTTGAGTTCAATCTTTGAGGGGGCTATTCTGCGTGACAGTTGTTTGTGTTTCTCCTTGATGCAAAGCCACCCTTTTTGTTGATTTTTAATTCCCTGTAAGCCATGTTGTCAGTTGCCCCTCCCTCTGTCAGAGCAACGGCAGACAATCGTTTTGCGCAAAACCAGGCAAGGAGGCAATGGCAGCGCGGTGACAAGAGTGATGAGGACATAGACATGGTCATAGACTTCTCACAAAGTACGGGTCAGGCAATGTGCACATCATGCTGATGAGCTCTGCATGGTCACCTGTTCTGATCAGCTCACCATGCTGACCAAACAGGAACTGAAATTCAAAAGTTTGCTGGCCTTTTCCTGTCAACCTGGCCAGTGCATCTGAGTTGAGAGCGCTGTCCAGAGCGGTCACAATAGAGCACTCTGGGATAGCTCCCGGAGGCCAATACCATCGAATTGTGTCCACATTGTCCCAAATTTGACCCAGCAAGGCCGATTTCAGTGCTAATCCCCTCATCAGAGGTGGAGTAAAGAAATTGATTTGAAGAACCTTTTAAGTGTAAAAAAAAAAAAAAAAAAAAAGGGCTTCGTTATGTGGACGGCTCCAGGGTTAAATCAAGGTAATGCTGCTAAATTTGACCTAAAGTCGTAGTGTAGACCAGACCTTAGTAAACAATTCTGTAGATGTTGCCCAAGAAGGAATATAATTCCATTCCCTCTCCCTTAGTTGTGTTGGCTCTGCAGAGGTAACATCAGTAACAAGCAATATAAACTTATTTTTCATTATAAAAGTCAGAAGATAGGACCCTGAATACATGTAGAGCGGAAATCTACTGAGTAAGTTGTCATGTGAGACCACTCACCAGGCTGCTGTCCTGGTGTTTGATACCATGTGCTTGGCTAGCTGGGTCTGGATAGTGTCTCCAGCTCTGTACTTCTAGGCATACTCTTGAAATTCAGATCCTCTAACTAGCATCCCTTCATGAGATATGGGGCTCTGCAGTCCAACTGGTTAGGCCCTGAAACTAGTGCTGGCCCTCCCAAGGCTCCTCATTAGCAACTGCATGCTCTCTAGAGTTCCACCAAATCTTTGGACCATCTGGATTCTTGTTTCACCCTTCAGAGACTATGTGACAGTTACTTCAAGGGACACCCAGACTTTGCAAAGGACTTTCTAAACCAATCATATTTTAATCAGACAAAACAAAAGGGCTATATAGAGCTGTGGAAAAACAACAAACACCAGTATGCAAAACCATCTCAGAGTGCTCCCTACTCTGAGAGCTTTGGGTTTTAGTCAATCTTTTCAGTCTCAGGTCCCTCTTCTTTTCCTAGTCTTGTCTTCTGGTTTTCATCTCTCTAAAAAGGCTGGTAAGAGAAACTCTCATTTCAAAGTTCCAGTCCCCTCTGTCAGCTGACCTCAAATGCCCTGTCAGGTGATTCATTGCTTGGTTACAACCCACCTAGAGTGCAGAGTAGGAAAACTGATTCCCCTGGGCTGCAGCTACCTCATTGTTCTAAGGTGCTTTCCTTTGAATGGTAGACCATCCAGGTTAATGACTCTTGTTTGCTCTCCGTTGTTAGCACGCTACTAGTATCACAGTATAATATGAATGTTAAAAGGCAAAAGTGAAGTCGCAGTCCAAATTACAATCAAAATGGCATTCAGAAAACAAAATGGAGCTTGAAGACTGATATAGACTTATTCCAATTTACACTAATCTGTCAGAGTTTCTTTTTGGAATAGTACCACACTTGAAGGAAATAGATGCAAACATACTACATTTGTTCAGATTTAGAAAATGAATAGCATATTTAATATGTTGCTATAAACAGTACATAATTACCAACAGAACTGAAATGAGTTGTTCACCAGTTTAATTCTGGGTTGTAAATCCTTTCAAGAGGCATAACTGGTTGACTCTCCACTCTGTTTATTGGGTCTAATCCTGATGTCCTTACTCAAGCATACTCAGAGGGACTTTGCCAATGTTGACTTCAGAGATTGGCTTCAGAGGGAATTTGCCAATGTAAAGACTGTGTAGATACTAGAGCTGAGCCAAAATTCAGATTAAAAGCTCAGACTGCCAGATCAAATTTGGCAATTTCAGATCTGGACAAGTACTCATCAAGGAAGAAATGCATTAATTTACTGGTGTAGCTAATATTAGTGTATCCCAGAAAAAATAGAGTTTTAGAATATATGAAGTTTGAATAGATGGAAAAACACAGTCAACATGACAAACTTGTAGATTGTCCAAAATGAAAATATCCCCTATTGATCTACTCTAGCAAAAACTAAGGACATTAGCATGGGGCCAGTGGAGAATGAGTGACCAAATCATGCCACCGAGCAGTCAGAAATATTTCATATGATTGATGTCCAGATTCTGTTACCCTTACTGACATTAATATTCACACTGACTGGAGTGGGAGTAATCACAGAGTAAGGTACTGTTCAGTGGGTCTGATCCAAATCCCACTGATTTAATAGGATTTAAATCAGTCCTAACTGATGGGTATCAGAATCTGACCCTTTAACAAACCACAGCAGAATCCAGCTGCTCAAGTCAAAAGGTATATTTTGAACAACGTTGTAAAGACACTATAATTCTCGATTTCAGTACAACAGGAGCTATATGTGGCATTGGGGGAAAACAGAATTGTACTATTAGAAAAAAAGAACAGAGGGCAAGCAATATATGAGTATTTTTCAAGTACACCAACTGTGCTTGAGTTTGAGAAAAAGAGGTAGGTGGGAAGGCATTATACTCCATGAAACCAGTACTATGTCTTGGCCATTCCAGAGATACGATTATGTATAATTAACTTCAATGTATATTATTGAACCTGGCTTGCTGGACAATCTTTTTCATGCTCTAAACTTTGTTCCTGTTGCCATTTTCCCCCTACCAAACATTTCTGAAAAACACAATTTGTTGTCTGATACATCCAGGTCATAAAACAGACTATTAAAACAGACCATTAGCTGTAGAGTAGTTACAGTTTGGTGACCTTGCTAGGGCACCAAGAATTTATCTGCTTGTATTCAGAGAGTCAACAACATTTGAGTGTTTAACAGAGAGGATTTCCACTTACATGCAGGAAGAAAGATATTTTTCCTCTTGTAGAGTAGCAATGAAACTTTTATTTTGAAATCTGTAATCAGTTTCTTTTCATTAATTCCTTAATTCTCATAACAGTAAAACCTCCTTTAATTTTAAATTTTGTGCATATTTATGAACATTTATAGAAAATGGCAATAACCGTGTGTACTGTACTTGATCATAAATGCACCCGAGGAGCAGAATTTGGTCACTTGAGTGCTACCAATACAACTGGTCTTTGTTAAATGTATATTAGAGACTTAAGTATTTGCGAAAAGTTGCTAAAACTGGCAGCCTTGAAAACTATCACTTAGAATCTAAAAGGACTGAGACTCTAGGTCAGATCCATTCAGACATTCAATTCTTAGCTTTTCCTTCTGAGTTTGCTAACAAAAATGTCAATGAAGGAAAGTGATTTTTAATGTCTAATGTTGGTATTTGTCCTCTAACTCATTGTACACAAGCCTCTGAGGAATTACCAGATGATAACAACTTTTAGACACCAGCATCGTTGTCTAGAACTATTAAATTACTGATGTCGGTGAAGAATTCTTATTGATGTAAATGATGCCAGATCATTGTTTATATTTCTTTAGCAGTCTCTCGAGTGATCCAGTGTCTAGAGTGGGCTCTTTAGTTTATGATATTTTCCTGTTAAAATACTAGAAATAACAAATGCACTAGAGGCCTTGATTATCCTAAAAAAGAAAAAAGGAGGTTTAATTCTTACATAGTGGGGGGAAATGCAGACTACTTAAGAACAATAGGGGCTGCCTGGACTTGGAAATATCTAATACAGAGTTGGAAGAGTTAAAATTTGAATAGCATGCAACAGTTTTTAAGCTATTCTACAGAACATGACCGACAGCTCTGGCAGTCTGGACTATTGATACATCCAGTATTTGGTAGAGATGTCAAAGCAATATGAGGGCCCTGGTCTCATATACGGGGAGGGAGCACACTCAAGAACATCTCTAGTTTGGTATTTAGACTGACCTTTGACTTAAAGGGTATGTCATGCCCGTTCCTGCTGCAGCATTATTAGAATTTCTACTCTCAGCATGACTATACAATGGACAAACACAACGTGCCCCTCTATGAGAAAAGGTCATGAAAATTCATTCTGTCATTGGAAGAAGGTAAGAAGAGAAAAGGTGTATATTGTTTACCTGTTTATTAGGGTAAATATGACCTTGTAAGGTGCTTAGGTAAGATGATGGTGGAATGGCTTTACAAACCTAGACAGACAGATGGAGGAAACCAAAGGTGTTGAAGTAAAATGCCTCCCTTGATAGTGCCATCCAAAGATGGTCTGTGTGTGTAGTGTGGGGATGAATGTACACCTTGTATAACTATAAACCATTCAATAACTGATATGTATAAAATGCAAATATTTTAACAGCATTTTTTCCCTAGTGTTTGTCTGCAGATAATTAAAGATTAAAGTTCCTGGTAGTGATCTTTATGAAACAATAAATGGCTTGTATGGATGATTAAGACCATAGTGAAGTTGAAGCTGTAGCTAACGGCACACAAACCATGTGTAGTGTGTGTAAATGATTGCCAAAAACATGATTTCTTTTTTACAAAATCATTCATGAAAAAGAAAATGACCCACAACATACAATAATTCCTTAACAAGCAAAATAAATACTTTTCTCCCCTAAGAAGACTGTTTTCTCTTGCTTTCTAGTTTCATAACACCATAATCAGCGTTAGGATTAATAACTGAGCAGGAAGGAAATGAATGAGTGAGATGGTTTGAGAGTGCGGTTTCAAAGGCAGATTTGAAAACTTGGCACACAGCATCAATGAATGTCAGTGTCAGTTATTTGATATTTCTCGACCAGCATTGTCTGAATTTCTCGTATCATGTAGTTTGATGGACATGCATGCATTTTTCTTCTATCATATCTAATGCTCTTTTTGCATTAGGGATACACATGAATTGGTTTAATACAAGATAACTTGGGTGTCTGAAAGATATCCTGACACTCAGGAACCATTTACTTTGACACCAAGTGAATTCCAGTGGTTTAATCACACTACTGAAAGGTCGTGTTTCACTGTACTTCAGAACAAGTACTACACAGAGGTCCTGCCACGTAATGGTGGGATGCGAATCTTTTTCCTTGAGCACTTCCTTAGTATGCAGGCTGCATACAGCGAGGCTTCCACAAGTTTCCAGGATGAAGGAATTCTCCATTCTCAGCTTGCGTAACTGTAATGGAGCTTTTCTGTGGCTGGTACTGCGGTAAACCCTATGGCTGCTTATTCTTTGAAGGGAAGAAATTGTTCGTGACCCACTCACCTGCATGCTATTCTGGGCCTCCTGTGCCCAGGGGAAGGGGGAGTGTCCGATCTGAGGGACTATAACCCTTCATGGTTTGCATTTGTCTATCCCTGTCAATGGTTTTTAATGGAATAGTTCTTTCATCTCTGGATGTGCACTCTCTCTTTTAGAGGATACTGTATTGCTAATTTAGGAAGACACTGTTTCAATTTTCAGAGATCAGTTACAATGTCATAAAAATTTGCACACGCTTATACTTAACAATACTAAGTTGTCATACAAATCAATATGATATGCCTGGAAATGTCAAATGAACTCATTAAGGACTGAGATATTACATAGTGTCCCAATGAATCCATCAGACCTTTCTTTAACAATATTACTCCAAAGTCATCCAGCCTGGGCATATTATCAGTAGCATATCACTTCAGTATAATGCCAGATTTGCATGCTGAAGGTGTATTTTCCCCTCCTCCTGCACAGAGATCAGCATGCGACAATCTCCCATTATTACTGTCTGAATTTATGCACAAGAATTCCTGTTCACTGAAAGGACAATGGAAGTCTAAAAGTGCAAATAGACTACAGAAGTAGCTTTAGTGTTTGAATATGGCTTAGATAGCTTACCCAAGCTGACTAGGAAGGGAAATAAAGATTTCCAGATGGCCACTGCTGTTAAGTATGGCAAAAAACTGCTGGAAGCTGTAGATTTGTACACAAAATCTGACGCAGCATGTATTACCTATTCATAACTTATTTTTAGGACTAGATCCTACTCTTTGGTATGAGAGCACGCTTCCCCACATTCTGTACCTTGGGAAATCAGCTATTGCATTCCCTCATATTTGCATAGTGAGCATTATTATAAGGAATATGGCCATGTTCCCAGATGCAGTGTCTTGGAGCAGATCTTATTGTTAACACCATCACCATTTTGGAAATGTTTTCTACAAATCCATTACAAAAATGATATTTGGGAAAATATTTTTAATTATGTGCACTAGCAAACCATGAAAACAGGCACTGTGAATTGCTTGTTTGTTTCTCTGCTGCATCTCAACCAGCTCTAGATAGGTACTTCATTTCCCAATATAAATTTCTGATCTAATTAAACAGCCATAAGGGCACAAGGCATTTTCTGGGAAGCGAGGGAAGTGAAAACAATCTGGGAGGACCTGATGGCCACAGGCTATACCTTAGGCCATTAATCTTAGCCAGACATCAATCCCTAGAATATGTTCTGTTTCAAGGTGACTGCTGCTATTGCAAGAGAAAGATGAAAATAAACAAAAAAACATACTATTAGCATATTGGTATATGGATTTTTTTTATTGGGAACTGTAGTTTCAATAGGTACATACAGGACGTTTCTAGAGAATTAATTCCCTATATCTCAGCCAGTTACACTGATTGAATTAATTTCAGAGCATTCCATTAATCTTAAAATAGGAACTAATGACAGGAGTATGGTCAGTATGCATCTTGGATATCTTGCAGACCTAGCCTCTTGGGTGGATGAATGATAACCAAAGCTCAATGTACAATACACTGTACCCAACGATGATAATGGTTTTAGTCCATTTTGTTGTTAACGTCTACACTCCCAGAGATCTATTGATTATAGCAGAGTGCTTCCATATTTGTCTTAAAATATAACTACCTTAAAAACAGAGCCAATTAGGATAGTTATAGGATGCTTTTTCTTTACCCCAGTTTAATGAGATAGCTAACATAAAATATCTCGCTGGACAAGGTAGTGTTGGCTGGGGGGAAATGGATGTATTAAGACTCCTCAAAACTGCTAATACTTTAAATTTTAAAGTTATTTAGGATCTGTTGCACAATTTCAGTTTTTGAAAATAAACTACTCCCACAATTTATTTTATTAGTTTATTAGTTTGTATTGCTGTAGTGCCAAAGACTTCACTCGTATTCAGTGCCCTACTGCACAAAGTTGCTGTGCAAGCAAAAAAGATGATGCAGTCCCTGTTACAAATAGCTAACAATCTAATTTAAAACCTCATCAATTTAGTGTCTCAAACAGTACGAGAAAAGCAGGGAAGAAGGAGGGTAACAGTGGGAAGAAAACCTGGTTCCATAGGCTCGCTACATCCACAACTTAGTTGTAACATTAAGATTAAAAAGGCTAAAGTCAGGAAATCTATCAGCCAAAGTTCTTGTAGTAGTGTTATCCTGGCACTTTTTTTTTCTGCTCTTGCTTTTCTTAGAGAGATGAGGTGGTGAGATATCTTTTATTGGACCAACTTCTGTTTGTGAGAGATACAAGCTTTTGAGGTTACATAGAGCTCTTCTTCAGGTCTTCTTTTGACCCAAAGAAGAGCTCTGTGTAAGCTCGAAAGCTTGTCTCTCTCACAAACAGAAGTTGGTCCAATAAAAGACATTACCTCACCCACATTGTCTGTCTCTCTCTCTAATATCCTGGGACAAACATGGCTACAACACTGCCTACTTGCTTTTCTTGTTATATAAGAACTGCAAATGTTTATACTGCTAAAAGCATGCAACGAAATATACAGGATGTGCTGTGCAAGGTGGCTGAGTCAATGTTTTTGCAGTATCCTCTACCCTTGAACCTTCCTGAACTCTGCTTTCTTTCTGTGTCTCTTCATATTGCATTAATGTTGGTTTTATATATTTGATTAAAGGAGAATGAAGAAATGGAGCTCTGGAGATAGCTACTGTTTGCTATGGTTTCTCTGGTGTCTGTATAGATCTCCTTGTGTACAGCTCTTCTCATACTCAGTGCAGGGAAATGCTCTCCCTGTTGTGTGAATTGGGAATTTCCTTTTGAGTAAAACTTTTTTCTTGGACTTATTGCATCCCTTTTGAATGGTATCCCCTCCTGTGTTTGATTCCTTGCTGTAACTGAACTGCTCCTTCAGCTGTAAAGATTTCCTCATAGTCAGGGCATGTACATGGTCTCTCTACAGTGTGAATTTTCTGGTGTGTTTGGAAATCTCCTGTAATAGTAAAACTTCCCCCACATTCAGTGTGTGTGGATGGTTTATCTCCTGTGTGGATTCAATGGTTTTCTTGGAGATATTCCTATTCTACAAAGCTCTTCCCTTATCCAGTGCATGTAAGTAATTTTCTGGTGTTGGGTGTATTTTGAGAATCCCTCAGAAAATAGTTTTTTTTTTCATATACATTGCAGATATGCTGTGTGTATTCTCTGATATCTATTAATCTCTACTATCCTAGTTAATCTTTTCCCCCCACTCAGTGAATGTAAATCCAAGGCTACTGTGTGCTATAAGTAGATAGATTTTAGGTGTGACCTAGGGACATGAGAAGTAATAAAAATACTATTATTCCTTGTACTTTTATGGCATTTTTCAGAATAAGATCTCAAAGCACTTTACAAAGGTGACTATGCTTTATAATGTACAGATTGGGTTCCTGAGGCACAAAAAGATAAAATTACTTCCGTAGTGTGAGAAGCAGTAAAATTCAGGTGTCCCTTACCTAGCCCACCTCTTTACCCAGTTATCTGAAGGTCAGACTAGCAATTAACTGTCTGTACCATTCTTCCAGAAGTGAGAGAGTACCTCCTCACATATGAAATACAGATTGTCTGGAAGGGTCAATAGCATGTGAGGGTATATGTACAGACACTTCCAATCAGTAGCAGAAAGCTAAGCATGAGGAGGCTTGGCAAAAGCTGTGCAGGGAAGCTGAGGGAGAGATTGAGTGGTCTTGGGGGTTTCTGTAGTCGCACAAGATTCTGTGTTTGGTAATAGAATGAAGGCAACTCTTTCTATGGTTATTTACCATTGTCACATGGAAATCATTACCTGGCATTGTGGGGTTTGTTTTTGTTTTTTAAGCTAATTTTCTGATACTGTGGCTTCTTTTCAGGAAATTTTACTATGTGAGTATGATGTTCCAGTGCACTGGTAAGTTAAAGTGTATGTGTAATAGGGTGTTGCAGAGAGTAGGCATTGTACTACCCACACAATTTTAATTTCATGTAATGAATGGCATTTTTCTTACGGAAGAAGAAGCCAGTTTTTTTCAGGCACCTAAACCTGGTCCCATTACAGTCAGTGTGAGTTTTGCTATTGATTTTAGTGGGTCCAGTGTTTGGGCCTGTACATTTTAGTAATTATTCATCCACAAAACAATAGCAAACCTGTTTTCAAAATGAGCATTCCCCAAGTGACAATTTTCCCTTTTAATGTGTTTCTAAATAATATAAAATCTTCTCATTTTCAGCTCCGAACATGGCTGGACAAGTGTCATAAGTAAATACCATCAAAAATCTGTTCAAAATTTGTTCAGAAAAATCAGCAAACTTGCAATTAGAGGTGACAGGAGACAGAAGTACCCATCCAATCCACATGACACACTATGGATACTTTATATCTCCAGTGGGTTCCTGAGTTTTCAGAGAAATAGTGTTTCTTCATGACATACCACTCAGAAAGACAATGGGTTAGAGCCTGAGCACAAACAAAGCACTTGGCACTGCAGAACTTTAATATGGGTGTCCTACTGTATAATTTTAAGTATGTGAGAAGTCCCACTGAAATCAACAAAACTACTGTGACAGTCTGTATCTTTCTGTACAACCCTTTTTTAAGACTATGATAACTTTTTGTACAAAGTGTGCCTTGTGAGGTTTCACCGAAAACTGATAATGTGCTGATCATTATTGTCCTGGTAAAATATGTGTAGCAACATTGTATGTAAAGTTATAAAATTCTACTGTATGACATTACTGAGATGTATTCCAAATTTAGAAAAGCAGCACAAACCAGTTCCTCAGAGACAAAAGGCAAATTGATGCCTCAGTCAATGAAATCAAATGGATGATCACCTGGTTAAGTGGCCATTCTTTGACAGAAAAAAGGGTGTACATTTCTTGCTCACACCTTGGCAAAGAAGCATCTGGAGGTTCCTATCACCACAGACTTTGTCTCCTGAACCCCAGCTAGAGATGATTCTCAAAGAAGAGGAAAAAGTATAAGAATGGGGGATAGAGGCCCCAAGTTATTCCTTTTTTTTTTTCTCTCTCTCTTCCGCATCCACAGCATCCACAACACCTGAAGAATAAAGGAAACAAGTTTGGACTGCGGATGAATCCTGACTGAAAGATTCTGCCAGTAAAACTTCTAGAACATGTGGTGAGAGAGATCTTTACTTTGAATTCACTTAGCTTGTTAAGTTAGTTATTAGTCACGTTTTACTTTCATTTTCTTGTAACCAACTCTGACTTTTAAGCCTCATGACTTGCAGTCACTTAAAATCTATCTTCCTGTAGTTTTATTGTTTTCTCTAAACCAGTGTGCTTGGGTTGAAGTGTTTGGGGAACCTCTGTTTGGGATAACAGGCTTTGTGCATATCATTTTCTATTAATAAAATCACACTTTATATGATCTTGTATAGTCCAGGACCGGCTGGGCAGTACAAGATGCACATTTCTGGGGGTAAGTCTGAGACTGGGAATTACCCTATGCTGCAGTGTAAATCAAGGGTGGCTGGCTGTTCCACTCTTGCAGTATAATAGGGAATAATTTATGTGCAAGGGGATAAACTAAACGAGGAAACATAGCTGTTGAGATGAGATTTGGAGTTAGATGGAGAGGTAGAGGGACGTTGTTCCAGATGGCAAGAGCTCCAGAAGAGAATGTTGTCTGGGTCAGATTCTGATCAGATTACTCTGAAGGCCTAAATCTCAAAAAATTGTATTGAAGTCAGTGGAGTTACTTTGGTATAACTGAAATAAGAGTCTGGTTCTGAGAATCCTCATGGAACACTCCTGCAGGAGGAAATCTAGATGTTTTATTGGGTTGTGTAGCAGGAATTTAAGTCTCCTTACATCTTATAGTTTGGAGTAAGAATTCTTCAGAAATGTCCTGTGCTCTTAAATTCTGTAGGCATTTAGAAATACTTTCTATACACCCTTACTGGTTTCAACTTTATTATAGTCTGTAGGTTACCACCGTAGAGGTAAAAATCACACCAATGGGCTGAAAGCACACAAAGCCCTCTACATCAGTTAAGCCTGAGGAACTGTACCTTTGAGCTATATCAACACTAGGAGCTAGGGGTGTGATTCTCCTGCTTGTGCTAGCTCTCATCAAGCTAGCATGGGTACAAATGTACCCGTGGTAGCAGCAGTAGAGGCATGGCTGAGCTGTGCTAACTGCAAACTTGCTTGAAACCAGTGTACACATACCCAGCATGGTTTAGCAGTGCCTCTTATGCACTACCCATGCTACTGTAGCTACACTATTGTTTGTGTTAATGCTAGTTCAATGAGAGCTACCATGAGTAAGAGTACAGGAGCAGGGGAAACCCACCCCCAGCTTATAGTGTAGCCTTAGAGGTTTAGCTTCCAAGACAGGAAGTCTGTGGGAGGGGAAGCTACAGAAATCCATGTTCTGCTATGGAGAGACAACTGGGGAACTGCATCACCAAATGAGGATCTACTCCAAGTACCTTGGGCCCTGAATGAATATTGAATACAACAAGGTGCTAGGAGTAAATAGAAAATAACCTAAGTGGAAGAATGGAGCAGCTAAAAGCTCTACCAGCCTTGAAAATATGCAAGACAACTGGAAAAGATTTAAATTGTTAATGATATAAAGAACACTAAGGTTACACAGATGATGTTTTGATCTGGGGGAGAACAATAAAAGAGCATGACCGGAGACTCCAAGCAGCTTTAGAAAGCATCAGAGCTGCTGGGCTAATTAGTAAACAAAAATATAAATTCTATGTAACAGAAATAACACTCCTGGGGGGGGAAGTTAACACAGCAAAGTATACAGGTAGATCACAGCAACGTTGAAGCCATCTACAACATGCCTGCTCCAACAGACAAGGAAGGGGTACAAAGATTCCTTGGAATGGTGAACTTTGTAGGGAAAACAATGCCTGATCCATCTACTTCAAGCAGTAACCTGAGAGCATTACTGTGCAACGCTGTCCAATGGACCTAGAGAAGGAGTTAATTAAAGAGGCACCAGTCCTGAGATACTATGACAGCAAGTGCAAAACTAAGTTGTCCATGGATGCTTCAAAGGAGGATAGTGTCACAGTCCTCTTACAATCATATGGTCCAACCTGGAGACCAGTGGCTTGTGTGTCATGGGCACTAATAAAAACAGAGTATCAGTATGCTCAAAGAGAGGAGGAGGCTTTGGCCTTAGTCCAGGGGTAAAAATCATTTCATCTCTTCATTTATAGGAGGCCAGTGATAGATGAAACTGACCACAAACTACCCCTTGCCATTGCCAAAAGAGGCCTGGCAAGTAGCCCCGCAAGAATACGACGATTATTTTTTTGCTTACAAATGTGGGAGGGACTTGGTGGTTGCAGACATGCATTCTAGAGCATTTGACAAAAATGCAGAGGCACACAGTCCAGAGCAACAACTCAGGATGAAACCCTGCAGCATGTTCCCAACCCCTATCACCAATTCAGGGGGGGAAGCTCTCAGTTCCAAATGGAATTTTATTTAAAGATTCTAGGGTAGTGATCCTTAAAATGCTACAGGAAAAATATGTATTAAAAGGATACATTAAGGTCATTTAGGAACTGAAATATCAAAGAAAAGGACTGGAGAGGTTTTATACTGGCTTCAAATGAGCAGCAAGATGGAGGAAGTTAAGGCTTGTGACATCCACCAAAAATACAGGCCAAGTCAAGCAAAAGAGCCTTTGCTGGTGGAACAGGAAAAATTGGCCTCCTGGAGCAAAATAGGAATAGATTTGTTTATGTTGAGTGGAAAAAACTGTATACTCATTGAAGACTATTATTCTTGCTTCCCTTAAAGAACCTTACTAGAAGCTACCTCAGCTAAACAAGTGATTGTGCATGTCAAATCTGCTTTTTGCTAGACATATACCTGACACGGTAATCTGACAATTGGCTATAGTTTAGTGGGCATGGGTTTAAGAAGTTTGCAATGAAGCACAGGTTTAGATATATACCCATTAATCCCCATTATCTGCAATTCAGTGGGCTGGTAGAAAATGGTGTTAAAATATAAGGGGACTACTGAAAAAAACAGTGAAGTCAGACTTGATCCATACTTAGTATTGTTAAATTACAGGATGGCATCAATGAAATGTCACCTGCAGACATTTTATTTAACTGAAAACAGAGGACAAGAATGTTTGAAATGAGAGAAGCTGATGTAAGTGTCACTGGGAATTTGCAAATGTATAAAGAGACAGATAAAGCTAAACAAAAAAAGCAATATGATTTGGGTTCCCAGGAGCTGCCACCATTTAGTGAACATGACACAGAGCATCTCTGTAATGGGAATCAGTGATCGCAAACAGCAGTGGTGTCATATGGGGTTGTCCTGTGTGCAGTCTTATGAGGTTGTTACTCCAGACAGGATTACACTGAGGAGGAATTAGCAACACTTCCAGAAGGGAGGGAGGTAAGGAGCATTGAGTTTGCTGTTTTGCCAGAGAAGGTCTCAGGCAACAACCATAAGGGGTCAAGACAACCAAGCCCCAAGACATAAGACTTAGAACAAAGGGACTTGCCACCTCTTGATAATGATAGTACTGATATTTCAAGGGAAACCCAGAAGTCCAAGTGATAGTACAAGGCACCTCAGAGATTAATTGAACACTGTTATTAAATTTAATTAGTAGGTTGATTGTTAGCATTTGAATTGTCTGTTATATCAATGTTGTTTATTAAGTGATGATGGTGGCAAGTTTTGGCTGGGACAGGAAGATGATGTATTGGAAACTGTATCTTTAAGTGGTTTAGCTTCCCAGACAGGAAATTTATGGGAAGGGCGCTGCAGAAGCCCATGTTTGGTTATGCAGGGGCAGATGGGGAACTGTCACTGAAAAAAGAGGATCTCTTTCAAGTCACTTGAGCCCAGAGTGATTCTTGAACACTACAATGGCCATATAGGGTTCAGATGACTCAAAGGCCACCACATGGGACTGCTTCCACACCCCCTGAATGCTGAGGAAAAGATCTCTAAACCAGCTCTACGTCCGATAAGAAAATGATTATGGATGATTCCAAGTACCCTCTGAATATTGTCTGACATTTGTCTATCCTTAATGAATCTGGTTTAATCTGGATTTATATAAGATGAGAGCATGAACTACTCTTGGCGAGTGAGTATTTTTGGTAAAATCTTTGTTGTGATTCAACAGTTATATGGTCCTAGCAGAAGCACACGGAGGGACATGATAGAAATAGGCCAGGAAAAAGACCCTGGATTGAAATGTATACAAAGACAATGGTCTCAGGAAACGTGTGAGAGCAGTGCATAGTGGCTATGGAGCAATGGCCTATATTCTAGCCCAAAGGCAGTAGCTCTGCACACTGGCCCTTGATTTTTGGGGGCAGGATTTCTCCTCTCCTTTGCTGCATATGCCACCTGAACAGAATCTGAATATTGGGACTATATGGGAATGAAGTGAATTTCACCCAAAAGGAACTTCTCTGCAAGAGCTAAGGCTATTTCCACTTGCTAAGCATTCCAAATACACTTTCCAGACAAGAATGTATATAATGTTTTGAAATGCAATGCAACGTGTTTTGTAAGGCGAACATTTATAAGCAGTAGTGAAACGTCTGTATTGTACTGCGTCAAGCAAGTACAGATTGTCACTTCCAGTTGCCAAAGGCGAACACAACACGGTGTGCAATGTTGCAGAGGTCAGGAAGATGATGAGTGTTACCATTGTACTTTTCTAAAGGGCTGTAGGTTTTCTTAAAAACAAACAAGCCCTCCCCCCATAAACATCATCAGTACACACTATTATGTGTGCAGAGCAAAACTAGATTGAATCGTTCTATGAGAAGAAATCCTGCAGCACTAAAGGCGTGAAATTCTATTTTATTCAGATCACAAAAGCTTTGTGGTTAGACTGTGAAACTGTGAGGTGGAGGAAGCATGAAAGCTGAGGGAATACACATCTCTAGCACTTAGATTTTGCATAGTTCAACATATTAAAAATATATTTGCCCACCCACTCAATGAAATACTATAAAGAATAAAGCTACCTTAGCTATAGACAATCTGATTTTCTGAGACATATAGTAAAGATTATTTTCTACTACAAAATTACCCCTGCAATCAGGCAGGAAGGAAACTATCGAGTTTATGGCTTTGTTTACAGGGTAGAAATAAGTATTACTCTGTTTGTATACTAATTATGTGGAAATACATGCTATTTATCTCTTATAGGCTATGTAGTAATTTTGCGTTACCATATAATTAAGAAATTGTAATGAGTATTAACATGACTATTTATGTCCTCTTTAAAGTATTATTTAATTTATGGGTATTTACTTTACTATTCCACGGGCAATCTTTTCATCTCTGCTGATTAATTTTTTGCACACAGATTAGCCAACTGGGAAACTCAAGTTCAAGAGAGAGATGAGGATTCTTAGCATTTGCCAAACAGTTATTTGTGTTGGATACAAACAGTGTCTGGGAATTAAGGTGACACAAGCCCAATGTGCATACCGAACTCTGTGTTGGCTACTCTACAGAGCAGTTTTAGTTAATGATTGTCCTGACCTTCTGAGCTGAGTGATTCAGCTGCAGGTCTGGAGGATGTTAGTACTGTCTCGATTGGAAGACAGTGGATTACTTTGTGTCTTGGTTAAGTTTCAAGAACATTTCTATAGAAAGGGTTGAATAGTGCAAAATAATAGTGTGGATATTTTTTTTGAAATTTTTTTCAAGTTTGTTTCAGCCATGTCCAGATCGCTTTTGCTTTTGGTGAACATTTAAATGACAAAGTTCAACCGGCTTGTATATTTGCAGAAAATTAATTTCAAAGCTGTTTCTATTCACACAAATTGAATGTTATATTTGCTCGTAAGAGTATTTTCCCCATAGCCTCCTGAGTTTCTCTCTTAACTCCATGACTCTTACACTTCCCACTTCTGATATATTTAAAGAATGATTGCTCTTCAAATTCCCTTTTAGCTCTCTTAATTTCCATTTTATGTTTTGCCTGCCATAATTTATAATCCTTACTATTGACTCGCTGGGGCTGAATTCTGACTTTGGTTTAGGCATGAGCTTTGAGGCTCAAACAATTTGGGTTCAACTTCATCTATGCCACAGATTTCTTTTGTGACCTTCAGTAAGTCGCTTAATCTCTCCATGCCTCAGTTGCCCATCCTGTAAAATGGAGGTCATACCATAGTCTTTGTCCTACTCTTTGTTTGTATTACAATGTGTAGATACAGCATCAAACACACTGCATTCTCAATCTCTGCTAGGGCTCCTAGCCATTATTATACTGTAAACATTAACAATACTTGTTTGACTCAAATAACCATTATAATCTTGCTATGCAATATTGCCATACCGTTTCTTCTTACATTTCTGTGTCTGTATTTGTTTAAGGGGATACATACCTTCCGAAGTTCAGTTATGTTATAGTATGCTTAAATAGCTTCTATGCTGAGTCAACACATTTTAATTTCCTCACTTTCTATTTTCAGGTCTGTTTGACTAACTTCCTCATTAATTTATAAATCCCTTTTCTAAAGCTGCATGTTGTAGTGTTAGTTTTTTGTATTCTCCCTTCCTCAAAGATAGTGAATTGAATTATACTGTGGTCACTGTTGTAGCTTAGCTATAGTTTCTTCTTGAACCTGTGTACTCCTTAAGACTATGTCAAGAATAGCCTCTGTTTCTGTGTGCTCTGAAACTATTTGGTCTAGGAAGCAATTGGTTAATGTGCAAAGAAATTGTTTCTTGAATTATTGCCCCAGTATTACATTTTCCCAGTTTATATGCTGGCAGTTGAAGTCACATCTTATTACTGTTGCCTATTTAAGCTCCCTCACCATTGTGCAGTCAATAGCTCTTTCCTGATCAGGAAGTCAGTAAAATGAGACTATAAGTATATTTATATTATGACTCTGGGATTTGTACGGTCCTGACTGGCCCTTGTTTGAAAATGGGAGCCATAGTACTTGACCTATATTTAAGGATTGCAACTGCTTGTCTCTCTTTTAGATTCTTTAATTATTTGCATTGTTGAACTACATAATGAAAATCAGAATAATAATGCATTTTCTCTCTGTGAACACCACTTTTCATTAAGCTTTATTGAAGTTTAATCCAATTTATGGTCTTTCACATCCAGGTCCTAATGCTGACATTTTTCACTTTTGATTTTCATACTGTGCTCGAAACATCCAGAAAATACAAGAAGCTGGAGTTTGATGAGCAGAGGAGGAAGTAGAACAATCAAAGTTCTCCCACCACAGTGGACTTCTGCTAAAAGTTTATTTGTGTTCCCTTACTGCTTTGGTGTGTTGAGTAACATTAGAACAATTATAACATTCCTTTATCTAGAGCAGGGATCAGCAACTTTTGTCACGCGGCCCACAAGGGTATGCCCCCTGGCCGGCTGGTTTGTTTACCTGCCACGTCTGCAAGTTCAGCTGATCATGGCTCCCACTGGTTGCGGTTCACCATTCAGGCCAATGGGGGCTGTGAGAAGCTGCGGCCAGCACATCCCTCGGCCCATGCCACTTCCCGCAGCCCCCATTGGCCTGGAAGAGTGAACTGTGGGCAGTGGTAGCCACAGTTGGCTCAACCTGTGGACGCAGCAGGTAAACAAAGTGGCCCCGCCCGCCAGGGGGCTTACCCTGGCAGGCCGCATGACAAAGGTTGCCGATCCCTGATCTAGAGTCACTTTTGGCAATGTACAATCTGTACATTATAAAGGAACCACAACAGAATAATAAAATGAGAGGCAGAAACTAGTCCATCCTCCTGTCCATGGTGGATTTCTCCCATTAGTATAGAAATTGGAGTAGTAAAACATACCCATCTATTAGTAGCAACAGCAGTAGTAGTAAACCACTTAGAGATCTATACATGAAAAACACTCTATGTGCCTAACTATCATTACTGTTACAACATCACCATTCAGTTCTTTGGCTAGTCTCAATTTAAAGTTCTCTAATGATGGAGTGGCCATTACTTTCCTTAGCAAAGAATATTCCATGGTCAAATACATTTCACTACTAAGAATTTTTTCCTGATATTCAGCCTATGTGTATCTTTGGATAATGTCATTCCCTTACTCCTAATTAGTACCTCCTTGTAATGCGTTTAAGCTATTCTTCAGGCTCTTCGTGTGTGCCTCCTGAGAAGTGTTTAATGCCCCTGACTACCACCTTGCAGTTCCCTCATAGTCTTCATCTACATATTCATCTTTTTAAATCTTTTCCCCGTAAACCAATTCTTCCAGCTCCCTTGATCATTTTGGTTTTATTCGCTGATATTTTCCTGGCAGTTTGCCAACATCTTTCTGGTGTTCAGGTGCCAAGAATGGAATGACATTTCTAGTCACAACCTCATAAGAGTTGCACAGAGAGTGTGACTATGTTCTTCTTGCTCAGTAACATGAAGCCTCTGTGAATTAGCCTCAGATTGCATTGTCTCGTTTGACACCAGACTGCATTGCAAGCTCTTCTCCTGAAGCATCACTACTGCAAAAAGGCAAATGAAAAGGCCTTGAATAACCATGAAACATGTTATAAGGGAGTCAGCAGATCTTGTGGTTTCCATTACTAGCCTCAGCCTTTTAGCCATCTTCTAACCTATTATGGCCTTTTCTCAGCTATTATTAAGCCACTCCTTAAAGAGAGGAATGTCTTTTGAAAAAGAATGTAAAAGATATGTCTTTCTCCATGAGTATAATCCTACTGAGGCACTGGCTCTGGCAGCAACGCTGAACTTCTGATATGCATTTGTTTAATGTTCAGTATAGCAGTTCCTAAAAATGTCATTGCATACCCGTGGTTCACTGCAGTGTGTTTTGGGCACTGCTGGAAATGGCATTTGAACACTACCTGGTGTGTTAACAGGCAGGTAGATAAAGCAGGTACCCACAAAAAGGCACAGGGAGAGGGTATAATTTAAACTTCTTTAAACTCGAATTGGCAGGCATGACATCAAATTCTTTTAACCTGTGCCATAAAACAGAACAATCATGTAATTGGTGGGATTATGGTTTGTGTGTTTGATATGTGAACAGGTTTTGGTTTTTTTTAAATACAAAATGATATTCCTCTCATGTATATTTTGGTTAAAATATCAACCTTTTTGTTTCTGGGTATTTAGACTGTGTCGTTGCTGGCATTTTCTATATGTCTGTGCCAATATTTGAACAGAACAATGAACTATTAGTAGAGCTACTGTGTACATAATGATGAAAGGTGGGGGACTGATTGCACGTTGCTATGGCAGTAAAGCAATCACTTTGAGAATTGTGCTCTCTCTCTCTCATATTATGGTAACAATGATGCACGTTAGCTTTTTGTGGAACAGCTTCAAATAGAAGCTTAACAGGAAAGAACTTGGAAAAATGTTATCAAAAGTGGAAGATTATTTTCATTTTTTCCCCCTCAAGAATTATCTTTTCAATCCATCCACATCATCATTGTGAAATATAGTAGCTCAGAACCCTTCTTTCTTTTCCAGTTCAGTAAGTACTTGCACCTTTAATTTTTCCCTTTACAAAAAGGGATTATTTTTTCAGCTTTCACAAAATCAAAGATGAGAAAATGTATTATCTTCCTTGAAAGATAATCTTTCACGTGATTTGTTCAATACAAATGCTAGGAAATGCCAACATTCTTAGTCATAAGGTGAGATGTTTTTATTTTTTTTCTTCCAGATGTGTCCACCCTATCCTAAAAAAACACATTAGTCAAAACCCTATTTTAATCCTGGGGGATAAATCTGCTTTCTTATTCATCTTTGTTGCTAGGGTTTGTTACTATTTAAAGTGTACATTACCATTATGGAATCTGTTGGTTTATGTGATCTAAGTCCTATTGTAATCTTTTTGGCCATCAGCATGACCTCTTAACCTTTTGTGTTTTATATACCAGACTTTGATGTTGAAAATGTCATAAGTATTGCTTAACTTACTGCTGAGATCCAATCTTGCCTCTTTACAGCATAGATGCAGTGGAACAAATACAGTGGTATTACTTTATGTACCTTAGCACAACCTTGAAAAATTGTACTCACTTGCTTAATTAGAGGAGTTTTTAGGGGGGTCGGGAGAGAATGGATAAGTAAAATATCATATAATTTATTTTCCATTGTCTTCATCGTGGTAATAGAAGTGTGTGAGCAGATTTTGAGCCTGGCTTGGTGCATTTAAAGATGATTTTGTAAGGCTTCCTTAGAATGTTCCACAGTGTGTCTTAGAGGACACACATGGGTTGCATTGAAGAAATTACATGGGCAAACAGGTTTGCATAAAATAAGAATCAAAGTAACCATCACCTAAACTTGAGCTGAAACTGAACTGGCTGATTTTTAGAACTTCAAAAACATTTTAGTTAACTTTTATTTCCATTATTTTTCATTTTACTATACATTTCTGCTTCCAGATCTCAGCTGTGACTGGAAACAGCAGGGCCAACATAATGTGAGAGGCTGTTCTTGTGGTATTTCCACTTCAGTCGGAAGAAGGAAGACCTAAAAATATCATGAGAAGACCTATTGTTATTCATGTAGTGCTTTAAGCTCTCAACACTATTGTGAGGTAAGTAAGGCGCAATGGTCCAAATGTGCAAGGGATTTAGGCACCTAAAGATGTGGATAGGTTTAGATGCTTTTGTAAATCCCACTAGATGCCTAACTCACATTGAAAGTCAGAAGTTAAGCACCTAACTCACTTAGGTGCTTTTGAAAATCCTACTAGGCTCCTATCTGTATCTTTAGGCTCCTAAAATCCCTTTGAAAATCTGGCCCACAATGTACAGGTCTAACCTCACTCCACACTGAAGTTCAGCCACCTTTGGGGTAGACACTGCAACTCCTTAACAATGCACAGCAACAGTATGAAATTATTAGGATACGACAGTAAGAAGAATATTGTTTACATTTGAAATTGCAGAGAAAATATAGGTAGGTAGATTAGAATTTGGTGAGGATGTGTTAGATACCACCAATCTCTATGTTATGAACAGTTCCTTGAGATGTTTAATGATCCCAGCTGGTCAGGCCTCTGGTTTTACCTCTCATGTGAAAGACAGCACCTCCAGCAGCACAGTGTCCTCTAACACTGTGACACTGTGCTGGTGCACTGACTCTGCATTGATTCAAAAGAAGAATGCCCCCTACTCTGACTCATTAACACCACGTCCTGCAGCAACTAAGTGTTTTTTGGAGATATCTATGCTTTAAATTACAAGAGCTGATGAAATAATAGTGCTGGGTTTTGTGCATGCAAAACTTAGTTAAATGAAGGAACCACTTGCCTGTCATCTTGACTGAGGGTAAATTACTGCACTGCAATATTACTAAGAATGAAAGGGAGATTATTGGATCTTCCCAGGCTTTTTATTCCTCATTCTTCAATTGTAACCTGGACAAGAATATCCTGTTGTGGATAAAAGGACAGAGAAGCTAGCCTGAAAAAAGAAAATATGTGAGTAGGGACGGCTCTAGACATTTCGCCACCCATGCACGGCGGCATGCCGCGGAGGGCGCTATGCTGGCTGCTGGGAGGGTGGCAGGCAGCTCCAGTGGACCTCCCGCAGGTGTGCCTGTGGAGGGTCCGCTGGACCCGCAGCTTTGGTTGCCCACCGAAGGTCCACCGGAGCCGCCTGCCGCCCTCCTGGTGGCGGCATAATGCCCCCCGCGGCATGCTGCCCCAAGCACGCGCTTGGCGTGCTGGGGTCTGGAGCAGCCCCTGTGTGTGAGAGTGGAAGTGACAGAGAATTTTCCAAACAGGGTGTTTGTCAATTGTGTGTCTGACTACAGTGTGCAAAACCAGTGGTAGTTGAATATTGCCTTCTTTGCCTTCTGGTTTACAAGCAACATAGACTCCTGTTTAATGTGCCTTATGTTCTATGAAAGAGGATTGTACCCTGCACATGCAGAGGGGAGGCCTCAATAACCTAGAACAGGGGTTCTCAATCTTTTTCCTTCTGAGGCCCCTGTCAACATGCTGTAAAACCTCCATGGCTCACAACTACCATTTTTCTGAATGTAAGAGCTAGGGCCAGCGTTTGGAGGAATCCATCAGGGCAGTTGCCCAGGGCTCCATGCCACAGGGGACTCTGCGAAGCCAAGTTTCTCAGACTTCAACTTCAGCCCTGGGTGGTTGGCCTTGGGTCACTGGACTTCAGCTCCATGTGGTGGGGCTTTGGCTTTCTGCCTTGGCCCCAACAAGTCTAATGCCAACCCTGGTTGGTGGACCCCCTGAAACCTGCTTGCAGCCCCCCAGGGGTCCCCAGACTCCTGGTTGAGAACTACCGACCTAAAACTTTGAAATTAGCACCTAAATTAACTGAGGTAAATGGAGAAGAGTTTCTGCTTGTTTGGCTGGAAACACTTTTCCTGCAAAGCTGGATAAGTGCAAAGGCACAGTTTATGAACTGAATGATATATACAGAGGGCTGTTACATCAATGGAGAGGGCTAGAAAGTAGTAGCACCATCTACTGACTAAATCATGTTATTAACAGACTAACTCACAAACATAACTAGAGTGGCATTGTAATCCTTCATGTTCTAACCATGTGAATGTAATTACAAGACCTCCCTGGTTTATTAGCCAACTAATTCAAGATTTAGTTATAGTTTCTTATTGTTTAAAAAAAAAAAGCTGCTGCCTCGCCTTTTGATTCAATGCAGATTTATATCCTGACTTTGCCAATTCCCTATCAGCTCAGTTGACTATGAGGACTTTTAAACAACTGATCATGAATGTTAATCCTAGCCTCAGGGTCAGCCCTTTTGCCCTGAATCTTTATTTGGGATATGGAATGATGGAGAAACATAGTTTTCTTATAAAAAGTAGGGGCTTGTGTAGTAGTGATGTGAAAACATAATTTGGTAGAGAGGGTGATTCTGCATGCACATTTAAAAGTTGGAGGTCCAAAGCACATAGTCCGTAATTAGGTAAAACTGTAATTTATTTTAATGGAAATGTTGCCTCAGAAAGGGTCTGAAGAATTTGTCCCTAATTTTTTGGTGGAACTGTATCCTTTCTAAACCTGGGCTGGTCAGTCTATCAAACTCAATTTTTGAGATTATCGTTGGTTCCTAGTTTGGGGTAAGTCAGAACTACTCAGAAGAATCTTTATTTCAAAATTTTAGTGCACAACCTTCAGTTCTCAGACCAAAGCAGGAATGACAGAGGAGCAGAAAAGTTGGGGGGGGGACCTATGTGATAAAGATATGCTGAATTCTTTAAAACCTCAATGTTCTCTTTCCTTGTGATACCATGCAGGTTAGGGAGAGAACTAAAATATGTCTATCCAAGAAAATGTAAGAACATTGGTGTCTTCAAATATCATAGCTCTGATTATTAGGTGAACTTCAACTCAGCTTCCAACATTGTAGGGGCAAAATTGTGGGAGCATTTATTTGTTTGCAGCTTTACCCATTTAGATGTTTCGTTACCTGATTTGTGGGTACAGTCAAGTATGGAACCATCTAAATGGATACAATTCCACGTAAAAATAATTGAAATAATTGGTAATGATTTCCAGTTACAGGCCATTTTTGAAAACATAGATCTATTTATATAGATAGCAAAGTCTTCTACATTGCATTCCAAGAGGTCATGTTATGTTAATTGCTTATTTGAATAGCAAGGCGGAGCCAGCCAAGACAAGGAGTTCTATCATATGATTCTTCAACTTGAAGTGAGCTGCCTCTTCTAGAGCATTGATTGTTATAACCTGTTGTCTCAATGGGCCATGCCTTTCTGTACATATATGAGGGCAGCAGAAATAGGCTTCCTTTTATGCATGTTATATGAAGTCTCCTGACTTCTAAAAGTTGCCTCAGATGGGGAATATTTCAGAATCTTTTATATACACTGGGGTAGATTCTCAGCTGGTGTAAACTGATATAACTCCATTGAGCTGTGGATTTGTGTGAGCTGAGGATCGAGCCCATTGGGTATTAATTTGAAAAAGGAAAAATAAATATGTTGAGAAACCAGGTCTAACCTATATCTGTTTGATCAGATAATTGGTGAAGATCTGATGACTGGACAGAGAGGAAATATTACAACAGATACACATCAGGAACATACTCAGCTATCTAAGCTGCGTTCTGTGCTAGAAAACGAAAATATGCCAATCTTCTCGCCAAAATTGTCTCTTTATTTAACCTGCCATAGTCAAATGCATTTCCGTGATGGTGCCAATTGCTTAAAAGCTGCTGTTTTCATGCATCATTAATTTTTCCTAACCCAGTTCCTGAATTCCCACTGACAATCCCGTTACAGCAGTCTTACTGACTGCTTAGTAAATTCATCCTGGGCCTGAATGGCCAATGTAGAATTTCTGAATTTCATTACTGGCTGGGGAGCAACCTTAATTATCTCTGAAGAAACCTTAATGACTAGGATTACCTTGAGGGGAAAAAAAAAAGAGAAATTGTTTTCTGTCCAGAAACCACTTAGAAGCTACAGGCACTAGCACTCATTGCTCATAACATTCCCAGCGTGACAGCTGCCAACAAATACAGCTATGCCAGATCAAGGATACCTGCTATGCCCTTATACAAAGAGATGAAACACAAATTACATGCATTTAGTCTGCACATTTATTAAGGGCCAGATTCTGATACCTTCACACAAACTGAGTAATATCTTACTCTACAGAAAGTCCCATTTTTTTTCAGCAACAATGAATCCTGTGGCACCTTAAAGACTAACAGATGTATTGGAGCATAAGCTGACAAAGTGGGTATTCACCCATGAAAGCTCATGCTCCAATGCATCTGTTAGTCTTTAAGGTGCCACTGGACTCATTGTTGCTTTTTACTGATCCAGACTAACATGGCTACCCCTCTGATATTTTTTTCAGTGACTCTACTAGCCAAGTAAGGTTCACTCAGCTTGAGTAAAGGTATCAGAATGTTGCTCTAATGCTGGATGAAACTCGGGGAATTTGAAGCCCTTCATGTTGTTCATTTTGTGTGTGGTTGCAGCACTTGAGTTTTGCTTTTCGTTTCAGAAAAGAGATGGGCCTGAAATAAAACCCTGCCTCAGAACACCACTGGATTTTGTAGACCTTTGTGATCTAGAGCTGAACTTTGTCTCTATTGTCAGTTATTGGCAAACCCCCAAAACATAAGTAGAACTCAGTTGAAACCATCAAATTTGTTTAGTTTCTGGGTTCCATATGCTTTGCACTCAAATCCCTAAACTAACTCAAACTTCTCTTAGGTTTTACCCAGTCACTGCAGAAAATTTTGAGAGCCTTGACAAACCTTTCACCAGACTTTCACCTAGTGTCAGGTATGAATCTAAATTGTTGCTTAGTTTTGTCTTTGGTTGTTTTTGATATGATTATGCAAGCTGCCATTATTATTTTGTGAGTGGAATACTTTTGCAAGCCTGGTTGTTGAGAGAGACAATCCGCTAAACTAATAGAAAAATTATGTTAAAGAATTAACTAAAAGCAGATTAGGAGGTTTGGCCTGGTAGGCTGCCCGCATCACTGAATGAAGAAGGAAACAGATACATAAAATAAATGTAGGTTAATATTTGCCTCTTTGTTACCCATCCAATAAGTAAATTTATATATGTATTTACCATTAAAAGTGTTTTTCTACATACTTATTCTGACCTACAGTGGATAAGTTGGGGTGAGCCCTTTCGTAAGACTCATTAGGTGCTTAAATAGTATTGTGGTGAAGGCCATACAAGTACTTGCATAGATAGTGTGAGGAAATAACTTTCCCTCAGGAACAATTGCTGCAGAATGGCTAGCATAGCAATATTTCTGCTGAGAATAACTCTGCTCCAGAAAGTGATGTAAGCAACACACTGGGAGATGTTGGTCCTCTCAGGTGACTATATTGCAACTATTAATTTGTGTACATGGTACTTGTAAGCTACAATGATGGGATCGTGAGAAATGCATACATTAAAGAGAGGGAACTAGAATTAGTTAGCAAGAGTTAATCCATACATTCTGTTCCTCTCTGGTTTGCATGACACCTGAATTAGCAGATGCTTGAGCAAATATTCCCAACAGCTGGAAGCCATTCTTTCCATAGGAAAGCTGCTAGCCCCAAGAAATAACATTGCCCATGTTATTGCATGAATGGTTAGACATAATGTCAATACAACAATAAAAATATTTTGTGGCATCACAAAAGTTTGTCCCTCATGCTAATTGTGAGTGAACATGTTGTAGATATATATATATATATATATATATATATATATATATATATATATATATATATATATATATATATATATATATATATATATATATAATATGGAGCCTTTGACAGCAGAGGCAGCGTATCATTTTACAATGCACTAACTTCCCTGCTGTCAGAAACTAATTAGATCAGCCCATAGCAGATTCCAAAACTCTTTAAATTTATCAAATGTGCCATGCTCTGGCAAATAAACAAGTAAATATTTCACTAAAATTCCATGATATCATTGTGCATTTTTCTGTATTCCTCTCCTAACAATGGGCCAAATTCTGGAGTCCTTAGTCTGGTAGGAGATTTACCTGCAAAAAGACTAAAGAATTTGGCCCCATGATACTTGTCTCCTTTAAAACTGATTTCTTTCTGCCTGATTAATTCAGTAGTGTTGCAATCCAGTGTCTGACCAGGCTTGACTCACATCAGCATGTGCCAGTATGCTATAACAATGTTTTGCTCCATGGTGCTGACTCAGGGAGTACATCTCAGAACTAACTCTAGGAATTATCTCCTACCCCCAACCAAGTCTTCTCTCTTTAACAATACCAGCTGTTTTATTTTTCCAGCTCAAGCCCTGTGCAAAATGGGCCTGAGCATACTTCTCTTGAATTCAGTGGTAGATTAGGCCCCCTTATATCATAGCATTTGGATAGTGGAATCACTTTAAAAGGAAACAGCATGTGTCTCTGTTCCCAAATAACTTGAGATAATTTGCATTAATGGGGAAACAAAGCCAAAGGCAAATGAAGATGACAGGGGATTTGACAAAACATGGCATACTGGGACAAATCCTCATTCCTGGTAAGGTGGCTTGTCGTTATTTTTCGTAAACAAAATACATTGGCACTCTACAGCACAGGTCAGTAATTATCATGGTGCTATATCTGTTTGAAATATACAGGAATACTGCAGCAACTCTTGTTGCCTTTTTCTTGTTTCTGTGATATTTGGCTAATATTTAAAATCTTCAGAACCAAGAGCCTAGTTTCTATTCACTGCACCTATGTATAAAGCACTTGTCACTTACAATAGTGTACTGTGAACAAAAATTGGAAATCGATACATTGCAGCATTACATAACATTACAGCTTATATTATTCTATTGGTCTGAGTCTTATTTTCACTCAAATAGTCTGTTTTCCATCCAGGCTTTTTATTTTTTAAACAGTTCCCCATATTTATTTTGCAAGAGTGTTTTCTTGTAACAGTCAATTCTTAAAATAATGTCAAGTGTTTATAGTTGACAAAGAGCAAACATTTACATGATTCTCCTTGTAAAGCAATGCATTTCAAAGATGTAAAATTTGTCAGCTGAAAGCCACAGCAATACTGCAGCCTTTCTTGAGGCTGATACCATCCAGATTCTTTTCACATACAGTGATGCTTGAGGGAGAACGATGATGATGCTAAAGAACAAATTGACTCCCACTGGAGTCATTGGGAAAACTCGTTGATTCCAACAGGAGCAGAACTGGACTGTGGAATCTTAATCTAAAACTTGAGCTACCCCCAGAAGTTTGGATAACCTCTTCTCAATTATTTCTTTCTGAAACTCTTAGTTCTTGTTGAGATCCGAAATGCTAAGATGCTGTGCTGTGAAAGAAGCTGATTTTGCAGGTGTTCTGGCCTTGAAATTGTCCAGCTGATTCTTCAGATAACCAGTTCAGATGAGCATCCAAACTTCTGGGTGCTTTTCTCCTTGGTGTATGTCATTCCATCTCTTTGTTCTCTCTTCATCATGTTATCTAACTGAGTTATGGCTTGATTCTTCAGTACTTGCTTATATGAATCATTCCAAGGAGCCAAATGTCACTTTTTACTGCCACCTCCCTGAGAGCACTGAAATGTTACACACAGTAGAATCACTGCTATTCCATTGCACGGGTTTCTGGGCAATGAGAAGCCAATTGCAAGGGAACTCTCCAGTGGCTCATTGTTTGACAGCCAAAGTCAGATTAAGGCAAAGACACCGTGGGTGAAATCCTGGGGTTCTGTTTACGTTAATGGGAATGTTGCCATTGACGTTAGTGGAGTCTAGATGTAAACCCATGGCTAGGGCCTTAGGTGCTGCAGTCACATGATGAAAGCAAAATCTCAGAATTTATTTTAAAGAAAGGATGCAAAACAAAGCTTGGAAACATTACCTAAGTACTAAGTAAGGGATGTGTATGGGACTCTGCAGGACAGCCTGAGAAAATGACTGCACCACACCTTTAAGCAGGGGAGTGGGGCCATTGCCAGGCAGAGCAGAAGGCACCTTCCCTCTCCTTGAGATGGTAAAATACCAGGATTTGCTGTGGACCTACTCTGGGTGTTGTGCTAGCCGCTCCTTTCTAGTGGGGCTTGGAAGAAATTTTTCTCTCACCACCAGATTGGCCAAGGTGGAGTGGGGTTTTTTTTTGCTTTCCCCACAGTGGACTCAGGGAGGGCTTCGTTATGGTGAGTAAGGAAGGGAGTTAGGCTATGATGTCACAAGTCATTATATAAGTGTGGGGGCAGATGTCCAGCACAGGTACTCCATAGGAAAGAGATACAGTGACCAGATAAATGGCTTGGTAAAGGTCTTAAAAAGGAGGTGTTGGTTAAAGGAGTGGAACGTGGCAGGGAGGGGTCAGGGCTCCTATGACTAGTATGGCTGGGGACCAACTTTGCCTTTCTTATAGCCCCCCCATCCTCATTTGGGGGGCCGGTAATGTCCTGGCTGGGGATCGGAATGGAAAAAGGGGGGTCTGGTGGAAGCTCCCCAAGTAGTTAAGGAATGATCATGCTATTACCTGCCTTGTCCATTTTTATCTGCCGGGTAATCCCAGACATATAATAATAAAGTTGAGGCCCGATTAAAACCCTATCAGGTGTCTCCTGTCCTTCTTTCTTTTGGTATAGGCAGACAATCTGTTAACTGCCCCAGTCAACCCAAGGAGGGATAGGGCCATGGCATGGGGGCAGAGCCATGGGGGTGCTTAGGGTGCTGGAGTACCATAATTTAGCTTAGGTAGCAGTATGAGGGGTTAGTAGAGAATGGAAGCATTGTCTGTGCATGCACCCATTATATATTTGCAAGCCTAAATCTCAGGTGCAACTCTTGGGCTATAATGATGACAGAGGAATGTCTGTATAGCCACTTTGTGCCAAGCTGTTGCATTGGGGGGGAGGGGGGATGGGGAGGATTCCTTCCTTTCCTAATTCTTTTGGGATGACCAAATATTGTCTATTTACTCAGACATTGTATGGGTAAAGAGCAAAATAGAAAAAAGTAGGGGTGCTTCACTGGCCACGGGGGGAGGGAGGGAGAACGAGCCAGCCCACCGGCGCCAGTCCACAATGGGGAGAGGAAGTTCCTCCAGCCACAGGGCAGGGAGCGTGGAGAGACCACTCCTCTGGCCTCAGGGGGCACAGAAAGTGCATCTCCAAAAGCCATCAAATTTTTATTCCTGTGCATGCCCCCATTTGAATTCCCATTTCTTCTCTTTAAGGTGTGTGTATGTGCGATTAACAAAACTGCTTTCTTCCTCATAAATTGACTGCCACAGGAAACAAATGAATTACTATATTGTGAAGGCAGTAGCATTGTTATTCTGTAGAAATGAAGGGAAGTTGAGAAAATGAGTCATGAGGGAGACAACATTGATCTAAAGCACAGATACCTCTTAGCCAATGGCAGTCCTCATACTGGGCTACCTAGGGCACTGTTCAACTCAGAGGAAAACAAGTAAAAATGTCTTCCTTCATCCCCATTCTGTGTGTCATTCACAGATGTTAACATAATGTAACACCTCTTCCAGATGAAGGGTCCAACGCATGAGTAGCTGCTCCAGTGCCCTACTCTGTGTTAAAACATATATGCATATTCCAGAAGGGGACTGCAAAACAGAAGCAGCAAGTGTGCTTTGAGAAGCCCACACCCCAACATAAGACAAAGTTCTGTGGGCCCAATCCATGCATGTGTAAGTAATGTGTATGTACGCATGCATGTGCTTGCACAGCCTGTATTTTCAAAAATGACTAGTGATTTTGGTTGCTTCTCTTTTTGAATGCTCAATCTGAGACACAATGAAGATCCTGATTTTCAAAAGTGCTGAGAATCCACCCTCTGAAAATCAGGGTTCTTTAAGGTATCTTGGGGTAGACACCCAAAGTTTCTTTTTTAAAAATATATCTGTGTATTTGTATACCTATACACGTATGTGCACACCATTTTGCATAGTCATATTTGTGTGTGTAATTAATCAAGAATTTTCAATTCAAAAAGTGTCCACTAAGGTATATACTAATGCATTTCTATTTCTGCAGCAGCCTTTTTTTATGTACAGAATAATTAATTTTATACACTAATATTTGCTTGTCAAAAACTTGAATAATTAACATATCCATTTGCCATTGATTTTGGTCATTTTTCCTGCCCCATTTTCATATGACAGTTTGTTGATTTTTCAATGACATATTATAATAATCCATTTTTGTAAAGTGTGTTCAGGTGCTCAGATGAAGTGCAAAGCGTGATATTATGAGGATGACATAAGAAATCATGAATATAAATAGAACAAACTCAATGAAGTGAAAATATAACACAAAACATAAACCTGCAAGAAAATATTAATTTAACAGATGGGGGAAGGATGACTAGGAATTGCAGTTTGCATCTGCATCCTTTTACATCAGTGTCAAAAATACAATTGACTTCAGTGGTGTAGAATTGAGCCCTTAGTTAATGGTAAATAGTTACAACATCTAGATTTATTTTAAAATGTGCTGGCCAGACATTTCCATAATGTTTCATGAAAGTGGTTCATTTCAACTCATAATATATAATCAAATGTAATAATAGTTTGCACTTATATAGCAGCTTAAATTTTCATTTAATTATTACTTACAATAGCCCTTTATAGTGGATAATGTATTACACTGCTTTACTTTTAAAGTAATCAAGGCATACAGAGACTTAAATGAGTTCAAACTGAGTTATTGACCGTCTAACATTGCACCTATGGATACAATTTTCAAAAGCACCTAAGTGACTGAGGTATTTAGGCTTCTAAGTTCCTAAAACTCAGTGAAAGTCAGTGGGATTTAAGAGT
Source organism: Gopherus evgoodei (assembly GCF_007399415.2). NCBI lineage: Eukaryota > Metazoa > Chordata > Testudines > Testudinidae > Gopherus > Gopherus evgoodei. Next base: position 97,913,862 of record NC_044325.1, read on the forward strand.
GAGATTTCATGCATGTTGTCAAGGTTCCTTCCCCACTCTGAACTTTAGGGTACAGATGTGGGGACCTGCATGAACACTTCTAAGCTTAATTACTAGCTTAGATCTGGTATCGCTGCCACCACCTCGAAGTACTACCTTTTTCCCTGGGTAGTCTTGACGGACTTCACCAATTCCCAGGTGAACACAGATCCAAACGCCTTGGATCTTAAAATAAGGAGAAATTAACCATCCCCCTCCCTTTCTCCCACCAACTCCTGGTGGATCCAGATCGAACCCCCTTGGATCTAAAAAACAAGGAAAAATCAATCAGGTATTAAGAAAAAGGCTTTTAATTAAAGAAAAGAAAGGTAAAAGAAAACCCTCTGGGAGAGATTAGCATACCAGCTACTGTCACAGACAACAGATTCAAAACACAGAGGATGTTCCCCTGGGCACAAATTTAGTTACTTAAAAAAATACCCGAATACCCAATTTTGATAATTCCCTTAATGGTACAAAGGAAATAAACATAAACCTATTTATCCCTTTCTAAAACTTACTACTCTGATAAGAGGCTGGTTCCTTGACCTTTTTCACTCCTGCTGAAACTGAAACACTAAACAAAGGAAAACTTCCCTCCTTCCTTTTGAAACATTTTGTTTCCCCATTGGTTCCTCTGGTCAGGTGTTAGCTAGGCTAGGTGAACTTCTTAAACCTTTACAGGTAAAAGAGGCATTAACCCTTAACTATCTCTTTATGATACATGTTTTCAAGAAATTTCATTTTCTGTTTCTGATAACACTATTGTGGCTGGGTTTTTGACACTCCAGGGGAATGTTTGCAAAAAAAATGTAAGGAAACAACACAATAGAAGATATTCATTGAATTGTCTTTTTAAGGTAAACATTTCTCTTCATATTCTGTTTTGGAGAAAAAAATCCTCTACACTTCAATAGTTTGTTTTAAACAAAACCTAAATTGTGTCAAACTTCTTGATGGTGTCCTTTTAACTACATACATGGACTCTTTTATGAAACCTGTATATAATAAAAAAATATATACAGGAATAGAAAAAAAATTTTAGTATAAATATGCGGCCTATATGTGAGTCTTGTAATATATAAATTTTTAAATGTGGTGGATATGCTCCCATAACCAGGATGGAGGGCAGAAAACTTGGAGTTTCTGCTTATTGCTTTCTTAACTTCTGTGCTTATTAGTGCAAATAAACTATTTTAATTAAAAAATCTTTAATAAAGAACAGAAGTATGAACTTGCAAACACACAATAGCCCACAGAGTACCTAATATAAGCCACATCTATTGCTTTGGGTTTTATTTGCAGTTGTAATTGACTTTCAATGTCCTGGTCCATCCATTCAGTGCCTTTAGCACCAATGAGCCTTCTAAGCCAGAAGTGTCAAGGTGAGGCTTAAGCTGTCTCAGAATCCTTGTTGATTGTTTGTTATTGTATTTTCACAGCAACCGTGAATGTAGGAAGTGAGCAAACCTTCCCTGCGGTGCCTAAGCTATTTGGTATGGGGTGCAACCTTCTCTTCTGAGCTTGTATGTGTTTGCTTTTGTATTTATTGATTATAGTATGACATCAGCGCAAGGAGGTCAAGATACTGTATAAAGCTGGCCAACCCTCCCCCTCACTATTTTACTGAAATTTTGAAATTATTTTCAAGTGTTTGAAATTGACCCATTTTATGTTTTTAGAAATTTCTGAATTTTTTCAAAAATTGTATTGAAAATATTCTCATAAGCATTATGGAAATGGATATCCAACATCATAGACTTACCAAAAACATGTTATTTAAGGAAACAAAAAACCTTGATAACAAGTTTGATAATATTTTGAGAATTGTGTTCTGTCTACAGAAAGCTGTTGCTCAGCACGACTGAGAGCAGCAACGTCCATTATATTTTAGTATCCCTTTTATATTTTTATCAGATTGCTCATTAAAGTTTGTTAGATGTTTGGAAGCTGCTTTTTTAAATCTGTCTCCACCTGCACTCACTGTACTAAAAGGCAGTGCAGGTGTTTTTGGTAATTATTATTCTGTGTTCTAAAGAGAGACAGATAGGCAAGGTAATGCAACATTTATTCTTTTTTCCTTCCTCTACCTCTACTGTCCTCTCTCATGAAGAATTTTCTACTTCTCTAAATTACTATACATAATCTGACTATATCCATCCCTATTGGGGCATTATTTATTTTAAGATCACTTTTGTCACATGTGTTTGTTATAGCAAAATAAAACACGAATATCATAACCTGCTTACATATGCAAAATTCTAAAGTCGATAACATTTAACAACTTTAAAAAAAAATTCTTAACTTGCTTCACAATTTAGTTATTTTCCTCTGGGTTTGGGAGAGTTTTTCTTTCATGTTTTCCAGATCGTGGAATGCTTGACTTTGTAACTTTAATTTTCTTTTAATTTAGGCTTTTTGGTTTTTGTTTAATGTAATATGCATGAAGACTGCACTGGAGCAGGCTTGTTTCTGTAGATAGCCACTGCACAGTTAACACTTCAGTACTGATTAATTTAGGCTTTCAGTAAGATAGACTCAGATTAAGGCTAAGCAACCTCAGAATCTACAATACAAGCTGATCGTCACTGTAGTCAGTAAATAATTCCCATCATGTGCAGTACTGTAAATAATATGCCTCTGTAATGTGTTTAGTAACTACAAAATACTATATCCTGAGGCAATTTACTGGCTGTTTATATTTGTGTTTTACTGATGTATTTGATTATATTGCAGTTTGGCACAAAGGCAAGATAAAGGACCTGCTACTTACACAAGCTGAGGGATGCCTAATTCCTTTAGCTCAGGTGGTAGAAAGTTGTCTTATTTTGGAGCTTCTAGTTTTGGCTCTGGACATAGGTGAGAAATACCTATTAGTTGGGTGTAGCACATCAGTTTGTTACATTAGGGCGTTGGTGTGCCGAGGAACCCAGCTAATTACTATTTTATGTATTGAAACATTACGATCGCTTACCCTTTAACATTTTGGCCTAGTGAGTGTATTTGCAGTTGCTATTTTTATTAATTGGTGTCTAATCCTTTTAAAATCTTACTAAATTCTTTGTGTCAATAACATCTTGTGTACGGGACACCTAAAGTCCACCTCTTGTACAACATTCAGCCCAATTGTGTGTAATTTACAATTGTGCAACACTTTCCATTACACCCAGAAATAGGGTTTTCTCTTGTACAGCAGGATGTATGGTTGAGGGAACACAAGACAAAGGTTAGAACTAACACAAGCAACAAATTGTAATTTATTTATAAAAAGCACCAGGAGCATCAGTTAAACTAGTTCCTTATGCTTTAAAAATCATAATTCAAGTAAAATTTTCCTTTGCTGCATTTCAGGGGCCAAGGTCACATTTTCATTAGGATGAAGTGTTCTTGAACAATTTCTCAAATAGGTTAGACACTGATTGGGATTGCTTTCACATTAAGCCTAACCAGTGTCTTTTCCCCCCTCCATTGTATTATGTAAAGGTGTTTATTATGATAAGTTATAGGAAATTCTTCTTTTCTGCTTATGTTTGAATGCTCAATTTTGTTTCTTTCAGCCAGGACACTGATAAAGTATTGGCAATTGTTCTAAACCACATGGGTTTTTGGAGGCTGTCCTTTTGCAGCATCAGTCCCATAGAAAATGTAACTACTTTCTACACCTTTACTTCTCAGTTTTACAAAAAGGGATGTTTTTTCTCATCTTTGGCAACAATCCATAGTATTCTTTTTCTCCATAGCTCAAGAATATGCAGCTGTAGAGGATGTGAAGGCAGAAGTAGTGCCAAGAAGCATTAGTCTATTTTTAGGTAGTTCTTACAGCAAACGATGAAATACCTGATCTTCAGTTACTACAGGCTGATACACTGCTTTGTTAATTAAAGGGCTGTTAGGTGTGCAGTTACATTAGGGGATCAGAAAAGGCGATTTTCTTTGGCCATTTTTGAATCCACTCAAGTCTAAATCCGCCAGATACTATTAGGCAGTGTAAAAGATTTTACTCTCTCACTGATACTAGTAAATAGACTCACAATAATGAAATATTGATAAATAGGACCCCCAAGGTCTGTTAGAAACAAACAACAAAAATACATTGCTGAATTCTCTTAATTGGAGAGCAGAGAGATCTTTGCAGGCCTCACATGTCCTGTGTACTTCATGAGTTTGAGAAGCAATGTTGAATTGGTTTTAACCCTAGCACATGCTCTTTCAGTATATTGAAAACAAATTATGTCCTTTTGTGATGTTTTAGAAGTGTTGCAACATATTATACCATCTCTACAGATAAGGAAAAGGCATAACTGAGTGACTGAAACATGCCATTAGGGCTGTTTCCATTTTTAACCATTGATATCTCTTGACATTAATAATTGCAGTCATAAAAGCAATTTTAGCTTATCTTTTGCTTCCACTTCCATCTGCTAGCACCCTGCTGTTAAGTTTCATGTGGAAAAGCAATTTGTACTCACAGCACATCTATTGCTTCATCAGTAAGAGTACACATTAAAGACTAGACTCCTCTCAGAGTTTAGACAATTATACCTGGTGGTGCAAATAGTACAATAAAATCGATGCATAGCCTACCCGTGCTGTCTTCATTTTGGCCTCAAGACACTAACGATGAAATCCTTACACTTCACAAAAGTCTCATAGAAGAGAACTGTGATTAATAATTGGAATGACCTTAAAACAAAATGCATGAGAGGAAAGCATATTTATATTATGTTTTAAATGGTCAATCTCTTTACCAAGTTAATTGAAGCATTTTCACAGCTACTGCAAGGTGGAATGTGATCTCTCACATCACAAAGGAACAAAATGAACAACAACAGGGCTGGGAGCAAGTTGTCTGGCAGACAGGACCATTGACATTTGGGAGTATTAGTTCAATTTAATCCATGATGGCAATATCACTTTATCCCAGAATAACACTGAAATACACCTCCCCCCATGCTGTACATTTGAAAAATCTATCTAGTATTAAACTTGCATCAATATTTCACTGTTGAGGATTAATTTTCATTACATGCAATATATTTATGGGACTACTTCATAAATATCACTGGCTACATATTTATCAGTATGTGAGCCAGAGCTACAGTGGAAACTACTGATATTGTAGTAACTCAAGTATACTAAGGTTGAGAACAAATTTAATTATAGATTTTTAAAACTACATTAAAAAATTAAGGATGCAAAGTCAGGCCCTCAAAAGATAGGGCATGCCAGAATTAAGGGAGCATGTGCAATCTTAATTCAGCCCCCTTGCACGTATGCATTGTGATGCAGTCTATAATTACATGATTGCATACTACTTTTTTCCACAGGACCCTGGCTCATTAGTGTGCAGGCTGGACCTGCTCTGAGGATGAATCCGAGTTGTGTTGTGAATGAGGCTCTTGCTTGCAGGGCTGTGGATTTTCTTCACAGACTGAACAGTGTTCGCATGCCAAGAAAAAGAATTTGTAAGGTTATGTGCGGTGCTGTGCAAATAGCTGATTGTTGGGTTTTTTTGTTTGTTTGGTGGCTGTACTAAAAAATTTGGGTGGGGGAAGTTCGGGACCCAAATATATATTATATTAATTTCTCAACTACAGGAAAAAAATGTTTCAGGTTAAATAAAACTTTTCATTTGACCCACAACAAAACGTCTTAAGTTTTGTGTGTTTTACCTTCTTAAAAAATAAAAGAGAAGCAACATTTCAAATGAAAAGTCGTTTTGAGTTGGAAAATGTAACTGTTTCCTTTTGAAAATGTTGAAACCAAACATTTCAGCTTTTGAGAAATTTTTTCTTCTTTCTTTGCAAATTCACGCAATGTTTTGGTAGACCAGAACATTGCATTTTTCGTCAAAACAAAGTCTTTAAAGTTTCACTCATTTCACAATGTGTGGTAGTGCTATGTGGTGACTCCAGACATAACAGTGTCTGCATAGCACCATTGATTTAAATACAGCTCTGCCCATTCTACCGGCTGAGGATATATGGCCTTTATAACTTTCTTTAATAAAATAAAATAAGTTAGCGTGTAGGTGACACAAGTATGTCTGCTTTGTTGAATGTTCTATAAAATGCATAACATTTGTCCATTCCTTCAAGTGATCACTGACATTGCTCCTTTCCCATCCTTTCCTGCTGCATACAGTGGGCACTTGGAAAAATATCAGCATTAATTGTATTTTAGACTATGGACCTGATTCCTCGCTCACTTGTGTCAGTAAAAATCAGGAGTAACTCAGATGAAGTCAGAGTTAGAGCAGGGTGTAAAATGGGTGTAAATTAGAGCAAAATGCCCGTAGCACTATATTTTTTACACTCAGAAAAGGAAACCCTGCAAGTTCTGTTGTTAGTGTGGGAAGTAAATGTTAATTTACTTATTTTTAGTGATAGCCATTATACTTTGCCTTACAAATTCATATGGGGTCAAATCCAGAGGTCCTTATTCAATTTTACTTTAGCCAATTCCAATCAGCTGGACGGCAGGATTTGGCACAGAGCTAGGTTCCTTCAAGGTATAACTGTTTCCCTTAGAAATATTGCATAATTATTTTGAGACTGTTAACAAAAGGCCAATGTTCCTGTATTTGGCAGTGCCTACAAGTATTGCCCCCCCTCTCCTCTTTCCAAAAAATGTAAAAGGTTTTTCAGCCAAAAGTTTACAACTACTAACCTTTGAATGTTTGGTATAATATTTAGCTGTAATTTCACTGTTACAATATCCTTGCATATCTCTAAAGTAATCATGAAATATAAAAACTCTGCTTTAGGTACCTGAATATATAGTTGTCTGCCATCTTCAGAATTTGTCTGTAGGCTTTAACAATGTTCAGCAGAGTCTTTCTCTCTCATACTGGTTAATACCTACTTAATACATCTCTACCCCGATATAACAAGAATTCGGATATAATGCGGTAAAGCAGTGCTCCAGGAGGGCGGGGCTGCACACTCCTATGGATCAAAGGAAGTTTGATATAACGTGGTTTCACCTATAACATGGTAAGATTTTTTGGCTCCCGAGGAAAGAGTTATATTGGGATAGAGGTGTACCTAAGTGGTCCATTGCCTCTGTCTGCCTCCCCGTTTTCTGCACTTCCCCTCTCCCTCCCTCCCAGGTGTTCTTTGACATGTGCGGTGATGAAAATTACCTTGGCAGTCAGCTAGATGGTGAACTCAGTTCAGCATCATCTATGTAAGTAAATATTTCATGTACTTATAGTGACATGCTGTAGGCTTCCCAAATTACTTAAATGATCTTAGCCTAAACCAGTGGTTTTCAACCTGTGGTCCACAGGCCCCCAGGGGTGTGCAGAGTGTGTCTAAGATTTCCAAAGTGGTCTGCACCTCCATTTGAAAATATTTAGAGGTCCACAAATGAAAAAAGGTGGAAAACCACTGGCCTAAGCATTCACTCTTTCAAAAGCCCTGATTCAAAGACCCAAATAAATATTTCTGTTTGCGTGCTTTGTGGATTGTTTTTAGGCTCATGGTTTTTGTGGTGCCAAGTGAGGGAAGTGCACAAATGAGTATGTAGATGTTTGGTACAGATCATTATATGTATTATTAAACACATATATTTTTTCATACTGGTAAGTGCAATTGTTGATACTCTACTGAACAGGGCAGTCTTACACATGGTTAAAAGACTGGTGTTGTAATGATCTATGAATACAAAGTTCATTACTTGTGGATAGGTCAATTATTTCTTCATTGCATTGTTAAATTCATGGACTGCTTGGCATTTTTTTTCTGGCTCCAGGATCATCTTGAAAATAATAGTGGGAGTAGATGCAGGCTCTCAAGAACTTCTAACCATTTTGCAAATTCTTTGACAAGTGAATTAAATGTATTGATTTATTGAAATTAGAAGAACTCCTTATATAGTGGGGACCTGATTCCCCACAGCCTTGCAGTTTGTATAGTTATTTATCCCTCTGCAAAGTGAGTATAAAATACTGTACTACCATATACCCACATGGCACAGATGTAAATGACTACACAGGTGAAAAACAGTGGATAATTAAGACCTATGGGCCAGATTTTTACATGTATTTAGACGCCTAAGGCAGATTGGCATCTACAGGGATTTACAAACGGTGCCTTACTCCCATGGGAGATCCCACTAGGTGCACGACCACACCTTAAACAATCTGGCCCTACATGCCTAGCATAACTCTGCTGTCCAGGATATATTGCAAAAGGCTTGCATCTCTTTGGCTTCCTTGTTTCATCCTTCTTATTCCGTAACATTTGTGGTAAATTTTGAATGGGTTTAACGTTTTAAAATGGGAATTTCTAACACATTTTTCACATTCTAATTTCCTAAGAATTATGAACCCAGGGTACATAGATATTAGCAGTTCACAAATTTTTGATCAGTTATTTCTCTAGAAACTTCTGAGCTAATTTCTGATTTTTGTGTTGGAAAAGTCTTATTTGTATTTCTGCTTTCCACAGCATATTTGAGTAATTCTCATTCAGTGGCCTATTTTCTAATGGTTTCCTATGGACACTGATACCTTGCATAAAAATTAGCTAAATTGCAAGGTGACTCAATGTAGGATCATAAATTCTTGCAGGCAGTTCAGCAAAAGAATATGTTAAGGAGTTTGCACTCTAGGCTGCGATTTCAAGACTAAGTTTTGTACAGAGCCGTTAACACTAAGTGACCCCTTCTGTGCACCCTGCGATGCAATGTGTATAGCTTTGTCAAGTGCCTCGTGTCATATATTTGCAAGAAGATTTTTTAAATAATTCACAATCGCCATCCAGAAGCAATTGTGGCATTCCATATTCTGCATCCTGATGCAGCGCACAACAGATTTCCATGTTTAAATAAGGATTTTTTTTAAAGAGTCTTGGTTCTATCTATCTTCCCAAAATTTGCAAGATTCCTCCGCTCTTCAAAGGAAGCATAAGTGTCATTCTCAATAGAGGGAATAGAAGCATACACATTAGACTTGCAACAGGGTTGCAGGTAGTGACAAGAGAATATCTGATTTCTTGGTTTGCTGGCTGTACTAAAAAATTGAAAATAATTATTATTATTTGGGTTGACCCAAAATGAATTTTAAAAGTTTTCAGTGAACCAGGAAAATCATTTGGGTTGTGTCAGTTTTGAGGGGGTTTAAAAAAAAAAAAAGTGAAGTAAATTTTGAAACAAAACATCCAAGTGCTTTGTTTCAAAAACACTTAACTGAAATACTTGATTTCAGATTTTAAAAAAAATGCTGTCAAAACAATTTGATAAATTTGACATGAAGTTGCAAAATATTCAGTTAACCATTTTCATAAAAAAAAGTTTCAGCTAGTAAATGTTGCCCTGCTCTAATTGCAGAATTCTTCTGTCAAGATGCCAGAAACTTACATAAAGCCATTGAACCCTTGCAGTGGAAGATGTACTTCATTATCTTCACCTGAGATTTATGGAAATTAGGAGTGACTCCTCAAACAGTAGGGACTAGAGAGTTGAGCCAGTGGTATTGAAGGAAAATGCAGAAGAGAAGACAAGTTCATGGAGGAAGCTTAGTCTGTAGTTAATTTTGTGTTTACTGAGTTACTTACAAAGCCAAATCCTGGGAAGAGGGTGGATTTGGACACTAACTCTGGGTCTTTGTGTTCTGTTGAGGATGGGTTAGGGACACAACCCCATCAGAGTGACTCTTGTCCCTTTAATGAACTGTTCCAGTGTTGAGGAAGTCTAGAAGAAAAAGGAAGACACAATTTAGCACACCATAGAGTGGATATTTTTCTGTTGACTTCAGTGGGATCAGAATCTGGCCCAAGTTATAAAAGTCTGATCAAGCTTTCAAGCCATACTCTTGTGTAATTTGGCAGTGTTCTCTTAAAAAAGTCTAGTTTAGGACAGAGACTTGACTTGTGAAGTTCAGGTCCAGACAACTCTGGAGTTTTATCAGAAGTTCAGCTTGCAGAAACCATTTCAGGCCCATATCCATTAAGTCTGACTGCACCACACCTTACAGGTCCTTGTCTGGCGGGGTGGCTTAGGGGTGAGGAGAAGAGGTATTTTGCTTTGGGAAGCAGAGGGGAGAGGCACAGATGCTGCTGTAAATGCAGAGTGAGTCAGCATGGTAATATATCAGAGGGATAGCTGTGTTAGTCTGGATCTGTAAAAGCAGCAAAGAATCCTGTGGCACCTTATAGACTAACAGACGTTTTGGAGCATGAGCTTTCGTGGGTGCATGCATCTGATGAAGTGGGTATTCACCCACGAAAGCTCATGCACCAAAACGTCAGTTAGTCCATAAGGTACCACAGGATTCTTTGCTGCTTTAGCATGGTAATGCTGACTCACCCCCTAGAGATTGGAATGGCAGGGACTTGATAAAGAGTAAGCCTGGTGGTAGAAGGCCCTTTTCCCCAGACTAGGCAGATCAGCACAAACCCTCCCACCCCTTGGAAATGCCAAACTACCAGATTTAGTCAGGACCTGCTGTGGGTGTAATGCTAGCTGCTCCTTTCTAGTGGGGCTGGGAAGGAATTTTTCCCTCATCACCAGATTGACAAGCTGGAGAGGGTATTTTTCACCTTCCCCAAAGGGGGTTCAGGGAGGGCTTTGTTATGATGAGTAGGGAAGTATGTCAAGCTATGATGTCACAACTCATTATGTAAGTACGGGGCAGGTGGCCAGGCCAGAGAGAAGGGATACATAACTGGAAAATTGCTTGGTAAAGGACTTAAAAAGGTGTTGGTTAAAGGAGTGGAATGGTGGAGGGGGAGAGGGAGGGTTCAGGGCAGGAAGCCAACCCCCCTTCTTTTTTAACCTCCCCCCCTTAACCCTCATGTGAAGGGGGAGGGGGAATCGTAAGGTCCCAGCAGTGGGTTGGCTGGGGGACCAGGATGGAAAAAGGTGAGTCTGGCAGAGGCCCCCAAGTTAGGGTGACCAGATGTCCCCATTTTATAGGGACAGTCCTGATATTTGGGGCTTTGTCTTATATGGGCACCTATCACACCCCTTCCACCCATCCTGATTTTTCATGCTTACTGTCTGGTCACCCTACTCCATGCAGACATTGAAATAATCATGGAGTTACCTGCACTGTCGACTTTTTATCCGCCAGGTACTCCCAGACAGCTAATAATAAAGTTGTAGCCTGATTAAACCATATCCAGTGTCTCCTGTCCTCCTCCTGGTATAGACAAACAATGAATTCTGAACAGAATCCAAAAATGATATTATAAGCTAAAATTTCTGCCAGTAGTGCTTTTATGTTGAAGACAATAGAGCTATGCCTATGTACACCAGCTGAAGATCTGATCTGATCCATTATATTTTAAAAGCATTACTATGCCCTATAGTGAAATGTTTTCTGTTTGGAATGAGAATATTACAATAGATTAATAATTTCATGTCATTTTTGTTGAAGTAATAGTTTACAGATATGTAAATTACTATTAATATATAAATTATACAATTAATAAGCTATAAACTCTGACAGAGATAGTAAACATTCTTCAGTGAACACATTCTTCAGTGAATTGTGCCATTATTTGTCAACCGAATTCATAAAGAATCATTCTGTGAAGTCTTTGACTAGCTCTCTTCAAAGAATAATTTATTCAATGAATAATTTCCTCCAGTATTCAAACTGATGTACTTGCTATCTTAAGGAAAGTAAAAGCATTAACACTGAATGGAAGAGAAATGGAAAATGAGGCTTTGAAGACTGTAATGAAGGAAATGTTTATGAAACTCACATGGATGTAGTCACTGTATTTTCACGACTATTTTGCAGGAACGATATACGCATAAGAGAATTAGGTAAATGATATATACATGTGTATTCTGCCATTTTGTATTGTAACAGTGAGAGCTGAACCACTATTTTGCATCAACATTTTTAACAGAAAACTCAATTTCCATAAAATAGACATTTTCCATGGAGAAATTTAGATTTTGCCAAAAAAATTAAATTTTTCATTCGAAAAAAAGAAAGGAAATATTTCATTTTGGATCAGATTAACCAGAATCAAAGATTTTAGTTTAGTTGAGTTGAAATGTTTTGTTTCTGATCAGCTCACTGCCGTACCACCTCATGGGAGTTGTAGTCTGAGTACCTCATGTCTCCATCTTCTTCTGTGGGATGGGTTCTTTGGCTTGACTACATGTTCTGTGCTGCTCTGTGGTTATGCTAGATTTTAAACTGCTGTGGGGCATCATGGCCACAATGGATCATAGGAGATGTAGTCCAGCCAGAGAGCCTGGCCAAAAGAGGCGAATAGGGGTATGAAGCACCCAAACTACAACTCCCATGAGACATCATAGTGATTTGAGGGGTGGCATAATAAATTAATGTTGAATCAAGCTGAAACAAAAATTTTGATTCCATTCAACAATCCAAAATTAAATATTTTGACATTTCTGAATTGAAAATATTCTAAACTTTACATTTCATGAAATATTCTGATATTTCACGTTTTTGTCCCAATTTAGGACTAAAACATATTTCAAATTATTAGAATTTCCTACCTGTAAGAATGGTCCCTGAACACCTAAACCCTGTGCCTGTTATTTCAGAGAAAAGTGAACAGAAAGTCCCAAGATTCACATATAGTTGAGCAATGCCACATGTTTTTGATAGGAAAATCCCCTTGCCCCTGCTGATTTCCTGATGCATTAGCTAATTTCCTGATGCATTAGTCTTGATTACCTCATTTTAATGTGTACAACAGCAAAGGTTTATTGTTCATAAAATTATCCATCCTTTAAAAAAGATTAGCCATAGTATAAACATGTGAATATGCCGTACACTGTGTTTACTGTAATTACAAGGAAATTACAGGGTTTTTGTATTAAAGCAGGTGGTTGATCGTCAAACAAAAATAATATATTAAAAAGTAGAGAGCATAATCAACTGTTTATTTTAACTTGTGCAGCAACACCATGATATGTATATAATCAGTACTCCCAAGATATGATGTAACCCAAGGATTTACGTAGGGTTGAACTGGATGGAAATAATCAGAAGGGCATGATGGATTTTGTTAAGGTTCTTTTTGATTCACTGACACTGCCCATATTCTAAAATGTCTCTCTCACAAATTACTCATTGCATGGCTATCGGCTATGCAAGTTAATTTATCAGTATCAGTTGCTAAGGTGAAGCATGCACTTCTAACAAGACACACTGTACAAACAATTCCGTTTGTATTTCTGTTACTTCAGCTTCTTAAGAAAAAGGTATCACTAACCCGTGGGTTACAGTAGTGAATTTGTATGATAGCTACTGTAGAGAATTATAAATATATAATTCTGGACTGGACTGAAAAAAGTATTTCCACAGACATGACTAGGAGTGCCACATGAGATTAAAGGGCACAATTGGGTCTACAAGTTATGGAATTACAAGCAATATATTTTGGGAAAATTACTGTATTCTTCTGGTGTCATGAAAGGTGCCAAGCCAAAGGTTGTGTGTCAGAAGTTCCCCAAAAATTCAATAATGCCATATTTACACTTTTTTTGTTATCACTGAAATGACCTCACTGGGCAATTTGTCAGAAAATATCATTTGTGTCCAGGGTTCTAGCCTTTTGAGAAGGAAGATGACTTTATAGACTATCCTAATATCTACAGTGATCTAAACATGGTATTAACTTTGATTTGCATTTGTTCTTTTCATGTGTACTACTGATGGTGCATGGAAGACTTTCTCATCACATTTGATATCTGGAAATATGATCGACTGTGGTTGTTTCAAGAGCTTTAATCAAATACACATTTTCCTACATAGCTATTGATACAGATATTTAAATGTACTTTCATAGGCTATTAAACCAGGGAATATTGATTAATCTCATGTAATAATGATTTTATGTTAATTCCCCAAAATGAGTGTCTCAGTTTTTTTAATGAATCTATATTATATTAGCAGTCAGATCATTTTTACTACCAATTTCAAGTTTGAAATTAAAAACTATTAATTTTGTAATGACTGCTGTATACTTTTTGCTCCCATATTAGCAAATGTAATGACTGAAATGGAAAAGCAAAGGAACTGATTACATTGATGTGTTTGGATCAGTAATAGTTAAAAAAAATAATCAGTGCAATTAATTGCTTTAGACAATTGCTCAGTTTTATACAGCAATGTTTTAAATGGATTTCTGTCAATCAGGGCCGGTGCAACCATTTAGGTGATCTAGGCGGTTGCCTAGGGCACTGGGATTTGGGGGGGCGCCATTTTCATCAGCAGTGACCGCGGCGGCCGGATCTTCGGCTGCCCCAGTCGCCGCCGGCATTTAGGTGGAGGGAGCTGGGGCAGGGGAGCGTGGGGAAGGGCCTCCTGCAGCAAGTAAGGGGGAGGGCGGCATGCAGGGGAACTCCCTGCCCCAGCTCACCCCTAGCCCACGTCCTCCCCGAGCATGCCGTGGCTGCTTCACTTCTCCCGCCTCCCAGGCTTGCAGCGCCTAAGCTGATTGGCACCGCAAGCCTCGGAGGCGGGAGAAGTGAAACAGCCACAGCGTGCTCGGGGACGAGGCGGGGCAGGGGTGAGCTGCTTCACTTCTCTTGCCTCCCAGGCTTGCGGCGCCAATCAGCTTAGGCACCACAAGCCTGGGAGGTGGGAGAAGTGAAGCAGCCACGGCATGCTCATGCACGGAGCAGGGGTGAGCTGGGGCGGGGGGGAGTGCCTCAGGGTGGAGGGTGGGGGGTGGGGAGCTGCCTCAAGGGGGGCACCTCAAGGCGGGGAACGGGAACTGCCACAGGGGGGAGCCTCAGAATGGGGGTGCGCAGGGTGGAAGTTTCGCCTAGGGCGCAAAACATCCTTGCACTGCCCCTGCTGTCAATATATAAAGTAGTAATTGGGAAAAAATCAAACTGTACAGAGCATTTGGCAGAAAGGTAAAACGAATGTAAATGTTACTAAAATATTGTAGTGGGGTTGGAAGCATAACTAAACATTCTGTTTTTTAGTTATTAAAAACTCTGGGCTAGGATGCAACAGTTGTAAATCAGCATAGCTCCATTGACTTCAATGACACTATGTCAATTTACACAAGTTGTGAATCTGTCCTCATTATTTTCAAAGTGAACAAAAAGGTGATTTAAAGTGCATGTAACTCTCTTGTTTTCTGTGAATGAAAAGGATGCTGTCATTGTATAATAGGTGCCATTTTCCTACTTAATGGTTATGTGGCTGCATAGGAACACTTAACATGGGGTTGATGGAACTCATTAGACTACAAGAATCTCCCTTGTGCTGCCTACAAGTCAATTAAGCCTTGAGTGCAAATTACCTTATGTGTGGTTAGCTGAGTCTTTTTCTCAGGTTACAGCAGAATGTTCCCAGGATATTTGGGGGATGGAAGAGAGCATTTCTATAGCAAAAGCTAACCTCATGATAATCATTTCTCTAGGTCCCAGGCCAAAAGGAGCAAGAAAAACCTTGGCTCAAAATAATTGCTTCAGCTTCTGCTTCTTCTGCTGAATTTAGCTTATATTAACAAAAAATAGCCATTAGCTCTTGCTAACGATCAGCACCATGCAGCCCAGACCACTAAATTGAACCATACTCTATATTTAACATCTTTGACTGCATATAATGTGGGCTCAGTTAAAATGTTCATTCTAGCAATATTCGCTATGCATATAATGGGGGATACCACTAGAACCAGTAATACCTCTAGAACCAGAATAACATTTGTTGTGCGTGCTTCCTGTACCAACATGATCAACATCAGGTCGTGCCTTTAAGGAAAATCCCATTATATTAATTTTTTTCAGTAAGAGACTTATAAAGAGCCATACAAATGCTGCTTCATTGTGTATACTTCAGACTGCTGTATATGATCAACATTTTCAGACATAGGTGCCCAAATTTAGGCACTTAATTTTCAACTATACTTATACAGAGCACCTCAGTATTGTGCAAATAAGTAGAATATACACAGATGTGGTTATATCTAGTATATACTACAGCAAAATGGCTTCCTAGCCACTACAGCATGCAACATTGCTGAATATGCATGGTACTAAGTGATTTAATGATTCCATATAATGGTCATGATTCTGATCTCATGGATGCTACCGAAGACAGTGGAGTTACACTAGTGTGAAACCAGCATGATATCAGAATCAGGCCCAGCATGTTTACTGAGCACAGCACAATAGTACAAAAAGATCAGGTGGTGTTTCATTATTTTGAACAGTGTTTTTGCCAAAGGTCACCTAAGCCTTGCAGTTCAGATATCAGGTTGCTCTTTTGCTGGACACTTTGTTCTTGTTACTTCATTCACAGTCATTCTTGGTAACAAATGGTTATATTCCAACTATAGCTGTTGCGGTGCTTGTGTTATGCATATCTTTGTAGTGAAAGTGTGCCACATGCCTGCTTTTCATTTATAGGACATCACCAGTCTGGGCCATGCTCCTGCCACGTGATCACATGCCAAAGCTTGAAAGTGGGTATGCAACATGCTCCATGTTTTAGTGCTGTATATGCCCCATTTTTCAACATACCATAAAATGCCTCTCACATTTTTGCACATGGAACATTCCATTTTTCGCCTGCATGTGTTTTCCTACCCACTTTTTGTCTAATTACCACTTCAAATACAATAGCTTAGCTTGCTTTCTGAATAAGAGATGCAAACCTCCCGTTGATATGAAAGAGAAATAAACCTGTAAATCTCTGAAAGACTTCTAAACCATCAATATTGCCTGTTACCTTTACAGAGTACTTTTGACTTTTACTTATTCCACCTCAAAGATCTTTTAAAACTTGGACCAGAAGTGTGGTGCGTTCTAGGGGGAATATGCCTTGGAGAAGTGCTGCCATGTCTCCTGGCCAAAACAAGCACCATCTCCAACTGCACAACCCCCCAGCATAGTTGGTACAGAGGGATTTTTATAGGCAGTGGTGTCCACTTTTTTTCTCACCTTCCAGTGTCCTAGCTCCATCGCCTATGTGCACATCTGCAGTAGAACCTCAGAGTTACAAATATTTGGGACTGGAGGTTAACTTTGAAATGTTCGTAACTCTGAACA